>NC_066311.1:7728665-8352274 GCF_905404315.1 Leptidea sinapis | reverse complement strand
ACTCCCGACTCCGACTCCGACATCAATATTAATATAGTAATTTTTGGTTCGCAGTATTTATAATTCTTGCAATGAGGCACGACGTATAGTACGCAACGTTGGTACCCAACCAATTAGAGCGCGTCATTTTTCAACATCTCTATAACTAATTAGATATTTTAAAACAGAGTATAGGTATATTAATTAAGATACACCATATTCTTCCTAAATAAACGATTTAAAAAATTACTATAATATTAATTTTAAGTAAATAATATTATATTTAAAACATTTAAGTATATTAATATATATTATAATATTTTGATCAATTAATTACTGTTTAGTACCTAGCACTATGATATTATATTAATTATAAACATGTACTTACGGTAAAATTTTATAGATTCAACGATTCTTTCCAAATAATAAAGTAGTTAAGTAGATTAAATAATAGTTATTTGTAAATGAGTGTACTATTCACAAATATAGTGTGTCTCTTACTCTAAAGACCACATAATATAATAGTATTATGATTAGTGAAACCTAGGTGCCTACCCACTAAACACCACCTAAGGTTGGCTTTCGGCAGGTGCCCTCTAAGCCTTCATCGAAGGCGATCTTCTCTTGGGGAGAGAGAGGCGCAAGCGGCACTCCCTATGGAGTTACTGCTGAGATATAGCACAGAAGGTGCTATCTAATTGGGACATCAGAAGGATGATCACATACTAGAGGTGAATCTAAATGCTGATGATCAGTCAGACGAGAGTTGGTTAAGGGGAGCGGTGAGGGCGTTTCTGGGCCTCCTGACTTGATATAGACGTGAGGTCTAAGTGGTATACTTGTACTAGTAAGTAATATTGCTTCAAAAAAAAATATAAATAAATATTGCTTCCAATATTTATCGTATTTTTATTTGTTAAAACATGTAAGTAAATAATAATAGCTAGTTTATTTTATTTTATTTGCTTTCTCTATGGTATAGGTAGTATGTCTAACCAATAAGGATTAGTCTCGCTAAATAATCTGATCTATGATTGGTTAAGAACTAGAATTATTTTCTTTATTTTGATAATACTTCGGGAAGCTATAATTATTATTATAATGTAAAGGCCGTCGTGATTAAACTGAACGTTTTTGAACTTTTTTAAATCTTATCTAATCTTATCTTATATATTTAAATTTTAATCAAGGAGAGAGATGGAGAGAAAAGTCAATAATCTCAATTAGACATAAATGTAGATATTTGTTTTCCGTAATTAATAGCACTTTAATAAAAAAAAGAAATACCTATAATTATGTAAAATAATATTATATCCAAGGAATGCAGATAAACTCACAATTTATCTTACTTTACGCCCCGCTCCCCGCTCCCGCGATTGATGTTGCTGGACCAACCGCCTGCTGTTATCAACCAACAAATTATTCAGCAAAGCTATTATTGTGCAGTCTGCTTCTTCATTTCTAAATAAATTATTATTACATATTTAATGGACAAATTACATGCACTAGGCGCTCGGTAATCCGGCACCCGGTTTTTTTCTTTTTATTTGTTATATTTATTATTATCGGATTTGTATGGGATGTATAAGTATAATTCACAATAAGTTCTTCATATTTCTTTATTTATTTAGAGACTTAAAAAAGTGAACACCTTATATATACAGAGAAATACTACCTAGACAAAATTAAAAATTAAAGTTTCTGCTATGGTTTTTTACTAAAAATGTGCAACTAAATAATAAAAACGGTTTATATATTGACTCCCATATTATAATTTAAAACACTCGCTGCTAAATGATGCTGTCGGTACACGCGCATTCATTCATTCGCGCGCGAAGTGTTTATTTATTTTTAAAATAATAAACGCTAATACGCCACAGAATATCGGCTTGGTAGGTTTAGATACTTCGAGACATCTTGGCGCGCGGCGCTATGTGTGCGTGTACGTGTAAATATGCAGCTTCGATCTGTGTGTGTGAGATTGTGTTTGACAGTGACGCGGCAGTTGTCGTCTGAACAACAATAAGGTTAAGGTGTAAATATCATTATGTACTTATATTTAATCATCTAAGTAATTATATCGGTGTTTGGCCTTCATAGTCTTTTTTAATAACACATGATGCTTAGAGTTTTATTCACATTTAACTTAATAAAATTGTCGACATAATTTACGAATAGAACGGAATGAATAACCGTTTGCTGTTTTTTAATTTTTTTGGGACATTTGTTCGCATTATTGAGTACTTTGATTTATAATAACCCGAAGTTTCAAGTCTTTTCCTATATCTCGTTTTCAGGGGGACTTTAAAAGTGTTTTATTTTTAATAATTAAAACTAGTAGTTAGTTACCAACCCAATTGATGTGAAATGAAAGTTTACGAACTAAATATACAAAACATTTGTTGATAAATTCAAACTCAAATATTTTTATTCAAAATAGGATGTGAAATCTTATTGAAAGTCAAAAAAAAACTACCACAACAAACTCAGCGGGCTTTTTTTTTTCATCAAAAATATGTTTTACAATTAAAGTAACATTTACAAAGTAACATTGTACAATTAAACTTATTATTTAATAGCCTGAGGGCGGTCGCTCCATTCCCAATCTGTGGTATCATTAAGAAAGTCATTTATGTTATAGTAACCTTTACCACACAAACGTTTTTTAACAATTCTTTTGAATAACGTAACACCTTTGCTTTGAACATTTTCTGGGATCTTGTTGTAAAAGCATATACATCGCCCCACAAAAGACTTACTAACTCGACTAAGCCGAGTAGTAGGCATCATCAGTTTATGTCTGTTCCTGGTGTTAACATTATGGTTATGACAGTTTCTGGCAAATTCACTTATGTGCCTATGAACATACATTACATTATCAAGAATATATTGAGAAGCAACAGTCAAGATGTTAATTTCTTTGAATTTTGCTCTCAATGATTCTTTAGGACCTAGGTTATAAATAGCGCGAATAGCCCTCTTCTGCAGCACAAATATTGTATTAATATCGGCAGCGTTGCCCCATAGCAATATACCATAGGACATAATACTATGGAAATAACTAATGTATACTAGTCGCGCCGTATCTATGTCAGTTAATTGTCTAATTTTTTTAAACCGCGTATGCTGCAGAAATAAGTCTGTTCGCCAAACCTTCAATATGGGGGCCCCATTGTAATTTGGAATCTAGAGTTATGCCAAGAAATATAGCAGATTCCACCGGTTCTATCACCTCTCCATTTAACAAAACATTTGCATTTACATTTTTGACATTTGGTACGGTAAATTTAATGAATTTAGTTTTCTTGCTATTTAACAATAGGTTATTAGCGCTAAACCAGTACACGATGTCAGATAAAATATCGTTCACTTCGTCATACATAGCTTGGTTTCTTTTCACTTTGAAAATCAGTGAAGTGTCGTCCGAAAACAATACTATCTTATGTTTTTTCTCTATAAGATTAGGAAGATCATTTATATAGATAAGGAAGAGGAACGGTCCAAGAATAGACCCTTGTGGTACCCCCATACTGAGAGGAGTCCCAGGAGATCTCCTGCCATTCACGTCGACCCTCTGAATTCTATTGTTTAGATATGAAGTCAGAAGATCGAGCGCAGTTCCTTTTATGCCATAGTGGTATAGCTTCCTGGCCAGCGTTGAATGTTGAACACAATTAAAAGCCTTAGATAAATCACAGAAGATGCCAAGTGCATTCTGCGATTCCTCCCAGGCATCAAAAATATTCTTGATCAGCTCAACACCTGCATCCGTTGTTGAACGTCCCCTAGTAAAGCCAAATTGTTTCAAATGAAGTAACTTATGAGAGTTAAAGTAAGTAAGCATTTGGCTTAAAATTATTTTTTCAAAAATTTTACTAAGGGTGGGCAAAACCGACACAGGACGATAGTTGTTCGGGTCAGAAGAGCATCCCGATTTAAATATTGGTGTAATTTTACTGTGTTTCAGAAGGTCAGGAAACACGCCACGCTTAATACAATTATTAAATACTATTGCAAGATATGGTGCTATGACATCAATTATTGAACTTATTATTTTAACAGAAATGCTCCATATATCAGCAGTTTTTTTCATGTCTAGAGATTTAAAAGTTTTAATTATTTCTCCAGGGCTAACAAAACAAAAATTGAAACTTTGTTGACATCCTATAACATTTTCCAGAAGAAGTGACTCAGCAACACTGGTGGAGGAGACAAGAGTGTTTGTGATAGAAACTGGAATCTCAGAAAAAAAAATTTTCAAAAGCAGTAGCAACTTCCTGCTGAGATTGAATTATTGTATTGTTTATTGATAGATTATATTCAATGTTGCGGTCTTTCAATCTTCCAGATTCCCAGTTAATAACATTCCAAGTCATCTTTATTTTATTTGGTGCATTTTTTATTATTTGTCTGATATGCATAGACTTTGCAATAGAACAAACACTTTTAAATAATTTAGAGTATTCTTTAACATACTCGAGAAAAGATGCATCATGATTATACAATGATCTCTCACTACCAGTTCATATAGCTTTTGTCTGCTCCTATGAATGCCAGCTGTTGCCCAATCATTAAATGACAGAAGACCACCTGATTTGACTGTCTTAGAAGTAAATATGCCTACTCATTGAGTTATTGATGAAAAACTCAAATATTTTTTTTGGTAACTTAATGTTAATTGGTAACTTAATCCATGTAATCATAATATGATAAAATTCCAATTCTAAACAATATTATATATAAAAGTACAAAAATTTCATTTAACAATATTAGTGCGTAAAATTTTAATATTGCATTGACTTAATAATCATAATTGCATTTGAAGTAATAAATGTTATGATTTGTTGTTAGTACCAAAATATATATTTTAGGTTCTATAAGAATATAATTTAGATAAAATTGGACCTAATAGAGAACCTTGAGTAGCTCCTCTATTGAAAAATAGTTAACGATGAATACTTATAAAAAAACTATGTTTTATACGTGTATTGCTTCCCAGGTAAATATAATATTTATATTGTAACTTTCCAAGACCATTCGTGTACGCTGTCTTTATAATACTAGAATAAAGCTAAATATTGTCCATCCTTTTAAGTAAAACTATACCTAAGAAAAAATAATGGCCTATTATTAGCTTACAACGTACTTTATAAACCCTGTAAATTAATAAACTTTATCAACCCTGATTACATCATTTCTAGTTTTCACTAACTTATCGATATGCTTATTCATTTTCGTAAAACACTTGGCATTTTGGCAGAAGTCAAATCAATAGTTACAGAGTTCCTATTACTTCAAGTTTTATATGTTATTTTTCGCAAATTAAGAAAAAGTTCTGAGGCTGTCATAATCACTTTAAGATTATGAGATTAGCAAAATTTTATTAAGTTCGAAATTGATGTAAATAAATTTGTAATTATGTATTTTCGTGATCGTGAATTTAGGCGTATCATCAAGCCGGAATTAAGTGTGTGTATTACATATTTAAAATATAAATATGTGAGTTTGGCGACATCGGTTTCCATACTAAAATGACATGATGCCACTTCTACTAGTTTTGCTACTAGTTTTTTCTGTTCTGTGATAGAGGGCGCTCTTTGCGTGTTCATCTAGCGTTTTAGGAAATTATTTTCTTTAATATTATATTTTTTCTTTGTTTTTTTTTTTAGTTTTAGGACTGTTTATACATTTTTTTTACTAAAATGTCCATATTGTAAAATAATTAAATGGGTTTTTTTCTTTTGTGTATCAATTCATATACAATTACAATACATAAACATATTTGTATTTGTGTTGTTGACGGATTTTATAAACATAAATCCAATCACCTACTAAATTAGATTAAATAAAATAAATACCACAAGGCACATTCTACCTACTTCTTTCAGTGCAATGTTGAATATTGATAATAACTTTACAACATGCAGGTGCCTTTCGGTAATCCTACGAAAATATTTTATGTTACAATAAAACAATAGACCGTTTCTGAGAAAGATTATAGTTTAGCAAAAAAATATTTATCACTTTGGCGGTATGACTAAAGTGCCGACAGCGATCAGCCGAAAACAATCTATTGTTCTAAAAATGGCAACTGCCGCTTTTAACAACTCAACACGTGTAATAGATGCTCTTAATAATGCCTGTTTTAAATCAGTTGTTAGAACTAAATACTCAATAAATTATAAGGCCACTGGTAATTGATAAAAAAATCGAATACATAAATATCGATTATTTTAATACTGTGATTATTAACATTGCATGTTATATGTGCTTTTGTACCAAGCACCAAAAACAAACAAACAAGCTGCTGCGACGAACTGGATGAGAACAATTAAATGACCTCTCGCAAATTATTAATTAATAAAGATAATAAATTCTCTTAAAAATATAAAGGCAACAGGTTATGATTCCATATATACACATTTTCTCAAACACTGCAAGCACAATATCTCTCATATTTTGACTTACTTAATTAATATATCCTTTTCACAGGGTGTCTTTTCAGAAAGCTTAAAGTTATCCGTTATTAAGCTTTTACTCAAAAAGGGTACTAAAACCGATATCAATAATTATCGGCCAATTACTCTTATATCTATTTTCTCAAAGATAATGGAAAAAGCAATGTATGTGAGAATAATGCATTTTCTAAATAAACATAATATTATAAAAAAAGAACAAACTGGATTTCAAGCTAACAAATCAACTACTTTGGCTGCTTATTACTTATTAGAAGAAATAACTACATGTATTAACAAGAAAGTACCTGTAATATCAACCTTTTTTGATATGTCAAAAGCATTCGATTTTGTTGATCATCATATCTTAATATATAAATGTGAAAAATATGGTATAAGAGGCCCTGCTCTAAAATGGATTCAAAGTTATTTAGCCAATAGACAACAAACTGTAGAAATAAATAACATAAATGAGAAAATGGAGATGACTACATACAAGTCACCCTATTTAATTAGTAAATTTGGAGTTCCTCAAGGAAGTATTATGGGACCCTTACTATTTTTAATTTATTTGAATGATTTACCCGATGTGGTTGACTATAACTGTGTATTATTTGCAGATGACATATCCATAATTATTCCTGACGAGCATAAAGCGATAAATAATTATAGTATGACTATCAATAAAAATTTAGAAACTATATTGACATGGTTTAATGAGAATAATTTATTCACTAATATGACAAAAACTAAATATATACAATTTTCTAATTATAAAACAATACATAAATCTCTAAATATAACACACAGTGACTAAACGATTAAAGAAACAAACACAATAAAATTTTTAGGCCTTATATTAGATTGCAATTGTAATTGGAAAGCTCTATGTGATACAGTGGCAGGCAAAATAAATAAGTTCGTTTTCGCTTTAAGAAGGCTCAGACAAACTGTATCCTTTAATGCTGCACTTACTGCATACCACGGTTATATTGCGTCAGTTTTACGGTACGGGTTAATACTATGGGGAAAAGCCACTAATATTTCAAATGTTTTTCTGGCACAAAAAAAATGTATAAGAGCTTTATGCAATGTCAGTCCTCTAGAATCGTGTGGACCATTATTCAAAAAGCACCGTATATTAACGCTTACTGGTCTATATATATTAGAAATTTGTATGTTAATTAAAAAACATGGTGAACTTTTTAAACCAGCAAAGGAGTATTCCATATTAGGATTAAGAGATCCAACTCGCCTTATGATGCCATACTGTAGAACAGCGCTTCATCAAAGTAACGCAAATGTTATGTGTTTAGGGTATTTAACCACCTTCCAAAGAATATTAGAGAGATGCCTAAAACATTAATGCATAAAAAATTAAAATTATGGCTAATAGATAAATGCTTTTATAGTTTAAAAGAATTCTTTGAATAATAGTATTCAAATGTAATTTTTGAGAGGTACCTAAAAACTAATGTTTATTTTATATTATATCATTGAATTAAAGCTATGTAATGTGTATTAAGAACGTATAAGTATAAATAAAATATGATATTCCAATATTGACAAGCAAATATTTGTATGCCGATATATTGGCGAATTGTGCTGTACACCAATTAATTGTTAACAACTATGTTACCACGATTCATACAAATCAATTATTTCATTTCATTTCAAATTTATTAAACATAACACTTTCTATTTCGGCCAACCGTTCATCTTATAATTTAAAAACTTAATTAATTATATATATATAATTAATAAAATTTTACACATATTGAGTTGCCAATCTAACCTCAGATCTAACCATGGTATAAATACATTTTGCTAAAAAAAAAATATTATATTATAAACAAAACAAATATTATGAACAAACAACCTGTGGCAATGTTACATTAAAGCTAAAGTGACATACCTCATATTTTCTTATTCCTCGACGAATCGCGCACTATCGAGCAAAGAGTTAACACACTACATACTACACTCTCAACTCACGAACCCTCTTGCAATGGACTCCGCGCTGCGACTGATAAACATGGCTGACTAGAGACCAGTAATCACCCACCCCCGTGAACGAGCGCATTTATTAAAACAACAGTTTCTATTTCAGCCAATCATTCGTCTTATAATTTAAAAAATATATTAATTACACACACATATACTATATATGTATATATATATTGAGCTGCCAATCTAACCATTAGATCTAACCATGGTCTAAATACATTTTGCTTTGAGGAGCTACGCTATCTTACAACATCGCTTCCTTGGAAATAAGAATGGCCAAATATTGGCTTCTGTTACAGTGAGTCGACAATGATATTCCTATACAGAATAATTATGATATCTAATATTTAGAAACAGTCGTTGCTGAACAATATTTTAAAAATGTTGATTGATATTATATTGATGTTGTATTGCACTGTGTAGATACGTCTAACAGATAGATTTCAATTATTTAATTTAAATTTTTTATGTAAGCGACACTATGTCTTAACTAGAATAAGGTTTACATCACCTACTAGAAGATAATCTTTCCTTATACAGTAACTATCAATGTAACAAGGTGCACAATGTAAGCGATCGAGAATTTAATCGAGACAAATATTATATTTAAATAAGTAACAAATTAACTTTTAGCTACGCTTTTCCAAAAGTCTTTCAATGATTCATAAATCGATAATAAAAAAAATATATTTCTAATTCGTTCCTTGATAAGTTTGCGAAATTTCAATACAATCTGACGTTTTCAGTTGGGTGAAAATTACGATAAAAGATAGACAGACACACCAAGCTAATAAATGCGTGTAAACAAGCTTTTACCCATTGAGTTAATTAATTAACAATCGAAAATGATTTGTACTTAATAGGAGATATAAATATTGATTTGAAAAAGGATAATCCCGTAAAACATGAATACAGTAATAGCCTGTATAACTTAGGCCTTATATGTGGAATTTCCGAACACACTAGGATCGAAATATCGAACGGCTATTTAAGTAAATTTTGTATTGACCACATATATGCTATATCGCGGACACAAGAACTGTACACCGCCGCGATAGGAACAAAACTAGCGGATCACCGTGCATTTATGGTTGCCTGCGTTGGTTCATCTGTGTGCTTACAGGTGCTCCAAAATATAAATTGTGTTTAAATAATAAATTAATATATGAACGCCTTAATCAAGTGGACTGGAATAGTGTGTGTGAGGCTACTGACTGTCCAACTGATATAAATAATAATATCATGAATAAATTTGAAGATATTTATACTGAAGCGACATTACAAATTAAGTTGAAAACCAAGCATATACACCATCAAAACCACTGGATTAATCCTAGTATTATAAGATTTTGTTCCTATAGAGATAATTTATTTAATAAATGGGTAAAAGATAGTAAAAACCTTCAACTAAAAAGAAACTACAACAAAGCCAGAAATCAACCAAATAAAATGATACAAAAAACTAAAAATAAATTTCTACAATCAGAAATAAAAAACAGTTATAAGAATCCTAGAAAATTATGGGAAATACTTAACCAAATCACTGGAAGAATAAAAAAATTATTAGACAGCGTAGTAATAAATGCTTTTGGTAAACAAAACATCGAAAAAGTTGATCGAGCAAATATCTTTGCAAAACATTTTACAAATACGGTAAAGCTTTTAATTCCAAAATGTTCAAATGCATCGTTAAACAGGTCTACTTACACGAATTCAGCAAATGTCACTATGCGTTTTAGAAGAGCAACTTCAAGTGACATAGAAAAAATCATTAAGTCCATAAATGTAAATAAATCTCCTGGTATAGATGATATAAGACCATTAGACATAAAAAATATATGTACAAAAATAAGTAAAGTGATAGCGAATTTAATAAATATGAGTGTAAGTAAAGGCATATATCCCAACGACTTATCGGTATAGTAAGACCTTTTCCACAAAAAGGGCAGTCAACAAGTATATGACAACTATAGACCTATTACGATGCTCCCAATAATAGATAAAATTGTAGAAAAATATATCTGTAATGAAATACATTTGTTTTTAAAAAAAAAATCACATCCTGAATAGTACACAGTATGGCTTTCAACCACAAAAAAATACAAAACAATTGCTTAGTGCATTCACGGAGAAAATTTTCGAACAATTAGATAACAAAAAACATGTAATGGTTGTATTTCTGGACTACAGCAGCGCTTTCGACACTCTAGAGGCATCAAACATTATTAAATTGCCTACAAAACTGTGGTATACGGGGTAATATGCTTCAATGGTGTAATAGCTATTTAGAAAACAGAAAATACGTTGTAAAAGTTAATGATACGTACAGTGACCCAATATCTGTGTCTGAGGTGTGCCCTCAGGGCTCGGTAATCGGACCATTACATTTTCTTACTTACGTGAATTGCACAACAAACTTAATAGAAAACTGTGAATTATTCCAATTCGCTGACGACACATGTGTACTAGCTTACGGCGATAATCCTAAAGATGCTATCACCAATCTTCAAATAGACTTAGATAAAATAATTAAATGGTCACACGATGTGGGATTAGTATTAAATGCCAAAAAGACAAAATTAATGTACATAAGTACAAGTCACAATAGAATAAAATACAAGCCCCGATTAATAGCACACAGCCACGATTGCTTACACACTAACCTGCTTAACACAATTACACATACCAGTTGCAAATGCGAAGCCATTGAGTTTATAACAAAATTATCTCGGCCTTGTCATTGACAATAGGCTGAATTGGAAAGACCACATTGATACAGTGTGTGACAAATTACGAGTCTTACTTGCAAAGTTCGCTGTGATAAAGGATAGGGTTCCGTATCAGATTCGAATACTACTGTATAAATCTTTGGCTGAATCAATTATAGGTTATGGGTTGTCAAGCTATAGAAGGACCTATAAAAGTCACCTTGACAAAATTTATACGTTGCAATTGAGGATCTTAAAAACAATTGTACCGCCTAATATTAAAAAAAATCTCCAATAATTACCATAAACTATTTGAATATTGCAAAATCCTACCTTGTCACGAAAAAATAAAAATGACACTACTAAAGGAAGAGTACTATAATGAGAGCCTCAAAGTATTTAAAAAGAAAGACGACAGCAATATATTATGTACTCGTAGTATGGCAGACTCTAAATTACTCTTACCAAGATTTTCGAATATTTATGGTAAGAACAGGCTCAAGTATTTGGTTCCTAACCTGATAAATGAACTGCCCAAAGTTGTAAAGCAGGACCTGACAGTAAAAAACCTGAAATATAAATTAAATCAATACTTTCTGTCAAAACTCAACTAATGTTTTAATTAATAAAGAAATAAAAAAAAAAATTTTCACTCTCTTCGTCCTTCTTGCAGTGTTCTATTGTTTATAAATAAATTAATCACTCTGTAGATAAAGCAACAATACTTGTAGTGTTAATATTGAGGGTATTTGTAAGTTATTTAGTTTGTAATGTTCTTCATAAAATTTCTTAGCACCTAAATGTTTATGCCTTTGTTTTGTTTTGTTTTTCTTCTGTATAATGAATATTTGTATGTAGTTTTAAGTTGTTTAATTTTTCTTTAAAAATAAGTAATTTAATTTAAGTAGTTAATTAAGTATTAAACTTTAAATTTAAATAATATTATATGTCGACCTTATTGTACACGGTAAAACTCAAATGAGTTTATGTATGTACAATAATTGTGTTACCTATAATATGTTATTTGTTAATAAGAAGTAAATAAATAAATAAATAAAATAATTAAAAAAAATTAAAAGCCTCTAACCCGAATAAAATACTTAGAGAGAAACGAGGTCTCAAACAAAATAAACTTCTTTCGCATTACAAGCAATGAAAATATACATTTACGAGTAAACTATCACGGGTTCTAAAATTTACTTAACAAATCATTAAAATCACGAAAATGATATCGAAGAAAGAATGTAATTGAGCGTTATATCATCAGCTTTCCACGACGACGTTACGCCTTGGGTTGATTTTCATCGTGTGGTGAATCAGATATTTTGACTTAAATGAGCTGTTAATAATGATCAACATCAGGTGGTTCATAGGCTCGTACGCTCATTGACTCCAATGTTCATTGGTCCAATAGCAACGATTTGATGTGACCTGTAGGTAATCGATTTCTATGTTATAAATAAATGCAGCTCCAAAGGGTTAAACGCATCATTTATATGTTGTTGATTTATGGCCGTTTTCAATAACCTTATCGATCCTTAGTTAAACTTACTAGAGGTAGACAAATCTATCTTTTTACGCTTACTTACATTTCAATAACCTATCGACGTTAGACGTTATTGAAAACGGCCGTTAGATTCCATCGATTTCGTTTGACTTCATTCAGCGCTTTGCGTTGCTCGTCAATATCACTTATTATGTTAGTCTATCCAAACATACAAAAAGTCCCATATTAAACTGAACTTTTAATATTAGGCGCGATGGCCCTAAACTAACCGTCATATGCATTTGAGAAATTCAGTTTGCTTACATCCTTTTTGTAAGAAATAATAAATTAATTATTGCAGTGAAACTTCTTTAGTATTGTTGTGACTTGAAACTCGGTGAAACGAAAAAGTGAGGCGATAGAGGCGCCGTTGCCAGCGATTATTTATAAAACTATTATTGTATCCAAGGTTCTCAAGGCCACGCAAATTATGATTTAAAAAATATGGATTTAGTATCCGAAGTTATCGAGGTTACAGAGAACGAATTTGGAATCATTTTTGAAATCCAAGATGGCCGCCACGCTACATTATGATTTCAACAATATGAATATAGTATCCTAGTTTGTTCAGGGTGCAGAGAACTAATTTGGGATCACTTTTGAAATCCAAGATGGCCGCCGCGCAAAATTATGATTTCAACAATATGGATATCGCATCCCAGGTTTTCGAGGGTGCAGAGCACGAATTTGGGATTATTTTTGAAATCCAAGATAGCCGCTGCGCCTCATTATTATTTCAACAATATGGATATTCAATCCGAAGTTCTCGATGGTGCAGAGAACGAATTTGGGATCCAAGACGTCTGCGGCGCAAAATATGATTTCAACAATAAGGATATCGTATCCGAGGTTTGGGGCTTTTTTTTCTTTTGTGTATCAGTTCATATACAATTACAATACATAAACATATTTGTATTAGTGTTGGTACAAACATAAATCCAATTACCTACTAAATTAGATTAAATAAAATAAATACCACAAGGTACATTCTACCTACTTCTTTCAGTGCAATGTTGAATATTGATAATGATTTTACGACATGCAGGTGCCTTTCGGTAATCCTACGAAAATATTTTATGTTACAATAAAACAATAGACCGTTTATGAGAAAGATTATAGTTTAGCAAAAAAATATTTATCACTTTGGCGGTATCACTAAAGTGCCGACAGCGATCAGCCGAAAACAATCTATTGTTCTAAAAATGGCAACTGCCGCTTTTAACAACTCAACACGTGTAATAGAATATGCTCTTAATAATGCCTATTTTAAATCAGTTGTTAGAACTAAATACTTAATAAATTATAAGGCCACTGGTAATTGATAAAGAAATCGAATACATAAATATCGATTATTTTAATACTGTGATTATTAACACTGCATGTTAAATGTGCTTTTATACCTAAAAACAGACAAACAAGCTGCTGCGACGACGGACGAGAACAATTAAATGACCTCTCGCAAAGTTATTAAACAAAACACTTTCTATTTCGGCCAATCATTCGTCTTATAATTTAAAAATTATTTTAATTCCATATATATATATTATTAACCATTAGATCTAACCATGGTATAAAGACATTTTGCTTTGAGGAGCTACGCTATATTTTAACACCGCTTCCTTGGCTATGGCCAAATATTGGATTCTGTTATAGTGAGTCGACAAAGATATTCCTATACAGAATAATTATGATAACATTTAGAAACAGTTGTTGCTTAACAATATTTTAAAAATGTTGATTGATATTGTATTGTACTGTGTATATACGTCTAACAGATAGATTTATAATATATTGAGATTTATATATATATATAATATATTGAGCTGCCAATCTAACCATGGTATAAATACATTTTACTTTGAGGAGTTACGCTATCTTACAACACCGCTTCCTTGGAAATAACAATGCCCAAATATTGGCTTCTGTTACAGTGAGTCGACAATGATATTCCTATACAGAATAATTATGATATCTAATATTTAGAAACAGTCGTTGCTGAACAATATTTTAAAAATGTTAATTGATATTATATTGATGTTGTATTGCACTGTGTAGATACGTCTAACAGATAGATTTCAATTATTTAATTTAAATTTTTTTTGTAAGCGACAATATGTCTTAACTAGAATAAAGTTTACATCACCTACTAGAAGATAATCTTTCCTTATACAGAAAATATCAATGTAACAAGGTGCACAATGTAAGCGATCGAGAATATAATCGAGACAAATATTATATTTAAATAAGTAACAAAATTAACTTATAGCTACGCTTTTCCAAAAGTCTTTCCATGATTCATAAATCGATAATAAAACAAATATATTTCTAATTCGATCCTTGATAAGTTTGCGAAATTTCAATACAATCTGACGTTTTCATTTGGATGAAAATCACTATAAAATATAGATACAGACACACCAAGCTAATAAATGTGTGTAAACAAGCTTTTACGTATTGAATTAAAAAAAAATTAAAAACCTCTAACCCGAATAAAATACTTAGAGAGAAACGAGTTCTCAAACAAAATAAACTTCTTTCGCGTTGCAAGCAATGAAAATATACATTTACGAGTAAACTATCACGGGTTCTAAAATTTACTTAACAAAATATTAGAATCAATAATATGATATTGAAGAAAGATTGTGTTTGAGCGTTATGCCAGCTTTCTATGGCACGACGCTACGTCGTGGGCTAATTTTCATTGTGTTGCGAATCAGATATTTTGTCATTGCTCATTTCCTTCGCAAGTTATTTATAATTCGTGCATGCATTGTATATTGCAGTAGATGTTTTTATTTCTTGTTTATTTTACTTATTTATTAATTAGTAAGACACGCCTGATATTGTACACTTAAAACTATGTTATTCTATCTTTACAGCCATCCGTCATTACATTTACTAACATTGAATCTATTTCAAGTGAAGCGTTGAGAAGTTGTTCATATATATTTTAATGAGCTACAATTAATGTTGGTGAAATAAAATCCAATATTTTGGTCTCGATATATAATGTACATTTCTCACATTATCAAACAGTTCTACGTTTTAATCAAAATAAATAAATAAATTAATAAAATAACATGAGCGACAGCTAATACCGTATATTAACAGTTAACTACCTTGTACAAAACAATAATTAAAGATATAGGTACTCTACGACCTGTGAAAATAAAATCATTTTTATCGAATACTAAGAAATCACATTATGAACAAACAACCTGTGACAATGTTACATACGTCATACGTTATTACATAAAAGCTAAAGTGACATACCTCATATTTTCTTATTCCTCGACGAATCGTGCACTGTCGAGCAAAGAGTAAACACACTACATACTACACTCTCAACTCACGAACCCTCTTGCAATGGACTCCGCGCTGCGACTGATAAACATGGCGGACTAGAGACTAGTGATCACCCACCCCCGTGAACAAACAAACAAGCTGCTGCGAATAACTGGACGAGAAAAATTTAATGACCTCGGGCGCATTTATTAAAAAAACAGTTTCTATTTCGGCCAATCATTCGTCTTGTAATTTAAAAAATAAATTAAAAAGCTTACCGGACCTGTCTACAATTAATTGCGAATTAGATGATCTCAAAGAAAAAATTCTTACATTGCAATGTTTATCAAATAAAGAAATAGAAGAATTAATTTTTAAAAACAATTCCTTAAAGAAGACAATTAGTGAATTGGAAAGAAAAATAACAACTTTGAATATATACACCGACCAAAATAGCACTAATAAGAAATTCCAAAACATCTCATCACTTAGAACTTTAAAAGCTAAACGTAGGATTGATTTTGATGTTGTAATCTATGATAATCATCTCAAGCCTAAAAAAAGGGTGTCTACATCCATGCACACATCCACATGATGAAAATAAACCCAAAAAGAAAATACGTTTATTTATCTTTGGAGGTAAACAATGTGTGGGTATGGCTTCTCGACTCTCTGCCTCCACATTTAATTTGACTTCAAAATATGAAATCTTAGCAGAAACAAAACCTTCAGCCAGTACAGAAAATATAATTGAATCGTGTTACAAAATAAAAACATGCCAAACGGACCAATTCATTCTTAGTTTAGGCGAACACGATAGAAATCTGTTCGTATTTATGTCTGAGACTGCTGCCCTCCCACGCTACCTAAAAGGTACTGATATTATAATATTGAATATTGTGAAAAATCCTCATCTTAGCGAATTTCTTATTAATAACTATTTAAAACAAATATGTGTGTAAAAATTGCAATTATTTGAATTCAAATGTAAATTATACTGCATATTATAATGCTAAAAATAATTATATTAATAAAGTTTGCAACAAAATCAGCAACGAATTAGAATGTCAGCATTATAAGAAGGAGATTTTGGTATGAAAGGATTGGTTAAATAAACTAAAATACAAAAATAGAAGCGTTAGAAACCAAAAAGAAATGTCTACACAAGTTGATAAAACGATATTGTCAGTTAAAAACTATTGCAATAAAGCGACTGAAACAATTAATTGTTTGAGTCGCTTTATTAATCTAGATTAATCTAGAAGCTCTAGATTAATCTAGAAAATAATACACAAGCTAATTTTTTTCGACCATAAGCCATGTTAGGAAAAGTATCTCTTACACACATTGCTGGTGTTTTAAATAAGCTACAATGGATTGAGCTAGCGTTGTCTGAAATAGAAGTAGATATAAGTATTATTTGTCTTACTGAAACTTTTATAAAAAGGGGAGATGAATCTAAAGTCATACTGCAAAATTATGATGTCGTTTCGACGTAAAAGAAAAGAAAGACGAGGAGGTAGTTGGTTGTATTTTATTGAAGAAATCTCTAGATTATAATATTTTCGACCAGTGAACTGAATACTCAACAGAAAAAATATTTGAATGTTGTGCTGTTGAGGTAAGAGCGATAAATTGCTACATTGTTTGTATATACAGGACACCAAACTCAAATATTACTTAATTTTTTGATAAATCATAAATTAACCATAAATAATAGTAAAAATATTATATTAGCCGGAGACTAACATTGATATATTACAAGAAATTCAGATATAAAAATTATTTCAAAATCTATGAAGTAATTACAATATTAATATAAATATAACGGAACCAACTCGACAACAAGCATAGGCATGCAATATTTACAAAGATTCCTACAGCAGAAGGCAAAGTAATTAAACTTTTTTTATCGGATCATGAATCATGCCAACTAGTAAGTTTACCGAAAATATTTATATATTAACCGAAAAATTGGTCTATAAAAAAAGGGATTATTGTCAAGAGAATATAAATAAATTTAATATGTACTTACAATCTCTAAATTGGATCGATGTAATAAATGAGTCAAATGCCAATACAGCCTTCAAAAATTTTTATGATTTCTTATGCCTGTTATACGATCTTTGCTTTCCCATATATAATAAAAAAATGTCCAATTATGTTGGCAATAATAAATGGATATCAAAAGGTATTAAGGTAGCTTGTATTAAGAAAAGACAGTTGAGATTTACTCACTACAAATCAGTCTCGTGAAAGTAAGATAAAGTTAAAAAAATATAGCAAAATATTACGGTCTTGTATTGACTGCTCTAAGAGACACCTAAATAATAAATATATATATACAAAACTCAAAAAATTAAATTAAAGCTACATGGGATATAATAAAGAAAAAAGGTAGTCACAATAGTGATAGCTAAAAATTGTATTAACCTAATTCATTATAACGACGTTGATATAACAAATCCATTAGACATTGTAAAAATATTTAATAATTCCTTTATGATTTGACTAAAAATTGTAATCATATAAATACAAAATTAATTCAATCAATAACAGTATATTTCTCTCTCCATGTTCCGAAAACGAAGTAATAAAGATAATAAATTCTCTTAAAAATACAAAGGCAAGGTTATGATTCCATATCTACACATATACTCAAACACTGCTAGCACAATATCTCTCATATATTGACTCACTTAATTAATATATCCTTTTCACAGGGTGTCTTTCCAGAAAGCTTAAAGTTATCTGTTATTAAGCCTTTACTCAAAATGAGTACTAAAACCGATATCAATTATTATCGCCCAATTACTCTTATATCTATTTTCTCAAAGATAATGGAAAAAGCAATGTATGTAAGAATAATGCATTTTCTAAATAAACATCTAAATATTTATAAATCTCGTGTCACAATGTTTGTTCTTAATGGACTCCTAAACTAATGAACAGATTTTAATGGGGATTACTTCATGGAGTGCAGTTTGGTTCAACTTGAGAGATAGGATAGTTTTTAATTCGATTTGGGACCCATAATTATTTTTATTTTCAATAGTTGTTTTGTAAGCACATATTTTCTATGAGAGAATTGAGTGACGCACGGTTTGACAGTTCCGCCGTAAAACAATTTCATTATGACAGCAGGGAGCGTTTTTTACGAAATAGTTCTTGATGTTTTGAAATATTATTTGCAAATTCCTATAAAACAGTATTTTTTTTATTATCTACAGAACAACGTCTGTCGGGTCAGCTAGTAATACTATTAAAAAGAATAAACTGGATTTCAAGCTAACAAATCAACTGCTGCTGCTTATTACTTTATAGAAGAAATAACTACATGTATTAACAAGAAAGTACCTGTTATATCAACCTTTTTTGATATGTCATTTGATTTTGTTGATCATCATATCTTAATATATAAATGTGATAAATATGGTATAAGAGGCCCTGCTCTAAAGTGGATTGAAAGTTATTTAGCCGATACACAACAAATTGTAGAAATAAATAAAATAAATGAGAAACTGGAGATGACTACATACAAGTCACCCTATTTAATTAGTAAATTTGGAGTTCCTCAAGGAAGTCTTATGGGACCCTTAATATTTTTAATTTATTTGAATGATTTACCCGATGTGGTTGACTATAACTGTGTATTATTTGCAGATGACATATCCATAATTATTCCTGACGAGCATAAAGCGATAAATAATTATAATATGACTATCAATAAATATTTAGAAACTATATTGACATGGTTCAATGAGAATAATTTATTCGCTAATATGACAAAAAATAAATATATACAATTTTCTAGCTATAAAACAATACATAAATCTCTATATATAACACACAGTGACCAAACGATTAAAGAAACAAACACAATACCATTTTTAGGCCTTAAATTAGATTGCAAACAACCTAAGTACTTGAAGATAATCTTTCCTTTTACAGAAAATATTAATGTAACAAGGTGCACAATGTAAGAGATCGAGAATTTAATCGAGACAAATATTATATTTAAATAAGTAACAAAATTAACTTTTAGCTACGGTTTTCCAAAAGCCATTCCAAGTCATAAATCGTTAATAAAACAAATATGTATATTTCTAATTCGTTCCTTGATAAGTTTGCGAAATTTCAATACAATCTGACGTTTTAATTTGGATGAAAATCACGATAAAAGATAGATACAGACACACCAAGCTAATAAATGCGTGTAAACAAGCTTTTACGTATTGATTTAAAAAAAATTAAAAGCCTCTAACCCGAATAAAATACTTGGAAACGAGGTCTCAAACAAAATAAACTTCTTTCGCATTACAAGCAATGAAAATATACATTTACGAGTAAACTATCACGGGTTCTAAAATTTACTTAACAAAACATTAGAATCAATAATATGATATTGAAGAAAGATTGTGTTTGAGCGTTATGCCAGCTTTCTATGGCACGACGCTTTGCCTTTTGGTTAATTTTCATTGTGTTGCGAATCAGATATTTTGTCTTATATGAGCAGGTAATAATGATCAACATCAGGTGATTCATATGGTGGTACGCTCATTGACTTTTCTCAACAAGTTCGCATGTATCTATCGAATAATTTAAAAAAATATACAATTATATATTATTCTCATTTCCTTAGCAAGTTATTTATAATTCGTGCATGCATTGTATATTGCAGTAGATGTTTTTATTTCTTGTTTATTTTACTTATTTAGAAATTAGTAAGACACGCCTGATCTTGTACACTAAAAAACTATGTTTTTCTATCTTTACAGCCATCCGTCATTACGTCTACTAACATTGAATCTATTTTAAGTGAAGCGTTGAGAAGTTGTTCATATATTTTTTAATGAGCTACAATTAATGTTAGTGAAATAAAATCCAATATTTTGGTCTCGATATATAATGAACATTTCTCACATTATCAAACAGTTCTACGTTTTAATCAAAATAAATAAATAAATAAAATAACATGAGCGATTGCATATATTGTATATTAACAGTTAACTACCTTGTACAAAACAATAATTAAAGATATAGGTACTCTACGACCTGTGAAAATAAAATCATTTTTATCGAATACTAAGAAATCACATTATGAACAAACAACCTGTGACAATGTTACATACGTCATACGTTATTACATAAAAGCTAAAGTGACATACCTCATATTTTCTTATTCCTCGACGAATCGTGCACTGTCGAGCAAAGAGTAAACACACTACATACTACACTCTCAACTCACGAACCCTCTTGCAATGGACTCCGCGCTGCGACTGATAAACATGGCGGACTAAAGACTAGTGATCACCCACCCCCGTGAACAAACAAACAAGCTGCTGCGAATAACTGGACGAGAAAAATTTAATGACCTCGGGCGCATTTATTAAAAAAACAGTTTCTATTTCGGCCAATCATTCGTCTTATAATTTAAAAAATATATTAAAAAGCTTACCGGACCTGTCTACAATTAATTGCGAATTAGACGATTTCAAAGAAAAAATTCTTACATTGCAATGTTTATTAGACAAGGCAAATAAAGAAATAGATGAATTAATTTTTAAAAACAATTCCTTAAAGAAGACAATTAGTGAATTGGAAAGAAAAATAACAACTTTGAATATATACACCGACCAAAATAGCACTAATAAGAAATTCCAAAAGTTCTCATCACTTAGAACTTTAAAAGCTAAACGTAGGATTGATTTTGATGTTGTAATCTATGATAATCATCTCAAGCCTAAAAAAAGGATATCTAACTCCACATTTAATTTGACTTAAAAATATGAAATCTTAGCAGAAACAAAACCTTCAGCCAGTACAGAAAATATAATCGAATCGTGGTACAAAATAAAAACATGCCAAACGGACCAATTCATTCTTAGTTTAGGCGAACACGATAGAAATCCGTTCGTATTTATGTCTGAGACTGCTGCCCTCCCAAGCTACCTAAAAGGTACTGATATTAAAATTGAATATTGTGAAAAATCCTCATCTTAGCGAAATTCTTATTAATAACTATTTAAAACAAATATGTCAACAATATCCAAATTGTAATTGTTTGAATTCAAATGTAAATTATACTGCATATTATAATGCTAAAAATAATTATATTAATAAAGTTTGCAACAAAATCAGCAACGAATTAGAATGTCAGCATTATAAGAAGGAGAGTTTGGTATGCAAGGATTGGTTAAATAAACTAAAATACAAAAATAGAAGCGTTAGAAACCAAAAAGAAATGTCTACCCAAGTTGATAAAACGATATTGTCAGTTAAAAACTATTGCAATAAAGCGACTCAAACAATTAATCTAGAAAATAATACACAAGCTAATTTTTTTCGACCATAAACCATGTAAGGAAAAAGATCTCTTGCACACACTGCTGGTGTTTTAAATAAGCTAGAATGGATTGAGCTAGCGTTGTCTGAAATAGAAGAAGTTATAAGTATAATTTGTCTTACTGAAACTTTTATAAAAAGGGGAGATGAATCTAAACTCATACTGCAAAATTATGATGTCGTTTCGACGTAAAAGAAAAGAAAGACGAGGAGGTAGTTAGTTGTATTTTATTGAAGAAATCTCTAGATTATAATATTTTCGACCAGTGAACTGAATACTCAACAGAAAAAATATTTGAATGTTGTGCTGTTGAGGTAAGAGCGATAAATTGCTACATTGTTTGTATATACAGGACACCAAACTCAAATATTACTTAATTTTTTGATAAATCATAAATTAACCATAAATAATAGTAAAAATATTATATTAGCCGGAGACTAACATTGATATATTACAAGAAATTCAGATATAAAAATTATTTCAAAATCTATGAAGTAATTACAATATTAATATAAATATAACGGAACCAACTCGACAACAAGCATAGGCATGCAATATTTACAAAGATTCCTACAGCAGAAGGCAAAGTAATTAAACTTTTTTTATCGGATCATGAATCATGCCATCTAGTAAGTTTACCGAAAATATTTATATATAAACCGAAAAATTGGTCTATAAAAAAAAGGGATTATTGTCAAGAGAATATAAATAAATTTAATATGTACTTACAATCTCTAAATTGGATCGATGTAATAAATGAGTCAAATGCCAATACCGCCTTCAAAAATTTTTATGATTTCTTATGCCTGTTATACGATCTTTGCTTTCCCATATATAATAAAAAAATGTCCAATTATGTTGGCAATAATAAATGGATATCAAAAGGTATTAAGGTAGCTTGTATTAAGAAAAGACAGTTGAGATTTACTCACTACAAATCAGTCTCGTGAAAGTAAGATAAAGTTAAAAAAATATAGCAAAATATTACGGTCTTGTATTGACTGCTCTAAGAGACACCTAAATAATCAATATATATATACAAAACTCAAAAAATTTAATTAAAGCTACATGGGATATAATGAAGAAAAAAGGTAGTCACAATAATATGATAGCTAAAAATTGTATTAACCTAATTCATTATAACGACGTTGATATAACAAATCCATTAGACATTGCAAAAATATTTAATAATTCCTTTATTGATTTGACTAAAAATTGTTATCATATAAATACAAAATTAATTCAATCAATAACAGTATATTTCTCTCTCCATGTTCCGAAAACGAAGTAATAAAGATAATAAATTCTCTTAAAAATACAAAGGCAACAGGTTATGATTCCATATCTACACATATACTCAAACACTGCAAGCACAATATCTCTCATATATTGACTCACTTAATGAATATATCCTTTTCACAGGGTGTCTTTCCAGAAAGCTTAAAGTTATCTGTTATTAAGCCTTTACTCAAAATGGGTACTAAAACCAATATCAATTATTATCGCCCAATTACTCTTATATCTATTTTCTCAAAGATAATGGAAAAAGCAATGTATGTAAGAATAATGCATTTTCTAAATAAACATAATATTATGAAAAAGAACAAACTGGATTTCAAGCTAACAAATCAACTACTTTGGCTGCATAATACTTAAAAGAAGGAATAACTACATGTATTTACAAGAAAGTACCTGTAATATCAACCTTTTTTGATATGTCAAAAGCATTTGATTTTGTTGATCATCATATCTTAATATATAAATGTGAAAAAAGTGGTATAAGAGGCCTGGTGTATATATATTAGTAAATGTTCATTAAAAAAGATGGTGAACTTTTTTTTTCCAGCAAAGGACTATTCCATATTAGGATTAAGAGATCCAACTCGCCTTCTGATGCCAAACGGTAAAACAGCGCTTCATCAAAATAATGCAAATGTTATGTGTATTAGGGTCTTTAACCAACTTCCAAAGAATATTAGAGAGATGCGTAAAACATTAATGTATAAGAAAATAAAATTATGGCTAAACGATAAATGTCTTTAACCAACTTCCAAAGAATATTAGAGAGATGCGTAAAACATTAATGTATAAGAAAATAAAATTATGGCGAAACGATAAATGCTTTTATAGTTTAAAAGAATTCTTTAGCCAAAAAAAAATAGTATTTAAATGTAATTTTTTGAGAGGTACCTACAAACTAATGTTTATTTTATATTATATTATTGGATTAAAGCTATGTAATGTGTATTAATGACGTATAAATATAGAAATTCCAATATTGGCAATCACATATTTGTATGCCGATATATTGGCGAATCGTGCTGTACACCAATTAATTGTAAACAACTATGTTATTTCATTCATTCAAATAAATCATTTCATATATATAGTATATATGTACTCTATATGAATATAAATATATATTTATATTGAGCTGCCAATATAACCATTAGATCTAGACCATGGTATACATACATTTTACTTTGAGGAGTTACGCTATCTTACAACACCGCTTCCTTGGAAATAACAATGGCCAAATATTGGCTTCTGTTACAGTGAGTCGACAATGATATTCCTATACAGAATAATTATGATAATATTTAGAAACAGTCGTTGCTGAACAATATTTTAAAAATGTTGAATATATATTGATGTTTTATTGCACTGTGTAGATATGTCTAACAGATAGATTTCAATTATTTAATACATATTGTCATATTAAAAATGAAATTTTTAATGTAAGTGACAATATGTCTCAACTAGAATAAAGTTTACATCACCTAAGTACTTGAAGATAATCTTTCCTTTTACAGAAAATATTAATGTAACAAGGTGCACAATGTAAGAGATCGAGAATTTAATCGAGACAAATATTATATTTAAATAAGTAACAAAATTAACTTTTAGCTACGGTTTTCCAAAAGCCTTTCCAAGTCATAAATCGTTAATAAAACAAATATGTATATTTCTAATTCGTTCCTTGTTAAGTTTGCGAAATTTCAATACAATCTGACGTTTTCATTTGGATGAAAATCACTATAAAAGATAGATACAGACACACCAAGCTAATTAATGCGTGTAAACACGCTTTTACGTATTGAATTAAAAAAAATTAAAAGCCTCTAACCCGAACAAATTACTAGGAAACGAGGTCTCAAACAAAATAAACTTCTTTCGCATTACAAGTAATGAAAATATACATTTACGAGTAAACTATCACGGGTTCTAAAATTTACTTAACAAAACATTAGAACCAATAATATGATATTGAAGAACGATTGTGTTTGAGCGTTATGCCATATTGCTATGGCACGACGCTACGCCGTTGGGTTTATTTTCATTGTGTTGCGAATCAGATATTTTGTCTTATATTAGCAGGTAATAATGATCAACATCAGGTGATTCATATGCTCGTACACTCATTGACTTTTCTCAACAAGTTCGCATGTATCTATCGAATAATTAAAAAGAATATATAATTATATATTATGCTCATTTCCTTACCAAGTTATTTATAATTCGTGCATGCATTGTATATTGCAGTAGATGTTTTTATTTCTTGTTTATTTTACTTATTTAGAAATTAGTAAGACACGCCTGATCTTGTACACTTAAAACTATGTTTTTCTATCTTTACAGCCATCCGTCATTACGTCTACTAACATTGAATCTATTTTCATTGAAGCGTTGAGAAGTTGTTCAAATATTTTTTTATTGAGCTACAATTAATTTTAGTCAAATAAAATCCAATATTTTGGTCTCGATATATAATGTACCTATCTCACATTATCAAGCAGTTCTACGTTTTAATTTAAATAAAATGAGCGATTGTTAATACCATATAATAACAGTTAACTAACTAGTACAAAATAATAATTAAAGATATAGGTAATCTACAACCTGTGAAAATAAAATAATTCTTATCGAATACTAACAAATCATATTATGAAGAAACAACCTGTGACAATGTTACATACGTCATACGTTATTACATTAAAGCTAATGTAACTTACCTCATATTTTCTTATTCCTCGACGAATCGCGCACTGTCGAGCAAAGAGTAAACACAGTACATACTACACTCTCAACTCACGAACCCTCTTGCAATGGACTCCGCTCTGCGACTGATAAACATGGCTGACTAGAGACTAGTCATCACCCACCCCCGTGAACAAACAAACAAGCTGCTGCGACTAACTGGACGAGAACAATTAAATGACCCCTAGCGAATTTATTAAACAAACACTTTCTTTTTCGGCCAATCATTCGTTTTATAATTTAAAAAATATATTAATTACACACACATATACTATATATACGAATTTGGGACTATTTTTGAAATCCAAGATAGCTGCTGCGCCTAATTATTATTTCAACAATATGGATATTCAATCCGAAGTTCTCGATAGTGCAGAGAACGAATTTGGGATCATATTTGAAATCCAAGACGTCTGCGGCACAAAATTATGATTTCAACAATATGGATATCGTATCCGAGGTTTGGGGTTTTTTTTTCTTTTGTGTATCAATTCATATACAATTACAATACATAAACATATTTGTATTAGTGTTGTTGACGGATTTTACAAACATTAAACCAAATAACCTACTAAATTAGAATAAAAAAAATAAATACCATAAGGTACATTCTACCTACTTCTTTCAGTGCAATGTTGAATATTGATAATAATTTTAGGACATGCAGGTGCCTTTCGGTAATCCTACGAAAATATTTTATGTTTCAATAAACCAATAGACCGTTTATGAGAAAGATTATAGTTTTGCATAAAAATATTTATCACTTTGGCGGTATCACTAAAGTGCCGACAGCGATCAGCCGAAAACAATCTATTGTTCTAAAAATGGCAACTGTCGCTTTTAACAACTCAACACGTGTAATAGATGCTCTTAATGATGCCTATTTTAAATCAGTTGTTAGAACTAAATACTCAATAAATTATAAGGCCACTGGTAATTGATAAAAAAATCGAATACATAAATATCGATTATTTTAATACTTTGATTATTAACATTGCATGTTACATGCATATATATATTTATTTATTTACCACACACAGCAACAGTCATTACAGGTATTACCTAATGCGACAGTTACAAACACAATAATATATATTATTAACCATTAGATCTAACCATGGTATAAAGACATTTTGCTTTGAGGAGCTACGCTATATTATAACACCGCTTCCTTGGCTATGGCCAAATATTGGTTTCTGTTATAGTGAGTCGACAAAGATATTCCTATAGAGAATAATTATGATAACATTTAGAAACAGTTGTTGCTTAACAATATTTTAAAAATGTTGATTGATATTGTATTGCACTGTGTATATACGTCTAACAGATAGATTTATAATATATTGAGATTTAAATATATATAATATATTGAGCTGTCAATCTAACCATGGTATAAATACATTTTGCTTTGAGGAGTTACGCTATCTTACAACACCGCTTCCTTGGAAATAAGAATGGCCAAATATTGGCTTCTGTTACAGTGAGTCGACAATGATATTCCTATACAGAATAATTATGATAACATTTAGAAACAGTTGTTGCTTAACAATATTTTAAAAATGTTGATTGATATTGTATTGCACTGTGTATATACGTCTAACAGATAGATTTATAATATATTGAGATTTATATATATATAATATATTGAGCTGCCAATCTAACCATGGTATAAATACATTTTGCTTTGAGGAGTTACGCTATCTTACAACACCGCTTCCTTGGAAATACATCAATACCCAAATATTGGCTTCTGTTATAGTGAGTCGACAATGATATTCCTATACAGAATAATTATGATAATATTTAGAAACAGTCGTTGCTGAACAATATTTTAAAAATGTTGAATATATATTGATGTTGTATTGCACTGTGTAGATACGTCTAACAGATAGATTTCAATTATTTAATTGAAATTTTTTTTGTAAGCGACAATATGTCTTAACTAGAATAAAGTTTCATTTTTTCAAGTTAACATCACCTACTAGAAGATAATCTTTCCTTATACAGAAAGTATCAATGTAACAAGGTGCACAATGTAAGCTACCGAGGATTTAATCGAGACAAATATTATATTTAAATAAGTAACAAAATTAACTTTTAGCTACGTTTTTCCAAAAGCCTTTCCAAGTCATAAATTGTTAATAAAACAAATATATTTCTCATTCGATCCTTGATAAGTTTGCGAAATTTCAATACAACCTGACGTTTTCATCTGGGTGAAAATGACGATAAAATATAGATACAGACACACCAAGCTAATAAATGTGTGTAAACAAGCTTTTACGTATTGAATTAAAAAAAAAATTAAAAACCTCTAACCCGAATAAAATACTTAGAGAGAAACGAGTTCTCAAACAAAATAAACTTCTTTCGCATTGCAAGCAATGAAAATATACGTTTACGAGTAAACTATCACGGGTTCTAAAATTTACTTAACAAAATATTAGAATCAATAATATGATATTGAAGAAAGATTGTGTTTGAGCGTTATGCCAGCTTTCTATGGCACGACGCTACGTCGTGGGCTAATTTTCATTGTGTTGCGAATCAGATATTTTGTCTTATATGAGCAGGTAATAATGATCAAAATTAGGTGACTCATATGCTCGTACGCTCATTGACTTTTCTCAACAAGTTCGCATGTAGAGAATTATTAAAAAAATATGTAATTATATATTATGCTCATTTCCTTCGCAAGTTATTTATAATTCGTGGATGCATTGTATATTGCAGTAGACGTTTTTATTTCTTGTTTATTTTACTTATTTATTAATTAGTAAGACACGCCTGATATTGTACACTTAAAACTATGTTATTCTATCTTTACAGCCATCCGTCATTACATTTACTAACATTGAATCTATTTCAAGTGAAGCGTTGAAAAGTTGTTCATATATTTTTTAATGAGCTACAATTAATGTTAGTGAAATAAAATCCAATATTTTGGTCTCGATATATAATGAACATTTCTCACATTATCAAACAGTTCTACGTTTTAATCAAAATAAATAAATAAATAAAATAACATGAGCGATTGCATATATTGTATATTAACAGTTAACTACCTTGTACAAAACAATAATTAAAGATATAGGTACTCTACGACCTGTGAAAATAAAATAATTTTTATCGAATACTAAGAAATCACATTATGAACAAACAACCTGTGACAATGTTACATACGTCATACGTTATTACATAAAAGCTAAAGTGACATACCTCATATTTTCTTATTCCTCGACGAATCGCGCACTGTCGAGCAAAGAGTAAACACACTACATACTACACTCTCAACTCACGAACCCTCTTGCAATGGACTCCGCGCTGCAACTGATAAACATGGCTGACTAGAGACTAGTGATCACCCACCCCCGTGAACAAACAAACAAGCTGCTGCGAATAACTGGACGAGAAAAATTAAATAACCTCGAGCGCATTTATTAAAAAATCAGTTTCTATATCGGCCAATCATTCGTCTTATAATTTAAAAAATTAATTAAAAGCTTACCGGACCTGTCTACAATTAATTGCGAATTAGATGATTTCAAAGAAAAAATTTTTACATTGCAATGTTTATTAGACAAGGCAAATAAAGAAATAGAAGAATTAATTTTTAAAAACAATTCCTTAAAGAAGACAATTAGTGAATTGGAAAGAAAAATAACAACTTTGAATATATACACCGACCAAAATAGCACTAATAAGAAATTCAAAAAGTTCTCATCACTTAGAACTTTAAAAGCTAAACGTAGGATTGATTTTGATGTTGTAATCTATGATAATCATCTCAAGCCTAAAAAAAGGGTGTCTACATCCATGCAACATGATGAAAATAAACCCAAAAAGAAAATACGTTTATTTATCTTTGGAGGTAAACAATGTGTGGGTATGGCTTCTCGACTCTCTGCCTCCACATTTAATTTGGCTTCAAAATATGAAATCTTAGCAGAAACAAAACCTTCAGCCAGTACAGAAAATATAATCGAATCGTGGTACAAAATAAAAACATGCCAAACGGACCAATTCATTCTTAGTTTAGGCGAACATGATAGAAATCCGTTCGTATTTATGTCTGAGACTGCTGCCCTCCCAAGCTACCTAAAAGGTACTGATATTATAATATTGAATATTGTGAAAAATCCTCATCTTAGCGAATTTCTTATTAATAACTATTTAAAACAAATATGTCAACAATATCCAAATTGTAATTGTTTGAATTCAAATGTAAATTATACTGCATATTATAATGCTAAAAATAATTATATTAATAAAGTTTGCAACAAAATCAGCAACGAATTAGAATGTCAGCATTATAAGAAGGAGATTTTGGTATGCAAGGATTGCTTAAATAAACTAAAATACAAAAATAGAAGCGTTAGAAACCAAAAAGAAATGTCTACCCAAGTTGATAAAACGATATTATCAGTTAAAAACTATTGCAATAAAGCGACTCAAACAATTAATCTAGAAAATAATACACAAGCTAATTTTTTTCGACCATAAACCATGTAAGGAAAAAGATCTCTTGCACACACTGCTGGTGTTTTAAATAAGCTAGAATGGATTGAGCTAGCGTTGTCTGAAATAGAAGAAGTTATAAGTATAATTTGTCTTACTGAAACTTTTATAAAAAGGGGAGAAGAATCTAAACTCATACTGCAAAATTATGATGTCGTTTCGACGTTTTGTAGATTGAATGAAAGACGAGGAGGTAGTTAGTTGTATTTTATTGAAGAAATCTCTAGATTATAATATTTTCGATCAGTGAACTGAATACTCAACAGAAAAAATATTTGAATGTTGTGCTGTTGAGGTAAGAGCGATAAATTGCTACATTGTTTGTATATACAGGACACCAAACTCAAATATAACTTTATTTTTTGATAAATCATAAATTAACCATAAATAACAGTAAAAATATTATATTAGCCGGAGACTAACATTGATATATTAAAAGAAAATCAGATATAAAAATTATTTCAAAATCTATTAAGTAATTTCAATATTAATATAAATATAACGGAACCAACTCGAGAACAAGCATAGGCATGCAATATTTACAAATATTCCTACAGCAGAAGGCAAAGTAATTAAACTTTTTTTATCGGATCATGAATCATGCCAACTAGTAAGTTTACCGAAAATATTTATATATAAACCGAAAAATTGGTCTATAAAAAAAAGGGATTATTGTCAAGAGAATATACATAAATTTAATATGTACTTACAATCTCTAAATTGGATCGATGTAATAAATGAGTCAAATGCCAATACAGCCTTCAAAAATTTTCATGATTTCTTATGCCTGTTATACGATCTTTGCTTTCCCATATATAATAAAAAAATGTCCAATTATGTTGGCAATAATAAATGGATATCAAAAGGTATTAAGGTAGCTTGTATTAAGAAAAGACAGTTGAGATTTACTCACTACAAATCAGTCTCGTGAAAGTAAGATAAAGTTAAAAAAATATAGCAAAATATTACGGTCTTGTATTGACTGCTCTAAGAGACACCTAAATAATCAATATATATATACAAAACTCAAAAAATTAAATTAAAGCTACATGGGATATAATGAAGAAAAAAGGTAGTCACAATAATATGATAGCTAAAAATTGTATTAACCTAATTCATTATAACGACGTTGATATAACAAATCCATTAGACATTGCAAAAATATTTAATAATTCCTTTATTGATTTGACTAATAATTGTAATCATATAAATACAAAATTAATTCAATCAATAACAGTATATTTCCCTCTCCATGTTCCGAAAACGAAGTAATAAAGATAATAAATTCTCTTAAAAATACAAAGGCAACAGGTTATGATTCCATATCTACACATATACTCAAACACTGCAAGCACAATATCTCTCATATATTGACTCACTTAATGAATATATCCTTTTCACATGGTGTCTTTCCAGAAAGCTTAAAGTTATCTGTTATTAAGCCTTTACTCAAAATGGGTACTAAAACCGATATCAATTATTATCGCCCAATTACTCTTATATCTATTTTCTCAAAGATAATGGAAAAAGCAATGTATGTAAGAATAATGCATTTTCTAAATAAACATAATATTATGAAAAAGAACAATTTGGATTTCAAGCTAACAAATCAACTACTTTGGCTGCATAATACTTAAAAGAAGGAATAACTACATGTATTTACAAGAAAGTACCTGTAATATCAACCTTTTTTGATATGTCAAAAGCATTTGATTTTGTTGATCATCATATCTTAATATATAAATGTGAAAAAAATGGTATAAGAGGCCTGGTGTATATATATTAGTAAATGTTCATTAAAAAACATGGTGAACTTTTTTTTTCCAGCAAAGGACTATTCCATATTAGGATTAAGAGATCCAACTCGCCTTCTGATGCCAAACGGTAAAACAGCGCTTCATCAAAATAATGCAAATGTTATGTGTATTAGGGTCTTTAACCAACTTCCAAAGAATATTAGAGAGATGCGTAAAACATTAATGTATAAGAAAATAAAATTATGGCTAAACGATAAATGCTTTTATAGTTTAAAAGAATTCTTTAGCCAAAAAAAAAATAGTATTTAAATGTAATTTTTTGAGAGGTACCTACAAACTAATGTTTATTTTATATTATATTATTGGATTAAAGCTATGTAATGTGTATTAATGACGTATAAATATAGAAATTCCAATATTGGCAATCACATATTTGTATGCCGATATATTGGCGAATCGTGCTGTACACCAATTAATTGTATACAACTATGTTATTTCATTCATTCAAATAAATCATTTCATATATATAGTATATATGTACTCTATATGTATATAAATATATATTTATATTGAGCTGCCAATCTAACCATTATCTCTAGACCATGGTATAAATACATTTTACTTTGAGGAGTAACGCTATCTTACAACACCGCTTCCTTGGAAATAACAATGGCCAAATATTGGCTTCTGTTACAGTGAGTCGACAATGATATTCCTATACAGAATAATTATGATAATATTTAGAAACAGTCGTTGCTGAACAATATTTTAAAAATGTTGAATATATATTGATGTTTTATTGCACTGTGTAGATATGTCTAACAGATAGATTTCAATTATTTAATACATATTGTCATATTAAAAATGAAATTTTTAATGTAAGTGACACTATGTCTCAACTAGAATAAAGTTTACATCACCTAAGTACTTGAAGATAATCTTTCCTTTTACAGAAAATATTAATGTAACAAGGTGCACAATGTAAGAGATCGAGAATTTAATCGAGACAAATATTATATTTAAATAAGTAACAAAATTAACTTTTAGCTACGGTTTTCCAAAAGCCTTTCCAAGTCATAAATCGTTAATAAAACAAATATGTATATTTCTAATTCGTTCCTTGATAAGTTTGCGAAATTTCAATACAATCTGACGTTTTCATTTGGATGAAAATCACTATAAAAGATAGATACAGACACACCAAGCTAATTAATGCGTGTAAACAAGCTTTTACGTATTGAATTAAAAAAAATTAAAAGCCTCTAACCCGAACAAAATACTAGGAAACGAGGTCTCAAACAAAATAAACTTCTTTCGCATTACAAGCAATGAAAATATACATTTACGAGTAAACTATCACGGGTTCTAAAATTTACTTAACAAAACATTAGAACCAATAATATGATATTGAAGAACGATTGTGTTTGAGCGTTATGCCATATTGCTATGGCACGACGCTACGCCGTTGGGTTTATTTTCATTGTGTTGCGAATCAGATATTTTGTCTTATATGAGCAGGTAATAATGATCAACATCAGGTGATTCATATGCTCGTACACTCATTGACTTTTCTCAACAAGTTCGCATGTATCTATCGAATAATTAAAAAGAATATATAATTATATATTATGCTCATTTCCTTAGCAAGTTATTTATAATTCGTGCATGCATTGTATATTGCAGTAGATGTTTTTATTTCTTGTTTATTTTACTTATTTAGAAATTAGTAAGACACGCCTGATCTTGTACACTTAAAACTATGTTTTTCTATCTTTACAGCCATCCGTCATTACGTCTACTAACATTGAATCTATTTTCATTGAAGCGTTGAGAAGTTGTTCAAATATTTTTTTATTGAGCTACAATTAATTTTAGTCAAATAAAATCCAATATTTTGGTCTCGATATATAATGTACCTATCTCACATTATCAAGCAGTTCTACGTTTTAATTTAAATAAAATGAGCGATTGTTAATACCATATAATAACAGTTAACTAACTAGTACAAAATAATAATTAAAGATATAGGTAATCTACGACCTGTGAAAATAAAATAATTCTTATCGAATACTAACAAATCATATTATGAAGAAACAACCTGTGACAATGTTACATACGTCATACGTTATTACATTAAAGCTAATGTAACTTACCTCATATTTTCTTATTCCTCGACGAATCGCGCACTGTCGAGCAAAGAGTAAACACAGTACATACTACACTCTCAACTCACGAACCCTCTTGCAATGGACTCCGCTCTGCGACTGATAAACATGGCTGACTAGAGACCAGTCATCACCCACCCCCGTGAACAAACAAACAAGCTGCTGCGACTAACTGGACGAGAACAATTAAATGACCCCTAGCGAATTTATTAAACAAATACTTTCTTTTTCGGCCAATCATTCGTTTTATAATTTTAAAAATATATTAATTACACACACATATACTATATATACGAATTTGGGACTATTTTTGAAATCCAAGATAGCTGCTGCGCCTAATTATTATTTCAACAATATGGATATTCAATCCGAAGTTCTCGATAGTGCAGAGAACGAATTTGGGATCATATTTGAAATCCAAGACGTCTGCGGCACAAAATTATGATTTCAACAATATGGATATCGTATCCGAGGTCGTGGTTTTTTTTTCTTTTGTGTATCAATTCATATACAATTACAATACATAAACATATTTGTATTAGTGTTGGTACAAACATAAATCCAATTACCTACTAAATTAGATTAAATAAAATAAATACCATAAGGTACATTCTACCTACTTCTTTCAGTGCAATGTTGAATAATAATTTTAATAATAATAATTTTACGACATGCAGGTGCCTTTCGGTAATCCTACGAAAATATTTTATGTTTCAATAAAACAATAGACCGTTTATGAGAAAGATTATAGTTTTGCATAAAAATATTTATCACTTTGGCGGTATCACTAAAGTGCCGACAGCGATCAGCCGAAAACAATCTATTGTTCTAAAAATGGCAACTGCCGCTTTTAACAACTCAACACGTGTAATAGATGCTCTTAATAATGCCTATTTTAAATCAGTTGTTAGAACTAAATACTCAATAAATTATAAGGCCACTGGTAATTGATAAAAAAATCGAATACATAAATATCGATTATTTTAATACTTTGATTATTAACATTGCATGTTACATGCATATATATATTTATTTATTTACCACACACAGCAACAGTCATTACAGGTATTACCTAATGCGACAGTTACAAACACAATAATATATATTATTAACCATTAGATCTAACCATGGTATAAAGACATTTTGCTTTGAGGAGCTACGCTATATTATAACACCGCTTCCTTGGCTATGGCCAAATATTGGTTTCTGTTATAGTGAGTCGACAAAGATATTCCTATAGAGAATAATTATGATAACATTTAGAAACAGTTGTTGCTTAACAATATTTTAAAAATGTTGATTGATATTGTATTGCACTGTGTATATACGTCTAACAGATAGATTTATAATATATTGAGATTTAAATATATATAATATATTGAGCTGTCAATCTAACCATGGTATAAATACATTTTGCTTTGAGGAGTTACGCTATCTTACAACACCGCTTCCTTGGAAATAAGAATGGCCAAATATTGGCTTCTGTTACAGTGAGTCGACAATGATATTCCTATACAGAATAATTATGATAACATTTAGAAACAGTTGTTGCTTAACAATATTTTAAAAATGTTGATTGATATTGTATTGCACTGTGTATATACGTCTAACAGATAGATTTATAATATATTGAGAATTATATATATATAATATATTGAGCTGCCAATCTAACCATGGTATAAATACATTTTGCTTTGAGGAGTTACGCTATCTTACAACACCGCTTCCTTGGAAATACATCAATACCCAAATATTGGCTTCTGTTATAGTGAGTCGACAATGATATTCCTATACAGAATAATTATGATAATATTTAGAAACAGTCGTTGCTGAACAATATTTTAAAAATGTTGAATATATATTGATGTTGTATTGCACTGTGTAGATACGTCTAACAGATAGATTTCAATTATTTAATTGAAATTTTTTTTGTAAGCGACAATATGTCTTAACTAGAATAAAGTTTCATTTTTTCAAGTTAACATCACCTACTAGAAGATAATCTTTCCTTATACAGAAAGTATCAATGTAACAAGGTGCACAATGTAAGCTACCGAGGATTTAATCGAGACAAATATTATATTTAAATAAGTAACAAAATTAACTTTTAGCTACGTTTTTCCAAAAGCCTTTCCAAGTCATAAATTGTTAATAAAACAAATATATTTCTCATTCGATCCTTGATAAGTTTGCGAAATTTCAATACAACCTGACGTTTTCATCTGGGTGAAAATGACGATAAAATATAGATACAGACACACCAAGCTAATAAATGTGTGTAAACAAGCTTTTACGTATTGAATTAAAAAAAAAATTAAAAACCTCTAACCCGAATAAAATACTTAGAGAGAAACGAGTTCTCAAACAAAATAAACTTCTTTCGCATTGCAAGCAATGAAAATATACGTTTACGAGTAAACTATCACGGGTTCTAAAATTTACTTAACAAAATATTAGAATCAATAATATGATATTGAAGAAAGATTGTGTTTGAGCGTTATGCCAGCTTTCTATGGCACGACGCTACGTCGTGGGCTAATTTTCATTGTGTTGCGAATCAGATATTTTGTCTTATATGAGCAGGTAATAATGATCAAAATTAGGTGACTCATATGCTCGTACGCTCATTGACTTTTCTCAACAAGTTCGCATGTAGAGAATTATTAAAAAAATATGTAATTATATATTATGCTCATTTCCTTCGCAAGTTATTTATAATTCGTGGATGCATTGTATATTGCAGTAGACGTTTTTATTTCTTGTTTATTTTACTTATTTATTAATTAGTAAGACACGCCTGATATTGTACACTTAAAACTATGTTATTCTATCTTTACAGCCATCCGTCATTACATTTACTAACATTGAATCTATTTCAAGTGAAGCGTTGAAAAGTTGTTCATATATTTTTTAATGAGCTACAATTAATGTTAGTGAAATAAAATCCAATATTTTGGTCTCGATATATAATGAACATTTCTCACATTATCAAACAGTTCTACGTTTTAATCAAAATAAATAAATAAATAAAATAACATGAGCGATTGCATATATTGTATATTAACAGTTAACTACCTTGTACAAAACAATAATTAAAGATATAGGTACTCTACGACCTGTGAAAATAAAATAATTTTTATCGAATACTAAGAAATCACATTATGAACAAACAACCTGTGACAATGTTACATACGTCATACGTTATTACATAAAAGCTAAAGTGACATACCTCATATTTTCTTATTCCTCGACGAATCGCGCACTGTCGAGCAAAGAGTAAACACACTACATACTACACTCTCAACTCACGAACCCTCTTGCAATGGACTCCGCGCTGCAACTGATAAACATGGCTGACTAGAGACTAGTGATCACCCACCCCCGTGAACAAACAAACAAGCTGCTGCGAATAACTGGACGAGAAAAATTAAATAACCTCGAGCGCATTTATTAAAAAATCAGTTTCTATATCGGCCAATCATTCGTCTTATAATTTAAAAAATTAATTAAAAGCTTACCGGACCTGTCTACAATTAATTGCGAATTAGATGATTTCAAAGAAAAAATTTTTACATTGCAATGTTTATTAGACAAGGCAAATAAAGAAATAGAAGAATTAATTTTTAAAAACAATTCCTTAAAGAAGACAATTAGTGAATTGGAAAGAAAAATAACAACTTTGAATATATACACCGACCAAAATAGCACTAATAAGAAATTCAAAAAGTTCTCATCACTTAGAACTTTAAAAGCTAAACGTAGGATTGATTTTGATGTTGTAATCTATGATAATCATCTCAAGCCTAAAAAAAGGGTGTCTACATCCATGCAACATGATGAAAATAAACCCAAAAAGAAAATACGTTTATTTATCTTTGGAGGTAAACAATGTGTGGGTATGGCTTCTCGACTCTCTGCCTCCACATTTAATTTGGCTTCAAAATATGAAATCTTAGCAGAAACAAAACCTTCAGCCAGTACAGAAAATATAATCGAATCGTGGTACAAAATAAAAACATGCCAAACGGACCAATTCATTCTTAGTTTAGGCGAACATGATAGAAATCCGTTCGTATTTATGTCTGAGACTGCTGCCCTCCCAAGCTACCTAAAAGGTACTGATATTATAATATTGAATATTGTGAAAAATCCTCATCTTAGCGAATTTCTTATTAATAACTATTTAAAACAAATATGTCAACAATATCCAAATTGTAATTGTTTGAATTCAAATGTAAATTATACTGCATATTATAATGCTAAAAATAATTATATTAATAAAGTTTGCAACAAAATCAGCAACGAATTAGAATGTCAGCATTATAAGAAGGAGATTTTGGTATGCAAGGATTGCTTAAATAAACTAAAATACAAAAATAGAAGCGTTAGAAACCAAAAAGAAATGTCTACCCAAGTTGATAAAACGATATTATCAGTTAAAAACTATTGCAATAAAGCGACTCAAACAATTAATCTAGAAAATAATACACAAGCTAATTTTTTTCGACCATAAACCATGTAAGGAAAAAGATCTCTTGCACACACTGCTGGTGTTTTAAATAAGCTAGAATGGATTGAGCTAGCGTTGTCTGAAATAGAAGAAGTTATAAGTATAATTTGTCTTACTGAAACTTTTATAAAAAGGGGAGAAGAATCTAAACTCATACTGCAAAATTATGATGTCGTTTCGACGTTTTGTAGATTGAATGAAAGACGAGGAGGTAGTTAGTTGTATTTTATTGAAGAAATCTCTAGATTATAATATTTTCGATCAGTGAACTGAATACTCAACAGAAAAAATATTTGAATGTTGTGCTGTTGAGGTAAGAGCGATAAATTGCTACATTGTTTGTATATACAGGACACCAAACTCAAATATAACTTTATTTTTTGATAAATCATAAATTAACCATAAATAACAGTAAAAATATTATATTAGCCGGAGACTAACATTGATATATTAAAAGAAAATCAGATATAAAAATTATTTCAAAATCTATTAAGTAATTTCAATATTAATATAAATATAACGGAACCAACTCGACAACAAGCATAGGCATGCAATATTTACAAATATTCCTACAGCAGAAGGCAAAGTAATTAAACTTTTTTTATCGGATCATGAATCATGCCAACTAGTAAGTTTACCGAAAATATTTATATATAAACCGAAAAATTGGTCTATAAAAAAAAGGGATTATTGTCAAGAGAATATACATAAATTTAATATGTACTTACAATCTCTAAATTGGATCGATGTAATAAATGAGTCAAATGCCAATACAGCCTTCAAAAATTTTCATGATTTCTTATGCCTGTTATACGATCTTTGCTTTCCCATATATAATAAAAAAATGTCCAATTATGTTGGCAATAATAAATGGATATCAAAAGGTATTAAGGTAGCTTGTATTAAGAAAAGACAGTTGAGATTTACTCACTACAAATCAGTCTCGTGAAAGTAAGATAAAGTTAAAAAAATATAGCAAAATATTACGGTCTTGTATTGACTGCTCTAAGAGACACCTAAATAATCAATATATATATACAAAACTCAAAAAATTAAATTAAAGCTACATGGGATATAATGAAGAAAAAAGGTAGTCACAATAATATGATAGCTAAAAATTGTATTAACCTAATTCATTATAACGACGTTGATATAACAAATCCATTAGACATTGCAAAAATATTTAATAATTCCTTTATTGATTTGACTAATAATTGTAATCATATAAATACAAAATTAATTCAATCAATAACAGTATATTTCCCTCTCCATGTTCCGAAAACGAAGTAATAAAGATAATAAATTCTCTTAAAAATACAAAGGCAACAGGTTATGATTCCATATCTACACATATACTCAAACACTGCAAGCACAATATCTCTCATATATTGACTCACTTAATGAATATATCCTTTTCACATGGTGTCTTTCCAGAAAGCTTAAAGTTATCTGTTATTAAGCCTTTACTCAAAATGGGTACTAAAACCGATATCAATTATTATCGCCCAATTACTCTTATATCTATTTTCTCAAAGATAATGGAAAAAGCAATGTATGTAAGAATAATGCATTTTCTAAATAAACATAATATTATGAAAAAGAACAATTTGGATTTCAAGCTAACAAATCAACTACTTTGGCTGCATAATACTTAAAAGAAGGAATAACTACATGTATTTACAAGAAAGTACCTGTAATATCAACCTTTTTTGATATGTCAAAAGCATTTGATTTTGTTGATCATCATATCTTAATATATAAATGTGAAAAAAATGGTATAAGAGGCCTGGTGTATATATATTAGTAAATGTTCATTAAAAAACATGGTGAACTTTTTTTTTCCAGCAAAGGACTATTCCATATTAGGATTAAGAGATCCAACTCGCCTTCTGATGCCAAACGGTAAAACAGCGCTTCATCAAAATAATGCAAATGTTATGTGTATTAGGGTCTTTAACCAACTTCCAAAGAATATTAGAGAGATGCGTAAAACATTAATGTATAAGAAAATAAAATTATGGCTAAACGATAAATGCTTTTATAGTTTAAAAGAATTCTTTAGCCAAAAAAAAATAGTATTTAAATGTAATTTTTTGAGAGGTACCTACAAACTAATGTTTATTTTATATTATATTATTGGATTAAAGCTATGTAATGTGTATTAATGACGTATAAATATAGAAATTCCAATATTGGCAATCACATATTTGTATGCCGATATATTGGCGAATCGTGCTGTACACCAATTAATTGTATACAACTATGTTATTTCATTCATTCAAATAAATCATTTCATATATATAGTATATATGTACTCTATATGTATATAAATATATATTTATATTGAGCTGCCAATCTAACCATTATCTCTAGACCATGGTATAAATACATTTTACTTTGAGGAGTAACGCTATCTTACAACACCGCTTCCTTGGAAATAACAATGGCCAAATATTGGCTTCTGTTACAGTGAGTCGACAATGATATTCCTATACAGAATAATTATGATAACATTTAGAAACAGTTGTTGCTTAACAATATTTTAAAAATGTTGATTGATATTGTATTGCACTGTGTATATACGTCTAACAGATAGATTTATAATATATTGAGATTTATATATATATAATATATTGAGCTGCCAATCTAACCATGGTATAAATACATTTTGCTTTGAGGAGTTACGCTATCTTACAACACCGCTTCCTTGGAAATACATCAATACCCAAATATTGGCTTCTGTTATAGTGAGTCGACAATGATATTCCTATACAGAATAATTATGATAATATTTAGAAACAGTCGTTGCTGAACAATATTTTAAAAATGTTGAATATATATTGATGTTGTATTGCACTGTGTAGATACGTCTAACAGATAGATTTCAATTATTTAATTGAAATTTTTTTTGTAAGCGACAATATGTCTTAACTAGAATAAAGTTTCATTTTTTCAAGTTAACATCACCTACTAGAAGATAATCTTTCCTTATACAGAAAGTATCAATGTAACAAGGTGCACAATGTAAGCTACCGAGGATTTAATCGAGACAAATATTATATTTAAATAAGTAACAAAATTAACTTTTAGCTACGTTTTTCCAAAAGCCTTTCCAAGTCATAAATTGTTAATAAAACAAATATATTTCTCATTCGATCCTTGATAAGTTTGCGAAATTTCAATACAACCTGACGTTTTCATCTGGGTGAAAATGACGATAAAATATAGATACAGACACACCAAGCTAATAAATGTGTGTAAACAAGCTTTTACGTATTGAATTAAAAAAAAAATTAAAAACCTCTAACCCGAATAAAATACTTAGAGAGAAACGAGTTCTCAAACAAAATAAACTTCTTTCGCATTGCAAGCAATGAAAATATACGTTTACGAGTAAACTATCACGGGTTCTAAAATTTACTTAACAAAATATTAGAATCAATAATATGATATTGAAGAAAGATTGTGTTTGAGATTATGCCAGCTTTCTATGGCACGACGCTACGTCGTGGGCTAATTTTCATTGTGTTGCGAATCAGATATTTTGTCTTATATGAGCAGGTAATAATGATCAAAATTAGGTGACTCATATGCTCGTACGCTCATTGACTTTTCTCAACAAGTTCGCATGTAGAGAATTATTAAAAAAATATGTAATTATATATTATGCTCATTTCCTTCGCAAGTTATTTATAATTCGTGGATGCATTGTATATTGCAGTAGACGTTTTTATTTCTTGTTTATTTTACTTATTTATTAATTAGTAAGACACGCCTGATATTGTACACTTAAAACTATGTTATTCTATCTTTACAGCCATCCGTCATTACATTTACTAACATTGAATCTATTTCAAGTGAAGCGTTGAAAAGTTGTTCATATATTTTTTAATGAGCTACAATTAATGTTAGTGAAATAAAATCCAATATTTTGGTCTCGATATATAATGAACATTTCTCACATTATCAAACAGTTCTACGTTTTAATTTAAATAAAATGAGCGATTGTTAATACCATATAATAACAGTTAACTAACTAGTACAAAATAATAATTAAAGATATAGGTAATCTACGACCTGTGAAAATAAAATAATTCTTATCGAATACTAACAAATCATATTATGAAGAAACAACCTGTGACAATGTTACATACGTCATACGTTATTACATTAAAGCTAATGTAACTTACCTCATATTTTCTTATTCCTCGACGAATCGCGCACTGTCGAGCAAAGAGTAAACACAGTACATACTACACTCTCAACTCACGAACCCTCTTGCAATGGACTCCGCTCTGCGACTGATAAACATGGCTGACTAGAGACCAGTCATCACCCACCCCCGTGAACAAACAAACAAGCTGCTGCGACTAACTGGACGAGAACAATTAAATGACCCCTAGCGAATTTATTAAACAAATACTTTCTTTTTCGGCCAATCATTCGTTTTATAATTTTAAAAATATATTAATTACACACACATATACTATATATACGAATTTGGGACTATTTTTGAAATCCAAGATAGCTGCTGCGCCTAATTATTATTTCAACAATATGGATATTCAATCCGAAGTTCTCGATAGTGCAGAGAACGAATTTGGGATCATATTTGAAATCCAAGACGTCTGCGGCACAAAATTATGATTTCAACAATATGGATATCGTATCCGAGGTCGTGGTTTTTTTTTCTTTTGTGTATCAATTCATATACAATTACAATACATAAACATATTTGTATTAGTGTTGGTACAAACATAAATCCAATTACCTACTAAATTAGATTAAATAAAATAAATACCATAAGGTACATTCTACCTACTTCTTTCAGTGCAATGTTGAATAATAATTTTAATAATAATAATTTTACGACATGCAGGTGCCTTTCGGTAATCCTACGAAAATATTTTATGTTTCAATAAAACAATAGACCGTTTATGAGAAAGATTATAGTTTTGCATAAAAATATTTATCACTTTGGCGGTATCACTAAAGTGCCGACAGCGATCAGCCGAAAACAATCTATTGTTCTAAAAATGGCAACTGCCGCTTTTAACAACTCAACACGTGTAATAGATGCTCTTAATGATGCCTATTTTAAATCAGTTGTTAGAACTAAATACTCAATAAATTATAAGGCCACTGGTAATTGATAAAAAAATCGAATACATAAATATCGATTATTTTAATACTTTGATTATTAACATTGCATGTTACATGCATATATATATTTATTTATTTACCACACACAGCAACAGTCATTACAGGTATTACCTAATGCGACAGTTACAAACACAATAATATATATTATTAACCATTAGATCTAACCATGGTATAAAGACATTTTGCTTTGAGGAGCTACGCTATATTATAACACCGCTTCCTTGGCTATGGCCAAATATTGGTTTCTGTTATAGTGAGTCGACAAAGATATTCCTATAGAGAATAATTATGATAACATTTAGAAACAGTTGTTGCTTAACAATATTTTAAAAATGTTGATTGATATTGTATTGCACTGTGTATATACGTCTAACAGATAGATTTATAATATATTGAGATTTAAATATATATAATATATTGAGCTGTCAATCTAACCATGGTATAAATACATTTTGCTTTGAGGAGTTACGCTATCTTACAACACCGCTTCCTTGGAAATAAGAATGGCCAAATATTGGCTTCTGTTACAGTGAGTCGACAATGATATTCCTATACAGAATAATTATGATAACATTTAGAAACAGTTGTTGCTTAACAATATTTTAAAAATGTTGATTGATATTGTATTGCACTGTGTATATACGTCTAACAGATAGATTTATAATATATTGAGATTTATATATATATAATATATTGAGCTGCCAATCTAACCATGGTATAAATACATTTTGCTTTGAGGAGTTACGCTATCTTACAACACCGCTTCCTTGGAAATACATCAATACCCAAATATTGGCTTCTGTTATAGTGAGTCGACAATGATATTCCTATACAGAATAATTATGATAATATTTAGAAACAGTCGTTGCTGAACAATATTTTAAAAATGTTGAATATATATTGATGTTGTATTGCACTGTGTAGATACGTCTAACAGATAGATTTCAATTATTTAATTGAAATTTTTTTTGTAAGCGACAATATGTCTTAACTAGAATAAAGTTTCATTTTTTCAAGTTAACATCACCTACTAGAAGATAATCTTTCCTTATACAGAAAGTATCAATGTAACAAGGTGCACAATGTAAGCTACCGAGGATTTAATCGAGACAAATATTATATTTAAATAAGTAACAAAATTAACTTTTAGCTACGTTTTTCCAAAAGCCTTTCCAAGTCATAAATTGTTAATAAAACAAATATATTTCTCATTCGATCCTTGATAAGTTTGCGAAATTTCAATACAACCTGACGTTTTCATCTGGGTGAAAATGACGATAAAATATAGATACAGACACACCAAGCTAATAAATGTGTGTAAACAAGCTTTTACGTATTGAATTAAAAAAAAAATTAAAAACCTCTAACCCGAATAAAATACTTAGAGAGAAACGAGTTCTCAAACAAAATAAACTTCTTTCGCATTGCAAGCAATGAAAATATACGTTTACGAGTAAACTATCACGGGTTCTAAAATTTACTTAACAAAATATTAGAATCAATAATATGATATTGAAGAAAGATTGTGTTTGAGCGTTATGCCAGCTTTCTATGGCACGACGCTACGTCGTGGGCTAATTTTCATTGTGTTGCGAATCAGATATTTTGTCTTATATGAGCAGGTAATAATGATCAAAATTAGGTGACTCATATGCTCGTACGCTCATTGACTTTTCTCAACAAGTTCGCATGTAGAGAATTATTAAAAAAATATGTAATTATATATTATGCTCATTTCCTTCGCAAGTTATTTATAATTCGTGGATGCATTGTATATTGCAGTAGACGTTTTTATTTCTTGTTTATTTTACTTATTTATTAATTAGTAAGACACGCCTGATATTGTACACTTAAAACTATGTTATTCTATCTTTACAGCCATCCGTCATTACATTTACTAACATTGAATCTATTTCAAGTGAAGCGTTGAAAAGTTGTTCATATATTTTTTAATGAGCTACAATTAATGTTAGTGAAATAAAATCCAATATTTTGGTCTCGATATATAATGAACATTTCTCACATTATCAAACAGTTCTACGTTTTAATCAAAATAAATAAATAAATAAAATAACATGAGCGATTGCATATATTGTATATTAACAGTTAACTACCTTGTACAAAACAATAATTAAAGATATAGGTACTCTACGACCTGTGAAAATAAAATAATTTTTATCGAATACTAAGAAATCACATTATGAACAAACAACCTGTGACAATGTTACATACGTCATACGTTATTACATAAAAGCTAAAGTGACATACCTCATATTTTCTTATTCCTCGACGAATCGCGCACTGTCGAGCAAAGAGTAAACACACTACATACTACACTCTCAACTCACGAACCCTCTTGCAATGGACTCCGCGCTGCAACTGATAAACATGGCTGACTAGAGACTAGTGATCACCCACCCCCGTGAACAAACAAACAAGCTGCTGCGAATAACTGGACGAGAAAAATTAAATAACCTCGAGCGCATTTATTAAAAAATCAGTTTCTATATCGGCCAATCATTCGTCTTATAATTTAAAAAATTAATTAAAAGCTTACCGGACCTGTCTACAATTAATTGCGAATTAGATGATTTCAAAGAAAAAATTTTTACATTGCAATGTTTATTAGACAAGGCAAATAAAGAAATAGAAGAATTAATTTTTAAAAACAATTCCTTAAAGAAGACAATTAGTGAATTGGAAAGAAAAATAACAACTTTGAATATATACACCGACCAAAATAGCACTAATAAGAAATTCAAAAAGTTCTCATCACTTAGAACTTTAAAAGCTAAACGTAGGATTGATTTTGATGTTGTAATCTATGATAATCATCTCAAGCCTAAAAAAAGGGTGTCTACATCCATGCAACATGATGAAAATAAACCCAAAAAGAAAATACGTTTATTTATCTTTGGAGGTAAACAATGTGTGGGTATGGCTTCTCGACTCTCTGCCTCCACATTTAATTTGGCTTCAAAATATGAAATCTTAGCAGAAACAAAACCTTCAGCCAGTACAGAAAATATAATCGAATCGTGGTACAAAATAAAAACATGCCAAACGGACCAATTCATTCTTAGTTTAGGCGAACATGATAGAAATCCGTTCGTATTTATGTCTGAGACTGCTGCCCTCCCAAGCTACCTAAAAGGTACTGATATTATAATATTGAATATTGTGAAAAATCCTCATCTTAGCGAATTTCTTATTAATAACTATTTAAAACAAATATGTCAACAATATCCAAATTGTAATTGTTTGAATTCAAATGTAAATTATACTGCATATTATAATGCTAAAAATAATTATATTAATAAAGTTTGCAACAAAATCAGCAACGAATTAGAATGTCAGCATTATAAGAAGGAGATTTTGGTATGCAAGGATTGCTTAAATAAACTAAAATACAAAAATAGAAGCGTTAGAAACCAAAAAGAAATGTCTACCCAAGTTGATAAAACGATATTATCAGTTAAAAACTATTGCAATAAAGCGACTCAAACAATTAATCTAGAAAATAATACACAAGCTAATTTTTTTCGACCATAAACCATGTAAGGAAAAAGATCTCTTGCACACACTGCTGGTGTTTTAAATAAGCTAGAATGGATTGAGCTAGCGTTGTCTGAAATAGAAGAAGTTATAAGTATAATTTGTCTTACTGAAACTTTTATAAAAAGGGGAGAAGAATCTAAACTCATACTGCAAAATTATGATGTCGTTTCGACGTTTTGTAGATTGAATGAAAGACGAGGAGGTAGTTAGTTGTATTTTATTGAAGAAATCTCTAGATTATAATATTTTCGATCAGTGAACTGAATACTCAACAGAAAAAATATTTGAATGTTGTGCTGTTGAGGTAAGAGCGATAAATTGCTACATTGTTTGTATATACAGGACACCAAACTCAAATATAACTTTATTTTTTGATAAATCATAAATTAACCATAAATAACAGTAAAAATATTATATTAGCCGGAGACTAACATTGATATATTAAAAGAAAATCAGATATAAAAATTATTTCAAAATCTATTAAGTAATTTCAATATTAATATAAATATAACGGAACCAACTCGACAACAAGCATAGACATGCAATATTTACAAATATTCCTACAGCAGAAGGCAAAGTAATTAAACTTTTTTTATCGGATCATGAATCATGCCAACTAGTAAGTTTACCGAAAATATTTATATATAAACCGAAAAATTGGTCTATAAAAAAAAGGGATTATTGTCAAGAGAATATACATAAATTTAATATGTACTTACAATCTCTAAATTGGATCGATGTAATAAATGAGTCAAATGCCAATACAGCCTTCAAAAATTTTCATGATTTCTTATGCCTGTTATACGATCTTTGCTTTCCCATATATAATAAAAAAATGTCCAATTATGTTGGCAATAATAAATGGATATCAAAAGGTATTAAGGTAGCTTGTATTAAGAAAAGACAGTTGAGATTTACTCACTACAAATCAGTCTCGTGAAAGTAAGATAAAGTTAAAAAAATATAGCAAAATATTACGGTCTTGTATTGACTGCTCTAAGAGACACCTAAATAATCAATATATATATACAAAACTCAAAAAATTAAATTAAAGCTACATGGGATATAATGAAGAAAAAAGGTAGTCACAATAATATGATAGCTAAAAATTGTATTAACCTAATTCATTATAACGACGTTGATATAACAAATCCATTAGACATTGCAAAAATATTTAATAATTCCTTTATTGATTTGACTAATAATTGTAATCATATAAATACAAAATTAATTCAATCAATAACAGTATATTTCCCTCTCCATGTTCCGAAAACGAAGTAATAAAGATAATAAATTCTCTTAAAAATACAAAGGCAACAGGTTATGATTCCATATCTACACATATACTCAAACACTGCAAGCACAATATCTCTCATATATTGACTCACTTAATGAATATATCCTTTTCACATGGTGTCTTTCCAGAAAGCTTAAAGTTATCTGTTATTAAGCCTTTACTCAAAATGGGTACTAAAACCGATATCAATTATTATCGCCCAATTACTCTTATATCTATTTTCTCAAAGATAATGGAAAAAGCAATGTATGTAAGAATAATGCATTTTCTAAATAAACATAATATTATGAAAAAGAACAATTTGGATTTCAAGCTAACAAATCAACTACTTTGGCTGCATAATACTTAAAAGAAGGAATAACTACATGTATTTACAAGAAAGTACCTGTAATATCAACCTTTTTTGATATGTCAAAAGCATTTGATTTTGTTGATCATCATATCTTAATATATAAATGTGAAAAAAATGGTATAAGAGGCCTGGTGTATATATATTAGTAAATGTTCATTAAAAAACATGGTGAACTTTTTTTTTCCAGCAAAGGACTATTCCATATTAGGATTAAGAGATCCAACTCGCCTTCTGATGCCAAACGGTAAAACAGCGCTTCATCAAAATAATGCAAATGTTATGTGTATTAGGGTCTTTAACCAACTTCCAAAGAATATTAGAGAGATGCGTAAAACATTAATGTATAAGAAAATAAAATTATGGCTAAACGATAAATGCTTTTATAGTTTAAAAGAATTCTTTAGCCAAAAAAAAATAGTATTTAAATGTAATTTTTTGAGAGGTACCTACAAACTAATGTTTATTTTATATTATATTATTGGATTAAAGCTATGTAATGTGTATTAATGACGTATAAATATAGAAATTCCAATATTGGCAATCACATATTTGTATGCCGATATATTGGCGAATCGTGCTGTACACCAATTAATTGTATACAACTATGTTATTTCATTCATTCAAATAAATCATTTCATATATATAGTATATATGTACTCTATATGTATATAAATATATATTTATATTGAGCTGCCAATCTAACCATTATCTCTAGACCATGGTATAAATACATTTTACTTTGAGGAGTAACGCTATCTTACAACACCGCTTCCTTGGAAATAACAATGGCCAAATATTGGCTTCTGTTACAGTGAGTCGACAATGATATTCCTATACAGAATAATTATGATAATATTTAGAAACAGTCGTTGCTGAACAATATTTTAAAAATGTTGAATATATATTGATGTTTTATTGCACTGTGTAGATATGTCTAACAGATAGATTTCAATTATTTAATACATATTGTCATATTAAAAATGAAATTTTTAATGTAAGTGACACTATGTCTCAACTAGAATAAAGTTTACATCACCTAAGTACTTGAAGATAATCTTTCATTTTACAGAAAATATTAATGTAACAAGGTGCACAATGTAAGAGATCGAGAATTTAATCGAGACAAATATTATATTTAAATAAGTAACAAAATTAACTTTTAGCTACGGTTTTCCAAAAGCCTTTCCAAGTCATAAATCGTTAATAAAACAAATATGTATATTTCTAATTCGTTCCTTGATAAGTTTGCGAAATTTCAATACAATCTGACGTTTTCATTTGGATGAAAATCACTATAAAAGATAGATACAGACACACCAAGCTAATTAATGCGTGTAAACAAGCTTTTACGTATTGAATTAAAAAAAATTAAAAGCCTCTAACCCGAACAAAATACTAGGAAACGAGGTCTCAAACAAAATAAACTTCTTTCGCATTACAAGCAATGAAAATATACATTTACGAGTAAACTATCACGGGTTCTAAAATTTACTTAACAAAACATTAGAACCAATAATATGATATTGAAGAACGATTGTGTTTGAGCGTTATGCCATATTGCTATGGCACGACGCTACGCCGTTGGGTTTATTTTCATTGTGTTGCGAATCAGATATTTTGTCTTATATGAGCAGGTAATAATGATCAACATCAGGTGATTCATATGCTCGTACACTCATTGACTTTTCTCAACAAGTTCGCATGTATCTATCGAATAATTAAAAAGAATATATAATTATATATTATGCTCATTTCCTTAGCAAGTTATTTATAATTCGTGCATGCATTGTATATTGCAGTAGATGTTTTTATTTCTTGTTTATTTTACTTATTTAGAAATTAGTAAGACACGCCTGATCTTGTACACTTAAAACTATGTTTTTCTATCTTTACAGCCATCCGTCATTTCGTCTACTAACATTGAATCTATTTTAATTGAAGCGTTGAGAAGTTGTTCAAATATTTTTTTATTGAGCTACAATTAATTTTAGTCAAATAAAATCCAATATTTTGGTCTCGATATATAATGTACCTATCTCACATTATCAAGCAGTTCTACGTTTTAATTTAAATAAAATGAGCGATTGTTAATACCATATAATAACAGTTAACTAACTAGTACAAAATAATAATTAAAGATATAGGTACTCTACGACCTGTGAAAATAAAATAATTCTTATCGAATACTAACAAATCATATTATGAAGAAACAACCTGTGACAATGTTACATACGTCATACGTTATTACATTAAAGCTAATGTAACTTACCTCATATTTTCTTATTCCTCGACGAATCGCGCACTGTCGAGCAAAGAGTAAACACAGTACATACTACACTCTCAACTCACGAACCCTCTTGCAATGGACTCCGCTCTGCGACTGATAAACATGGCTGACTAGAGACCAGTCATCACCCACCCCCGTGAACAAACAAACAAGCTGCTGCGACTAACTGGACGAGAACAATTAAATGACCCCTAGCGAATTTATTAAACAAATACTTTCTTTTTCGGCCAATCATTCGTTTTATAATTTTAAAAATATATTAATTACACACACATATACTATATATACGAATTTGGGACTATTTTTGAAATCCAAGATAGCTGCTGCGCCTAATTATTATTTCAACAATATGGATATTCAATCCGAAGTTCTCGATAGTGCAGAGAACGAATTTGGGATCATATTTGAAATCCAAGACGTCTGCGGCACAAAATTATGATTTCAACAATATGGATATCGTATCCGAGGTCGTGGTTTTTTTTTCTTTTGTGTATCAATTCATATACAATTACAATACATAAACATATTTGTATTAGTGTTGGTACAAACATAAATCCAATTACCTACTAAATTAGATTAAATAAAATAAATACCATAAGGTACATTCTACCTACTTCTTTCAGTGCAATGTTGAATAATAATTTTAATAATAATAATTTTACGACATGCAGGTGCCTTTCGGTAATCCTACGAAAATATTTTATGTTTCAATAAAACAATAGACCGTTTATGAGAAAGATTATAGTTTTGCATAAAAATATTTATCACTTTGGCGGTATCACTAAAGTGCCGACAGCGATCAGCCGAAAACAATCTATTGTTCTAAAAATGGCAACTGCCGCTTTTAACAACTCAACACGTGTAATAGATGCTCTTAATAATGCCTATTTTAAATCAGTTGTTAGAACTAAATACTCAATAAATTATAAGGCCACTGGTAATTGATAAAAAAATCGAATACATAAATATCGATTATTTTAATACTTTGATTATTAACATTGCATGTTACATGCATATATATATTTATTTATTTACCACACACAGCAACAGTCATTACAGGTATTACCTAATGCGACAGTTACAAACACAATAATATATATTATTAACCATTAGATCTAACCATGGTATAAAGACATTTTGCTTTGAGGAGCTACGCTATATTATAACACCGCTTCCTTGGCTATGGCCAAATATTGGTTTCTGTTATAGTGAGTCGACAAAGATATTCCTATAGAGAATAATTATGATAACATTTAGAAACAGTTGTTGCTTAACAATATTTTAAAAATGTTGATTGATATTGTATTGCACTGTGTATATACGTCTAACAGATAGATTTATAATATATTGAGATTTAAATATATATAATATATTGAGCTGTCAATCTAACCATGGTATAAATACATTTTGCTTTGAGGAGTTACGCTATCTTACAACACCGCTTCCTTGGAAATAAGAATGGCCAAATATTGGCTTCTGTTACAGTGAGTCGACAATGATATTCCTATACAGAATAATTATGATAACATTTAGAAACAGTTGTTGCTTAACAATATTTTAAAAATGTTGATTGATATTGTATTGCACTGTGTATATACGTCTAACAGATAGATTTATAATATATTGAGATTTATATATATATAATATATTGAGCTGCCAATCTAACCATGGTATAAATACATTTTGCTTTGAGGAGTTACGCTATCTTACAACACCGCTTCCTTGGAAATACATCAATACCCAAATATTGGCTTCTGTTATAGTGAGTCGACAATGATATTCCTATACAGAATAATTATGATAATATTTAGAAACAGTCGTTGCTGAACAATATTTTAAAAATGTTGAATATATATTGATGTTGTATTGCACTGTGTAGATACGTCTAACAGATAGATTTCAATTATTTAATTGAAATTTTTTTTGTAAGCGACAATATGTCTTAACTAGAATAAAGTTTCATTTTTTCAAGTTAACATCACCTACTAGAAGATAATCTTTCCTTATACAGAAAGTATCAATGTAACAAGGTGCACAATGTAAGCTACCGAGGATTTAATCGAGACAAATATTATATTTAAATAAGTAACAAAATTAACTTTTAGCTACGTTTTTCCAAAAGCCTTTCCAAGTCATAAATTGTTAATAAAACAAATATATTTCTCATTCGATCCTTGATAAGTTTGCGAAATTTCAATACAACCTGACGTTTTCATCTGGGTGAAAATGACGATAAAATATAGATACAGACACACCAAGCTAATAAATGTGTGTAAACAAGCTTTTACGTATTGAATTAAAAAAAAAATTAAAAACCTCTAACCCGAATAAAATACTTAGAGAGAAACGAGTTCTCAAACAAAATAAACTTCTTTCGCATTGCAAGCAATGAAAATATACGTTTACGAGTAAACTATCACGGGTTCTAAAATTTACTTAACAAAATATTAGAATCAATAATATGATATTGAAGAAAGATTGTGTTTGAGCGTTATGCCAGCTTTCTATGGCACGACGCTACGTCGTGGGCTAATTTTCATTGTGTTGCGAATCAGATATTTTGTCTTATATGAGCAGGTAATAATGATCAAAATTAGGTGACTCATATGCTCGTACGCTCATTGACTTTTCTCAACAAGTTCGCATGTAGAGAATTATTAAAAAAATATGTAATTATATATTATGCTCATTTCCTTCGCAAGTTATTTATAATTCGTGGATGCATTGTATATTGCAGTAGACGTTTTTATTTCTTGTTTATTTTACTTATTTATTAATTAGTAAGACACGCCTGATATTGTACACTTAAAACTATGTTATTCTATCTTTACAGCCATCCGTCATTACATTTACTAACATTGAATCTATTTCAAGTGAAGCGTTGAAAAGTTGTTCATATATTTTTTAATGAGCTACAATTAATGTTAGTGAAATAAAATCCAATATTTTGGTCTCGATATATAATGAACATTTCTCACATTATCAAACAGTTCTACGTTTTAATCAAAATAAATAAATAAATAAAATAACATGAGCGATTGCATATATTGTATATTAACAGTTAACTACCTTGTACAAAACAATAATTAAAGATATAGGTACTCTACGACCTGTGAAAATAAAATAATTTTTATCGAATACTAAGAAATCACATTATGAACAAACAACCTGTGACAATGTTACATACGTCATACGTTATTACATAAAAGCTAAAGTGACATACCTCATATTTTCTTATTCCTCGACGAATCGCGCACTGTCGAGCAAAGAGTAAACACACTACATACTACACTCTCAACTCACGAACCCTCTTGCAATGGACTCCGCGCTGCAACTGATAAACATGGCTGACTAGAGACTAGTGATCACCCACCCCCGTGAACAAACAAACAAGCTGCTGCGAATAACTGGACGAGAAAAATTAAATAACCTCGAGCGCATTTATTAAAAAATCAGTTTCTATATCGGCCAATCATTCGTCTTATAATTTAAAAAATTAATTAAAAGCTTACCGGACCTGTCTACAATTAATTGCGAATTAGATGATTTCAAAGAAAAAATTTTTACATTGCAATGTTTATTAGACAAGGCAAATAAAGAAATAGAAGAATTAATTTTTAAAAACAATTCCTTAAAGAAGACAATTAGTGAATTGGAAAGAAAAATAACAACTTTGAATATATACACCGACCAAAATAGCACTAATAAGAAATTCAAAAAGTTCTCATCACTTAGAACTTTAAAAGCTAAACGTAGGATTGATTTTGATGTTGTAATCTATGATAATCATCTCAAGCCTAAAAAAAGGGTGTCTACATCCATGCAACATGATGAAAATAAACCCAAAAAGAAAATACGTTTATTTATCTTTGGAGGTAAACAATGTGTGGGTATGGCTTCTCGACTCTCTGCCTCCACATTTAATTTGGCTTCAAAATATGAAATCTTAGCAGAAACAAAACCTTCAGCCAGTACAGAAAATATAATCGAATCGTGGTACAAAATAAAAACATGCCAAACGGACCAATTCATTCTTAGTTTAGGCGAACATGATAGAAATCCGTTCGTATTTATGTCTGAGACTGCTGCCCTCCCAAGCTACCTAAAAGGTACTGATATTATAATATTGAATATTGTGAAAAATCCTCATCTTAGCGAATTTCTTATTAATAACTATTTAAAACAAATATGTCAACAATATCCAAATTGTAATTGTTTGAATTCAAATGTAAATTATACTGCATATTATAATGCTAAAAATAATTATATTAATAAAGTTTGCAACAAAATCAGCAACGAATTAGAATGTCAGCATTATAAGAAGGAGATTTTGGTATGCAAGGATTGCTTAAATAAACTAAAATACAAAAATAGAAGCGTTAGAAACCAAAAAGAAATGTCTACCCAAGTTGATAAAACGATATTGTCAGTTAAAAACTATTGCAATAAAGCGACTCAAACAATTAATCTAGAAAATAATACACAAGCTAATTTTTTTCGACCATAAACCATGTAAGGAAAAAGATCTCTTGCACACACTGCTGGTGTTTTAAATAAGCTAGAATGGATTGAGCTAGCGTTGTCTGAAATAGAAGAAGTTATAAGTATAATTTGTCTTACTGAAACTTTTATAAAAAGGGGAGAAGAATCTAAACTCATACTGCAAAATTATGATGTCGTTTCGACGTTTTGTAGATTGAATGAAAGACGAGGAGGTAGTTAGTTGTATTTTATTGAAGAAATCTCTAGATTATAATATTTTCGATCAGTGAACTGAATACTCAACAGAAAAAATATTTGAATGTTGTGCTGTTGAGGTAAGAGCGATAAATTGCTACATTGTTTGTATATACAGGACACCAAACTCAAATATAACTTTATTTTTTGATAAATCATAAATTAACCATAAATAACAGTAAAAATATTATATTAGCCGGAGACTAACATTGATATATTAAAAGAAAATCAGATATAAAAATTATTTCAAAATCTATTAAGTAATTTCAATATTAATATAAATATAACGGAACCAACTCGACAACAAGCATAGGCATGCAATATTTACAAATATTCCTACAGCAGAAGGCAAAGTAATTAAACTTTTTTTATCGGATCATGAATCATGCCAACTAGTAAGTTTACCGAAAATATTTATATATAAACCGAAAAATTGGTCTATAAAAAAAAGGGATTATTGTCAAGAGAATATACATAAATTTAATATGTACTTACAATCTCTAAATTGGATCGATGTAATAAATGAGTCAAATGCCAATACAGCCTTCAAAAATTTTCATGATTTCTTATGCCTGTTATACGATCTTTGCTTTCCCATATATAATAAAAAAATGTCCAATTATGTTGGCAATAATAAATGGATATCAAAAGGTATTAAGGTAGCTTGTATTAAGAAAAGACAGTTGAGATTTACTCACTACAAATCAGTCTCGTGAAAGTAAGATAAAGTTAAAAAAATATAGCAAAATATTACGGTCTTGTATTGACTGCTCTAAGAGACACCTAAATAATCAATATATATATACAAAACTCAAAAAATTAAATTAAAGCTACATGGGATATAATGAAGAAAAAAGGTAGTCACAATAATATGATAGCTAAAAATTGTATTAACCTAATTCATTATAACGACGTTGATATAACAAATCCATTAGACATTGCAAAAATATTTAATAATTCCTTTATTGATTTGACTAATAATTGTAATCATATAAATACAAAATTAATTCAATCAATAACAGTATATTTCCCTCTCCATGTTCCGAAAACGAAGTAATAAAGATAATAAATTCTCTTAAAAATACAAAGGCAACAGGTTATGATTCCATATCTACACATATACTCAAACACTGCAAGCACAATATCTCTCATATATTGACTCACTTAATGAATATATCCTTTTCACATGGTGTCTTTCCAGAAAGCTTAAAGTTATCTGTTATTAAGCCTTTACTCAAAATGGGTACTAAAACCGATATCAATTATTATCGCCCAATTACTCTTATATCTATTTTCTCAAAGATAATGGAAAAAGCAATGTATGTAAGAATAATGCATTTTCTAAATAAACATAATATTATGAAAAAGAACAATTTGGATTTCAAGCTAACAAATCAACTACTTTGGCTGCATAATACTTAAAAGAAGGAATAACTACATGTATTTACAAGAAAGTACCTGTAATATCAACCTTTTTTGATATGTCAAAAGCATTTGATTTTGTTGATCATCATATCTTAATATATAAATGTGAAAAAAATGGTATAAGAGGCCTGGTGTATATATATTAGTAAATGTTCATTAAAAAACATGGTGAACTTTTTTTTTCCAGCAAAGGACTATTCCATATTAGGATTAAGAGATCCAACTCGCCTTCTGATGCCAAACGGTAAAACAGCGCTTCATCAAAATAATGCAAATGTTATGTGTATTAGGGTCTTTAACCAACTTCCAAAGAATATTAGAGAGATGCGTAAAACATTAATGTATAAGAAAATAAAATTATGGCTAAACGATAAATGCTTTTATAGTTTAAAAGAATTCTTTAGCCAAAAAAAAATAGTATTTAAATGTAATTTTTTGAGAGGTACCTACAAACTAATGTTTATTTTATATTATATTATTGGATTAAAGCTATGTAATGTGTATTAATGACGTATAAATATAGAAATTCCAATATTGGCAATCACATATTTGTATGCCGATATATTGGCGAATCGTGCTGTACACCAATTAATTGTATACAACTATGTTATTTCATTCATTCAAATAAATCATTTCATATATATAGTATATATGTACTCTATATGTATATAAATATATATTTATATTGAGCTGCCAATCTAACCATTATCTCTAGACCATGGTATAAATACATTTTACTTTGAGGAGTAACGCTATCTTACAACACCGCTTCCTTGGAAATAACAATGGCCAAATATTGGCTTCTGTTACAGTGAGTCGACAATGATATTCCTATACAGAATAATTATGATAATATTTAGAAACAGTCGTTGCTGAACAATATTTTAAAAATGTTGAATATATATTGATGTTTTATTGCACTGTGTAGATATGTCTAACAGATAGATTTCAATTATTTAATACATATTGTCATATTAAAAATGAAATTTTTAATGTAAGTGACACTATGTCTCAACTAGAATAAAGTTTACATCACCTAAGTACTTGAAGATAATCTTTCATTTTACAGAAAATATTAATGTAACAAGGTGCACAATGTAAGAGATCGAGAATTTAATCGAGACAAATATTATATTTAAATAAGTAACAAAATTAACTTTTAGCTACGGTTTTCCAAAAGCCTTTCCAAGTCATAAATCGTTAATAAAACAAATATGTATATTTCTAATTCGTTCCTTGATAAGTTTGCGAAATTTCAATACAATCTGACGTTTTCATTTGGATGAAAATCACTATAAAAGATAGATACAGACACACCAAGCTAATTAATGCGTGTAAACAAGCTTTTACGTATTGAATTAAAAAAAATTAAAAGCCTCTAACCCGAACAAAATACTAGGAAACGAGGTCTCAAACAAAATAAACTTCTTTCGCATTACAAGCAATGAAAATATACATTTACGAGTAAACTATCACGGGTTCTAAAATTTACTTAACAAAACATTAGAACCAATAATATGATATTGAAGAACGATTGTGTTTGAGCGTTATGCCATATTGCTATGGCACGACGCTACGCCGTTGGGTTTATTTTCATTGTGTTGCGAATCAGATATTTTGTCTTATATGAGCAGGTAATAATGATCAACATCAGGTGATTCATATGCTCGTACACTCATTGACTTTTCTCAACAAGTTCGCATGTATCTATCGAATAATTAAAAAGAATATATAATTATATATTATGCTCATTTCCTTAGCAAGTTATTTATAATTCGTGCATGCATTGTATATTGCAGTAGATGTTTTTATTTCTTGTTTATTTTACTTATTTAGAAATTAGTAAGACACGCCTGATCTTGTACACTTAAAACTATGTTTTTCTTTCTTTACAGCCATCCGTCATTTCGTCTACTAACATTGAATCTATTTTAATTGAAGCGTTGAGAAGTTGTTCAAATATTTTTTTATTGAGCTACAATTAATTTTAGTCAAATAAAATCCAATATTTTGGTCTCGATATATAATGTACCTATCTCACATTATCAAGCAGTTCTACGTTTTAATTTAAATAAAATGAGCGATTGTTAATACCATATAATAACAGTTAACTAACTAGTACAAAATAATAATTAAAGATATAGGTACTCTACGACCTGTGAAAATAAAATAATTCTTATCGAATACTAACAAATCATATTATGAAGAAACAACCTGTGACAATGTTACATACGTCATACGTTATTACATTAAAGCTAATGTAACTTACCTCATATTTTCTTATTCCTCGACGAATCGCGCACTGTCGAGCAAAGAGTAAACACAGTACATACTACACTCTCAACTCACGAACCCTCTTGCAATGGACTCCGCTCTGCGACTGATAAACATGGCTGACTAGAGACCAGTCATCACCCACCCCCGTGAACAAACAAACAAGCTGCTGCGACTAACTGGACGAGAACAATTAAATGACCCCTAGCGAATTTATTAAACAAATACTTTCTTTTTCGGCCAATCATTCGTTTTATAATTTTAAAAATATATTAATTACACACACATATACTATATATACGAATTTGGGACTATTTTTGAAATCCAAGATAGCTGCTGCGCCTAATTATTATTTCAACAATATGGATATTCAATCCGAAGTTCTCGATAGTGCAGAGAACGAATTTGGGATCATATTTGAAATCCAAGACGTCTGCGGCACAAAATTATGATTTCAACAATATGGATATCGTATCCGAGGTCGTGGTTTTTTTTTCTTTTGTGTATCAATTCATATACAATTACAATACATAAACATATTTGTATTAGTGTTGGTACAAACATAAATCCAATTACCTACTAAATTAGATTAAATAAAATAAATACCATAAGGTACATTCTACCTACTTCTTTCAGTGCAATGTTGAATAATAATTTTAATAATAATAATTTTACGACATGCAGGTGCCTTTCGGTAATCCTACGAAAATATTTTATGTTTCAATAAAACAATAGACCGTTTATGAGAAAGATTATAGTTTTGCATAAAAATATTTATCACTTTGGCGGTATCACTAAAGTGCCGACAGCGATCAGCCGAAAACAATCTATTGTTCTAAAAATGGCAACTGCCGCTTTTAACAACTCAACACGTGTAATAGATGCTCTTAATAATGCCTATTTTAAATCAGTTGTTAGAACTAAATACTCAATAAATTATAAGGCCACTGGTAATTGATAAAAAAATCGAATACATAAATATCGATTATTTTAATACTTTGATTATTAACATTGCATGTTACATGCATATATATATTTATTTATTTACCACACACAGCAACAGTCATTACAGGTATTACCTAATGCGACAGTTACAAACACAATAATATATATTATTAACCATTAGATCTAACCATGGTATAAAGACATTTTGCTTTGAGGAGCTACGCTATATTATAACACCGCTTCCTTGGCTATGGCCAAATATTGGTTTCTGTTATAGTGAGTCGACAAAGATATTCCTATAGAGAATAATTATGATAACATTTAGAAACAGTTGTTGCTTAACAATATTTTAAAAATGTTGATTGATATTGTATTGCACTGTGTATATACGTCTAACAGATAGATTTATAATATATTGAGATTTAAATATATATAATATATTGAGCTGTCAATCTAACCATGGTATAAATACATTTTGCTTTGAGGAGTTACGCTATCTTACAACACCGCTTCCTTGGAAATAAGAATGGCCAAATATTGGCTTCTGTTACAGTGAGTCGACAATGATATTCCTATACAGAATAATTATGATAACATTTAGAAACAGTTGTTGCTTAACAATATTTTAAAAATGTTGATTGATATTGTATTGCACTGTGTATATACGTCTAACAGATAGATTTATAATATATTGAGATTTATATATATATAATATATTGAGCTGCCAATCTAACCATGGTATAAATACATTTTGCTTTGAGGAGTTACGCTATCTTACAACACCGCTTCCTTGGAAATACATCAATACCCAAATATTGGCTTCTGTTATAGTGAGTCGACAATGATATTCCTATACAGAATAATTATGATAATATTTAGAAACAGTCGTTGCTGAACAATATTTTAAAAATGTTGAATATATATTGATGTTGTATTGCACTGTGTAGATACGTCTAACAGATAGATTTCAATTATTTAATTGAAATTTTTTTTGTAAGCGACAATATGTCTTAACTAGAATAAAGTTTCATTTTTTCAAGTTAACATCACCTACTAGAAGATAATCTTTCCTTATACAGAAAGTATCAATGTAACAAGGTGCACAATGTAAGCTACCGAGGATTTAATCGAGACAAATATTATATTTAAATAAGTAACAAAATTAACTTTTAGCTACGTTTTTCCAAAAGCCTTTCCAAGTCATAAATTGTTAATAAAACAAATATATTTCTCATTCGATCCTTGATAAGTTTGCGAAATTTCAATACAACCTGACGTTTTCATCTGGGTGAAAATGACGATAAAATATAGATACAGACACACCAAGCTAATAAATGTGTGTAAACAAGCTTTTACGTATTGAATTAAAAAAAAAATTAAAAACCTCTAACCCGAATAAAATACTTAGAGAGAAACGAGTTCTCAAACAAAATAAACTTCTTTCGCATTGCAAGCAATGAAAATATACGTTTACGAGTAAACTATCACGGGTTCTAAAATTTACTTAACAAAATATTAGAATCAATAATATGATATTGAAGAAAGATTGTGTTTGAGCGTTATGCCAGCTTTCTATGGCACGACGCTACGTCGTGGGCTAATTTTCATTGTGTTGCGAATCAGATATTTTGTCTTATATGAGCAGGTAATAATGATCAAAATTAGGTGACTCATATGCTCGTACGCTCATTGACTTTTCTCAACAAGTTCGCATGTAGAGAATTATTAAAAAAATATGTAATTATATATTATGCTCATTTCCTTCGCAAGTTATTTATAATTCGTGGATGCATTGTATATTGCAGTAGACGTTTTTATTTCTTGTTTATTTTACTTATTTATTAATTAGTAAGACACGCCTGATATTGTACACTTAAAACTATGTTATTCTATCTTTACAGCCATCCGTCATTACATTTACTAACATTGAATCTATTTCAAGTGAAGCGTTGAAAAGTTGTTCATATATTTTTTAATGAGCTACAATTAATGTTAGTGAAATAAAATCCAATATTTTGGTCTCGATATATAATGAACATTTCTCACATTATCAAACAGTTCTACGTTTTAATCAAAATAAATAAATAAATAAAATAACATGAGCGATTGCATATATTGTATATTAACAGTTAACTACCTTGTACAAAACAATAATTAAAGATATAGGTACTCTACGACCTGTGAAAATAAAATAATTTTTATCGAATACTAAGAAATCACATTATGAACAAACAACCTGTGACAATGTTACATACGTCATACGTTATTACATAAAAGCTAAAGTGACATACCTCATATTTTCTTATTCCTCGACGAATCGCGCACTGTCGAGCAAAGAGTAAACACACTACATACTACACTCTCAACTCACGAACCCTCTTGCAATGGACTCCGCGCTGCAACTGATAAACATGGCTGACTAGAGACTAGTGATCACCCACCCCCGTGAACAAACAAACAAGCTGCTGCGAATAACTGGACGAGAAAAATTAAATAACCTCGAGCGCATTTATTAAAAAATCAGTTTCTATATCGGCCAATCATTCGTCTTATAATTTAAAAAATTAATTAAAAGCTTACCGGACCTGTCTACAATTAATTGCGAATTAGATGATTTCAAAGAAAAAATTTTTACATTGCAATGTTTATTAGACAAGGCAAATAAAGAAATAGAAGAATTAATTTTTAAAAACAATTCCTTAAAGAAGACAATTAGTGAATTGGAAAGAAAAATAACAACTTTGAATATATACACCGACCAAAATAGCACTAATAAGAAATTCAAAAAGTTCTCATCACTTAGAACTTTAAAAGCTAAACGTAGGATTGATTTTGATGTTGTAATCTATGATAATCATCTCAAGCCTAAAAAAAGGGTGTCTACATCCATGCAACATGATGAAAATAAACCCAAAAAGAAAATACGTTTATTTATCTTTGGAGGTAAACAATGTGTGGGTATGGCTTCTCGACTCTCTGCCTCCACATTTAATTTGGCTTCAAAATATGAAATCTTAGCAGAAACAAAACCTTCAGCCAGTACAGAAAATATAATCGAATCGTGGTACAAAATAAAAACATGCCAAACGGACCAATTCATTCTTAGTTTAGGCGAACATGATAGAAATCCGTTCGTATTTATGTCTGAGACTGCTGCCCTCCCAAGCTACCTAAAAGGTACTGATATTATAATATTGAATATTGTGAAAAATCCTCATCTTAGCGAATTTCTTATTAATAACTATTTAAAACAAATATGTCAACAATATCCAAATTGTAATTGTTTGAATTCAAATGTAAATTATACTGCATATTATAATGCTAAAAATAATTATATTAATAAAGTTTGCAACAAAATCAGCAACGAATTAGAATGTCAGCATTATAAGAAGGAGATTTTGGTATGCAAGGATTGCTTAAATAAACTAAAATACAAAAATAGAAGCGTTAGAAACCAAAAAGAAATGTCTACCCAAGTTGATAAAACGATATTGTCAGTTAAAAACTATTGCAATAAAGCGACTCAAACAATTAATCTAGAAAATAATACACAAGCTAATTTTTTTCGACCATAAACCATGTAAGGAAAAAGATCTCTTGCACACACTGCTGGTGTTTTAAATAAGCTAGAATGGATTGAGCTAGCGTTGTCTGAAATAGAAGAAGTTATAAGTATAATTTGTCTTACTGAAACTTTTATAAAAAGGGGAGAAGAATCTAAACTCATACTGCAAAATTATGATGTCGTTTCGACGTTTTGTAGATTGAATGAAAGACGAGGAGGTAGTTAGTTGTATTTTATTGAAGAAATCTCTAGATTATAATATTTTCGATCAGTGAACTGAATACTCAACAGAAAAAATATTTGAATGTTGTGCTGTTGAGGTAAGAGCGATAAATTGCTACATTGTTTGTATATACAGGACACCAAACTCAAATATAACTTTATTTTTTGATAAATCATAAATTAACCATAAATAACAGTAAAAATATTATATTAGCCGGAGACTAACATTGATATATTAAAAGAAAATCAGATATAAAAATTATTTCAAAATCTATTAAGTAATTTCAATATTAATATAAATATAACGGAACCAACTCGACAACAAGCATAGGCATGCAATATTTACAAATATTCCTACAGCAGAAGGCAAAGTAATTAAACTTTTTTTATCGGATCATGAATCATGCCAACTAGTAAGTTTACCGAAAATATTTATATATAAACCGAAAAATTGGTCTATAAAAAAAAGGGATTATTGTCAAGAGAATATACATAAATTTAATATGTACTTACAATCTCTAAATTGGATCGATGTAATAAATGAGTCAAATGCCAATAAAGCCTTCAAAAATTTTCATGATTTCTTATGCCTGTTATACGATCTTTGCTTTCCCATATATAATAAAAAAATATCCAATTATGTTGGCAATAATAAATGGATATCAAAAGGTATTAAGGTAGCTTGTATTAAGAAAAGACAGTTGAGATTTACTCACTACAAATCAATCTCGTGAAAGTAAGATAAAGTTAAAAAAATATAGCAAAATATTACGGTCTTGTATTGACTGCTCTAAGAGACACCTAAATAATAAATATATATATACAAAACTCAAAAAATTAAATTAAAGCTACATGGGATATAATAAAGAAAAAAGGTAGTCACAATAATGATAGCTAAAAATTGTATTAACCTAATTCATTATAACGACGTTGATATAACAAATCCATTAGACATTGTAAAAATATTTAATAATTCCTTTATGATTTGACTAAAAATTGTAATCATATAAATACAAAATTAATTCAATCAATAACAGTATATTTCTCTCTCCATGTTCCGAAAACGAAGTAATAAAGATAATAAATTCTCTTAAAAATACAAAGGCAAGGTTATGATTCCATATCTACACATATACTCAAACACTGCAAGCACAATATCTCTCATATATTGACTCACTTAATTAATATATCCTTTTCACAGGGTGTCTTTCCAGAAAGCTTAAAGTTATCTGTTATTAAGCCTTTACTCAAAATGAGTACTAAAACCGATATCAATTATTATCGCCCAATTACTCTTATATCTATTTTCTCAAAGATAATGGGAAAAGCAATGTATGTAAGAATAATGCATTTTCTAAATAAACATAATATTATGAAAAAGAACAAACTGGATTTCAAGCTAACAAATCAACTTCTTTGGCTGCATATTACTTAATAGAAGAAATAACTACATGTATTAACAAGAAAGTACCTGTAATATCAACCTTTTTTGATATGTCAAAAGCATTTGATTTTGTTGATAGTCATATCTTAATATATAAATGTTAAGGTATAATAGTCCTGGTCTATATATATTAGAAAATGTTCATTAAAAAACATGGTGAAATTTTTATTCCAGCAAAGGACTATTCCATATTAGGATTAAGAGATCCAACTCGCCTTCTGATGCCAAACGGTAGAACAGCGCTTCATCAAAATAATGCAAATGTTATGTGTATTAGGGTCTTTAACCAACTTCCAAAGAATATTAGAGAGTTGCCTAAAACATTAATGCATAATAAAATAAAATTATGGCTAAAAGATAAATGCTTTTATAGTTTAAAAGAATTCTTTAGCCAAAAAAAAAATAGTATTTAAATGTAATTTTTTGAGAGGTACCTACAAACTAATGTTTATTTTATAATAAATTATTGAATTAAAGCTATGTAATGTGTATTAATGACGTAGAAATATAGAAATTCCAATATTGGTAATCACATATTTGTATGCCGATATATTGGTGAATCGTGCTGTACACCAATTAATTGTAAATAACTATGTTATTTCATTCATTCAAATAAATCACTTCATTTCATTTCATATATATAGTATATATGTACTCTATATGTATATATATATATATTGAGCTGCCAATCTAACCATGGTATAAATACATTTTGCTTTGAGGAGTTACGCTATCTTACAACACCGCTTCCTTGGAAATAACAATGGCCAAATATTGGCTTCTGTTACAGTGAGTCGACAATGATATTCCTATACAGAATAATTATGATAATATTTAGAAACAGTCGTTGCTGAACAATATTTTAAAAATGTTGAATATATATTGATGTTGTATTGCACTGTGTAGATATGTCTAACAGATAGATTTCAATTATTTAATACATATTGTCATATTAAAAATGAAATTTTTAATGTAAGTGACAATATGTCTTAACTAGAATAAAGTTTACATCACCTAAGTACTTGAAGATAATCTTTCCTTTTACAGAAAATATTAATGTAACAAGGTGCACAATGTAAGCGATCGAGAATTTAATCGAGACAAATATTTTATTTTGAATAAGTAACAAAATTAACTTTTAGCTACGGTTTTCCAAAAGCCTTTCCAAGTCATAAATCGTTAATAAAACAAATATGTATATTTCTAATTCGTTCCTTGATAAGTTTGCGAAATTTCAATACAATCTGACGTTTTCATTTGGATGAAAATCACGATAAAAGATAGATACAGACACACCAAGCTAATAAATGCGTGTAAACAAGCTTTTACGTATTGAATTAAAAAAAATTAAAAGCCTCTAACCCGAATAAAATACTTGGAAACGAGGTCTCAAACAAAATAAACTTCTTTCGCATTACAAGCAATGAAAATATACATTTACGAGTAAACTATCACGGGTTCTAAAATTTACTTAAGAAAACATTTGAATCAATAATATGATATTGAAGAAGGATTGTGTTTGAGCGTTATGCCAGCTTTCTATGGCACGACGCTACGTCTTGGGCTAATTTTCATTGTGTTGCGAATCAGATATTTTGTCTTATATGAGCAGGTAATAATGATCAACATCAGGTGATTCATATGCTCGTACGCTCATTGACTTTTCTCAACAAGTTCGCATGTAGCGAATTATTAAAAAGATATGTAATTATATATTATGCTCATTTCCTTCGCAAGTTATTTATAATTCGTGCATGCATTGTATATTGCAGTAGATGTTTTTATTTCTTGTTTATGTTACTTATTTATTAATTAGTAAGACACGCCTGATATTGTACACTTAAAACTATGTTATTCTATCTTTACAGCCATCCGTCATTACATTTACTAACATTGAATCTATTTTAAGTGAAGCGTTGAGAAGTTGTTCATATATTTTTTAATGAGCTACAATTAATGTTAGTGAAATAAAATCCAATATTTTGGTCTCGATATATAATGAACATTTCTCACATTATCAAACAGTTCTACGTTTTAATCAAAATAAATAAATAAAATAACATGAGCGATAGCTAATACCGTATATTAACAGTTAACTACCTTGTACAAAACAATAATTAAAGATATAGGTACTCTACGACCTGTGAAAATAAAATAATTTTTATCGAATACTAAAAAATCACATTATGAACAAACAACCTGTGACAATGTTACATACGTCATACGTTATTACATAAAAGCTAAAGTGACATACCTCATATTTTCTTATTCCTCGACGAATCGCGCACTGTCGAGCAAAGAGCACGAACCCTCTTGCAATAGACTCCGCGCTGCGACTGATAAACATGGCTGACTAAAGACTAGTGATCACCCACCCCCGTGAACAAACAAACAAGCTGCTGCGAATAACTGGACGAGAAAAATTAAATAACCTCGAGCGCATTTATTAAAAAATCAGTTTCTATTTCGGCCAATCATTCGTCTTATAATTTAAAAAATAAATTAAAAAGCTTACCGGACCTGTCTACAATTAATTGCGAATTAGATGATTTCAAAGAAAAAATTCTAACATTGCAATGTTTATTAGACAAGGCAAATAAAGAAATAAAAGAATTAATTTTTAAAAACAATTCCTTAAAGAAGACAATTAGTGAATTGGAAAGAAAAAAAACAACTTTGAATATATACACCGACCACCGACTAATAAGAAATTCAAAAAGTTCTCATCACTTATAACTTTAAAAGCTAAACGTAGGATTGATTTTGATGTTGTAATCTATGATAATCATCTCAAGCCTAACAAAGGGTGTCTACATCCATGCAACATGATGAAAATAAACCCAAAAAGAAATTACGTTTATTTATCTTTGGAGGTAAACAATGTGTGGGTATGGCTTCTCGACTCTCTGCCTCCACATTTAATTTGACTTCAAAATATGAAATCTTAGCAGAAACAAGACCTTCAGCCAGTACAGAAAATATAATCGAATCGTGGTACAAAATAAAACATGCCAAACGGACCAATTCATTCTTAGTTTAGGCGAACACGATAGAAATCCGTTCGTATTTATGTCTGAGACTGCTGCCCTCCCACGCTACCTAAAAGGTACTGATATTATAATATTGAATATTGTGAAAAATCCTCATCTTAGCGAATTTCTTATTAATAACTATTTAAAACAAATATGTCAACAATATCCAAATTGTAATTGTTTGAATTCAAATGTAAATTATACTGCATATTATAATGCTAAAAATAATTATATTAATAAAGTTTGCAACAAAATCAGCAACGAATTAGAATGTCAGCATTATAAGAAGGAGATTTTGGTATGCAAGGATTGCTTAAATAAACTAAAATACAAAAATAGAAGCGTTAGAAACCAAAAAGAAATGTCTACCCAAGTTGATAAAACGATATTGTCAGTTAAAAACTATTGCAATAAAGCGACTCAAACAATTAATCTAGAAAATAATACACAAGCTAATTTTTTTCGACCATAAACCATGTAAAGAAAAAGATCTCTTGCACACATTGCTGGTGTTTTAAATAAGCTAGATTGGATTGAGCTAGCGTTGTCTGAAATAGAAGAAGTTATAAGTATAATTTGTCTTACTGAAACTTTTATAAAAAGGGGAGATGAATCTAAACTCATACTGCAAAATTATGATGTCGTTTCGACGTTTTGTAGATTGAATGAAAGACGAGGAGGTAGTTAGTTGTATTTTATTGAAGAAATCTCTAGATTATAATATTTTCGACCAGTGAACTGAATACTCAACAGAAAAAATATTTGAATGTTGTGCTGTTGAGGTAAGAGCGATAAATTGCTACATTGTTTGTATATACAGGACACCAAACTCAAATATAACTTTATTTTTTGATAAATCATAAATTAACCATAAATAATAGTAAAAATATTATATTAGCCGGAGACTAACATTGATATATTAAAAGAAAATCAGATATAAAAATTATTTCAAAATCTATTAAGTAATTTCAATATTAATATAAATATAACGGAACCAACTCGACAACAAGCATAGGCATGCAATATTTACAAATATTCCTACAGCAGAAGGCAAAGTAATTAAACTTTTTTTATCGGATCATGAATCATGCCAACTAGTAAGTTTACCGAAAATATTTATATATAAACCGAAAAATTGGTCTATAAAAAAAGGGATTATTGTCAAGAGAATATACATAAATTTAATATGTACTTACAATCTCTAAATTGGATCGATGTAATAAATGAGTCAAATGCCAATACAGCCTTCAAAAATTTTCATGATTTCTTATGCCTGTAATACGATCTTTGCTTTCCCATATATAATAAAAAAATGTCCAATTATGTTGGCAATAATAAATGGATATCAAAAGGTATTAAGGTAGCTTGTATTAAGGTAGCTTGTATTAAGAAAAGACAGTTGAGATTTACTCACTACAAACTACGTGAAAGTAAGATAAAGTTAAAAAAATATAGCAAAATATTACGGTCTTGTATTGACTGCTCTAAGAGACACCTAAATAATAAATATATATATAGAAAACTCAAAAAATTAAATTAAAGCTAAATGGGATATAATGAAGAAAAAGGTAGTCACAATAATATGATAGCTAAAAATTGTATTAACCTAATTCATTATAACGACGGTGATATAACAAATCCATTAGACATTGTAAAAATATTTAATAATTCCTTTATTGATTTGACTAAAAATTGTTATCATATAAATACAAAATTAATTCAATCAATAACAGTATATTTCTCTCTCCATGTTCCGAAAACGAAGTAATAAAGATAATAAATTCTCTCAAAAATACAAAGGCAACAGGTTATGATTCCATATCTACACATATACTCAAACACTGCAAGCACAATATCTCTCATATATTGACTCACTTAATTAATATATCCTTTTCACAGGGTGTCTTTCCAGAAAGCTTAAAGTTATCTGTTATTAAGCCTTTACTCAAAATGGGTACTAAAACCGATATCAATTATTATCGCCCAATTACTCTTATATCTATTTTCTCAAAAATAATGGAAAAAGCAATGTATGTAAGAATAATGCAATTTCTAAATAAACATCTTAATACTTATAAATCTCGTGTCACAATGTTTGTCCTCAATGGACACCTAAACTAATGAACGGATTTTAATGGGGATTACTTCATGGAGTGCAGTTTGGTCCAACTTGAGAGATAGGACAGTTTTTATTTCGATTTGGGACCCATAATTATTTTTATTTTCAATAGTTGTTTTGTAAGCACATATTTTCTATGAGAGAATAGAGTGACGCACGGTTTGACAGTTCCGCTGTAAAACAATTTCATTATAACAGCAGGGAGCGTTTTTTACGAAATAGTTCTTGATGTTTTGAAATATTATTTGCAAATTCCTATAAAACAGTATTTTTTTATTATCTACAGAACAACGTCTGTCGGGTCAGCTAGTAATATTATAAAAAAGAATAAACTGGATTTAAAGCTAACAAATCAACTGCTGCTGCTTATTACTTTATAGAAGAAATAACTACATGTATTAACAAGAAAGTACCTGTTATATCAACCTTTTTTGATATGTCAAAAGCATTTGATTTTGTTGATCATCATATCTTAATATATAAATGTGAAAAATATGGTATAAGAGGCCCTGCTCTAAAGTGGATTGAAAGTTATTTAGCCGATACACAACAAATTGTAGAAATAAATAAAATAAATGAGAAACTGGAGATGACTACATACAAGTCACCCTATTTAATTAGTAAATTTGGAGTTCCTCAAGGAAGTCTTATGGGACCCTTACTATTTTTAATTTATTTGAATGATTTACCCGATGGGGTTGACTATAACTGTGTATTATTTGCAGATGACATATCCATAATTATTCCTGACGAGCATAAAGCGATAAATAATTATAATATGACTATCAATAAATATTTAGAAACTATATTGACATGGTTCAATGAGAATAATTTATTCGCTAATATGACAAAAAATAAATATATACAATTTTCTAGCTATAAAACAATACATAAATCTCTATATATAACACACAGTGACCAAACGATTAAAGAAACAAACACAATACCATTTTTAGGCCTTAAATTAGATTGCAATTGTAACTGGAAAGCTCAATGTGATACAGTGGCAGGCAAAATAAATAAGTTCGTTTTCGCTTTAAGAAGGCTCAGACAAACTGTATCCTTTAACGCTGCACTTACTGCATACCACGGTTATATTGCGTCAGTTTTACGGTACGGGTTAATACTATGGGGAAACTCCACTAATATTTCAAATGTTTTTCTGGCACAAAAAAATGTATAAGAGCTTTATGCAATGTCAGTCCTCTAGAATCGGGTAGACCATTATTCAAAAAGCACCGTCTGTTAACGCTTACTGGTCTATATATATTAGAAAATGTTCATTAAAACATGGTGAACTTTTTATTCCAGCAAAGGACTACTCCATATTAGGATTAAGATATCCAACTCGCCTTCTGATGCCAAACGGTAGAACAGCGCTTCATCAAAATAATGCAAATGTTATGTGTATTAGGGTCTTTAACCAACTTCCAAAGAATATTAGAGAGATGCCTAAAACATTAATGCATAAAAAATAAAATTATGGCTAAAAGATAAATGCTTTTATAGTTTAAAAGAATTCTTTAGCCAAAAATAATAGTATTTAAATGTAATTTTTTGAGAGGTACCTACAATCTAATATTTATTTTATATTATATTATTGCATAAAAGCTATGTTATGTGTATTAATGACGTATAAATATAGAAATTCCAATATTGGCAATCAAATATTTGTATGCCGATATATTGGCGAATCGTGCTGTACACCAATTAATTTTAAACAACTATGTTATTTCATTCATTCAAATAAATCATTTCATTTCATATATATCGTATATATGTACTCTATATGTATATACATATATATTTATATTGAGCTGCCAATCTAACCATTTGATCTAACCATGGTATAAATACATTTTGCTTTGAGGAGTTACACAATCTTACAACACCGCTTCCGAGGAAATAACAATGGCCAAATATTGGCTTCTGTTAAAGTGAGTTTATTCTAGTTAAGACAATATGTCTTAACTAGAATAAAGTTTACACCACCTAAGTACTTGAAGATAATCTTTCCTTTTACAGAAAATATTAATGTAACAAGGTGCACAATGTAAGCGATCGAGAATTTAATCGAGACAAATATTTTATTTGAATAAGTAACAAAATTAACTTTTAGCTACGGTTTTCCAAAAGCCTTTCCAAGTCATAAATTGTTAATAAAACAAATATGTATATTTCTAATTCGTTACTTGATAAGTGTGCGAAATTTCAATACAATCTGACGTTTTCATTTGGATGAAAATCACGATAAAAGATAGATACAGACACACCAAGCTAATAAATGCGTGTAAACAAGCTTTTACGTATTGAATTAAAAAAAAATAAAAACCTCTAACTCGAATAAAATACTTGGAAACGAGGTCTCAAACAAAATAAACTTCTTTCGCATTACAAGCAATGAAAATATACATTTACGAGTAAACTATCACGGGTTCTAAAATTTACTTAACAAAACATTAGAATCAATAATATGATATTGAAGAAAGATTGTGTTTGAGCGTTATGCCAGCTTTCTATGGCACGACGCCTTTGGGTTAATTTTCATTGTGTTGCGAATCAGATATTTTGTATTATATGAGCAGGTAATAATGATCAACATCAGGTGATTCATATGCTCGTACGCTCATTGACTTTTCTCAACAAGTTCGCATGTATCTATCGAATAATTAAAAAAAATATATAATTATATTTTATGCTCATTTCCTTAGCAAGTTATTTATAATTCGTGCATGCATTGTATATTGCAGTAGATGTTTTTATTTCTTGTTTATTTTACTTATTTAGAAATTAGTAAGACACGCCTGATCTTGTACACTTAAAACTATGTTTTTCTATCTTTACAGCCATCTGTCATTACGTCTACTAACATTTAATCTATTTTAATTGAAGCGTTGAGAAGTTGTTCAAATATTTTTTATTGAGCTACAATTAATGTTAGTCAAATAAAATCCAATATTTTGGCCTCGATATATAATGTACGTTTCTCACATTATCAAGCAGTTCTACGTTTTAATTTAAATAAAATGAGCGATTGTTAATACCATATAACAGTTAACTAACTAGTACAAAATAATAATTAAAGATATAGGTACTCTACGACCTGTGAAAATAAAATAATTCTTATCGAATACTCACAAATTATATTATGAAGAAACAACCTGTGACAATGTTACATACGTCATACGTTATTACATTAAAGCTAATGTGACTTACCTCATATTTTCTTATTCCTCGACGAATCGCGCACTGTCGAGCAAAGAGTAAACACATTACATACTACACTCTCAACTCACGAACCCTCTTGCAATGGACTCCGCTCTGCGACTGATAAACATGGCTGACTAGAGACCAGTGATCCCCCACCCCCGTGAACAAACAAACAAGCTGTTGCGACTAACTGGACGAGAACAATTAAATGACCCCTAGCGAATTTATTAAACAAACACTTTCTATTTCAGCCAATCATTCGTTTTATAATTTAAAAAATATATTAATTACACACACATATACTATATATACGAATTTGGGACTATTTTTGAAATCCAAGATAGCTGCTGCGCCTAATTATTATTTCAACAATATGGATATTCAATCCGAAGTTCTCGATAGTGCAGAGAATGAATTTGGGATCATATTTGAAATCCATGACGTCTGCGGCACAAAATTATGATTTCAACAATATGGATATCGTATCCGAGGTTTGGGTTTTTTTTTCTTTTGTGTATCAATTCATATACAATTACAATACATAAACATATTTGTATTAGTGTTGGTACAAACATAAATCCAATTACCTACTAAATTAGATTAAATAAAATAAATACCATAAGGTACATTCTACCTACTTCTTTCAGTGCAATGTTGAATAATAATTTTAATAATAATAATTTTACGACATGCAGGTGCCTTTCGGTAATCCTACGAAAATATTTTATGTTTCAATAAAACAATAGACCGTTTATGAGAAAGATTATAGTTTTGCATAAAAATATTTATCACTTTGGCGGTATCACTAAAGTGCCGACAGCGATCAGCCGAAAACAATCTATTGTTCTAAAAATGGCAACTGCCGCTTTTACAACTCAACACGTGTAATAGATGCTCTTAATAATGCCTATTTTAAATCAGTTGTTAGAACTAAATACTCAATAAATTATAAGGCCACTGGTAATTGATAAAAAAATCGAATACATAAATATCGATTATTTTAATACTTTGATTATTAACATTGCATGTTACATGCATATATATATATTTATTTATTTACCACACACAGCAACAGTCATTACAGGTATTACCTAATGCGACAGTTACAAACACAATAATATATATTATTAACCATTAGATCTAACCATGGTATAAAGACATTTTGCTTTGAGGAGCTACGCTGTATTTTAACACCGCTTCCTTGGCTATGGCCAAATATTGGTTTCTGTTATAGTGAGTCAACAAAGATATTCCTATGCAGAATAATTATGATAACATTTAGAAACAGTTGTTGCTTAACAATATTTTAAAAATGTTGATTGATATTGTATTGCACTGTGTATATACGTCTAACAGATAGATTTATAATATATTGAGATTTATATATATATAATATATTGAGCTGTCAATCTAACCATGGTATAAATACATTTTGCTTTGAGGAGTTACGCTATCTTACAACACCGCTTCCTTGGAAATAAGAATGGCCAAATATTGGCTTCTGTTACAGTGAGTCGACAATGATATTCCTATACAGAATAATTATGATAACATTTAGAAACAGTTGTTGCTTAACAATATTTTAAAAATGTTGATTGATATTGTATTGCACTGTGTATATACGTCTAACAGATAGATTTATAATATATTGAGATTTATATATATATAATATATTGAGCTGCCAATCTAACCATGGTATAAATACATTTTGCTTTGAGGAGTTACGCTATCTTACAACACCGCTTCCTTGGAAATAAGAATGGCCAAATATTGGCTTCTGTTACAGTGAGTCGACAATGATATTCCTATACAGAATAATTATGATAACATTTAGAAACAGTTGTTGCTTAACAATATTTTAAAAATGTTGATTGATATTGTATTGCACTGTGTATATACGTCTAACAGATAGATTTATAATATATTGAGATTTATATATATATAATATATTGAGCTGCCAATCTAACCATGGTATAAATACATTTTGCTTTGAGGAGTTACGCTATCTTACAACACCGCTTCCTTGGAAATAACAATGACCAAATATTGGCTTCTGTTATAGTGAGTCGACAATGATATTCCTATACAGAATAATTATGATAATATTTAGAAACAGTCGTTGCTGAAAAATATTTTAAAAATGTTGAATATATATTGATGTTGTATTGCACTGTGTGGATACGTTTAACAGATAGATTTCAATTATTTAATTGAAATTTTTTATGGAAGCGACAATATTATATGTTAACATCACCTACTTGAAGATAATCTTTCCTTATACAGAAAGTATCAATGTAACTATGTGCACAATGTAAGCAACCGAGGATTTAATCGAGACAAATATTATATTTAAATAAGTAACAAAATTAACTTTTAGCAACGCTTTTCCAAAAGCATTTCCAAGTCATAAATCGTTAATAAAACAAATATGTATATTTCTTATTCGTTCCTTGATAAGTTTGCGAAATTTCAATACAATCTGACGTTTTCATTTGGATGAAAATCACGATAAAAGATAGATACAGACACACCAAGCTAATAAATGCGTGTAAACAAGCTTTTACGTATTGAATTAAAAAAAAATAAAAGTCTCTAACCCGAATAAAATACTTGGAAACGAGGTCTCAAACAAAATAAACTTCTTTCGCATTACAAGCAATGAAAATATACATTTACGAGTAAACTATCACGGGTTCTAAAATTTACTTAACAAAACATTAGAATCAATAATATGATATTGAAGAAAGATTGTGTTTGAGCGTTATGCCAGCTTTCTATCTTTCTATAATTTTCATTGTGTTGCGAATCAGATATTTTGTCTTAGCAGGTAATAATGATCAACATTAGGTGATTCATATGCTCGTACGCTCATTGACTTTTCTCGACAAGTTCGCATGTAGCGAATTATTAAAAAATATGTAATTATATAGTATGCTCATTTCCTTCGCAAGTTATTTATAATTCGTGGATGCATTGTATATTGCAGTAGACGTTTTTATTTCTTCTTTATTTTACTTATTTATTAATTAGTAAGACACGCCTGATATTGTACACTTAAAACTATGTTATTCTATCTTTACAGCCATCCGTCATTACATCTACTAACATTGAATCTATTTTAAGTGAAGCGTTGAGAAGTTGTTCATATATTTTTTAATGAGCTACAATTAATGTTAGTGAAATAAAATCCAATATTTTGGTCTCGATATATAATGTACATTTCTCACATTATCAAACAGTTCTACGTTTTAATCAAAATAAATAAATAAATAAAATAACATGAGCGATTGCTAATACCGTATATTAACAGTCAACTACCTTGTACAAAACAATAATTAAAGATATAGGTACTCTACGACATGTGAAAATAAAATAATTTTTTACCGAATACTAAGAAATCACATTATGAACAAACAACCTGTGACAATGTTACATACGTTATTACGTAAAAGCTAAAGTGACATACCTCATATTTTCTTATTCCTCGACGAATCGCGCACTGTCGAGCAAAGAGTAAACACACTACATACTACACTCTCAACTCACGAACCCTCTTGCAATGGACTCCGCGCTGCGACTGATAAACATGGCGGACTAGAGACTAGTGATCACCCACCCCCGTGAACAAACTAACAAGCTGCTGCGAATAACTGGACGAGAAAAATTTAATGACCTCGGGCGCATTTATTAAAAAAACAGTTTATATTTCGGCCAATCATTCGTCTTATAATTTAAAAAATATATTAAAAAGCTTACCGGACCTGTCTACAATTAATTGCGAATTAGATGATTTCAAAGAAAAAATTCTTACATTGCAATGTTTATTAGACAAGGCAAGAATTAATTTTTAAAAACAATTCCTTAAAGAAGACAATTAGTGAATTGGAAAGAAAAATAACAACTTTGAATATATACACCGACCAAAATAGCACTAATAAGAAATTTAAAAAGTTCTCATCACTTAGAACTTTAAAAGCTAAACGTAGGATTGATTTTGATGTTGTAATCTATGATAATCATCTCAAGCCTAAAAAAAGGGTGTCTACATCCATGCAACATGATGAAAATAAACCCAAAAAGAAAATACGTTTAATTATCTTTGGAGGTAATCAATGTGTGGGTATGGCTTCTCGACTCTCTGCCTTCACATTTAATTTGACTTCAAAATATGAAATCTTAGCAGAAACAAAACCTTCAGCCAGTACAGAAAATATAATTGAATCGTGTTACAAAATAAAAACATGCCAAACGGACCAATTCATTCTTAGTTTAGGCGAACACGATAGAAATCCGTTCGTATTTATGTCTGAGACTGCTGCCCTCCCACGCTACCTAAAAGGTACTGATATTATAATATTGAATATTGTGAAAAATCCTCATCTTAGCGAATTTCTTATTAATAACTATTTAAAACAAATATGTGTGTAAAAATTGCAATTATTTGAATTCAAATGTAAATTATACTGCATATTATAATGCTAAAAATAATTATATTAATAAAGTTTGCAACAAAATCAGCAACGAATTAGAATGTCAGCATTATAAGAAGGAGATTTTGGTATGAAAGGATTGGTTAAATAAACTAAAATACAAAAATAGAAGCGTTAGAAACCAAAAAGAAATGTTTACACAAGTTGATAAAACGATATTGTCAGTTAAAAACTATTGCAATAAAGCGACTGAAACAATTAATTGTTTGAGTCGCTTTATTAATCTAGAAGCTCTAGATTAATCTAGAAAATAATACACAAGCTAATTTTTTTCGACCATAAGCCATGTTAGGAAAAGTATCTCTTACACACATTGCTGGTGTTTTAAATAAGCTACAATGGATTGAGCTAGCGTTGTCTGAAATAGAAGTAGATATAAGTATTATTTGTCTTACTGAAAATTTTATAAAAAGGGGAGAAGAATCTAAACTCATACTGCAAAATTATGATGTCGTTTCGAAGTTTTGTAGATTGAATGAAAGACGAGGAGGTAGTTAGTTAGTTGTATTTTATTGAAGAAATCTCTAGATTATAATATTTTCGATCAGTGAACTGAATACTCAACAGAAAAAATATTTGAATGTTGTGCTGTTGAGGTAGGAGCGATAAATTGCTACATTGTTTGTATATACAGGACACCAAACTCAAATATTACTTTATTTTTTGATAAATCATAAATTAACCATAAATAATAGTAAAAATATTATATTAGCCGGAGACTAACATTGATATATTAAAAGAAAATCAGATATAAAAATTATTTCAAAATCTATTAAGTAATTTCAATATTAATATAAATATAACGGAACCAACTCGACAACAAGCATAGGCATGCAATATTTACAAATATTCCTACAGCAGAAGGCAAAGTAATTAAACTTTTTTTATCGGATCATGAATCATGCCAACTAGTAAGTTTACCGAAAATATTTATATATAAACCGAAAAATTGGTCTATAAAAAAAAGGGATTATTGTCAAGAGAATATAAATAAATTTAATATGTACTTACAATCTCTAAATTGGATCGATGTAATAAATGAGTCAAATGCCAATACAGCCTTCAAAAATTTTTATGATTTCTTATGCCTGTTATACGATCTTTGCTTTCCCATATATAATAAAAAAATGTCCAATTATGTTGGCAATAATAAATGGATATCAAAAGGTATTAAGGTAGCTTGTATTAAGAAAAGACAGTTGAGATTTACTCACTACAAATCAGTCTCGTGAAAGTAAGATAAAGTTAAAAAAATATAGCAAAATATTACAGTCTTGTATTGACTGCTCTAAGAGACACCTAAATAATAAATATATATATACAAAACTCAAAAAATTAGATTAAAGCTACATGGGATATAATAAAGAAAAAAGGTAGTCACAATAATGATAGCTAAAAATTGTATTAACCTAATTCATTATAACGACGTTGATATAACAAATCCATTAGACATTGCAAAAATATTTAATAATTCCTTTATTGATTTGACTAAAAATTGTTATCATATAAATACAAAATTAATTCAATCAATAACAGTATATTTCTCTCTCCATGTTCCGAAAACGAAGTAATAAAGATAATAAATTCTCTTAAAAAAACAAAGGCAAGGTTATGATTCTATATCTACACATATACTCAAACACTGAAAGCACAATATCTCTCATATATTGACTCACTTAATTAATATATCCTTTTCACAGGGTGTCTTTCCAGAAAGCTTGAAGTTATCTGTTATTAAGCCTTTACTCAAAATGAGTACTAAAACCGATATCAATTATTATCGCCCAATTACTCTTATATCTATTTTCTCAAAGATAATGGAAAAAGCAATGTATGTAAGAATAATGCATTTTCTAAATAAACATAATATTATGAAAAAGAACAAACTGGATTTCAAGCTAACAAATCAACTACTTTGGCTGCATATTACTTAATAGAAGGAATAACTACATGTATTTACAAGAAAGTACCTGTAATATCAACCTTTTTTGATATGTCAAAAGCATTTGATTTTGTTGATCATCATATCTTAATATATAAATGTGAAAAATATGGTATAAGAGGCCTGGTCTATATATATTAGAAAATGTTCATTATAAAACATGGTGAAATTTTTATTCCAGCAAAGACTATTCCATATTAGGATTAAGAGATCCAATTCGCCTTCTGATGCCAAACGGTAGGCAGCGCTTCATCAAAATAATGCAAATGTTATGTGTATTAGGGTCTTTAACCAACTTCCAAAGAATATTAGAGAGTTGCCTAAAACATTAATGCATAAAAAAATAAAATTATGGCTAAAAGATAAATGCTTTTATAGTTTAAAAGAATTCTTTAGCCAAAAAAAATTGTATTTAAATGTAATTTTTTGAGAGGTACCTACAAACTAATGTTTATTTTATATTATATTATTGGATTAAAGCTATGTAATGTGTATTAATGACGTATAAATATAGAAATTCCAATATTGGCAATCACATATTTGTATGCCGATATATTGGCGAATCGTGCTGTACACCAATTAATTGTAAATAACTATGTTATTTCATTCATTCAAATAAATCATTTCATTTCATATATATAGTACATATGTACTCTATATGTATATATATATATATTTATATTGAGCTGCCAATCTAACCATGGAATAAATACATTTTGCTTTGAGGAGTTACGCTATCTTACAACACCGCTTCCTTGGAAATAACAATGGCCAAATATTGGCTTCTGTTACAGTGAGTCGACAATGATATTCCTATACAGAATAATTATGATAATATTTAGAAACAGTCGTTGCTGAACAATATTTTAAAAATGTTGAATATATATTGATGTTGTATTGCACTGTGTAGATATGTCTAACAGATAGATTTCAATTATTTAATACATATTGTCATATTAAAAATGAATTTTTTAATGTAAGTGACAATATGTCTTAAATAGAATAAAGTTTACATCACCTACTAGAAGATAAGCTTTCCTTATACAGAAAGTATCAATGTAACAAGGTGCACAATGTAAGCGACCGAGGATTTAATCGAGACAAATATTTTATTTAAATAAGTAACAAAATTAACTTTTAGCAACGCTTTTCCAAAAGTCTTTCCATGATTCATAAATCGATAATAAAACAAATATATTTCTAATTCGTTCCTTGATAAGTTTGCATAATTTCAATACAATCTGACGTTTTCAGTTGGGTGAAAATCACGATAAAAGATTGATAATAAATGAGTGTAAACAAGCACTTTCTAATTGATTAAAAAGATTATAAGCCTGTAACCCGAATAAAATATTTTGAGAGAAACGATGTCTCAAACTAAATAAACTTCTTTCGCATTACAAGCAATGGAAACATGCAAATACGAGTGAATTATCACGGGTTCTAAAATTTACTTAACAAAACATTAGAATCACGAATATGATATCGAAGAAAGAATGTAATTGAGCGTTATATCATCAGCTTTCCACGACGACGTAACGCCTTGGGTTGATTTTCATCGTGTGGCGAATCAGATATTTTGTCTTATATGAGCAGGTATGCTCGTTCACTTCATATGCACCTACGCTCATTAACAAATTTTTTCGCAAGATTTTTCAATTCAATCGTATATTCAGATAAATTATCAAAAAAATTAAAAGTTTCTGATAAGCACTTTTACGTCCAGCCAATTGTATGCTTAAAGTATCTAAAAGTCGCTAATACACATAGGTGCGAAAATTTTCGTGACCAGATGAAGGCATTGTTTCATTCACCCGTGACTCATCTGCCTGAATTTTTCTGCTTTGCTTGCGACCTGTATCATAACGATAATTAACTCGAAATCTAGACAGTGTTTTTGCTTTTTCTTGATATTTAGAGTATTATTTGTCCCTCATATTTTGAAGAAATAATGCTAAAGAACCATAAATTTGTACAACAGATGATAAATGCGCATGAGATGCTTGAAGCTTCTTACTTGCAGCATTTAAACGATCTAAAATAACATTGCAAACTATGACCGAAATTCACAACATTTAAATTTTTTTGCCTTATGTTTTTTTATGCTTAATAAATAGTACTTAGAAAACTAGGAGACCCATATTTTTTCTTTTCACAATATTTGCATTCTAAGTTAGTCAAAAATAATTTTGAAATCTCGAACAGTTCAAAAACGCCTGTAAGGTTGAATCTATACATAACCTTTGCTTGGGTCAAAAAAACAATGAGATGGAGATTGACGTGATGACGTCTTATGATGACGTTGACGTAACGTAACGTGGAATTAAATTGAATTAATTGACAACAAAAATGAATAAACTAGTTCGTAAATTAGATCCCCTCGTTACTTGCTTCGTTCCCACCTGCAATAATACAGTAATAATGAACCGTAATAAACACTTTTTCCACGTGCCGAGATCTTCGAGAGTACAATGGTGTGTTGCTGTTTGCCTGCAAGGCTGAGTCTATTAGTACGGGTACTGTACGAACAATTTATAATTATTAATACGGTTACCGTACGAACAATTTATAATTATTCATACAGAAGTCGGACGAATAATTTTATTTTATCAATTAGAGTGCAAATTAAAAAAATAATTTCCGTTTCTATTTGTTTTTAATTTAAACCAAAAAATGGTAAATGTTTTCCGATTTTAATACCGTAAAATATTGAATTTATTTTTTATTATTAAATATATTAAATGCTCTTTAATAAATTAAATTTATAGGTATTAAATATATAAGTATCTAAATATATTTTTCACTATCATTTATACCAGGCGTTCTAAGCGCTCTCAGCGCCACGTCCTTACTGTACTTCTAAATTTCTTATTTTCATATTTATTACACGTTGCGCACATTCCGAAATGTGTGACCAGCAATATGTATTTCAAAAATTTTATCTTTCTAATTACGTTTCATATAACTTTAGCAATTAAATAAAATAAGGTTTTTGAAAAAGAACATATAGGGCTATTTCAGAAGCTTTATTATATTTAATTATTTTTTTTATGTGCTTTTTTTTAAAAACTTTTAAACGGCTCTACCGATCGATTTTAGAAACTAAGCTCTTAACATCAAAAAATGACGTCGATCGCCACCAGCCCGTTCGAAATCGATTGATTCGTTCGTGAGTAATCGTTGTCAAAAGAAATCCGAAGAAAGTATTTTTTCTGAATTACTTCGAAATTCCTCGATCGATCATTTTAGACTTAGATATTTCTAACAAGGTTTAAAAAACTACATCGAATGCTGCCAACCACGTGGAAATCGGTTCATTCATTCAAGAGTTATTGCTCTTGATTATATTAAATGATATAAAATCATTAAATTATTTGAACACTTATTTAAATTTAATTTACTTATTTTTAGTCAAGTTTAATTCTATAAAACTTTTAATTATTTTTACATTTTTATAAAATTTAAATTAATTTAATCATACTAGAACATACTAATTTTTTTCACATTTTTTACACATTCAATAAGTTTTACGTGGACAACGCTTTAATCCCGTACATTTCAAATGATACCATTCACAACAATAATCACATCCTATACTTGTTTTCACTTTTACTTCATCATCTACTGTCGTATCTAAATTTTCTTTACTCGTGTAAAAAATGTCATTCGTGGACATTCCCATTCGTTTATTTTTTTTTTGTCTCGTAAACTTGTTCCACTATTTTCCAAGCATCAGCCGTAAAATATTTTTTTATTAAATAAATTTTCACTTGCTTATCTAAAACTGCAGATGATACATTATCAGAAATTGTTTCCAGTTCATCTTCTTGAATTACATGATTAGTTTTTAATACTTTAGTCACAGTTTCATTGTTTACAAACCAATTTAGCATGATTGACAATTTATCATTTAATGTTTTCTTGACAAACGGTTGAATTGATTTTTTCTTCTTTGGTAAACCAATCACTGTTTGCGTTGCTCCTTTCGGTCGTCCTCGTTGCCTCATAGCCGGTTGGACAATTATATTCTCCAATATTTTAATTTTTTTAACAACATCAACGCTATTTGATACATTTGATAATGATGTAGAAGGCCCAGGAGATGGTGATTTCTTCCTTTTTTTAATAGAATCAATATTATCTTCATTAATATTACTTACATTTGGAAATAGATGTAAGTTTTGATTGTCGATGACATACATTTTTTTATTACCGTCGTCACGGAAGTGAATTTCGTTAACATCGTCATCGCCATCGCTGGAGTTAATGCCGTCTCCGATATCATTACTGTCTACTAATTAGTTATTATTATCACTAACTCGAACAATCATTATCTTTTCACCATTTCGATACGCATCGAGTACATCACTCAAATTTTTCATCCGTTGTAAGTACAAATTGTTACTTTTTTCGGCAACTAAGCCTGGAAGATCTTTTATTAAAAGTGAAGCCTTCTTAAACTTTTCGTGCTGAGAAAAATTTTTTCTTTGATATTGATGGGATGAAATAATACATTCTGGTATCTCAGCTTGAACATCTTTTTTTTTAAAAACTCGTTGAGTTTTAAAGTAATATTTTTTGGTCCAACGTTCCAAGCAAATCTTTTCTTCGTAAAGATCAATATTTTTCAGTTTTCTAACAGCAAATATATGCCTGAAAACACCAATAAAATGATGAGAATTTGTGTATTTTTTTTTGACAATCGTTTTGAAAACATATTCTTAGCTTCAAAATGTAAAAAAATAATTCCCAATGCTTAAAAGGCGTGTAAATTTTTTGTCCCATCTCATTTTGCATTAAGGGGCACAACCAATGTGAAAGCTTAAAAAAGGCGATTTTTTGAAAATTTCACACTGTTTGTGCCTCTTAATCTGTTGTGTATCTTCTCTCTACAGTTTATTTTCATATCCTTCAGTATTATTTTTATTTAATTTTTTGTAGAGCTTTTTGTCAACGTTTTTTACTAAAAATTTTATTTTTTTTATGGCATTTTGGATGCGATATTTATAAATATTATTAGTATAAGTGTAATATGCATAGTTGTTACCTGCAAGGTAAAGTCATGCTTCTAAATTTTGTACAATCACATGAATCAACAGATGTTTCGATTCGACTTAGACCATCATAACTGATAATTAATTCTTGTGATTCTGGCGTATCAATATCAACATTGACGAATTTCTTTAAATCGTATTCTTATTGCACGAATTTAAATGCATAAGGTGTTAGAAAGTCATGATATTGTTTCAATGGGGAACATTATTCAAACGTTATCAGTTCCCTTTTCTGGTATGCATAGCTTATGCTTTGTGGTCCCGTTCGGAGTTCCGACAGCAGAAAAACGTAATAAATTTTTCGACAAACTCTTCCAATGTGTTATCATAGTTGCATGCCCGTCTAATTTTGCTGTTAAGTGTCTCTAGTCTGTTATTTGTATTATTTAGAAAATTTCCATGCATGAAGGTATTATTCTAATAGAATGCCAGTTCTCATTAAAGTAATCAACGATAGATGTGGCATTTCTTTCAACTCTTCATATAATAAATCATATTCTTCTTCTGTTTCAGAAAAAAACCATTTTCTGAAGAATTGATTTTGCTACATCTCTTTGATCGCTTGTGATATTTCTTTTATCGGTTGTAATTTTTCGATTGAATATTCTGAGAGTGTGAAAGGCACAAATAAGAAGGTTTGCTGATGGCAGAGCTTCTCTAATGGCATCTCTTTCATTGATGTCTTTATCCGTCATTACACATTTTATTTGGCTCCATTTAGGGTGAGCTGTTTTGAAGGAATTCATCATCCAGTTAATTGATTCCCTATCTTCAGAGACCAAAATGCAAACGCCAGCCACTTCAGAACAACCGTTAGGATCCTCAACCACCATTAAATAGGCTGGAGCGCGAATATATAAAAGTTTGAAGGTCGATTGCATCGATTCCCATAAACTCAGGATATGAATCCATCGCTGACTTCATGGATTCTGTTGCAAAAAACAGGCCAGCAAACGTATTTACTTTTTCATACAATAACCATTGTGCTTTAAATTTATTTTCTAGCTTCTGATGGGATTCTTCTTAGCGGGTGGGATTTAACAAGTTTTGATTTTTTTTTTATTTGCAGTTATCAAGGTCTTTTAGCAATATTATTTTATCAGTTTGACTTTCCATCATATCTTTAACCTTCACTCGGTTAGCTTCGAGATCTAATAACTCCGCAATTTTTTCCTTTTGCTCCTTAGTTAATCTTCTGCTCCGTGGATAGTGTCGAAAAAGATTTTCACTTCTATCGTGATTGTGATTCATGTTGATTGATTTAATGACAAGATACTGGCCAGTATCATCCACTCCGACGCTGAAAGCTGCTGGACAGTATTTCTGAAACGAGAACGCTTTTCTTGCTCCTTTCGACGTAGATATTAATTTATTCTCTCCATGAATACAATAGTATTTGATGCTATAATATATCAGGGACGCTTCAACATGCCTCTTGATTCCTTTTGTGCGACATCGTTCAATTGTCATAGCATCACGATCATAAAAAAAGCGTACTCTTTTTTTTCGAAATCTTTTACTTTCTTCTCTAACTTTTCAAAAGAATCAAATTTTTCACCTTCCTTCAATAAATTTTCGTCCATGACTTGGGCATTCTCATCAGCTGCTTCATCTGAATTAACGAGGCCGACTCCAATTATTATCTCCAAGGAGAATTTTGATTTTGAAAGATGTAAGCATCTTCTCAATCATCGCTTCTCGCCGCGGGCATTAAAAATTTTAATTTTAATATTCAGCCTCATATGGCACAGCTGTCCTGCAAGACTAAGGCCGATAAAGAATCGGCCCTTGCAGCGCTCAAAGGTGTGGAACGTTTGCAGTTCCACACATACACTGACAAGGACGACAGAGCCCACATCTCTGTCGTCCAAGGTCTGTACTATAGCTGCGCAGAGGAGCTAGGTAGTGCACTTCTGGGACTGGGGTTCAAACCCACCAAAGTTGTCGCCTTCAAGGGCGACGCACTGGTACCAAGTGACGCTCCCGAAGAACACTGATATCGGTGCCTTCAGGAAAATCAAATATATCTGTCACCAATCGGTGCGAATTTATAAATACACTGGCCTTCAAAAGTAAGTATCACACTTTTAAAATTGGGATAACGTTTTAAGTTCACAAGATATACTTTCGAAATAAAAGGGACTCCAAAGAGAATTTAATTTTGTACATAAAAACTTTATAGTCGGTAACCTTCTTTGAATATAATAAGAATTGGCTGAAAAAAAATTTCAAAAACAACCATTCCTTTTTCAAAGTGGACGTTTCCGAATTACAATTTTACCTTTCACATTTTTCTTTCTGTTTTAAATTTTTTTCAAGATCGATGGGTCTTGTTTTAAAAATTTATGCTAAAATGCTTTTTAGCACATAACATTTATTTATCATGCCTCTTTCAGTTGAAGAATGTGCTAGGATCATGGCTTTTGTGGAACTAGGCATCAGTATGCGTCGCACTGCAAGAATGGTGGGTGTGACGGTACGAACGGTCCAGAAGGTAAAGCGAAGGTACGAAGAGACTGGACACCATCTGAGGAGACATTGTAATGGCAGGCCCAGGTGTACCAGTGCCCGAGAAGATCGTTATATTATCTCCACTGTGTTAAGAAATCGCCACCAAAATGCAGTTGAAGTCCAGCAACAGCTACTTCAGACCCGGAGGGGCTACATTAGTGACAGTACAGTGAGAAGAAGACTTGCTGAAACAAATTTGAAACCCCGAAGACCAGCGAGTGGCCCAAAACTCGAGAGACAGCATCGAGTAGCGAGACTGCGATACGCCCGTGAATACATGCAGTGGGATGAAGAAGAATGGTCAAGAATTTAGTTTGCAGATGAGTCTCGATTCTCCCTTTACACTTCTGATGGAAGGCGAAGTGTTTACAGGCGCCCTGGTGAGCGATACCTTCAAGCCTGCATCTCAAAAAGAGTCCAATACGGTGGAGGCAGTGTACATGTATGGGCTGGCATATCTTCAGAAGGTCGTACAGATCTAATAGCCATAGAAAATGGCACCCTCACTGGGCAAAGATATGCTCAAGAAATTTTAAAAAATTTAATTTGAAAAGTGTGATACTTACTTTTGCAGGCCAGTGTATAAATCAAATAATAAATACGGCACCATGTGTTCCAGGTGCCAGACATTCGGACATGCAGAACGGAACTGCAACCGGGCCGCCCGCTGCGTCAAGTGCACGGGAGCCCACCTCACAGCGGAGTGCGACCGGAAGGAGGAGGCTCCAGTCCGGTGCTGCAACTGCGGCGGAGAGCACGCGGCCTCGTACCGCCAGTGCCCCCAACGCCGCATCTACCTTGCGGCCGTCAAGGAGCGCCAGGAGCGCTTCGAGACCCGCCAAGGCGCACCACCGCAGCCCCGCCTGTTCAAATCGAACATGGTGAACGGCCGCGGGTGGAACTCAGTAATGACAGGGACCGCCCCGTCACCGTCAGGCCTTCAGCCACAGGGCCTTCAGCCACAGGGCCTTCAGCCACCCACAACGCGGTCCACTGCCGGACCGCCTCCCCTCACGGGCACCCAGTCCGGAAGACAAATCTTGCCAGGCCTTAGGCCCACTGGCCCTATGCCAGGTGGCTTTAAAAGAGTCGAGACGAACTCAGCCCCCTTTAAAACAACCGAAGAGCCAGACTCTGAGGAAATGTCAACCCACGAAATTATAAAACTAATTAAAATCGTAGGTCAGCTGAAGCCTCTGCTCCACCGCAGCATGAGCTACGAGGAGCAAATCATCACAGTGTTTGAGTTCCTGAGCATCCATGGATGAAGAGATCCCCCGACTGGCACTGCTCGTCCTCTACGAGTAGCGTCGCTTAACATAAACGGTATTGTGATTAGGAAAAGAGAACTCATACATTTCCTAGGTACACACAACATCGACATTACACTCATACAAGAAACACACCTCGTTCCCACACGACGTTTTTCAATTCCCGGTTACACCTGTTACAGACGTGACGGACAGACAGAAAACCGCGCCCGAGGTGGCGTAGCAATTTTTGTCAAGTCAAATATATCGCATCATTCACTTCCACCGGTGGAGCATGATATATGCGATATAATTGCTATTAGATTAGAGTCTCACCGCGGACAGACACCCATCACAATAGTTAACTTTTATTGCCCTAAGCAAGACAGTAGAATCACGACAGCCATCGCAAAAGTTCTCTCTCTCGGCAACACAACTCTCTCCGGAACAGATGAGTTCCGAAAGCGACCCACCTCCCCTCCAACCCTAGGCACTCTGCCGCTAAATTACAACTCACCCTTGCCAAAAATATCACAAACGTTACAGACCCCACTGACTTATGACGTTATCTCGGACCATTGTCCCATTATTTTCGAAATTAATAGCCTCATCCCGCGCATCTCGCGTTCTATCTTTAAATACGGTATTTACGTTATTATAAAAAACATATTAACGAAGCCCTCCCCTCCCCCGGCTCCTTAAAATTACACCGACTCGAATTAGTGGACAACGCCATACAAACACTGACTGACGCTATAATCAAAGCCCGTAACGCGAACATCCCGACGTTCACACCGAAACAAACAAACAAACTTCCACACGACATAACAAGACTTATCAAACTAAAAAACCAATACCGACATCACGCACAGAGACTTCATACGCGTCGGTTTAACACGATTATTAATTCACTTCAAAACCAAATATCTTTTAAAATAAAATCTCTCACTTCCAACGAATGGAACAAAATGCTCGAATCGCTTGACACCCGCGACAATTCCCTCTGGCAGTTCGCGAGACGCCTTAATAACGTACCCACCCCTCTACCCTGCTTCAGTACCCCCTCGGGCCCCGCCCGGTCGGACGCTGAAAAGGCCGAGGCCCTAGGTACACACTTTGAGCGACAGCATAGACTCACCGTGGATCTGAGCGACCCCGACACCGAACACGAGGTGTCGCGGTCTCTAGACCACCTTTACAAAATAAACGCACCGACCGCACCTACGCCAGTTGTACCTCGCGAAGTCAAATTAATTTTAAAAACCTGTAAACCGCAAAAAGCCCCCGGGCACGACGACATACAGAATATACTTCTAAAACACCTCCCTTCAAAAGCAATAGACACCTTAGTTAATATATTCAATGCGTGCTTCCGTCTTACCTATTTTCCCTCGTCCTGGAAAATAGCAGTAATCACCGCGATACACAAACCGGGAAAAGACCCCACCTCCCCCGGGAACTACAGACCAATTAGTTTACTTTGCACACAAAGTAAAATATTAGAAATTTTAATTAATAATAGAATAAACTCACTTATAGAATCAAACCTACCTGAGGAACAATTCGGTTTCCGAAGGTCACACGCGACTACTCACCAACTGGCACGAGTTAAGAGTGACAGCCCTACCCAAATTAGCTTTAGGTGCAATTCCACCTCAGCACTTTAAGTAGAACATTAGAGTGGGGAATATTTAGTTGTAAGCATAAAATAAGTATATATGGATTGTAATTAGTTAGTAGAGAGATTATTGTATAATAGACTTGCAATGTAATTTTTGAAATAAATATTTTTTTTTTAAATAAACCTTGGCTCAACAACTTAATTGGCGCAGCCGGTAGGATCCCTGTAATTGTGAAAACTTTTTTTGTGTTGAAATCAAACTCTTTCGGCACGAAATTTTCTTTACAAAGTACGTTTCAACGTTTAAACGGGGACCTCCGAACAAATAAATTTATTAAGTACAGCCAAGGGTATCAGCAAGACATACAATAATACTGCAAGATCCATGGACGGAAGGACGGTACTGTGAGTAAAACTTTTCACCAATCCTGTCTATTTCCTGCCATTTTCTTTATTTATGTGTATTTTTTTGTGTTATTAGGGATTGGAAAACGCCTTGATAACGCTTGTTTAGTTTTAAATCAAAATTTTTAAAATTAAACTCTATTATAATTCTTCAATATAATTTTAAAATAATTTTATAGATTTTTTTTTGCATAATAATAACTTATAATTTCGTTTAAAATGGAAAATATTGTTAGAATACCAGTAGAAATAATTAACATTATTCCAATTTTCGATGGTGATGCAAGGCTATTGTCCTTATTCTTAAAAAATTGTGAGTATATTCTTAATATGTATAGAGGAAGCCAGGTACAAAATGAATATTTATATCATGTGATTACCGGTAGATTAACGGGTAATGCCGCGAATTTAGTAGGTGAAAGAGACCAAATTAATTCCTGGGCACTAATTAAATATTTTAGCATGTATGGCATACCAAAAAAGATAAACAGTGACTCCGGTACAGAATTTAATAATGAATTAATAAAAGAGTTACTAAATTTATATAAAATAGAATTGCATATTGGAACACCCAACAATCCAAGTTCCATGGCAATCGTAGAACGTTTTCATTCAACAATTAATGAAATTTATAGATTAGCTAAATATGATAAAACTGATTTAGATGCTTGTTCCGTCATGACATATGCCATCATGGCATATAATAATAGTATTCATACGGCAACCGATTTTGCGCCATTTGAATTAGTTTTTGGACATTCTGATTCAGGAAATGTGTTTGATATTGACCGGGAATGGAATTTAATACAAAAGCTTTTACAAGATCATAGGAAAAGATTAAGGGTATTGAATGAGTATGTCGCAGGAAAATTAGAAAAGGATAAAATTAAAGTTAGAAATAAGAAACAGGGTGAAGAAGCCCCTGAGATTAAAATAGGTGATAATATTTTTATGAAAAATACTAGAACTAGGAAATCAAAATTTTTGCCTAGATTCGAAAAAGCAAAAGTAATAGACAAACCCATTAGAAATATTATACCAGTAGAGTTAAATAAAAGAAAAACGAGAGTCGCAATTAAAAATATTAAACGTCCTCCACAGGTCAGGGTTAGTGTTGATAGCACTGAACCATGTAGTCCTAAACCTGGAACTTCAAGATATGAACAACAGTCCAGGTATAGCAGCATTGAAAGTGGGAACAACAGTGATGAAGAGTAATCATTGGACAATATTTAAAAGCTTAGATTTAGGTAATTTAGCTTCGGAAATATATAAATATAAGCAACAATTTAATAGTTTAATCAATGTTTTAAATAAAGAAGAGTATTTTAAGAATGATTTATTAGGATTAGACGAGTAAACGTTAGAATTAATACATTTAACAGAGGATAGATTAAATCAAATTTTACCATACAAAAGGGTAAAAAGAGCTATTTTTAGTCCTTTAGGATCCTTAGTTAAAGTTATTTCAGGCAATTTAGATGAGCAGGATGCTAAATATTACAATTTTGAAATAAGCAAATTCAAAAATGAAGAACATTCAGTGGAACAATGCGTATCATTAATGCAAAAAGCTTTTACTAAACTTGTCAATGTTTCAGAAGGTCTCAATTCAAATATTGAACTTCTTAAGTCACAAAGCAACGGGTTAGCATCAGATATGCGAAGTAAAATTAGTTACAATATTCTATTAATGAATAAATTTTACAGTATTCTAAATAACTTTCGAACTATATTTGATATCAACTATTATATTATTATATATATTATTCAAGAGGTAGAAACTGCTATAGCATTTAGTAAACTATATACCTTGCATCATTCAATCATTAATTAGTCAACAGTGCGATGTCGTGCTGAGCAAGTGTAATTCCGTTTCATCGTAATATTTTATTCAAAAAGAAGTATATAAACAGTGTGTTCTTTATGTTAATTAATATCTAAGCTGAACTACTAGTGCTATTAAACATAAAATCAGTTAGTTTAGTGCTTATTTTGAAGTATTCAAACATGAAATCTTGTGATTGATATTGTTGTGAGGTGACATTGTGTGTCCTTCAGCTAATAAGTTCAATGACCTCAGTTAATGTTGTGGCCAGTAGTGCAATATTGGATGCCTTATTTCAAAATTTGCACTCAAGACAGTTTGGCGTTGCGGTATTCAAGACTGTCCAAACTTAAACAGTTGAAAGTCCGTGGTTCAAATATCGGCCGTGAATAACATTTTATTATTTTATTTATTTTAGTATATTCTTATTATAAATAAAATATGAAGTTTGCGTGTTGCAAGTTGACAACAGGAAGCAGTGGTGAGATTATCACTTGCACTAAATGTAGACAAAATTATCATGTTCAGTGCCTCTTTGCAACTGATAATAAAAAGGAATTAAAAAATGAGTTGAAGAAGCATTGGATGTGCCCGGAGTACTCTTTAATGTTACCCAGGCAAACAAACAACGATAATACCCCTATGCGTAGTAGTGGTGTCATTAATAAGTCAAATGAAAATATACATTTTAAAAGAGGTGGTAGTTCATTTTCGCGTATTCATGTGGACACGTCATGTGAAGAAGCCGAAAATGATAACAATTTACTGGAGTTGATTAGGACGGGTGGCACATCGGAATTTTTAAGCTTGAAGGATGAATTTAAATCAGCACTTGTTCCACTCAAAGATGAATTAATATCGATTCGACAGGATTTCAATTGTATAAAGGAATCTTTGGACTTCTTTAATTCAAAATTTGATAGTTTAATTTTACGTATTGAAAAATGTGAAAAAGAATTAAATCAGCATAGTGAAAAGTTATCTGAGTTTGAGGAAGTAAAATCTACAATGCAATCAATCCTTACAGAAAACAATAATCGTGAGCAATGGGCTCGTCGATCGAATATTGAAATCTATGGAATTCCTGAACATAAAAATGAAAATCTGTATTCTATTTTACAAAATGTTGCCAGCAAAACATCCATTAAAATTGATCCCAGCACCAACATTGATTTTATCACCAGAGTTGCCACCAAAAACAAAAATAAGAATGCTAAAAAGTGTAAACCTATCATTGTGAAATTTTTAAGTCGATGGAAAAAAGATGAATTCCTTGCACAAGCAAGAAAACTAAAGATAAAGGGTAATGATTTAGGTTTTTCAAACAATTATAATAATGTTTACTTTAACGAGCATCTAACAAGTTCAAATTAAACCTTGCTGCTATCTGTAAAAAAAATAGCAAAGGAGAAGAATTATAAATATGTTTGGATAAAAAATTGCAGTATAATGTTAAGACGTTCTGAAAATAGCGCTGTACTAAATATATGTAATGTGAATGATTTAAACAAAATTGTATAAGGATTACTTATATATCTACCTATGGCACATCATGTTATGGAGTCTTTTTATTTTCCTGCTGTAGTTGTTTATATCTTTATAATGCATTTTACTCAATTTTAATTTTTAACGTTTGTGAAGGCATTTGTGTTTATAAGTTATCTTTTAAATGGGTTTTTAGTCGCGGAATCTATTTAATGTATGTTATTATAGTTATTTTTTATATTTCTTATGTAATATATTATAATTTTTCTTTTAATACCAGGCAAATATTGAATAGTGGAGTTATAATTATTATTTTACAGAATTTTTTGTACGTGTAATTGCTTTAAACTTTTTAAATCATGGGATATAATTTAAACATTTTGTACCAAAACGTACGAGGCTTGCGTACCAAAACTAATAAGTTCTTCAGGGCAATGTTGCATGGGGAGTATGATATAATCTGTCTTAGCGAAACGTGGTTGTATGATGGTATTTTTGATTCCGAACTCTTTGATTCAAGATACACTGTCCATAGATGTGATAGAAATTATGATGTACGTGGTGACAAAATGGGCGGCAGTGTACTTATCGCCTTAAAGTCTAACATAACAGTTCGTTCGTCGACATCCATTCAATTGAGCAACTTTTCAGCTGAAATAGTGAAAGTAACAGTATCGTTGATGTCTACTGCAATAACCAGGTCACTTCATATATATTGCTGCTATTTCCCTAATATTAACCATCATTGTGAGAGGCTTATTGATTTCTTTGAATTGGTTTCGGATGAGAAGCTAAATTATCCTAACGATAGTTTCTTGGTGTTGGGTGACTTTAATGTTCCGACTGCGCAGTGGGATAGGAATAACAATGTCATGATCCTGTGTAACCTTTGCGACGATAATAGTCTGGTCCAACCTACTTGGCCTTGGCCAACTTTATGAATATTGCTGACCTGAGGCAATTTAATTTAATTTAATTCAGTTCATAATGTCAATGGCAGATTTTTAGATCTTGTTTTTAGTGACTGCCACTGTTCCGTTAGTCGTTGCACTCAACCGCCTGTTAAAGAGGATGCACATCACCCAGCTCTGGGAATATTATTTTCTATCCAGAACTTACGATTAATTAAGCCAAATGCTAGATTGATTCGACTTTTTCACGGTGCTAACTACGAGGAAATCAATAATGCACTGTCCAAAATTAATTGGTTTGAATTATTGGATGGCCGTGATATCTTGGATGCAGTTAATGAGTTTATGAAATAATGCATAAAATTGTAAATGATTTTATTCCAGTCAAAATTTTAAGAAGTACCCATAAGTTTCCCTGCTGGTACCCTAGATGCTTAATAAAAGTTATTAAAGAAAAATTAAAGTATCATAGGAAATGGAAAATTTATAACAGAATTTCTGATTATGATACGTTTAGTCTGTTGCGTGATCGCGAAAAAAGGTTACAAACTAAATATTATGACTTGTATATTTCAAATTCTGAAAACAAAATAAAAAATTGTAGCCAATTTCTTTTGGTCATTTGTCCGAGCGAAAAACTCTTCTAGTTATATCCCTGATATTATGAATTTAAGCGAATTAACGGCAAGTGATGGAAATGATATTTGTTCCCTTTTTAGTAAATATTTTGAATCCATTTATGAGTCACCTGTCTTAACCTACAATAATAATTGTGTAAGTGCTTCGAGTAAGTATAGCTCTGTTAGCATTGGATCAGTTTCACTTTCTCCTATTATAGTAAAGAGATACCTCAGTAAACTGGATATTAATAAGGGAAGTGGGCCAGATGGCTTGCCTCCTATTTTTTTGAAGACGTGTCGTACCTCTCTATCTCTTCCTCTTTATTTATTATTCCACAAATCTATTTGTAGTGGCGTTATGCCTCAACTGTGGAAACAAAGTTATGTGGTACCAGTTTTTAAATCAGGTGACAAGCACAATGTGAAAAATTACAGACCCATATCCAAATTATGTACTATTGCTAAACTTTTTGAAAAAATTATATTCGATTGTGTTTTTCCTATTCTACGACCCATTATTATTCCTCAACAGCATGGTTTCGTTAGCAATAAATCTGTGGAGTCCAACTTATGTGAGTTTGTTCATCAGGTAACTACTGCAATGGATCAAGGCTTCCAGGTGGATGTTGTGTATACCGACTATTCAAAAGCTTTTGATAAAATCTGTCATCTTATCTTAATTCGTAAAATTGAAGAACTCGGTATACATGGCGATCGAATGGCAGTCACAGGCTAAATACCTAGGACTTATCCTCGACCGGAAACTTTCCTTTCCTACCTTACCTACCGCGTACAAATCTTAAACGACTTCATGTAAAGAAAAATATCCCAACACTAGAACAACACATACAAGAGGTAAGTATCTGATAGCTTATACAGAGGGCTACGCCGACTGAAGGACGGAATAAACCCCGCCCTCCGGTCGACTTGTAGTCGTAAGTCACTCACAGAGTACTGCCTCAGCATAAAACGTTATAAACATGCATTACCACATCACAACTGGTAAGAGCTCACAGAACACTAGCGTATATACACACACACACTCACGCACACAGAGTTCTAGCTAGGTCTGAATAAATGTAAAACCAATATATTGTAAATTGGTTTAGTTATAAGAATTAAATAACGGCGAAAACTGGCCTCCTATTCCCTCTCCCTCCTTCCCTTTCCCTAGATCCCCCCCCACACCCCTCTTATATTTATAAATTATATATGTATTTATACATATCTATGTATTTATTTACCTTAGTTTTTAAGTTAGTTTTAAGTTCTAGTCATTAGTCTTAAGTTAGGTTAAGTGATAGGTTACGATTAATATTACCCAATTAAGGTTTTCCCAGTTTCCTGGATTCCCCCCCCCCCACAAACCTCATGTATTAGTTTTTAAGCATAATAAAGTTTTATCCCTCAATACGTAGATAGGGTTGTAGAAATAAGTTTTCTGATACCTACATATATAAGGCTTAATTGTAAATTGCTTTAATAAGTAGATTTAAGTAATTTTGTATATATATATATATATTTTAATATCAAATATAGAAATTTGGAATTTGATTTTTTTTTGAAAAGTCATCCAGTACCGCAGTACCATTAGAACAAGAAACAACAAGGAACAAGGAATAAAGGAAGCTCTCAAGAAGTACTCAGCAGTTTTATTACTTCGAGGAACCCCAGCCCCTGTGGTGACGTACCCCTACGGCGGCCTACCTGTGCGGCAGCGAGAAAGCCTGCGATAACCTACTCCGACGGGTGGAAACTACCTACCCTCTTCGTCTTCAACTCAGTGAGGTTAATTCCAGCAATAGTCAAGTGTGCATGCTGCACAATTAAAATTAAAAAACAATTCTATGTTAAGAAATAAATATATATTTTTTATTAATTGAATAATTACCCATTTTGTAAGATATTTTATACAAGCTAAATAAATTCAAATTGATTTTTTTTTATAAATACTTTATGACAGAATGGCAGAAATATAAACAAATGAAACTTTTTTAGAATAATAACTATTTTTAATTTATAAAGGAAAAAAAAGATTTATCAGCTTACCTTTTCCATTGAAATTTATTTCATTGATTTATTTTAACATAATTTACAATATCTATTATTAAAATAAAAATTGAGTATTTGAATTATAATTACCTCCTTTTGTTCACCAATCACAATACACATTCCACCAATCACATCATAATTCCATAGGGTGCGTTCCACTAAGAATACACAACAATCATAGTCACGTTTATTTAGAATAAATTTTTTAGTAAAAAAAATCCTTAGTAATAAATTTAATAATAAAAAAATAATAATATCCGTATGAATATACTCATTCTAATAATTAATAATGCGTTTTTATTAGTAAATAACAATGCGGCGTTTTCAAACAAAATAACCTCAGCAAACAACACTGATATTTGACAATGCCAGATGACCATAATATTTGACATTGACCACTTTTTTTTAATCATATTAATTAGGAGCAAAGGCATACACGGTGACAATGCCTTACTCTGGATTGTTAGAGGATTTTTTGAATATTTCGTTAAATAAGTAATAAAAAAAATCTAAAAAATATAGAATGGAATACTTAAACATAAAGCTCTAAATGGTTGTCGGTTCCTTAGTATTTATTTAAAATTGAAATGTTGTGAATTGCCGTTTCTATGACAAAAATCAAGAAACCCGCTGACCCTGCAGGTCATCCCTTCAACTTCCCGCTGTTATCGCTATCGCAGCTCAAAGCGCTCGAAAATATCCCTCAAAGTTATTAGGCTTTTCGAGCTCAAAAGATCATCTTTCCTGTCTTTTGAGCTCTTGCGATTTATTTTCCGAACTCTTTTACCTCGGAATATACTTGTAAATTTTGAGCTCTTCGAGCTAACTAGAGACTTATTCGAAGAAAACGTAATTTTTAAATGGCGATATCTTTTGAATGCGTTTTTGATCGGCTTAGCAGCATTCGGTGCAATTTTTAATGCACAAAAAACATATGGTACGTTTGAAATCGATTGGTTGCAAAATTTCAAAGGTATTTCAAGAAAAAGGAAAATTTTATTCTTTTCAAAGTTTTATTTTTTGAATATTTTGAAACCGTTCGATCGATTGACTCAACAGTCGGTTGATTCGTTCTTGAGATATCGTACGATAAAAATTTTTTTTACAAACGCACACACACACACACTGCGGGACGTCATGCTGAAACAACTCAGAATAGCTTCCTAGGACCTCAAAACGTTTTTTTTTTTTATGGAATAGGAGGACAAACGAGCGTACGGGTCACCTGTTGTTAAGTGATCACCGCCGCCCATACTCTCTTGCAACACCAGAGGAATCACAGGAGCGTTGCCGGCCTTTAAGGAAGGTGTGCTTTTTTTGAAGGTACCCATGTCGTATCGTCCCGGAAACACCGCACAAGGAAGTTCATTCCACAGCTTTGTAGTACGTGGAAGAAAGCTCCTTGTAAACCGCACTGTGGAGGACCGCCACACATCCAGATGGTGAGGATGATATCCTAACTTGTGGCGTGTCGTGCGAAGGTGGAATTCGGCGGGAGGAATTAGGTAGAACAGCTCTTCGGAACACTCCCCGTGATAAATGCGGTAGAAGACACACAATGAAGCGACGTCTCTACGCAACGCCAAGTGATCCAGCCGTTCACAGAGTACTGGGTCCCCGACAATTCGCACTGCTCTGCGTTGCACGCGGTCAAATGGATCGAGCTGATACTGGGGTGCGCCAGACCAGAGATGACAGCAAAACTTCATGTGTGGCCGGACCTGCGCTTTGTACAGCGCTAGAATGTGGGCCGGCTTGAAGTATTGCCGTGCTCTATTAATGACGCCCAGTTTCTTTGAAGCCAATTTGGCTTTGCCCTCCAGATGGCCACGGAATTGGCAATCGCTCGAGATTTCGAGTCCCAGTATTCCGATACTAGGCGAGGCTTTTAGGGAAGTGTTGTCGAAGAGCGGCCAACTTCATTCAGCGCTTTGCGTTGCTCGTCAGTTTGGCATGCTCGTGTATATCACTTATTATGTTAGTCTATCAAAACTTTTAATATTAGGCGCGATGGCCCTAAACTAACCGTCATGTGCATTTGAGAAATTCAGTTTGCTTACATCCTTTTTGTAAGAAATAATAAATTAATTATTGAAGTGAAACTTCTTTAGCAATACTAAACTTGTGACTTGAAACTCGGTGAAACGAAAAAGTGAGGCGATAGAGGCGCCGTTGCCAGCGATTATTTATACAACTATTATTGTATCCAAGGTTCTCAAGGCCACGCAAAATTATGATTTAAAAAATATGGATATAGTATCCGAGGTTCTCGAGGTTACAGAGAACGAATTTGGGATCATTTTTAAAATCCAAGATGGCCGCCACGCAACATTATGATTTCAACAATATGGATATAGTATCCTAGGTTGTTGAGGGTGCAGAGAACTAATTTGGGATCACTTTTGAAATCCAAAATGGCCGCCGCGCAAAATTATGATTTCAACAATATGGTTATCGCATCCAAGGTTCCACGCCAAGCCACATGGAACTAAAATCGTTGAAATCAGAAAACAGTGAGCGTAAATACGAAACACTAAAATATGTCAGTATGTGTTCTTCGTCAATGCATTATATGAATACAATTGCTCCAACTTCACTGACTTATAATGCAAATGAGAATGAAACGAACTACAGATCAGACTATCAATTAAAAATTCAGATTACCTATTGTTTGTTTTTTTTGTTTGCAGTTGATATGAAAATTTTAGGTACAGCAAATAATAACACAAATGCATTACGCATTCAAGAAGATTTATATAGACTGAATGAGTGTTTGACCGTGTACAAATAAGACCTGAATGTGTCCAAATAGTTCTGCATGCATTATACTACTATGCCTACCCCTTCCCCTGATACGTATATTTTAAAACAGTAACGTCTATCTATGGTAAACGAAACAAGAGATCTACGTGTTGTCCACGATAGCTTACTACAAGCTTACTTACCTGCTGCTGGAACCCTTCATGGCCGAGTCCGACTCGGACTTGACGGTTTTTTTAATTAATTTACGCAATTGTAATTACAATCAAAATTGTAATTGTAATTTAAACATTATAATCCTGATAACCGTTTGAACAGTGACGGACCGTGGTTAACACGAGCCAAGAAGATTGATTCATAACAGAATATTTAGTGTTAACAAAAATTAAATTGAGATCTAATAAGAAATCCCCCATTAAAAGGAGAAAGTATACTTAATTGATAATGTGTCCTCAAGCTATCTCGTCCGAAAGGTAAATTAATAAAACTGCTTTGTGCGAAGGGCAAGAGGCTCTCGTGATGTGAAGTGGTGAGGCATATAGACATTAGTAACACCAGTGGTCAAGAGATGCGTCGCCTGCCTTTAAGGTACCATAATCGTATCGGATCGAGCAAACTGCAGCCGCAATTTGATTCCACAAATGTCTGTGCGAGACAAGAACTTTCTCGCACAACGCGCGATTGTAGAATGGCAGACGTAAACAAATCTTGGCATGGGTGGAATTTCGCATTGTGATGTATCAACCTGAACAACTCTGAGCACTCCCCGTGATAACTTTTAATTAATTAGTTGTTCTGATCGCAGCTTGCAGCACAGTTCCGGAGCAGCAACTGCTGCAGCCAGCACGCCATCGGATCCGCCATGTTACAAGTCTTTTAGTGATTTTTACGGTTTACTTACCTATTTACTTTTTATTAATAATAGTCTCGGATTTTTACCAATGTACATATGAAAATTTTGTATATTTTCATAAAAATGTAAATAATTTTCAAAACATGTTTGAAAGACATAATAGTAATGCCCAATATCCACTTATAGGCTAAGATAACTCGACAAGTCATTTATTGGCAATTATATGTAGTAGATGTTCTATCACCACATGTTGTGGTGAAATGCTGTTAAACATGCAATTGATATTTGCCGTAGTTTTTATTAGTTGTTGACTATTCGCCCTTTCTCAATTCTCTTTGTTCAAATGTGGCGTTCCGGCGTTCGGTGTACTGTGTGCACTGTGCTTTCGGTGTTAACTAATTTATTGTTACTTAAATGGTTACTTCCTTTAAAATGGTTTAGACTTGCAATGTCAGTTAGCATGTTTCTCCCTAAACTTAACCTCTCGTATGAGATACCACCTGCGCAGCTGTTTTGGCGCAAAACCCGGCGCGGCAACTAGAGACGCTATATCCACTTGTGCTTACTATTGTAAGTCGCGGTATCATTATTCGGTTTATGTTACGGGATGCTAGATAAACAAGCTTGTTTATGAAACGTGATTTATGAAAGATTCGTGCTATGATATCGCTGTCTTTCAGAGTTGTACGAGAAATTATGAATATTTTGCTAAACGCGTCAAAATAAAGATATTGCAATTGAATTCTTTGTATTATTTTTACAATAGTGGACACCTTATAATATGATTTCTTTCAACCAAAAATTGTTTTTTCTAAAATAATAATTTCACAAAATAATGTTCCCGTTGTATGCTATACAAAAATGGGCGCCGAAAGCCAAAGAAATACTTATACATTTTGTCTTCAAAAGCGTTGTGCTTTGTTTTATGGCTCTTAGAACCAAGAGCAATTAATAGTACACCCGGAAAAAAAAATCTGGTGTTTTAGTAGCGTAGTGTAGGTAGCCTGGCGCAACTCTTATTTTTTTTCTTTTTGCGCCCAGATAATGGGAAAGGGCTACCCTCCGGGATAACGACGGGAGGGAGGTGGTGAATGCTCATGCATATCAACGCAGCCTAAGGCTGCGTTGGTTATGTGGGACTCACGTAAGAACCTAAGTGCCTACCCACTAAACACCACCTGAGGTTGGCTTTGGGCAGTGTGCCCTCTAAGCCTTCATCGAAGGCGACCATCTCTCGGGGAAGAGCGGCGCAAGCGGCACTCCCTAGGGAGTGTTCGCTGGGAACGCACAGAAGGTGCTATCTAATTGGGACTTGGCGACATCAGAAGGCTGATCACAAATGGGAGGTAAGGCTACATGTATCTGGTACCTGTCAATCCAGGTCAGACGAAAGATTGAAAGAGGAGAAAAAATAGTGATTGGTTAGATCGAGTGATACGCCCCTAGGCTTTACTCGTACCGCACTATGTGGTAAGCGTTAAGTGCTTTAGGTATTACATGGAGGCCACCAAATGGTGTTGCTCCGCCAGCGCAAAGAGGCGCTCCTTGGAGGACTTAGCCATCCGGAGTTTCCGTGCCAGAACGGAGATTTCGTGGGTGTGGACTTCGCCTAGTGAGGCGTAGATCTCTTCCCGGTCTTTCACGGGGCTTTGCACCTGTGATTGAGCCTGGGGAGGTACTTCCCGCCTGGGGCCACTGAAGGGCATTGAATGCCTGAGAGGGAGAGGCTGATTGTCTCCAAGAGTTGGAGAGTTGGGGCCCGGAAGTTTTATTCCTCATATGAGGAAAATTGGTTGGGATGGAGTTAGAGGCCGGAGGTGGCCTTTGTTTTGGTGGCCTGGAAGTCTGTTTATTAGCAGCCTTCGGGGCGGAGCTAGGGGCACAAGGGCATCCGCGATGATTCGCGGTATGGCCCTCCTGCCCGCAGAGCACGCATGCGGGGGGTGTTACCTCGTCGCGAGTGCGTTTGCACTCTTTGGTGCTGTGGGGTTCAAGGCACTTTACGCACCTGGGAGGGGCAGAGCAGTTAGCTGCTGCGTGACCATACATCTGGCAGCGGTGGCATTGACCGGGGAACCCCCGCTTGTGTGGGGCTTCCACACGTATGTTGGAGAGCCCACATACGGTGAACTCTCCTTTGAAAAGTTCCCTGGCTTCAGAGACGTTAGTTAGAATGACTAATGCTAACGGGTACTTCTTCCCGGTACAGCTGTACATTTTATGGACAGCCTCAAGCGGAAAGCCTTTTTGACAAAGTCCTCCTGTATGAGCTCATTAGAGAGCTCGTACTGGAGGCCACGGAGGACAGCCTTGACCTTGCGCTCTTCCGGGAGCGCATTAGTGTGATACGGCACGTTGTTACGCGAGAGGAGGAGAGTGAGGTTGCGAACGTCGTCCGTGGTCGGTACGACTATGCATATTGCCTCACCTGTGTTTGAGGCACCTTGTGATCGGTGCAAAGTTGGGCTACGTATGTCCACTTTGCCTTATCTCGGAGAAAAATTGGCGGTGGAGGCTTGTTATTAGGGTGGACAGGTGAGCGTGTCGCCGGTTGGTAAGAGGAGGGGACAGAGTCCGGGGGTAAACTAATGTCGAGGGACATTAATAGTACTGGGGCGGAACAGGAGGTTGAAATCTTCTCAGACGCGATGCGCTTTGACTGGCGCTTCTTCCTGGACTGAACCAGTTGGAATGAATCGTCAGAGGGACGATAGGGACGGAGAGAGGTATCGAGTACGGAACCAGTGAGTGTTCCGTTATCTGAGTCCTCCGAGGAGGAATTGACGCTTGCGGCCGCAGGAGGCGGATTCTGAGAACTCCATGTCTGCAGGGACTAAGGCATTAGGGCTCGTCGGGGGACGCGGGGGAGTCAGCGAGGGGCTGACTTGGGGTGATGACCGCGGAAGTGAGGCCTTCGAGGAGTTGAGACTCGTCGAATGTGACATTTGCGGCTTTAAGCAAAGCCACAATATGAACTAGCAAAGCGTTGAGAGGATCTGCTGATGGAGATTCGACGTTACCAGTCGAACTTGACGCAGTATACTTCGTACCACACGTAGCGAAGCTGCGTAGCGTAGCACAGGGCGTGGCTTGGCGGCATAGCAGAGTGAGCACAGGCGCTTCTACAAGCGACTGTGCTCACTCTACAGTGACTGCTCGGCGCGGGGGCCGAGAGAGTCACGATCTCTTTAATAAACTCGAATATTAAAAAAAACCAAATTTCTATATTTGATATTAAAATATATATACAAAATTACTTAAATCTACTTATTAAAGCAATTTACAATTAAGCCTTATATATGTAGGTATCAGAAAACTTATTTCTACAACCCTATCTACGTATTGAGGGATAAAACTTTATTATGCTTAAAAACTAATACATGAGGTTTGTGGGGGGGGGGGGGGGGGGGGGAAATCCAGGTAACTGGGAAAACCTGGCTATTTGCTATTGATATAACGTAATATTAATCGTAACCTATCACTTAACCTAACTTAAGACTAATGACTAGAACTTAAAACTAACTTAAAAACTAAGGTAAATAAATACATAGATATGTATACATACATATATAATATATAAATATAAGAGGGGTGTGGGTGGGGGGGGGGGATCTTGGGAAAGGAAAGGAGGGAGAGGAAATAGGAGGCCAGTTTTTTTTTATGGAATAGGAGGACAAACGAGCGTACGGGTCATCTGGTGTTAAGTGATCACCGCCGCCCACATTCTCTCGCAACACCAGAGGAATCACTCTTGTGATTCCTCTGGCTCTTGCGTTGTCGGCTTTTAAGGAAGGTGTACGCGCTTTTTTTGAAGGTACCCTTGTCGTATCGTCTCGGAAACACCGCACAAGGAAGCTCATTTTTCGCCGTTATTTAATTCTTATAACTAAACCAATTTACAATATATTGGTTTTACATTTATTCAGACCTAGCTAGAACTCTGTGTGCGTGAGTGTGTGTGTGTGTATACGCTAGTGTTCTGTGAGCTCTAACCAGTTGTGATGTGGTAAAGCATGTTTATAACGTTTTATGCTGAGGCAGTACTCTGTGAGTGACTTACGACTACAAGTCGACCGGAGGGCGGAGTTTATTCCGTCCTTCAGTCGGCGTAGCCCTCTGTAGAAGCTATCAGATACCTCTTGTATGTGTTGTTCTAGTGTTGGGATGTTTTTCTTTACATGAAGTCGTTTAAGATTTGTACGCGGGTGGGTCCGGTAGATGGCTGGTAGCGGAATGACAGCCCTCGCTGCGATCCTCGACCGACCTAAACTCGAATATGTATGGCATTGCGCTAAAAATAATGGCGGCAAACGCTGTCTCGCTCTATCATATATTCGACTCTTTTGTTTGTTTTGGTTTGAGTGCCATGTGACATGTCATTCAAAATAAAAGTGACTGTTAACAATTTTTGTTATGAATTTTCGTTTTATCAGTGCATTATTCAGGGTAATGTGCTTAATTATTTATATAATAAAAGCGTAAGACTTTCTAAGACCATGTAAAAAAAAATGTAAAATATGTGGTTTAAAATCTGGCTGGTCAGATGGGAGAATAAAGTAGTAAGAGAAGTAAGAGAATTTTCATGGTTAAATTATTTTTGGATAAAGAAAGGTAAGCACTTATGAACAAATAATAAGCTAATAAAGAATGCTTAAAGTGATTAAAAGTGATAAAGTATTGATTTAATTCATCTAGAATAAAAATTATAATATTATAATATATCTGTAGTGTTTGACACTTTTTTATCGATTGGCAATATTTTATTTTAAATTATTATTAAATTTATTTTTATTTATTTCATTTTTACGGTATCTATATTTTTGATTAATAAGTTTAATACCTTTGAAATCCTTTTTAGTATATTATATTATGGTTATGATGTGCAAAAATATTTTTAAATATTTAAAGCATTTTTGCTTAACTTTGGGTTAACTAATTTCTGCTAATATGTATTCTGTTATAATTTCAGATTCAGGACCCTCGCCTCGTTTTTCAGATGTTGCAATAAAGTCGTAACTTTACTGCAACATCTGAAAAACGAATACCAAAGATTGTCTAAACCGTAACTACAACGCAAAAAAAAACTATTAATAAAATATTAATTATATTCATTGTTTTTTTCTTTGAGATAACTAAAACGTATCCCTTATTTTAAACTAGTTAGACCTTTAAATTAGACATTATTTATGTTAATTTATATATATATATATATATATATATATATATGTCGGAGAATTAGAATATAAAAGTAATATGGCTGAACTGATTGCGAATGTCATCTTTCAAAGTGTGTTTGAAGTTGTCACTGTGTACGTCACTGTCGGTGACGTGTTTGAAGTTAGTTATTATTGTCCATCAGTAGAGCGCTCATTGAGAAGTCGCATTCGTCTTCAAGCTAGCGCCCGCGCCGGTTGTGCGCACTGATCGACTTGAAACAACATGGAGGATACCAACACCGTGACGCCCGATTTTAAATTCAAATAAATCTCCGAGAGCAGCGGTGGGATCGCCTTCGCTTACATCCTATTTGTTTTCTGGGACGTCTGCTACCCGATACCAGGGATATTTCAGGACCGTGATCGCATTTACAACCATGCTGCATGATTTTGAAGATCCTGGATAACTGTGTGTCACTGGCTAGTGGTGCCACTAACTGGCACCTGCATTTTTAGCTTTACCAGGCGTTACGTGCAACAGTTACGGAAAAGTGTGGTGCGTCGCCGTGAGCTGATATTTCCATGGCAAGTGATTTTAAATTTAAGTTCACAGTTTGTTATTTTTAAATGATATCCCTTTCTTCTGGGATTAAACAAGTTGAACAAGACATATTAAAATGTCGGTCGATGCGTCGCTTGGACGGTTGGCTCAGATGGGGTGCGGCTCGGGCGGGGCCCGGGAGGCGCAAGTTTAAGTGCCGCATTGAATCATGAATTTTGGTAAGAACTTGTAAAGTTTAGTAAATTTAAAAAATTAAAAGGTAAAAATAGACATGCCTATATTGTGCCAGGGCATCTGTCTGTTGTTTTGAGTATTGGTCTTAGTAAAGATTCGTTATTTCAATCTCAAAGAGGTAATTAAATTATTAGCACTTTCGTGAGACAGAGATAACCTTATTTATCAGCACGGTTTTACTCACGTTTTATCGGTATGGGCACCGACTAGTTTCGAACTATTCGCAGGTCCTTCATCAGAGAGTATAGTGGGCTCGCGATAACGCCCCGTCTCTTACTGCTGATTTGTGCTAGCTAACTACAATAAAGGAAGGTTGATAATTGATTATACGGTCAGGATAAGTTCGTGCTCAGATGAGAAGCATTCCGTAGTTGACGTATGCTCTTCCCAGGTAGGGTTCCTAATAAATACGTAATTGATACTTTCACAGAATTCTGCTATTTAACAGCTGTTAAGGACTTAACTACGCGATCCGCTAACTAAGCATTGCGAAATTTCGTTTACATATTCGATACACACAAGCACATTATCTCTGACCAAGGAACTTCTTTCACGGGTCAAGAGTTCCAAGGTGTTTGTACGGAGTGGTCCACTGAATTCCATGAAATAGCTTGTGGAGCCTGTCGGGGTACCGGACCTGCCCGTCAGAACGGATAATGCCGGTTTTAACTTATAATCTGTTCTAGTTGAGGTTCAACTTGCCTTATATTGCAAAATGTCTACAAGTACTGGTCAGAGACCGATCCAGTTGCTAATTGGCTGTAATGGGAGTCCACCTAGATAAAACTATTTGCGATAGTCTGTATAACCAACATGAGCTTACAGTGATCCTACTCACTAGCAACTTCGTAAAGAATTGTATCTAAAATTATACGGTGCCTCTATGGTCACCTGGGGAATTTCATTTTGGTAGTATGAGTCATAACGTAAAAGACCTATCGAAATCTCATTTCAAGCGAATAATGTTCTGCAGCGGTTTTTATAGAAAATTGGTACCATGAGTAACATATTTGAAAGATGCTCTCGAGAAATACTGTTTCAAAATAATATCGGGCAGAAGTTATTTAGCTTGGAATATGTTAACGGTGGAATCAAATGAAGACGAAAAGCGTGAGCAAGGAAGGTTTCAAGGTTAGAATAAAACGTCTACTTTAAACGTGAAGGTCGTGAAGCTATTAATTAATACCAACATGACGACAAGAACTGCACCTGTTAACGAGTTCACGCTAGCAAGTGTTTGTACCTAACAAGGTTAAATTTCACCTAAAACTATTTGATTCACGTTTACTTGTTATCGACTGCAGTAAGTGAACGCACGATTCGATTGCTAACTCATGGTAGAGCTATAGGATTTAATAGAAATAAGACGAGAAGCGAAACATATGATGGACGAGCTAGTAAAAAGAGATAAAGTACGATACGATGCCGATAAGGCCTTAATTCATCCTTTACGGAAGGCAACTTAGTTTTAGTACAAAGTTATCCTCGCATCAATAGGAAATATGGTTTTCTTTATTGATAATTTTGTAGCATTGGAGATTGAAATCTTCTACGCTTTGTAATATTAGGATTGTGTAGTGTGTGTATCACCTTTATACACCTAGACACACACTCATCGCTCCAACTAATATATAAGTAGTTGTATTCCATAACAAAGGGGATTATTATCGCAGTCAGACTATAATCATTTCAATACCCGAACCTCCAACATCGCAATTGAAAGCTTCTACGCTTTGTCATATTAGGATTGAAAGCTTCTACGCTTTGTCCCAGTTTACTTCTATGAGCGCCACGCTTATGGTGGGGTGAAGAATTGAAAGCCTGTCGCTTTGTCCAAGTTTACTTCTAAGAGCGCCATGCTTGTGGTGGCGTGTAGGATAGAAAGCCTGTCGCTTTGTCTAAGTTTACTTCTAAGAGCGCCAAGCTTGTGGTGTCGTGTAGGATTGAAAGCCTGTCGCTTTGTCCAAGTTTACTTCTAAGAGCGCCACGCTTGTGGTGGTGTGTAGGATTGAAATCCTGTCGCTTTGTCCAAGTTTACTTCTAAGAGCACCACGCTTGTGGTGGCGTGTAGGATTGAAAGCCTGTCGCTTTGTCTAAGTTTACTTCTAAGAGCGCCAAGCTTGTGGTGTCGTGTAGGATTGAAAGCCTGTCGCTTTGTCCAAGTTTACTTCTAAGAGCGCCACGCTTGTGGTGGGGTGTAGGATTGAAAGCCTGTCGCTTTGTCCAAGTTTACTTCTAAGAGAGTAGCCATCACATCACAACGGATCACCTCATGGGCTGCATTCAAGCGGCATTTGATGACGTGCTTGCACAGATCCCCTCCGCTGAAATCGTAGTCTTGGGTGATTTCAACGGGCACAATGCTGAATGGCTTGGATCACATACTACAGACTACGCAGGGCGATCTGTGCATAATTTTGCATTGGCTTATGGTCTGTTCCAATTGGTTGAGTCGCCAACGTGGCTCCCGGATGTGGATAGCCACATACCGTCCTTATTAGATCTTCTGCTGACTACACATCCCGATAGTTAACAGGTCTCTGTCGACGCCCCTCTCAGAATGTCCGACCATTGCCTGGTCAGGAGTGTAGTGCCTAAGTGCTGACTTGTAGTGCCAAACGCGGCGTAGTCCCTGACTCATGGAAGTCAGCCCTTGTCCATCCGATCCAAAAAAGGAGACAGTTGGGATCCGGAAAACTATAGGCCTATTGCTATTACCTCCCTACTCTCCAAAATCGTGGAGAGCATAATTAACCGCCAGCTCTTGGTATACCTTGAGGGTCACCAGTTGATCAACGACCGACAGTATGGCTTTCGCCATGGTCGGTCGACTGGCGATCTTCTGGTATACCTAACACATAGAGGCCAAGGGGAAGGCCTGGCAGGTAGCCTAGATATAGCGAAGGCCTTTGATCGTGTATGGCACAAGGCGCTCCTCGCTAAACTTCCATCATTTGGGCTTCCAGTGGACCTCCAGCTTCCTCACTGTACGCAGCATACAGGTCTTTGTCGACGGTTATTGCTCGAATCCCAAGCCCGTGAACGCTGGTGTGCCCCAAGGCTGTGTGCTATCTCCCACGCTGTTTATTCTGCATATCAATGATATGTTGGACACCTCCAACATACATTGCTATGCAGACGATAGCACCGGTGATGCCGTATACACAGGCCATGCAGGTCTTTTTCGGGAAATCGTCGACCAGTGCCGGGAGAAACTTGTCTTCTATCGAGTCCTCTCTCGAGAATGTCGCGGAATGGGGTAAGTTAAACCTTATCCAATTTAACCCCCCGAAGACTCAAGTTTGCGCGTTTACCACTAAAAAAACCCCATTTGCCGTATCACCGCTCTTCGACAACACTTCCCTTAAAGCCTCGCCTAGTATCGGAATACTGGGTCTCGAAATCTCGAGTGATTGCCAATTCCTTGGCCATCTGGAGGGCAAAGCCAAGATGGCTTCGAAGAAGCTGGCCGTCATTAATAGAGCACGGCAATACTTCAAGCCGGCCCACATTCTAGCGCTCTACAAAGCGCAGGTCCGGCCACACATGGAGTATTGCTGTCATCTCTGGTCTGGCGCACCCCAGTATCAGCTCGACCCATTTGACGGCGTGCAACGTAGAGCAGCTCGAATTCTCGGGGACACAGTGCTCTGCGCACGGCTGGATCACTTGGCGTTGCGCAGAGACGTTGCTTCATTGTGTGTCTTCTACCGCATTTATCATGGGGAGTGTTCCAAAGAGCTGCTTAACCTGATTCCTGCCGCCGAATTCCACCTTAGCACGACACGCGACAAGTTAGGATATCATCCCCACCATCTGGATGTATGGCGGTCCTCCACAGTGCGGTTTTCAAGGAGCTTTCTTCCTCGTACTTGTAAAGCTGTGGAATGAGCTCCCTTGTGCGGTGTTTCTGGGACGATACGACATGGTTACCTTCACAAAAAGCGCGTACACCTTCCTTAAAGGCCGGCAACGCTCTTGTGATTCCTCTGGTATTGCAAGAGAATGTGGGCGGCGGTGATCACTTAACACCAGGTGACCCGTACGCTCGTTTGTCCTCCGGAAGGATTCCATTGTTATCGGTATCCCAAAATCCAATAAACCTAAAGCTAATACACCTTTAGCTTAATTAATTAATAATAGGCCTATTAGCTTAATTAATTCAATCGGGAAACTTTACGAAAGATTAATTCTCGCGCGTCTTAATCATTACATCGCGGAGCTTAACCTGATACCCGACATACAGTTCGGATTCAGAACCGCTCACTCGTGTCCCCAGCAGGCTCACCGACTCACCGAGTACATTCTCACACGGCGTCGATTTCACGCTACCACTGCAGCCGTGTTTTTCGATGACGCGAAGGCCTTCGACAGTGTATGGCACAACGGCTTAGTATTCAAGCTGTATCAACTAGGAGTGCCAGACAGGCTCGTGCGCATCATACGAGCCTACCTTACTGTTCGCTCCTTCCGATATCGAGTAGAGGGAACCCTATCTTCATCCAGACCCATCAGGTCTGGCGTGCCACAGGGTTCAGTCCTCTCTCCCACTCTTTTCTCGCTCTTCAAGAGCGACATTCCCAAGTTTCCAAGTGTCCAGCTCGCTCAGTACGCTGACGATACGGCACTCTACTTTGGCTCCAACCGCTCAACCTTGAGCAAGAACATTAAAGTGCTTCAAGCCGCCGTCGATGAACTAGGCAATTGGTTCAGAAAATGGCGGATTGAAGTGAACCCCACCAAGAGTGCAGCGGTACTCTTCGGTAACGCGAATAGCATCCGCGCTAAAAAACAACCGACCGACGTTATTAAATTGTATGAAACACCCATAGCGTGGGTGAAGGATTACAAATATCAGAGTCACGTTCAACAGCAATATGAACTTCAAAAAAACATATCGATACGGTATGCAATAGGGCCTGATTTGTCCTCAGTCGCCTTTATCCACTTGTGTGACGGCGAAGCAAACTTCCGTTCAAACGCAAAGTGACGCTGTACAAAACCATCGTACGGCCCATACTGTCATAAGCAAGCGTCGTATTCGCGCACACCCGACCGAGGTACTTACGTCGTTTGCAAGTAGTTCAAAATAAATTCACACGCATGGCAACCGGAGCCCCGTGGTTCATCCGAAACGTAGACCTTCACCGCGATCTAGAGTTTCCAACGATAGCTCAACACTTTAAAGAGATCTCGCGACGCTTCTTTGACAAGGCGCCTAACCATCCCAACATCTTGGTTAGGAAGGCATGTGGGTACACCCCGCTTCACCATAGTCTCAACCCAATAAGACGTCCCAGGCACGTCACGGTAGACCCTGATGACGACATCACCATCGCGAACGCGACACCCACACAAACACCAACACAGACACGCACACACCGCCTTCGCAGGCGTAGGCGCGGTCAACCGCCGCAAACCACTGGCACTCGTGACTTTGACGATGACCAGCGGCCCACAACCTAGATACACCACACATTCTTTTGATACCCGACGAGACGTTAGTCCTCGTAAGTGAGTATTAGTCCTCGTCGTCCCTGTAATAGTTTCACTTACTTACACACGGACTGACGGACTGACATACACCAGTAACACAATCACAAACACACTCCACAAACAGACACAAAAAAACAATGACCCCTTATTACACAACAGTTACATAATATATTAATAATATAACACGAATGGGTCTTTTTATCATTTAGTCACATTTATCTCACGAGGTAGAGCCGAGTGTGATAATAGTATCACATGAGTGTTTTAATACCTAATTATCAGCAGTTGTATACAAGACTTTATCTACACCCAAAATTTGAATCCTCTAAAAGATTCTGAAACTGTTAGCTTACTAACATTAAAACAGCAACTCCTAGTAGTAACCAAATATCATCCATTACTGATTATATGCAAATAGACTAAGTATTAATGAAAGAATTATTTATTTAAGTAGTAATTTACATTTTGCATAGAGCAATAATTAAAATTCACTTGAATATTATGTTCTTTTGCAGCGTTTAAAATAAATCGCTCAATTTTTGTAAACAAAACAATAAAAATATCGACGAAAAATGGCGGGGATTTGAATAACCTACTTCTTTTTACGGCGCGCGACGTTCGGGTAGTGTGGAACGCGCGTTAACGAAAATGTTCTTTTTTTTTTAATTCATACAGATACCACGCATCGAGCAATAAGAATGTGGCTGTCTGTTTAAACTCTTTGAGCATGAAGGGATTGAAAAAAAAAATAGCAGTGTTGTTATGAAATTCAGTACAACATTACAACACTCGTTTGGATGATGTAATGGTTATTAGAACATTGAGTGTTTTAATGTTGGCAATAAGCTAACGTAACTGTATTTGCTCCTCTCAAAAAAAAAATCATTGTTTTGTATGGCAATCCCATCTCTTGAACGTAGTGTTTAAATTCTCTTTGAGTGTACGTACGTGTATATATTATCCACCTGTTGTTTTCAGTAAAACGCGAAAAAATCACAATACAAAATGTAATTTAACAACCTGTGATCGTAGTGACGTGACGAAAATATTATAGTGATAGTGTTGTATGAGATAGAGCAGAGTATCAGCAGTAGACTATGAGTAAATCAGTGCATTCACCATTATTAAATATAAGAAAACAATTTTATAAATTAATTACAACTTTTTATTCTCATGACAACGTAATAACTCTAATAACTACTTTGTAGTCATAGTAACCAAAAGTCACTATGCTTAATCTATGAGTAAGACCTCTATGATACTCCCCCTCACGAAGACCTTCAGGTCTGAGTGACGCCTATCATCTTTAGAAGCTTTAACAATCTTGGTTGTGGTAATGCCTTTGTAAAAAGGTCTGCCTCCATATGTTCTGTGTCCTTGTAACGGATGGTCACTAGTTTCTTCTGGACACAATCCCGTATAAAATGTTCCTTTATACTGATATGTTTCAATCTCTTACCAGTCATTTGATTGTTTGCTAACATCTGTGCAGCCAAATTATCATTATAAATCGTAACAGTTAGTTGAAAAACTCCAATATCTTCCAAAAGATATTTCAAGTGTAAAGCTTCCTTCGTTGCTTCTGTCATCGCCATATATTCGGCTTCTGCAGTTGACAAAGCCACTGTTCTTTGTTTCTTTGTTGCATAACTGATAAGGCCACCACCATACTTAAAAATATAACCGGTATATGAACGACGGTCAACGGTACATGCCGCCCAGTCAGCGTCAGCCATGCCTGTTAGTGCCATTCCTGATCCGATGGTTACATTCTTCGTTCCTTTTAAATAACGAATCACCCTTTTTGCAGCTTGCCAATGTGTATTATCAAAACATGTATTATATTGGCTCAAATAACTAACAGCAAACATTATATCTAGTCTTGTGGCTACAGCGAGGTACATTAGAGATCCAATTAACATTTGGTATGGTATATTCTCCATCTCTGTGAGTCCATTACCCTTCTCCAGTTTCAGACCAGTCTCCATGGGCGTCGACACTGGCTTACATTCAGCCATGTTGAACTTATTTATTAAATTTTCAATATAATTCTCCTGTGACAATGTTATTTCTCCCCCTACATGGGTGAATTGTATGCCCAGGCAATGATGGAGTGAACCCATATCTCGTAACTCAAAAACTTTTTGCAGTTTTGTTTTGACTTCTCGTAACAACATTTCTGATTTATACGCTAGTATTAAGTCATCCACATAAATGTGTGCAAACAGCATTTCTCCTCCTTTTTCTAATATATACAAGCAAGGATCCGCTGAGAAATTCTTCAATCCGATTTCCAACAATTTCTCATGTAACTTTAAGAATCATTGTCTTCGTGCTTGTTTAACCATATATGGCTTTATTTAGTTGACATATCCCATTATTTTTATATCTATTTATATCTAAAAGCATTTCTTTTGCTTTTTTAATCAACTCTTTGTCTTTTCCATGTGTAATTATGTATTTTAAATATTTAACCATATTTTTCGGCTTCTTCATATAAATTTGTTCATTTATATCGCCGCTTAAGAATGCAGTACACACGTCTAGTTGGGATAACTTAAATTTATTTTCAATTGCATGTGCAATAAGTATTCTAAGAGTACTCATTTTTGCAACAGGTGCAAATGTTTCAGTGTAATTCCTTCTTTCTGATTAAAGCCACGCGCCACATTCGTGCTTCTCGTCTATCTATTTCTCCCATTGCATTATATTTATATTTTAAAATCATTTTACTATCAATAAAATTTTTGCTTTCGTTCCTGTGTACAATTTTCATAGTATTATTTTTAAGATGAGATTCAATCTCTCTTATTATTGCATCTTCCCATTCCTCCATGTTCTCGTCTATTTCACAGAGGAATGATTGTTCAGCATCCATCTCATAATCTTGATGCCATGCTGGTGGTTTTCTCTGTCTTTTATCAGTAGAACTAGTCGGATCTATTTCATCTGTTTCTGTATTTGCGTCAACAAATATTACATCATTATTCAATTCCTGTTCAGTTTCATCAATTTCATGTTCTTTCAAATCTTTATTATCTTCTACATTTTCTTTTTCAGGAGAAAATATAATTTCTATTTCTTTTTTATTAACTACATCTTGTTTTTGTTCTACTTTGATCTCGTTTTCATAAAACATTTTGTCCAGTATTTTGACATCTTTGCTAATCATTACCTGGTCTGTTTTTGGGTTGAAAATCCGGTATGCCTTGTGATTTTCCGAATATCCTACAAAAATTCCAGGTGTTGCTCTGGCTTCAAATATTCCATTTTTCTTTCCTTTTTTAACTACAAAGCCTTAGTTCCGAATATGTGAAAATGTCTTACAGACGGAACTCTCTTTACCCATTTTGCAAATGGAGTCGCGTTATCAATACTTGTGCAAGGACTACGGTTTGCCAAGTAGTTAGCAGTATTAATAGCTTCAGCCCAAAAAACTTCTTTCATATTGGCGTCTATCAAAAAAAAAAAATTTCAAATTCAAGATTTCTATATTTGGTATTAAATACATTTTACAAAATTACTTAAATCTACTTATTAAAGCAATTTACAATTAAGCCTTATATATGTAGGTATCAGAAAACTTATTTCTACAACCCTATCTACGTATTGAGGGATAAAACTTTATTATGCTTAAAAACTAATACATGAGGTTTGTGGGGGGGGGAATCCAGGAAACTGGGAAAACCTGGCTATTTGCTATTGATATAACGTAATATTAATCGTAACCTATCACTTAACCTAACTTAAGACTAATGACTAGAACTTAAAACTAACTTAAAAACTAGGTAAATAAATACATAGATATGTATACATACATATATAACATAAATATAAGAGGGGGGAGGGGGGGGGGATCTTGGGAAAGGGAAGGAGGGAGAGGGAATAGGAGGCCAGTTTTCGCCGTTATTTAATTCTTATAACTAAACCAATTTACAATATATTGGTTTTACATTTATTCAGACCTAGCTAGAACTCTGTGTGCGTGAGTGTGTGTTTGTCTATACGCTAGTGTTCTGTGAGCTCTAACCAGTTGTGATGTGGTAATGCATGTTTATAACGTTTTATGCTGAGGCAGTACTCTGTGAGTGACTTACGACTACAAGTCGACCGGAGGGCGGGGTTTATTCCGTCCTTCAGTCGGCGTAGCCCTCTGTAGAAGTTATGAGATATCTCTTGTATGTGTTGTTCTAGTGTTGGGATGTTTTTCTTTACATGAAGTCGTTTAAGATTTGTACGCGGGTGGGTCCGGTAGATGGTTTTAAGGGATCTATTTTGCACAGTTTGTAGTTTACGATAATTGTTTTGATTTGTGTTAATCCATACCGGACTTGCGTATGTCATGACCGGGCGTATGTACGACTGGTATAGTAGACGCTTGTTACTAGTTGAGAGAGTGGAATTCCTATAGAAAATGGGTCTCAACAGGCTCAAGGCAGTAAGTGCCTTAGAGCGGGCGTAATTAATATGAGGCGTGAAGGAAAGTTTCCGGTCGAGGATAAGTCCTAGGTATTTAGCCTGTGACTGCCATTCGACCGGGTGGTTATTAATATGTGGCTTTAAAGAGATATTGAGTTTACGGGAAGTTTTGTATGAGAAAAGAACCGCCTCGGTCTTTGTGTCATTGATTTTAAGCTTCCACTTAGAGAAGTAGTTGCTTACACAATGTAGGGCTGTATTAAGGTGTGAGACTATAGATTTGATGTTCTTACTGCTGCACAGATAAGCTGTGTCATCAGCGTACAGGGCGAGGAACGTGTTCGGAGGTTTTGGGATGTCTCTCATATAGAGTAAAAATGCCCTCGGTGAGATGATGGAGCCCTGTGGAACACCTGCTACTACTGGATGTGGGGAGGATAAACTATTTTTGACTCTAACTCTAAGAAATCTATTCGTAAGGAATGATTTTATTATTCTACAGTATTCAAAGGGGACTTGTGCTTCGAATAATTTGTGAACTAAGGCATCATGCCAGACGGTATCGAAGGCTTTCTCAAGGTCGAGTAGAACCATACCAGTCTGGTGTCTCAAGTTAAATTGGTGTGTTATATGTTCGACTACGCGCGCCAGTTGGTGAGTAGTCGCGTGTGACCTTCGGAAACCGAATTGTTCGTCAGGTAGGTTTGATTCTATAAGTGAGTTTATTCTATTATTAATTAAAATTTCTAATATTTTACTTTGTGTGCAAAGTAAACTAATTGGTCTGTAGTTCGCGGGGGAGGTGGGATCTTTTCCCGGTTTGTGAATCGCGGTGATTACTGCTATTTTCCAGGACGAGGGAAAATAGGTAAGACGAAGGCACGCATTAAATATATTAACTAAGGTGTCTATTGCTTTTGAAGGGAGGTGTTTTAGAAGTATGTTCTGTATGTCGTCGTGCCCGGGGGCTTTTCGCGGTTTACAGGTTTTTAAAATTAATTTTACTTCGCGAGGTACAACTGGCGTAGGTGCGGTCGGTCCGTTTATTTTGTAAAGGTGGTCTAGAGACCGCGACACCTCGCGTTCGGTGTCGGGGTCGCTCAGATCCACGGTGAGTCTATGCTGTCGCTCGAAGTGTGTACCTATAGCCCAGTCATATTAGGTAAAAAAAGGGGTCAACCTCGGAATGAAAGATAATAAGCTGCAAATTGGTATGAACCTTTGTTTTGTCATTCTAAATGTTGTCTCAAAAGTCACAATCGTTATCGTGTCCGCGTCTCAAGATATTCAAGGTCAAAGGTCACAAAAATCGTTTTTTCGCGAATATCTGGCTTCCTATCGGTTAAATGAGATTTGCATTTATTATAAAAGTTGTAGGCTATACAATTCCCTACAACTTTTGTTTAAACTTTTTTTTCATACGACCAACCGTTTTGAAGGTAGAGCGCGAAGTGCACATCGTACAGTCATATACGGCCTAATGCAAGGTCAAGCGTGAGTTATGGTTATCAGTACGTTATAAAGTCAATTATTTACTTGGAAATTATAATTATTAAACAATGCCTATTATTTATGTACTAACTATTAATTATTTATATTTAATTAAAGTAAGTAACTTGATTATTTATAAATAATTATTCATATTTAACTATTTAAGTATAAAATATTATTAATTCTGGATTATATATTTTAGTTTTATTTTAAGTTAACACGACATTATATATCTTTTCTTTAAAACAGCTACACGCAATTCATCAAATTTACAAAATTAAATAAACCTGTACAACTGTCAACACTTCCACCAACAAGTGTAGCAGCTCATCAACACATAAAACGTGTCTACTACCAGATTCAAACGTGGTTAGGGAAGGACTTAGAACCTCAAGAATGGGGCTGGATGCTTGAAAATGAAATCCTGGAGCCCATACGAACGTTATTACCTCCAGCACCAGCCGAACTACTAAACGTAATATTTTGCAATTGCAAAAATGGTTGTGGTTCCCGCTGTGGATGCAGAAAATCAGGGCTACAATGTTCTTTAGCTTGCGGCCAGTGCAACGGACAAGCTTGCCTCAACGCTTCACTGTATCCAAGTAATCCCGATGAAGAAAATACATATGATCCCGATATTCTGGAAGGTTTGGAGATGAACATGACAGATAATGAGGATGATGACAATGAATCGAACATTTTTGAGCGACAAGAAGAAGAAGAAGACGAAGAAGAAGAAGATAATTAGCTTCCATTTCCAATTTCATTACAATTAAAATCAACAAAGATACTTTTGATATTTGAACTCACATTTTGATAAATGTATATTATGCCGTATTTAATAATAAATAAAAATATGTGTAAAATATATACTCTTACTATCATTTTAACTTAAAATAAAACTAAAATATATAATCCAGAATTAATAATATTTTATACTTAAATAGTTAAATATGAATAATTATATATAAATAATCAAGTTACTTACTTTAATTAAATATAAATAATTAATAGTTAGTACATAAATAATAGGCATTGTTTAATAATTATAATTTCCAAGTAAATAATTGACTTTATAACGTACTGACAACCATAACTCACGCTTGACCTTGCATTAGGCCGTATATGACTTTACGATGTGCACTTCGCGCTCTACCTTCAAAACGGTTGGTCGTATGAAAAAAAAGTTTAAACAAAAGTTGTAGGGAATTTTATAGCCTACAACTTTTATAATAAATGCAAATCTCATTTAACCGATAGGAAGCCAGATATTCGCGAAAAACCGATTTTTGTGACCTTTGACCTTGAATATCTTGAGACGCGGACACGATAACGATTGTGACTTTTGAGACAACATTTAGAATGACAAAACAAAGGTTCATACCAATTTGCAGCTTATTATCTTTCATTCCGAGGTGAAAGCCCTAATATGACTGGGCTACTAGGGCCTCGGCCTTTTCAGCGTCCGACCGGGCGGGGCCCGAGGGGGTGCTGAAGCAGGGTAGAGGGGTGTGTACGTTTTTGAGGCGTCTCGCGAACTGCCAGAGGGAATTGTCGCGGGTGTCAAGCGATTCGAGCTTTTTGTTTCATTCGTTGGAAGTGAGAGATTTTATTTTAAAAGATATTTGGTTTTGAAGTGAATTAATAATCGTGTTAAACCGACGCGTATGGAGTCTCTGTGCGTGATGTCGGTATTGGTTTTTTAGTTTGATAAGTCTTGTTATGTCGTGTGGAAGTTTGTTTGTTTGTTTCGGTGTGAACGTCGGGATGTTCGCGTTACGGGCTTTGATAATAGCGTCAGTCAGTGTTTGTATGGCGTTGTCCACTAATTCGGGTCGGTGTAATTTTAAGGAGCCGGGGGAGGGGAGGGCTTCGTTAATCTGTTTTTTATAAGTGTCCCATTTAGCATTACCGTATTTAAAAATAGGTCGCGAGATGCGCGGGATAAGGCTATTAATTTCGAAAATAATGGGACAATGGTCCGAGATAACGTCGTAAGTCAGTGGGTCTGTAACGTTTGTGATATTTTTGGCAAGGGTGAGTTGTAATTTAGCGGCAGAGTGCCTAGGGTTGGAGGGGAGGTGGGTCGCTTTGTCCGGAATTAAAATATTATATTCGTGACCTGCAAAGTGATTAAAAAGACGCGATCCGTTGGAATTTGCTCGATTGCAATCCCAGTGTCTATGGCGGGCGTTAAAATCTCCGGAACAGATGACGGTGTTGCCGAGAGAGAGAGCTTTTGCGATGGCTGTCGTGATTCTACTGTCTTGCTTAGGGCAATAAAAGTTAACTATTGTGATGGGTGTTTGTCCGCGGTGAGACTCTAATCTAATTGCAATTATATCGCATATATCATGCTCCACCGGTGGGAGTGAATGATGCGATATATTTGACTTGACAAAAATTGCGACGCCACCTCGGGCGCGGTTGTCTGTCTGTCCGTCACGTCTGTAGCAGGTGTAACCGGGAATTGAAAAACGTCGTGCGGGAACGAGGTGTGTTTCTTGTATGAGTGTAATGTCGATGTTTTGTGTACCTAGGAAATGTATGAGTTCTCTTTTCCTACTCACAATACCGTTTATGTTAAGCGACGCTACTCGTAGAGGACGAGCAGTGCCAGTCGGGGGAGGGGTCGCCGTCTCTTCATCCATGGATGCTCAGGAACTCGAATACTGTGATGATTTGCTCCTCGTAGCTCATGCTACGGCGGAGCAGAGGCTTCAGCTGACCTGCGATTTTAATTAATTTTATAATTTCATGTGTTGACATTTCCTCCGAGTCTGGCTCTTCGGTTGTTTTAAAGGCGGCTGAGTCTGTCTCGACTCTTTTAAAGCCACCTGGCATAGGGCCAGTGGGCCTAAGGCCTGGGAAGATTTGTCTTCCGGACTGGGTGCCCGTGAGGGGCGGCGGTCCGGCAGTGGACCGCGTTGTGGGTGGCTGAAGGCCCTGTGGCTGAAGGCCTGACGGTGACGGGGCGTTCCCTGTCATAACTGAGTTCCACCCGCGGCCGTTCGCCATGTTCGATTTGATTGGCGTCTATCAACATACATCTAGCTTTATCAAGCAATGTCCTATTTTTTCTTTCTGCTAAGCCATTCTGTTCTGGCGTGTATGGTGCGGAAAGTCTCCTTTTGATGCCATTCTCTTTCAAATATTTGTCAAAATTATTGTTAATATATTCTGTCCCATTGTCACTTTGTAACCAAGTAATTTGTAAGTTTGTTTGTCTTTTTAGTAAATCTTTCAGCCTCATTCTTGAATTCCTTAAATTTTGATAGAGTTTCATCCTTAGTTTTCATTGTATATACTCTTGTATATCTTAAATAATCATGTGTAAATGTGTTGAAGTATTTGGGACCCCCTTTCGATGGCTGCCTCATGGGACCACATACATCAGTATGCACAATTTCTAATCTTTCATTTGTACGTTGCTCATTTTTAGGTGCATTAAACGGTAGTTTTGTTGCTTTGCCTTTAGCACAGACTTCACAGTCTTTAAGAGTGTCACTTTTATTGAAATCTAAGCCTTCCATAATTTTCTTATCAACTGGTATTCTCATTTGTCCTTCATTTAGATGTGCTAACTTTCTATGCCATTGCTGCATTTTGCTTGCTTCGCAGTAATTAGCTTTCTCTTCTATGTTTTCTTTAACGTAGTACAAACTGTCCGAATGTCTCTCTGCTTTTAACAGAATTTTATTGTTTCGCATCACGGTAACTAGCATTTTTTTGTTTAAATAAAACAGTTCCATCTTTGTCTGTTATTTTTCCAACTGACATTAGATTTGTAGTCAGCGATGGTACGTACAAGGCTTCAGTTAGTTTCAGATTTGGTATTTTATTGGTGTAAAGTTTTGCTGGACCTCGTCCGTCGATTTGTGCAAGACAGTTTTCTGATGCTAACCTTAACGTTTTGTTATCAGCTTTGTCCACATTAATGAATCTTTCCAATTCATGACTCATTATATTATAAGACCGGTATATTATAAGACTCGTTTCGAAAGCCAATACCAACTAAAAAACTGCCTCTTTAATTTATCGGATCCAGAAACATGATCAATTCTTAAGTATTTTTTCGAATGGTGTTGTAGCGATTTTCTAAGACAATATGATTGAATGCCAGGCCAGAAAACTAGCGTCGCTGGGTAAAAAGAAAGAGCAGGGTTCTCTGCCCTATTTGAAATCTAGCATTGAACCGGCAAACATAGCTTATAATAATTAATATTTTACATATGTATTTATTTGAAGTTAGATATTGTTATGTAATTTTTGCATTGGTAATGTGATCACAAATGTACAGCAAGTCCAAAGTAATAAGAATTTCATTTACACAATAAGCCATTTCATGCCACCAAATTGATGACCCCGACGTGGTAAATTGCAACACTTCATTCGACGTGTTCACAAACATAGTGCCTGGGTATTCTGCATCGTGGCACACTGCATTCACCTACCATGGCTGAAAAAGTTGCTGCATGGTTCCTGCTGCCTGCATGTTGCATGTTTGCACTACACTCAAGGTACTGACTGTCCTTTTACTATATTAGAATCAACAAGAATGACTTGACTTGCAAACTTTAATAATTTCAATTAAGAATAACCGCAAAGTATTTTTATGTGTCTTAGGCTATTACTGCCCAGTAATGCCCACTGCCACTATTAGTTTATTGTTTTTGAAATGAGCCTATTTGCATGCAAGTGCAGAAAAACAAAAGCACTCTCATATGCATGTTTATATTATATACTAAAATGGCCACACATAGAACATCAGTGTCTTATGACTACCATTCACAATTAACTCACTATGGATAGTTTAAATAATCTGCACGAATTAGATGAGATACAAACTGCAACCTCAATTAAATGTGATATTCAAGATCTATCTAAAAATGTAAGTGGTTCCCACAATAACTTATATATTATTACTCAAAACATTAGAAGTATATACAAGAACATTGATGATATCCAGATAACGTTATCACAACTTAGCTTTGAAGTTGATATTGTAATCCTAACTGAATGCAGACTAAATTTAGCTAATCCAATCCCTCTTTTGACAAATTATACTTCCTATCATACAGTTAGACTACTTAATCAAAATGATGGAGTGGTGGTTTATGTAAAAAGTAACTTGCAGGTCCAAATACTAGAATTAGCTCTTTGTGAAGCAACTGGACTTCAGATTGTGACCTCTAATTATACTTTACTTGGAATTTATCGATCCCCATCCTACAACAAAGCTGATAACTTTATTTCTTCCCTCAATTCATGTCTTGAATCTATCACGCATCACAAAAATATATTTATTCTAGGTGACATAAATATTGACCTTATACCTACTCAGACTGAAAAAGCCCATGAACGTAGGAATAGGCTTGAATATTTAAACGTACTATCTTTTCATGGTCTCTTACCGGGCCATACTACATCTACGAGAGAGAATAGCTGCATCGATCATGTTATTCTCAAACTAGAAAAGAACGAAAATAAAGCTTATGTAGCTGTACTAAATACTACAGTAACAGACCACAACATGGTGGTGTTGACTATATCGAGCAAATATGAAAAAAAGTCAAAACGCAAGATTAAAACTACAACTGATTTTAACAAAGCATATCGCACCCTTATATCCACTGACGTTACTAAATTAAATATATTTAATGGCCCTAATTTATTTTCTAATTATTTAATAGAAATGATCAAATCTGCTATCCAAGTAAACACTAAACTCTCAGTGATATCGCACACTAAAAGAATATTGAAGCCATGGATAACGCCTGGAGTTTTGCGTTGCATCAAACTTCGAAACAATATGCAAATTAAACTGAGATTAAACCCATAGAGTCTTATTCTAAAATTAACCTACAAACGTTTCCGAAATTATTGCACTAACCTCATAAAGAAGCTTAAAATAAAATACAACAAAGATCAAATAAATAAGTCCCTAAGACACCCTAGAACTCTCTGGAGTACTATAAATGAAATAACTCATTATAAGCCTCCTAAAACTAAAAACATCGAGCTACCTAATATTACTCCTGACCCACAAAACTCAGTAAATCTGATTAATAGAATCTTTGTTGAAAATGGACAAAAGCTGGCTAAAACAATTATTGAGCAAACTGGCTCCTACCAAAGTCCCTCTATACATCATTTTCATTCATCTTCTTTTGTACTACTTGATACTGATACTGAAGAGATCAACAGCATACTTATGAGTCCTGACTCTAGAAGCGCTCCTGGCTGGGACGGAATTTCTACGAAATTTCTAAAGCTCTCTAAAGATTACTTGATCCCACTTATAACAAGATTGGCTAATCTCTGCTTTAAATCAGGTATTTTTCCTTCCTCTCTAAAGCGTTCCATTGTTACTCCTGTGTACAAGAGTGGGACTAAAACTGATATAAACAATTATAGACCTATCTCTGTATTGTCTGCTATTTCAAAAATAATAGAAAAATCAATTAACAAAAGATTTCTTAAATACTTCAATAAATATAATATTATTTCTAATTGTCAATATGGCTTTAGAAAAGGTGTTTCCACACAAGACGCAATTTTAGGATTAACAAAAACTAAAGTAAGAGAAGTGGACAAGGGCAATAAATGTCTCGCAGTTTTCCTAGATTTAAAAAAGGCCTTTGACACAGTTTCTATTCCCATTCTTGTGCGCAGATTGGAGGGCCTGGGCATTCGTGACAAAGCCCTCTCTCACCTAGACAGCTACCTAAATGACCGAATACAGGAAGTTAAGGTTGACCTATACCACAGCACAATGGAAAATGTGAAATTTGGCGCACCGCAAGGCAGTGTCCTTGGCCCGACACTCTTTTTAATCTATATTAACGACCTATGTAACCTCCAGATCGACGGGGCGAGTATATTCACTTATGCTGACGACACAGCCATTGTTTTCTCTGGTATCTCGTGGGAAGCCGTACAGAGGAAGGCTGAGATGGGCCTTGAAAGAGTCTCAAATTGGCTAAACCAAAATCTATTGTCACTCAATATATCAAAAACAAACTATATATGTTTCTCTCCACATGACAGATACCAGCCCGTTCAAGACTTCTATATCAGAATCCATTCATGCTCCAACCCACACGATTTGAATTGTAACTGTCCCTCCATAGAAAAGGTGAATTGTACCAAATATCTCGGCATCCTGATTGACCAAAGGTTAAGTTGGCATTCCCAAATCGAACTGGTCATAACCAGGGTGAGAAAACTTATGTGGATTTTTAAAACTCTGCGGCACGTTATGAATAGCACAGTCCTTAATAAAATATACATCGCTTTGGCTCAATCAGTGATCACCTACTGCATCCCGGTATGGGGCGGTGCAACTAAGATAAGCCTCTTAGAATTGGAAAGAGCTCAAAGATCACTTCTCAAGGTCATGTACTTCAAACCTTTAAGATTTCCAACTGATTCACTCTATTTGACTTGTAATCTTTTGACAATTAGGAAACTTTATGTTCTTAACATCATTTCAGCCGTCCACAAGTCACTTCCGCTAGATCACGCCAAATTGATCAGTAGAAGAAATGATAAAGTAGCAGATACCATTACTGTTCGCACTACTTTTGCTGAACGACAGTTTAGCTGTCAATCAGTGTTCTTATATAATAAAATGAATCGTGTCCTAAATATATATCCTATGACATTACATCTATGCAGAAAAGCTTTAAATAATTGGCTAACTTGTCTTGCTTATGATGAAGTGGAAAATCTTCTGATCAGACTGACATGATAAACACACGCATTGCATAGATGGACCCAATCAAAGGTCCAATTCAAACTCACATCCACACACTCACTCACACACACACACACGCACACACACACATACACACACACACAATTAATTGTAAATTGTAAAATTTGGTTTTTAATCATTTCTGTTTATTTCTATATTGTTTACTAAATAAAAAGTTATCTGCTAAGGAAGTTGCGAGATATTCCCAATACAAGTGTCCTAAGACAACTTACTGGGAAGTCTCAACCACTAAAAAATGTATATGTAATCTTTGAAATAAACGAAATTTATTTATTATTTATGTGTTCTACCCACTATATTGTGATCTAAAAGAAATGAATTACGAGTACCTACTAACAGTTTTATTGCACATTAATGTAATATATCGGTAATATTATAATATTATGCAACTGTGTTTAGTTTAGACTGGTACGTGTAGGATAAAGCGGCTGTGTAGGCTTTGGTTTCGAGTCGGGCTACAGTAAAGGAAGAAAAAATTCAATACATTGCGGTGGCCATTAGGCCATGCGACTCACCCGTGCTACAATAAGTACTGTTGTTGTTGTTGTACCTACATTAATTTTTTTGTTTGTATTGTACCTATATTATTAAATTGTGTAGTTATATTTTATAAGTTAATATTAATATTTATAGTATTTCTTCTAACATGCCGGACAAACCTCTGTGGTTTTTGGCCTGTTATATAAATAAATTGTAATTCTATTTTTCATAATAAAAACAAAAAAAAAATAATAAAGAAAGAAGATAGAAGACTCACTGCGGCTTATTACTCTGCGATGAAAATCTTTGGCCTGAAATCCTGTCACTGCTTTATTACACCTTGTAAAGTGGTGTTTTGCACTCGCTTCTGCCCGCCCACACTTCAGCGCGGCAGCCACGACCAACTGACTGTACTGGGACGGACCCCACCGTTCGCGGCGACTGTGACTGTTGACTGGGCCTGTTAGTGCATTTTTCAAAGCGCAACTTGGCTGGCACCGTATTTGGATCAAGCAATTTTACACTTCTAAAAAGTAATCACGAGCCGACGTCTTCCTATTTCCTTACGTTTTAATTTCTACGAATATTACGTTCTATTTCTACACACCTTTTTTTTGACTGTATATTTTATGTATCTACCGTTCGCTATAACTCTTGTGTTTTTTTATTTATTTACGCGAGAGTAGAGTTGGAGACTGTTGTGTTTATGTCATGGCTTACCTTTATTATTTCTAGTACCTTTTTAAGTCAACAACACTTATTTATTTATTTAAGGAAAACCAACAGCTAATACAATTTCTTTAGAAACTTGAATAGTAACAGATTACAGGTTTTCACTAATAGAAGTAATATAAAATATGTACGTGAACACTATTTTTCGGCTCAAATTCATGACAATAAAGATACTTTTAAACAGATAACAAAAAACAATACTTAATTAAAAAAGTTGAGGGTTATGCACTGCTTTTTCCTTGGAAATGCTTGTAGCAAATATGTCAATATCTAATAATCTACTAACATCATTCACTGTTTTACACGCTCGCACCATACATGAGTTTTGCCTATAGTTACTACTAACAGCAGGAACACAAAGTGGAGGGCTATATCTAAGAGTTTTTTGAGGTACATTAAAATTAACTTTATGCAGCAGATCTGGGCAATCGACATGATTGCTTATAATTTTTAACATAAATAAAAAGTCAGTTATATTTCGCCGTTCTTTCAGTGGTAAGAAGTGAAACTTTTTACACAAATCAACATAGCTATTAGAATCGTAAGGTAGGTACCTTATATCTAAAACAAAGATATCTTAAAAATCGCCTCTGAACACTTTCTAGACGGTCAACATACGTACTATATGTAGAATTCCAAATTTGTGAAGCATATTCCAGATTACTTCTAACAAAAGTACAATAAAGTATCTTAATAGTCTTAATATTATTAAAATTCTTTGAAATTCGCTTAATAAAACCTAATGCCTTTGAAGCCTTGTTAACTATCTTATCAATGTGGTCATTGAATAGCAACTTAGAGTCATGGTAAACGCCGAGATCCCTCGTACCATTGCATCTAGAGAGCACCTGACCTCTTAATGTGTAATTTGTTTGTAGGATGTTAATCTTACGGGTATATGTGACTACTGAACATTTTGATGTATTAAGTTCTAGTTTATTAGTAAGACAATACTCCTCTAGGCGGTTGAGATCCTCTTGAAGGGCAATCATGTCAAGGATTGATGTTATTGAAGAGAATATGTTCATATCATCCGCGAAGGAAAGTAAATTGGAAGACTTAAAACAGGAATCTATTTCACCTACATAGATAATAAAAAGAAGTGGACCAAGTAGTGATCCCTGGGAAACACCACTAGGAACTGGAACCCAACTAGAAAAGTAGTTATTTAGTACAACAGCTTGTGAACGATTATCTATGTATGACGAGAACCACCGTAACAAGTCACCCCGTATTCCCGACTGAGATAGCTTACATATTAATGTATTGTGGTCGATTTTATCAAACGCCTTAATATAGTCGTGTAGATAACATCGACTTGCATACCATTATCCATAGCGTCAGTAATAAAATTGTTGAGAGGTAAAAGATTAGAAACAGTAGATCTACCTTTCAGAAATCCATGTTGGAAGGGACTAAAGGTGATTTTTAGTTAGCATACAATTGCTTATATATGACCCTCTCAAAGACTTTAGCAATAATGCAAAGTTTTGAAATTGGTCTATAATTCCTAATTTCAGATCGAGACCCTTTCTTATGTACTGGTGTTATAAATGCCGATTTCCATAACTTAGGGACAAAGCCAGTAGAAAGTGATTTACTGAAAAGCATGGAGATAGGAAGAACAATAGTGGAAGAGCATTTTCTAAGAAAAAATGATGAAATGTTATCAGGGCCTGGAGATTTAGTTATATCTAGCCTATCAAGTAATAATTTTATTTCATGCACATTAATATCAATATTTTGAATATCAGAATTAATATTTAAATCAGAACTAAGAGTTAAGTCACCGTTATCTGAAGAATAAGAGGATATGCTTCTATTGTTATGTGTCGTGGGGTTAAGAAATGTTGTTTGAAAGTATGTTGAGAACGCATTAGAGATAGTTTCTCCACTTGTTAAGCTGTTATTATTGTATGTCATTAGACATACAATGAGATTGTGACCTACTTTTCACAAATTTCCAAAAATGTTTTGGATTTTTTATAATTGAATCCTCAGTTAATTTCATATACTGTTCATAGCAGATAGATTCTAATTGGTTAACTTTATTACGTAATAAATTATATGTAAAATAATCCGATTTGTTACCGTAGTTCTTAATTTTTTATGGTATTTACTTTTCTCCTTAATCGCTTTTATCAGAGCTGAGTTATACCAAACCGGATACGAATAGTTCCGTGCACGTTTTATTGGTATATACTGATTTAGAAGGGCATATACCGGTTCATTTAATAAGCTAACACACTCGTCAATAGGGCGAGATAAAAGCTCGCCTTCCCAGTCAATACCTCTGATTCTATTGTTAATATTTTGAAAATCACCTTTATCATAAATATAGCGGAGCCGCGGCGCGTGATCTAATAACGTGGTTTCAAATGATTTTGCATCTATCAACAAAGCAAGGTAAGTATCAATGGGTGTAAGAGTAAGTAGAATCGGTGCACTCGGATACATAGATTAATTGGTTCGAAAAAACTAGATCTAATAGTCTGTTCTGTTTGTTAAGTATGCAGTTAAACTGATGCAGGCATAATGCGCTCATTTCGTCCGTTGGCGAGTACTCATGCGAAGAACTCATGCAAGTACTATTAAAACTACTAGTATCTGTAGGTTGCCAAACAATACCGCTTAAATTAAAATCACCAATAACCAAAAAAGCATCGGAAGGGTTGACTGATGTCGCATAATTTAATTTTGTGAGGAAGTTTGCCAATTGATTACTAAATGACAAGCCGTTATTCTGCTCGCACAAATAAATAACATGGAGATACAAATCAATCCACTTACGTGTATTTGCTTGTTTGATGCGTACACTTATCCAAAGGTCTTCTGCTGTTGAGTTAAATTGCGGCAGCAATTTAACTTGCAAATGTTTACGTGTAGCTATTAAAACACCACCGCCCTTTGTTTGACCCGTTAAACTATAATCACCGTCACGTCACCAAACTAGGTACCGATCATCCAGGAACTCGGAGTCAGATATGCTGTCTTCTAACCACGTCTCAGTAAATATAATTACGTCATAAGAATTCATACAGACTTTACGATAAACTTCATTACTTTTTGTTCTTAGACCACGGACGTTCTGATAATAAATACTTAAATTATAGATATTATAAGACATTATCAATACTATTACTTAAAAACATAATACGAATCATTTTAATAATAATTTTAAAGGTATGCGGTGTTGTTTGACTCGTGCATTTATTAGATAAATACGTAATTTTAAGAAATTGCGGGTAGATTCTAAATACTGTGTCTAAGTAAGAACAGTGAGGCATACGATCAAGATGACAATTATAGGCAAAACTCATAAGGGTAAGCGAGACAAACATATTGTATGTTTTAGTTATCGAAATGAACAATGTAACAAAGTTGTAAAAGTGACCGGTTATAAGCAAGTCAGGGGTGCAAAACAATTTATAACTTATCAATACTGAAATATTATACACAAACGATAAATTATTAATGATAAAGGTTACACTTAGGTAATGGGGATGTCCACATTTTAAACAATCTTGTTTAAATCATTTTCTTAGCGTATAACAAACACTCTCGATGTCTCATCACGGCGCACATGAATTTTACTATGTTTAACCCACACAAATTTATAATTCTCTATAATTCATGAGCAACGTTTTTGGCAGATGCTAAAAGCTTCTTAAGGTCCATACTGAGGTGGTCATTAATATATATTTTCTTTATTGATCCTGTGAAGCCAATATCCGTGGTCGTCACCTTTTCCGCCCTAGCCGCTGCGATGAAGTCTTCTTTAACATATCTGTTTAAAAAGCTGACGATTATCAGCTTTTCCTTTGAATTGTGCATAGGAACCCTAGATATATAGTTGATTTGAGCCCTTGGCACAACATGATTGATCTTCGTGCTGACTTTGTCTAGGATTGTGAATAAATTTTCATCTTTTTTGATAGGGATACCCTTGATTTCCACATTATTAAGACGCGATCTTTGTTCCATCATAGATAGTGCGAGCTTCGTCTTAGACAACTCACTCTGAAGGCATATTACCGTATCCTGTAATTTTTCAACACTACTGACTCTGGATTCAACGCTCGTTATTCGACCACTCAGGTCGTCTACTTTTTGGCTCGTGTACAAACACGTGTCATTAAGATCGGACAGTTCCTTTTTGATGGTTCGTATATCTTCTCTCAACGCAAGCACGCTGGACAGGTGGCGCTTCATATCACGGAGCTCCTTCATGATAGTTTCAAGAGAAGCAGGTTCGGTGGGCACCGGCGTGGTGGATGATAGCCCGCGACACGTTGCACATTTCCATTGCGATCTTTTTTCTGATCCATAGCGCCTCCATGTGGTTTCCGATATGTTAGCACACCCAAAGCATAGTAGGTTATGGCAAAGAGAACACCGTACCCCATCATTAAACTTTTCATTGCAAATTGCACACTCAGACATATTGCAGTTGCAAAATTTTGAACCAAAGGTTGAAAATATATGTTATTCCGCCGGTATGTTGGAAGGACGGTAACAGGCGGTATATGTAAGCTTAGCGAGTGTTCACGCGAGACTGACACTACTTACATTACTTACATACACTACTTACATTATAATCCTGATAATAGTTGGAACAGCGGTGGTTAACACGAGCCAAGAAGATTGATTCATAACAGAATATTAAGTGTTAACAAAAATTAAATTGAGATCTAATAAGAAATCCCCCATTAAAAAGAGAAGGTAGTAGATATACCTAATTGATAATTTGTCCTCAAGTTTTCTCGTTCTTACTCTATCGTAGTCGCGCTGCCATAATTGTCCGCAAGGTAAATTAATAAAACTGCTTTGTGCGAAGGGCAAGAGGCTCTCGTGATGTGAAGTGGTGAGGCAGGTCGCCTATAGACATTAGTAACACCAGAGGTCAAGAGATGCGTCGCCTGCCTTTAAGGTCCCTTAATCGTATCGGTTCGAGCAAACTGCAGCCGCAATTTGATTCCACAAATGTCTCTGCGAGACAAGAACTTTCTCGCACAACGCGCGATTTTAGAATGGCAGACGTAAACAAATCTTGGCATGGGTGGAATTTCGCATTGTGATGTTATGCCCGGTGGTTGATTTCGGCTGCTGTATTTACCTGAACAACTCTGAGCACTCCCCATGATAATCTTTAATTAATTGTGTTGTTCTGATCGCAGCTTGCAGCACAGTTCCGGCGCAGCAACCGATCCGCCATGTTACAAGTCTTTTAGTGAGTTTTACTTACCTATTTACTTTTTATTAATAAAAGTCTCGGATTTTAACCAACGTATATATGTAAATTTAGTATATTTTCATAAGAATATAAATAATTTTCAAAAGATGCATAAAAGACATAACAGTAAAGCCCAATACCCACTTATAGGCTAAGAAAACTCGACAAGTCATTTATCAGCAAATGTAGGGTTATTGTAGATGTTCTATCACCACATGTTGTGGTGAAATGTTTTTATTAGTTGTTGACTATTCGGTCTTTCTCAATTATTATTGTTCAAATGTGGCGTTCGGTGTATTGTGTGCACTGTGCTTTCGGTGTTAACTAATTTATTATTACTTATATGGTTACTTCCTTAAAAATGGTTTACACTTGCAATGTTATTTAGACAGTTTCTCCCTAAATTTAACCTCTCGTATGAGATATGAGATGCCACCTGCTCAGCTGTTTTGGCGCCAAACCCGGCGCGGCCACTTGAGACGCTATATCCACTTGTGCTTACAATAGTCGCGGTATCATTATTCGGTTAATGTTACGGGTTACTAGATAAACAAGCTTGATTATTAAACGTGATTTATGAAAGTTTCGTGCTGTGATATCGGCCCTCTTTCAGAGTTGTACGAGAAATTATGACTAAATTATGTAACTACAACAATGTTATGTCAACAGTAAAATTATGGCTAAACGCGTCTAAATGAAAATATTTAAATTGAAGTCTTTGTATTATTTTTACTATAGTGGACACGTTATAATATGGTCCTATGATTTCTTTCAAACAAAAATTGTTTATTTTAAAATAATAATTTCACAAAGTAATGTTCCCGTTGTATGCTAAACAAAATGGCCGCCGAAAGCTAAGGCCAAAGAAATACTAATGTATTTTGTCTTCAAAAGCGTTGCGCTTTGTATTGTGGCTCTTAGAACCAAGAGCAATTAATAATACACCCGGTAAAAGAAAAATCTGGTGTTTTTGTGTAGGGATACGTACCTATATGTTGACAGTTTTTTGACAGCGGTCTTGCCGTGTTTTTTTTTTTTTGAGAGGAGGAAATACGTAACAGCATACGTAATATGTCGGACTCGAGTGTCCGCGTAAGCGGACACCCCATACCGACTAAAACCTCCTCTGTGCTGTTAGCAGCCCTGGCTTTCACAGCGAAGTAGGACGTGGGCCGTGGAGGCCGCAAAGACTACGCAACAACAGTCGCGGGGCGTCTCCTAAGGAGACTCGAACCTCAGACCGGCTGTGTGCTTGTGGGAAGGAGAGAGAATGAAAATGAAGATGAAATGAAGATGAAAGATGAAAAGGTGATAAGAGCACACTCGCCGGCGAGTGTGGTGATGTTTTGTGTAATGTATGTAAGTTTGTATGTATGTGTTTATGATTGCATGTATGTGTGTTTGTATGTATGTACGTAGTGTAAATGTTTGTGTGCATGTATGTTTGTGTTTGTGTCTGTTTGTGGAGTGTGTTTGTGATTGTGTAAGTGGTGTATGTCAGTCCGTCAGTCAGTCCGTGTGTGAGTGAGTGTAGTGAAGCGATTACAGGACGAGGACTAACGTCTCGTCGGGTATCAAAACAATGTGTGGTGTATCTAGGGTGCGGGCCGCTGGCCATCGTCAGAGTGACGAGTGCCAGTGGTTTGCGGCGGTTGACCGCGCCTACGCCTGCGAAGGCGGTGTGTACGTGTCTGTGTCGGTGTTTGTGTGGGTGTCGCGTTCGCGATGGTGATGTCGTCATCCGGGTCTACCGTTACATGTCTGGGACGTCTTATTGGGTTGAGACTATGGTGAAGGGGGGTGTACCCGCATGCCTTCCTAACCAAGATGTTGGGATGGTTAGGCGCCTTGTCAAAGAAGCGTCGCGAAATCTCTTTAAAGTGTTGAGCTATTGTCGGAAGCTCTAGGTCGCGGTGAAGGTCAACGTTTCGGATGAACCACGGGGCTCCAGTTGCCATGCGCGTGAATTTATTTTGAACTACTTGTAAACGACGTAAGTAGCTCGGTCGGGTGTGCGCGAAAACGACGCTTGCGTATGACAGTATGGGCCGTACGATGGTTTTGTACAGCGTCACTTTGTGTTTGAGCGGAAGTTTGCTTCGCCCACACACAAGTGGATAGAGGCGACTGAGGACAAATCTGGCTCTATTGCATACCGTATCAATATGTTTCTTGAAGTTCATATTGCTGTTGAACGTTACTCCTAAGTATTTGTAATCCTTCACCCACGGTATGGGTGTTTCATACAGTTTAATAACGTCAGTCGGTTGTTTTTTAGCGCGGATGCTATTCGCGTTACCGAAGAGTACCGCTGCACTCTTGGTGGGGTTCACTTCAATCCACCATTTTCTGAACCAGTTGCCTAGTTCATCGACGGCGGCTTGAAGCACTTTAATGTTCTTGCTCAAGGTTGAGCGGTTGGAGCCGAAGTAGAGTGCCGTGTCGTCAGCGTACTGAGCGAGCTGGACACTCGGAAACTTGGGAATGTCGCTCGTGAAGAGCGAGAAAAGAGTGGGAGAGAGGACCGAACCCTGTGGCACGCCAGACCTGATGGGTCTGGGTGAGGATAGGGTGCCCTCTACTCGATATCGGAAGGAGCGATCGGTAAGGTAGGCTCGAATGATGCGCACGAGCCTGTCTGGCACTCCCAGTTGATACAGCTTGAATACTAAGCCGTTGTGCCATACCTTGTCGAAGGCCTTCGCGACATCGAAAAACACGGCTGCCGTGGTAGCGTGAAATTGACGCCGTATGAGAATGTACTCGGTGAGTCGGTGAGCCTGCTGGGGACACGAGTGAGCGGTTCTGAATCCGAACTGTATGTCGGGTATCAGGTTAAGCTCCGCGATGTAATGATTAAGACGCGCGAGAATTAATCTTTCGTAAAGTTTCCCGATCGAGTTAATTAAACTAATAGGCCTATAGCTACTCGGATTAGCTTTAGGTTTATTGGGTTTTGGGATACCGATAACAATGGAATCCTTCCATTGTTCGGGGAACGCGCTATTAGACAATAGAATATTAAAAATGGTAACCAATAAAGTAATAAGGGTCGAGGGTATGATTTTAAGAACCCTATTGTTTATAGTGTCGGGCCCCGGGGCCTTCTTGGAGTGAAGCTCCTTAATGATTAGTTTCACCTCTTCGTAAGAGGTGGGTTTTATTACGTCGCCTGAAGGGCTCAGAGCGGAGCGACGTTCAACTTCACGATCAACTTCGTCAACGTGTGTCGGGTCGGCTGCTGCATTTGGAGAGCACTGACTCTCGAGACTATCGGCGAGGCATTCAGCCTTCTCATCGTCATCGAGCGCCGGCTGCAGTCCCGGTCTGTCCAAAGGAGGCATGACAGTGGGCGGCTCCTGTTTGAACGCGCGAGGCAGCTTCCAGAAAGCCACATGTGATGGCTTAAGGTTGCCGAGCAAGCGGTCCCAACGTTCGCCGCGGAGTTCCGCGATACGTTCCCGTACCACCCGCTGTAGGTAGCGGAGGTGGCGCCTATTCTCGACCGACGGATACCTGTCGTAGAGTCTAGTGGCTCTGTGCTTCTGTGTGAGTAAGTTCCTGACCTCTGGAGGCAGGTTTAGGCGATGCGGTTGCATCGTCGGAACCTGCCTGGAGCAGGCCTTGATCCTACTCTGTATGTGTGACGTCACATGAGAGATAGCACTGTGAGCCGTGTCGACCGAGTCGATGACGTCCGGTATACGGTCAAGGTCGTCGGACTTGATAGACTCGAGATCCTTTTCCAGCCGTTGCCAGTCGATCACTGTTTTCGTCGGTGGTTGAAAATTAACCGGTGGGCCTAGATTTAGGACGATGGGCCGGTGGTCTGACTCTAATTCGTGAAGAACCTCGATTGAATTTACATTGAGCGTTACGTTTTTAAGTAACGCAACGTCTAGAATGTCGGGTCGGTGCGCGACGTTATCCGGATAACGTGTTGGTTCGTCGGGTGCTATTACTGAAAAGTTCCGCGTGTCTGTGAGAGAGTCTAATAAAATTCCGTTTCTATTTGTGGCTCTACTGTTCCAGCTAGAGTGTTTGGCGTTAAGATCGCCGCCCACTATGACTGCGGCCCCGTGGCCGAGTAATGCTTCTATATCTGTGTCTAATATTTGTTTGTTCGGCGGAAGATAAGCTGAAATAACAGTGATCGGCTGGTGATTCGCCATACTGACCCGGATGGCAGAGGCCTCGATGTTAGTGAGGACCGGAGGATCTATAGGTATACAGTGTAGAGACCTTTTAAAATAAATGAGGGTGCCGCCCATACGGGTGGTGCGATCATTCCTAACTAAGTTATAATTAGCGATACGCGGATCGCGTATACGTGGTTTTAAAAATGTCTCTTGCACTAAGAATAGGTCTAATTGATGTTCGTGAGCGAACTCCTTCACCAAGTCTAGTTGAGGCTTAAGGCCTTGGGCGTTAAAATACGCTATACGGAGCGTATGTGGTTTTACCCGTCCGCTTACGTAATTAGGCATCGCGAATGTTGTTTTTATACTTAAGCCCTATATCGGTGAGGGCACGGAATATTTTGCCGTTGTCTGCCATAACTTGCAGGAGCGACGGCGGGTCTTCCCGGACAGCATCGAGCCTGCTGGCCAGGGCTGTTATTTCGTCAATGTCGAACATCTCTGACAGTTCGAACATGAACGCAAAGGTGCTGCCGCCTTTGCTACCTGTTGCCGCGGACGCGGGCGCCGGTGGCCTCGGTCGCGGGACCGACGCCGCCGGGCGGGACGCTAGCGGAGGCCGCGAGAGCGGCCTCTGTGGCAGCGTTGGCAGCCGGAGGAGACCTCGCCCAGGCGTTTACCTTCGGAGGCGGCGCAGGTTTGAAGGTTGGAGTGAACTCCACCTTCTCTGCTCTGCCTTGCGGCTGGCGGCGCCCTGGGTGACGCTTGTGTTTGGGTGCCTTGGGACACCCGCGATAGCTCGCGGGGTGCCCCTTCTCCCCGCACAAGACGCAGGCCGGGGGCTCCGCGCATTGCGCTGGTCGAGGGCACTCTGGCGTGCCGTGTTTCCCGAGGCACTTCACACACGTCGGGGTGTGTTCGCAATTTCGTGCCGAGTGCCCGTATAGTTGGCATCTGTGGCACTGACCGGGCCCCCCGCGGTTGCGAGGAGCTTCGGTACGGATGCCCTGAAGGGAACAAACCGATTTTATATTGAAGATTTCCTTTCCCTCTTGCGTGAGGTCGAGGACTACGAGAACCATGTTAAATGGTTGTTTATTGTTGGTTCCGCGCATACGGTGCACCTCGTGTGCAGGGTAACCCTGTTCTTTGAGGTCCGACAGAATGTCGGCCTCGTCTAGCTCTTTGGGGACGTTTCTAATAACGACCCTCAGACGCTTCTCCTCAGGCAGGGCGTACGTGTGGAAACCCACACTCAGCTCTCTAAGAAGAGATGTCAGGGCGCGGTGGTCCGCTACCTCTCTGGTCTCTAGTTTGATTAGAGATTGGTACGCCCTCGCCTGGAAGGAGAGCGTCTTCGGGATCCTGTTTTTGACGGTTAACCATCGGCCTCGGTCCCCTATAAAAATAGGAGGCGGGCGCTTGGTCGGAGGCGGTACGCGGGCTTTAGCGGGCGCGGGCGCGGACGCGGGAGCGGAGCCAGTCGTGGCCGCGGCTTTCTTCGCGGGTGTGCTATCCAGAGAAGGCGATTCACGACCGCGCTTCTTCTTGCGACTGACGGTGATGAAGCCGTCAGCATCCGACGCGACACTCTCCGCTCTCGACGGTAGAGCGGTTTCCGGCCGGGCCGGTGAAGCACTGGAAGCCTGAGGGGCTACCGTGCGGTCAGGACTGACCGCGGGGACCTTAGGGGTCGCCTGCGCGTCAAAGTACGCCTGAAGGACAGGCGGACGGGCTCATCGGGTGATCACTTTCCTCGGTTTGACCGAGGCCACGGAGCTTGCGTCGGACGCATTGCCTATCTCCATTTCGGATTCCCCGTCGGAACTCGAAACGTCAGATGACGATTTATAGTTTTTAGATTTGGATTTCGCTGTCTGCATATCTATCGTTTCCTTTATTAACGGAGCGATCTTCTCCGTAAATAACTTGTCTAGCAGGGCGCTTAGAAGGCCCTCGTCGGCAACCATTGGTGAAGCCATGGTTGTTGTTAATAAGTTAAGCGGGTGACAACCCCCGCTGCCCGAGTCAGGCAGAGGGGGAATATAATGATAAAGTGGACAACTATACTTTTGTTGTACACTTGCACATTAATAAAATACTATTAATAATAATGAAATATACAAAAATTAAAAGAAATTAATAATAATAATTAAGCCTAAGACTTAGCTTTGCTGGATGTAGACTGGCTGGGCCGGAACCCCGATGTACGCTGTGCAGGCCCCCACGGAGAAGACACACACGGCACGATCTGCAACACTCACAACACACACGATTAGCGTGCAGAATCGCTAAACACAGCACAGGTGCTAACTAACACGATCGTAATACCGGGTAATTAACACTTATTATAACTTAGCTACGTTCCGCGAAGGAACGTAACAGGTGCCAGACTCAAAGAGTCCCGAACAATGGCGCGCGATAACAATAGCTAGCCCAGGTGGCCTGAGCAGATAGTGCGATAACGCAGGAAATAAAATATTCGAAGGAGGACAGATAACGCGGCACGTGTGCTCGCGTCGCCTGCCTGAATCGAACTACACTTGAATCGAACTACCCTTGCCGTGTCCACGGGGAGACGGTAGGTAGCATAGGACCATAGAAAGTAGAAACGCTTGCCGTGTACGTTTTTACACTGGAGCGTATCGGTAGTGCAGTTCTCGTAGTGTACGTACATGTATTTATTATCCACCTGTTGTTTTCAGTAAAACGCGAAAGAATCACAATACAAAATGTAATTTAACAACCTGTGATCGTAGTGACGTGACGAAACTATTATTGTGATAGTTCCTAACCGATTAATTAATAACACTAATTTATAAATAATAAGTGTCGCGGACAGTGTAACATCACGAATTAGTAGTTTTATATGATCCGTGTAAGTCTTATTGGGTGGTTAAGTAAAATTAAATTTGGTTTTCTATTATCAGTGCATGAAATACAACGCCAAAACGGTTGATATTGATATATATTGAAGAAATTTTCAGAAAATAAATTGTTTGTGAGTTGACATTAATTGAACAATGTGTTAAGTTCTTATGTTGTATATTTGTCCACAGGTCCATTTAGTTTGTCTTGAGGTAAGCAATGAGTGAAGCGAATGCATTGGGAAATGAACCATCATCTCAGCTGAGCTAAAAGTGCTTTTCTGCAAGGTAAAGGTGAAAAGTTATTAGATTTGTATTGTTACACATTTTTCTGAATGGAATAGGAGGTCAAATGAGTGAATGGGACACATGATGTTAACACCTGAGGAATCACAGAAATGTTGAAAGGGTGTACACATCTTATATTCAAGCCCATTTTGTACCATGTGTTGGTAGATGCCTACATTTGTATGTTGAATATTACAATGTCTTCGTGGCTGATATAATAGTAATTAATTATACATTGCTGCCTGAGAAACAGTGTGATGCACACCTGGTTGAATTAACTATGGATACAACATATGGTTTGTTACGACATACCGTGGAGGGCTCATGTGACACCTTTTCTTAATCAGAACCTTTGTTTAAATATGATACATGTTGGTATAATGCATAATATGGGATGCCTGGTGTGGTGTCCATAAACTATTAAACACAGTCTTATCTGAGTAAAAAGTTTGGCAATATGTGCAGCAAAATGAGCCTCAAAGATCCCGGACATGCTTATTGCAACTAAAAACATGGCCATTTTTTAACACTATATTTAAAGGGAGTTTCTGATATGCTATAACAAAATGTTGGAATATTACTCTGCAACCAATTTGAAGACAGTGCTGTTTACACAGATTTAAAATGAACTTATAGAAATATATTTGTGATCACTACAAAGCGCTGATCAAAGACACCAGTGCAATTTAATTTTGCTTGTTGACTAAAAGATTAATATCCTATGTAAACATATTCCTGTATCTTATATAATACTTTCTGTTACTATGTGATTCAAGTCTAATGTGTAGTTGTAGCTATGCCTAGACTGGGGCTTGATAGTGTGTTAGAATGTGAAATCAAATATCAAAATATAATAGAACAAAATGTCAACATTTAACTATGTTAAACATTTATTTGTCTAATGTTCAGAGTCAATAACTTAATGTTGTGGAGTTGCTAGAGTAAAGTATTTGCACTTGTAAATATGCTAAGTTCAACAGTACAAATTTAGTTTATATTCTTCCTGGAAGTTCAGTTTGCTTACTTAGATTCTACTTTGGGAATAAAAACTGCTTGTTGTCTTAAAAAAGAATGCACTGTCACGAACAGTGTCAACAGCTGCATGAATAGGTGAGGATGATAATTATTGAATTATCAAATCACTTCAGATGGAGTTACAGAGCATTGTGTGCAATATTAGAAGAGCAGTAGTAAATGGGATATATTTAAATTTATTTAAGAATTTTACGGTCTCCTCAATATAAAGTTTTTTTAAATGTCTTGGTGGTGGGTCTTCAAGTTACTTCCTAGTTATTGATATACCTAGGTAACAGCCGTTCAGCAATCATCTGCACAAAAAAATATAATATTTATTATATTAATAAAACTATGTATAATCTTAATGAGAGTAAACCTTTCTTAAAAATGGTTGAGGGGAGCGGTGGGATTTTGTGACATGTAAGGTATGTGTATTCTTTTAAGTGAAAAATAAAATTTATGTACTGTAGAATTAATTATGATGTACCAGTATATTATAAGACTCGTTTCGAAAGCCAATACCAACTAAAAAACTGCCTCTTTAATTTACCGGATCCAGAAACATGATCAATTCTTAAGTATTTTTTCGAATGGTGTTGTAGCGATTTTCTAAGACAATATGATTGAATGCCAGGCCAGAAAACTAGCGTCGCTGGGTAAAAAGAAAGAGCAGGGTTCTCTGCCCTATTTCAATCTAGCATTGAACCAGCAAACATAGCTTTTAATAATTAATATTTTACATAGGTATTTATTTGAAGTTAGATATTGTTATGTAATTTTTGCATTAGTAATGTGATCACAAATGTACAGCATGTCCAAAGTAATAAGAATTTCATATACGCAATAAGCCATTTCATGTCACCAAATTGGTGACCCTGACGTGGTAAATTGCAACACTTCATTCGACATGTTCACAAACATGTGTGCCAAGTGCCTGGGTATTCTGCATCGTGGCACACTGCATTCACCTACCATGGCTGAAAAAGTTGCTGCATGGTTCCTGCTGCCTGCATGTTGCATGTTTGCACTACACTCAAGGTACTAACTCTCCTTTTACTATATTAGAATCAACAAGAATGACTTGACTTGCAAACTTTAATAATTTCAATTAAGAATAACCGCAAAGTATTTTTATGTGTTCTACCCACTATATTGTGATCTAAAAGAAATGAATTACGAGTACCTACTAACAGTTTTATTGCACATTAATGTAATATATCGGTAATATTATAATATTATGCAACTGTGTTTAGTTTAGACTGGTATGTGTAGGATAAAGCGGCTGCGTAGGCTTTGGTTTCGAGTCGGGCTACAGTAAAGGAAGAAAAGAAAGAAGATAGAAGACTCGCTGCGGCTTATTACTCTGCGATGAAAATCTTTGGCCTGAAATCCTGTCACTGCTTTATTACACCTTGTAAAGTGGTGTTTTGCACTCGCTTCTGCCCGCCCACACTTCAGCGCGGCAGCCACGACCAACTGACTGTACTGGGACGGACCCCACCGTTCGCGGCGACTGTGACTGTTGACTGGGCCTGTTAGTGCATTTTTCAAAGCGCAACTTGGCTGGCACCGTATTTGGATCAAGCAATTTTACACTTCTGAAAAATAATTACGAGCCGACGTCTTCCTATTTCATTACGTTTTAATTTCTACGAATATTACGTTTAGTTTCTACGAATATTACGTTCTATTTCTACGAATATTACGTTTAGTTTCTACGAATATTACGTTCTATTTCTACGAATATTACGTTTAGTTTCTACGAATATTACGTTCTATTTCTACACACCTTTTTTTTGACAGTATATTTTATGTATCTACCGTTCGCTATAACTTTTGTGTTTTTTTATTTATTTACGCAAGAGTAGAGTTGGAGACTGTTGTGTTTGTGTCATGGCTTACCTTTATTATTTCTAGTACCTTTTTAAGTCAACAACACTTTCTTACACTACTTACATTATAATCCTGATAATAGTTGGAACAGCGGTGGTTAACACGAGCCAAGAAGATTGATTCATAACAGAATATTAAGTGTTTACAAAAATTAAATTGAGATCTAATAAGAAATCCCCCATTAAAAAGAGAAGGTAGTTGATATACCTAATTGATAATTTGTCCTCAAGTTTTCTCGTTCTTACTCTATCGTAGTCGCGCCGCCATAATTGTCCGCAAGGTAAATTAATAAAACTGCTTTGTGCGAAGGGCAAGAGGCTCTCGTGATGTGAAGTGGTGAGGCAGGTCGCCTATAGACATTAGTAACACCAGAGGTCAAGAGATGCGTCGCCTGCCTTTAAGGTCCCTTAATCGTATCGGTTCGAGCAAACTGCAGCCGCAATTTGATTGCACAAATGTCTCTGCGAGACAAGAACTTTCTCGCACAACGCGCGATTTTAGAATGGCAGACGTAAACAAATCTTGGCATGGGTGGAATTTCGCATTATGATGTTATGCCCGGTGGTTGATTTCGGCTGCTGTATTTACCTGAACAACTCTGAGCACTCCCCATGATAATCTTTAATTAATTGTGTTGTTCTGATCGCAGCTTGCAGCACAGTTCCGGCGCAGCAACCGCTGCAGCCAGCACGCCATCGGATCCGCCATGTTACAAGTCTTTTAGTGAGTTTTACTTACCTATTTACTTTTTATTAATAATAGTCTCGGATTTTAACCAACGTATATATGTAAATTTAGTATATTTTCATAAGAATGTAAATAATTTTCAAAAGATGCATAAAAAACATAATAGTAATGCCCAATACCCACTTATAGGCTAAGAAAACTCGACAAGTTATTTATCAGCAAATGTAGGGTTATTGTAGATGTTCTATCACCACATGTTGTGGTGAAATTTTTTTATTAGTTGTTGACTATTCGGTCTTTCTCAATTCTTATTGTTCAAATGTGACGTTCGGTGTGTTGTGTGCACTGTGCTTTCGGTGTTAACTAATTTATTATTACTTAAATGGTTACTTCCTTTAAAATGGTTTACACTTGCAATGTTATTTAGACAGTTTCTCCCTAAACTTAACCTCTCGTATGAGATATGACATGCCACCTGCTCAGCTGTTTTGGCGCCAAACCCGGCGCGGCCACTTGAGACGCTATATCCACTTGTGATTACAATAGTCGCGGTATCATTATTCGGTTTATGTTACGGGTTACTAGATAAACAAGCTTGATTATTAAACGTGATTTATGAAAGTTTCGTGCTGTGATATCGGCGCTCTTTCAGAGTTGTACGAGAAATTATGACTAAATTATGTAACTACAACAATGTTATGTCAACAGTAAAATTATGGCTCAACGCGTCTAAATGAAAATATTTAAATTGAAGTCTTTGTATTATTTTTACTATAGTGGACACGTTATAATATGATCTTATGATTTCTTTCAAAAAAAAATTGTTTATTTTAAAATAATAATTTCACAAAGTAATGTTCCCGTTGTATGCTAAACAAAAATGGCCGCCGAAAGCTAAGGCCAAAGAAATACTAATGTATTTTGTCTTCAAAAGCGTTGCGCCTTTGTTTTGTGGCTCTTAGAACCAAGAGCAATTAATAATACACCGGGTAAAAGAAAAATCTGGTGTTTTTGTCTAGGGATACGTACCTATATGTTGACAGTTTTTTGACAGCGGTCTTGCCGTGTCCACGGGGAGACGGTAGGTAGCATAGGACCATAGAAAGTAGAAACGCTTGCCGTGTACGTTTTTACACTGGAGCGTATCGGTAGTGCAGTTCTCGTAGTGTACGTACATGTATTTATTATCCATCTGTTGTTTTCAGTAAAACGCGAAAGAATCACAATACAAAATGTAATTTAACAACCTGTGATCGTAGTGACGTGACGAAACTATTATTGTGATAGTTCCTAACCGGTTAATTAATAACACTAATTTATAAATAATAAGTGTCGCGGACAGTGTAACATCACGAATTAGTAGTTTTATATGATCCGTGTAAGTCTTATTGGGTGGTTAAGTAAAATTAAATTTGGTTTTCTATTATCAGTGCATGACATACAACGCCAAAACGGTTGATATTGATATATAATGAAGAAATTTTCAGAAAATAAATTGTTTGTGAGTTGACATTAATTGAACAATGTGTTAAGTTCTTATGTTGTATATTTGTCCACAGGTCCATTTAGTTTGTCTTGAGGTAAGCAATGAGTGAAGCGAATGCATTGGGAAATGAACCATCATCTCAGCTGAGCTAAAAGTGCTTTTCTGCAAGATAAAGGTGAAAAGTTATTAGATTTGTATTGTTAAACATTTTTCTGAATGGAATAGGAGGTCAAATGAGTGAATGGGACACATGATGTTAACACCTGAGGAATCACAGAAATGTTGAAAGGGTGTACACATCTTATATTCAAGCCCATTTTGTACCATGTGTTGGTAGATGCCTACATTTGTATGTTGAATATTACAATGTCTTCGTGGCTGATATAATAGTAATTAATTATACATTGCTGCCTGAGAAACAGTGCGATGCACACCTGGTTGAATTAACTATGGATACAACATATGGTTTGTTACGACATACCGTGGAGGGCTCATGTGACACCTTTTCTTAATCAGAACCTTTGTTTAAATATGATACATGTTGGTATAATGCATAATATGGGATGCCTGGTGTGGTGTCCATAAACTATTAAACACAGTCTTATCTGAGTAAAAAGTTTGGCAATATGTGCAGCAAAATGAGCCTCAAAGATCCCGGACATGCTTATTGCAACTAAAAACATGGCCATTTTTTAACACTATATTTAAAGGGAGTTTCTGATATGCTATAACAAAATGTTGGAATATTACTCTGCAACCAATTTGAAGACAGTGCTGTTTACACAGATTTAAAATGAACTTATAGAAATATATTTGTGATCACCACAAAGCGCTGATCAAAGACACCAGTGCAATTTAATTTTGCTTGTTGACTAAAAGATTAATATCCTATGTAAACATATTCCTGTATCTTATATAATACTTTCTGTTACTATGTGATTCAAGTCTAATGTGTAGTTGTAGCTATGCCTAGACTGGGGCTTGATAGTGTGTTAGAATGTGAAATCAAATATCAAAATATAATAGAACAAAATGTCAACATTTAACTATGTTAAACATTTATTTGTCTAATGTTCAGAGTCAATAACTTAATGTTGTGGAGTGGCTAGAGTTAAGTATTTGCACTTGTAAATATGCTAAGTTCAACAGTACAAATTTAGGTTATATTCTTCCTGGAAGTTCAGTTTGCTTACTTAGATTCTACTTTGGGAATAAAAACTGCTTGTTGTCTTAAAAAAGAATGCACTGTCAAGAACAGTGTCAACAGCTGCATGAATAGGTGAGGATGATAATTATTGAATTATCAAATCACTTCAGATGGAGTTACAGAGCATTGTGTGCAATATTAGAAGAGCAGTAGTAAATGGAATATATTTAAATTTATTTAAGAATTTTATGGTCTCCTCAATATAAAGTTTTTTTAAATGTCTTGGTGGTGGGTCTTCAAGTTACTTCATAGTTATTGATATACCTAGGTAACAGCCGTTCAGCAATCATCTGCACAAAAAAATAGAATATTTATTATATTAATAAAACTATGTATAATCTTAATGAGAGTAACCTTCCTTAAAAATGGTTGAGGGGAGCGGTGGGGTTTTGTGACATGTAAGGTATGTGTATTCTTTTAAGTGAAAAATAAAATTTATGTACTGTAGAATTAATTATGATGTACCAGTATATTATAAGACTCGTTTCGAAAGCCAATACCAACTAAAAAACTGCCTCTTTAATTTACCGGATCCAGAAACATGATCAATTCTTAAGTATTTTTTCGAATGGTGTTGTAGCGATTTTCTAAGACAATATGATTGAATGCCAGGCCAGAAAACTAGCGTCGCTGGGTAAAAAGAAAGAGCAGGGTTCTCTGCCCTATTTGAAATCTAGCATTGAACCGGCAAACATAGCTTATAATAATTAATATTTTACATATGTATTTATTTGAAGTTTGATATTGTTATGTAATTTTTGCATTGGTAATGTGATCACAAATGTACAGCAAGTCCAAAGTAATAAGAATTTCATTTACGCAATAAGCCATTTCATGCCACCAAATTGATGACCCCGACGTGGTAAATTGCAACACTTCATTCGACGTGTTCACAAACATAGTGCCTGGGTAGTCTGCATCGTGGCACACTGCATTCACCTACCATGGCTGAAAAAGTTGCTGCATGGTTCCTGCTGCCTGCATTTTGCATGTTTGCACTACACTCAAGGTACTAACTCTCCTTTTACTATATTAGAATCAACAAGAATGACTTGACTTGCAAACTTTAATAATTTCAATTAAGAATAACCGCAAAGTATTTTTATGTGTTCTACCCACTATATTGTGATCTAAAAGAAATGAATTACGAGTACCTACTAACAGTTTTATTGCACATTAATGTAATATATCGGTAATATTATGCAACTGTGTTTAGTTTAGACTGGTACGTGTAGGATAAAGCGGCTGTGTAGGCTTTGGTTTCGAGTCGGGCTACAGTAAAGGAAGAAAAGAAAGAAGATAGAAGACTCGCTGCGGCTTATTACTCTGCGATGAAAATCTTTGGCCTGAAATCCTGTCACTGCTTTATTACACCTTGTAAAGTGGTGTTTTGCACTCGCTTCTGCCCGCCCACACTTCAGCGCGGCAGCCACGACCAACTGACTGTACTGGGACGGACCCCACCGTTCGCGGCGACTGTGACTGTTGACTGGGCCTGTTAGTGCATTTTTCAAAGCGCAACTTGGCTGGCACCGTATTTGGATCAAGCAATTTTACACTTCTGAAAAATAATCACGAGCCGACGTCTTCCTATTTCATTACGTTTTAATTTCTACGAATATTACGTTCTATTTCTACGAATATTACGTTTAGTTTCTACGAATATTACGTTCTATTTCTACGAATATTACGTTTAGTTTCTACGAATATTACGTTCTATTTCTACACACCTTTTTTTTGACAGTATATTTTATGTATCTACCGTTCGCTATAACTTTTGTGTTTTTTTATTTATTTACGCAAGAGTAGAGTTGGAGACTGTTGTGTTTGTGTCATGGCTTACCTTTATTATTTCTAGTACCTTTTTAAGTCAACAACACTTTCTTACACTACTTACATTATAATCCTGATAATAGTTGGAACAGCGGTGGTTAACACGAGCCAAGAAGATTGATTCATTACAGAATATTAAGTGTTTACAAAAATTAAATTGAGATCTAATAAGAAATCCCCCATTAAAAAGAGAAGGTAGTAGATATACCTAATTGATAATTTGTCCTCAAGTTTTCTCGTTCTTACTCTATCGTAGTCGCGCCGCCATAATTGTCCGCAAGGTAAATTAATAAAACTGCTTTGTGCGAAGGGCAAGAGGCTCTCGTGATGTGAAGTGGTGAGGCAGGTCGCCTATAGACATTAGTAACACCAGAGGTCAAGAGATGCGTCGCCTGCCTTTAAGGTCCCTTAATCGTATCGGTTCGAGCAAACTGCAGCCGCAATTTGATTGCACAAATGTCTCTGCGAGACAAGAACTTTCTCGCACAACGCGCGATTTTAGAATGGCAGACGTAAACAAATCTTGGCATGGGTGGAATTTCGCATTGTGATGTTATGCCCGGTGGTTGATTTCGGCTGCTGTATTTACCTGAACAACTCTGAGCACTCCCCATGATAATCTTTAATTAATTGTGTTGTTCTGATCGCAGCTTGCAGCACAGTTCCGGCGCAGCAACCGCTGCAGCCAGCACGCCATCGGATCCGCCATGTTACAAGTCTTTTAGTGAGTTTTACTTACCTATTTACTTTTTATTAATAATAGTCTCGTATTTTAACCAACGTATATATGTAAATTTAGTATATTTTCATAAGAATGTAAATAATTTTCAAAAGATGCATAAAAAACATAATAGTAATGCCCAATACCCACTTATAGGCTAAGAAAACTCGACAAGTCATTTATCAGCAAATGTAGGGTTATTGTAGATGTTCTATCACCACATGTTGTGGTGAAATTTTTTTATTAGTTGTTGACTATTCGGTCTTTCTCAATTCTTATTGTTCAAATGTGGCGTTCGGTGTGTTGTGTGCACTGTGCTTTCGGTGTTAACTAATTTATTATTACTTAAATGGTTACTTCCTTAAAAATGGTTTACACTTGCAATGTTATTTAGACAGTTTCTCCCTAAACTTAACCTCTCGTATGAGATATGAGATGCCACCTGCTCAGCTGACGCTATATCCACTTGTGCTTACAATAGTCGCGGTATCATTATTCGGTTTATGTTACGGGTTACTAGATAAACAAGCTTGATTATTAAACGTGATTTATGAAAGTTTCGTGCTGTGATATCGGCGCTCTTTCAGAGTTGTACGAGAAATTATGACTAAATTATGTAACTACAACAATGTTATGTCAACAGTAAAATTATGGCTCAACGCGTCTAAATGAAAATATTTAAATTGAAGTCTTTGTATTATTTTTACTATAGTGGACACGTTATAATATGATCTTATGATTTCTTTCAAAAAAAAATTGTTTATTTTAAAATAATAATTTCACAAAGTAATGTTCCCGTTGTATGCTAAACAAAAATGGCCGCCGAAAGCTAAGGCCAAAGAAATACTAATGTATTTTGTCTTCAAAAGCGTTGCGCCTTTGTTTTGTGGCTCTTAGAACCAAGAGCAATTAATAATACACCGGGTAAAAGAAAAATCTGGTGTTTTTGTCTAGGGATACGTACCTATATGTTGACAGTTTTTTGACAGCTGTCTTGCCGTGTCCACGGGGAGACGGTAGGTAGCATAGGACCATAGAAAGTAGAAACGCTTGCCGTGTACGTTTTTACACTGGAGCGTATCGGTAGTGCAGTTCTCGTAGTGTACGTACATGTATTTATTATCCATCTGTTGTTTTCAGTAAAACGCGAAAGAATCACAATACAAAATGTAATTTAACAACCTGTGATCGTAGTGACGTGACGAAACTATTATTGTGATAGTTCCTAACCGATTAATTAATAACACTAATTTATAAATAATAAGTGTCGCGGACAGTGTAACATCACGAATTAGTAGTTTTATATGATCCGTGTAAGTCTTATTGGGTGGTTAAGTAAAATTAAATTTGGTTTTCTATTATCAGTGCATGAAATACAACGCCAAAACGGTTGATATTGATATATATTGAAGAAATTTTCAGAAAATAAATTGTTTGTGAGTTGACATTAATTGAACAATGTGTTAAGTTCTTATGTTGTATATTTGTCCACAGGTCCATTTAGTTTGTCTTGAGGTAAGCAATGAGTGAAGCGAATGCATTGGGAAATGTACCATCATCTCAGCTGAGCTAAAAGTGCTTTTCTGCAAGGTAAAGGTGAAAAGTTATTAGATTTGTATTGTTACACATTTTTCTGAATGGAATAGGAGGTCAAATGAGTGAATGGGACACATGATGTTAACACCTGAGGAATCACAGAAATGTTGAAAGGGTGTACACATCTTATATTCAAGCCCATTTTGTACCATGTGTTGGTAGATGCCTACATTTGTATGTTGAATATTACAATGTCTTCGTGGCTGATATAATAGTAATTAATTATACATTGCTGCCTGAGAAACAGTGCGATGCACACCTGGTTGAATTAACTATGGATACAACATATGGTTTGTTACGACATACCGTGGAGGGCTCATGTGACACCTTTTCTTAATCAGAACCTTTGTTTAAATATGATACATGTTGGTATAATGCATAATATGGGATGCCTGGTGTGGTGTCCATAAACTATTAAACACAGTCTTATCTGAGTAAAAAGTTTGGCAATATGTGCAGCAAAATGAGCCTCAAAGATCCCGGACATGCTTATTGCAACTAAAAACATGGCCATTTTTTAACACTATATTTAAAGGGAGTTTCTGATATGCTATAACAAAATGTTGGAATATTACTCTGCAACCAATTTGAAGACAGTGCTGTTTACACAGATTTAAAATGAACTTATAGAAATATATTTGTGATCACCACAAAGCGCTGATCAAAGACACCAGTGCAATTTAATTTTGCTTGTTGACTAAAATATTAATATCCTATGTAAACATATTCCTGTATCTTATATAATACTTTCTGTTACTATGTGATTCAAGTCTAATGTGTAGTTGTAGCTATGCCTAGACTGGGGCTTGATAGTGTGTTAGAATGTGAAATCAAATATCAAAATATAATAGAACAAAATGTCAACATTTAACTATGTTAAACATTTATTTGTCTAATGTTCAGAGTCAATAACTTAATGTTGTGGAGTGGCTAGAGTTAAGTATTTGCACTTGTAAATATGCTAAGTTCAACAGTACAAATTTAGGTTATATTCTTCCTGGAAGTTCAGTTTGCTTACTTAGATTCTACTTTGGGAATAAAAACTGCTTGTTGTCTTAAAAAAGAATGCACTGTCAAGAACAGTGTCAACAGCTGCATGAATAGGTGAGGATGATAATTATTGAATTATCAAATCACTTCAGATGGAGTTACAGAGCATTGTGTGCAATATTAGAAGAGCAGTAGTAAATGGAATATATTTAAATTTATTTAAGAATTTTACGGTCTCCTCAATATAAAGTTTTTTTAAATGTCTTGGTGGTGGGTCTTCAAGTTACTTCATAGTTATTGATATACCTAGGTAACAGCCGTTCAGCAATCATCTGCACAAAAAAATAGAATATTTATTATATTAATAAAACTATGTATAATCTTAATGAGAGTAACCTTCCTTAAAAATGGTTGAGGGGAGCGGCGGCAAACATAGCTTATAATAATTAATATTTTACATAGGTATTTATTTGAAGTTAGATATTGTTATGTAATTTTTGCATTAGTAATGTGATCACAAATGTACAGCATGTCCAAAGTAATAAGAATTTCATATACGCAATAAGCCATTTCATGTCACCAAATTGGTGACCCCGACGTGGTAAATTGCAACACTTCATTCGACGTGTTCACAAACATAGTGCCTGGGTAGTCTGCATCGTGGCACACTGCATTCACCTACCATGGCTGAAAAAGTTGCTGCATGGTTCCTGCTGCCTGCATGTTGCATGTTTGCACTACACTCAAGGTACTAACTCTCCTTTTACTATATTAGAATCAACAAGAATGACTTGACTTGCAAACTTTAATAATTTCAATTAAGAATAACCGCAAAGTATTTTTATGTGTTCTACCCACTATATTGTGATCTAAAAGAAATGAATTACGAGTACCTACTAACAGTTTTATTGCACATAAATGTAATATATCGGTAATATTATGCAACTGTGTTTAGTTTAGACTGGTACGTGTAGGATAAAGCGGCTGTGTAGGCTTTGGTTTCGAGTCGGGCTACAGTAAAGGAAGAAAAGAAAGAAGATAGAAGACTCGCTGCGGCTTATTACTCTGCGATGAAAATCTTTGGCCTGAAATCCTGTCACTGCTTTATTACACCTTGTAAAGTGGTGTTTTGCACTCGCTTCTGCCCGCCCACACTTCAGCGCGGCAGCCACTACCAACTGACTGTACTGGGACGGACCCCACCGTTCGCGGCGACTGTGACTGTTTCAAAGCGCAACTTGGCTGGCACCGTATTTGGATCAAGCAATTTTACACTTCTGAAAAATAATCACGAGCCGACGTCTTCCTATTTCATTACGTTTTAATTTCTACGAATATTACGTTCTATTTCTACGAATATTACGTTTAGTTTCTACGAATATTACGTTCTATTTCTACGAATATTACGTTTAGTTTCTACGAATATTACGTTCTATTTCTACACACCTTTTTTTTGACAGTATATTTTATGTATCTACCGTTCGCTATAACTTTTGTGTTTTTTTATTTATTTACGCAAGAGTAGAGTTGGAGACTGTTGTGTTTGTGTCATGGCTTACCTTTATTATTTCTAGTACCTTTTTAAGTCAACAACACTTTCTTACACTACTTACATTATAATCCTGATAATAGTTGGAACAGCGGTGGTTAACACGAGCCAAGAAGATTGATTCATAACAGAATATTAAGTGTTAACAAAAATTAAATTGAGATCTAATAAGAAATCCCCCATTAAAAAGAGAAGGTAGTAGATATACCTAATTGATAATTTGTCCTCAAGTTTTCTCGTTCTTACTCTATCGTAGTCGCGCCGCCATAATTGTCCGCAAGGTAAATTAATAAAACTGCTTTGTGCGAAGGGCAAGAGGCTCTCGTGATGTGAAGTGGTGAGGCAGGTCGCCTATAGACATTAGTAACACCAGAGGTCAAGAGATGCGTCGCCTGCCTTTAAGGTCCCTTAATCGTATCGGTTCGAGCAAACTGCAGCCGCAATTTGATTGCACAAATGTCTCTGCGAGACAAGAACTTTCTCGCACAACGCGCGATTTTAGAATGGCAGACGTAAACAAATCTTGGCATGGGTGGAATTTCGCATTGTGATGTTATGCCCGGTGGTTGATTTCGGCTGCTGTATTTACCTGAACAACTCTGAGCACTCCCCATGATAATCTTTAATTAATTGTGTTGTTCTGATCGCAGCTTGCAGCACAGTTCCGGCGCAGCAACCGCTGCAGCCATCACGCCATCGGATCCGCCATGTTACAAGTCTTTTAGTGAGTTTTACTTACCTATTTACTTTTTATTAATAATAGTCTCGTATTTTAACCAACGTATATATGTAAATTTAGTATATTTTCATAAGAATGTAAATAATTTTCAAAAGATGCATAAAAAACATAATAGTAATGCCCAATACCCACTTATAGGCTAAGAAAACTCGACAAGTCATTTATCAGCAAATGTAGGGTTATTGTAGATGTTCTATCACCACATGTTGTGGTGAAATTTTTTTATTAGTTGTTGACTATTCGGTCTTTCTCAATTCTTATTGTTCAAATGTGGCGTTCGGTGTGTTGTGTGCACTGTGCTTTCGGTGTTAACTAATTTATTATTACTAAATGGTTACTTCCTTAAAAATGGTTTACACTTGCAATGTTATTTAGACAGTTTCTCCCTAAACTTAACCTCTCGTATGAGATATGAGATGCCACCTGCTCAGCTGACGCTATATCCACTTGTGCTTACAATAGTCGCGGTATTTTTATTCGGTTTATGTTACGGGTTACTAGATAAACAAGCTTGATTATTAAACGTGATTTATGAAAGTTTCGTGCTGTGATATCGGCGCTCTTTCAGAGTTGTACGAGAAATTATGACTAAATTATGTAACTACAACAATGTTATGTCAACAGTAAAATTATGGCTAAACGCGTCTAAATGAAAATATTTAAATTGAAGTCTTTGTATTATTTTTACTATAGTGGACACGTTATAATATGATCTTATGATTTCTTTCAAACAAAAATTGTTTATTTTAAAATAATAATTTCACAAAGTAATGTTCCCGTTGTATGCTAAACAAAAATGGCCGCCGAAAGCTAAGGCCAAAGAAATACTAATGTATTTTGTCTTCAAAAGCGTTGCGCCTTTGTTTTGTGGCTCTTAGAACCAAGAGCAATTAATAATACACCGGGTAAAAGAAAAATCTGGTGTTTTTGTCTAGGGATACGTACCTATATGTTGATAGTTTTTTGACAGCGGTCTTGCCGTGTCCACGGGGAGACGGTAGGTAGCATAGGACCATAGAAAGTAGAAACGCTTGCCGTGTACGTTTTTACACTGGAGCGTATCGGTAGTGCAGTTCTCGTAGTGTACGTACATGTATTTATTATCCACCTGTTGTTTTCAGTAAAACGCGAAAGAATCACAATACAAAATGTAATTTAATTATATATTGTGATAGTTCCTAACCGATTAATTAATAACACTAATTTATAAATAATAAGTGTCGCGGACAGTGTAACATCACGAATTAGTAGTTTTATAAGATCCGTGTAAGTCTTATTGGGTGGTTAAGTAAAATTAAATTTGGTTTTCTATTATCAGTGCATGAAATACAACGCCAAAACGGTTGATATTGATATATATTGAAGAAATTTTCAGAAAATACATTGTTTGTGAGTTGACATTAATTGAACAATGTGTTAAGTTCTTATGTTGTATATTTGTCCACAGGTCCATTTAGTTTGTCTTGAGGTAAGCAATGAGTGAAGCGAATGCATTGGGAAATGAACCATCATCTCAGCTGAGCTAAAAGTGCTTTTCTGCAAGGTAAAGGTGAAAAGTTATTAGATTTGTATTGTTACACATTTTTCTGAATGGAATAGGAGGTCAAATGAGTGAATGGGACACATGATGTTAACACCTGAGGAATCACAGAAATGTTGAAAGGGTGTACACATCTTATATTCAAGCCCATTTTGTACCATGTGTTGGTAGATGCCTACATTTGTATGTTGAATATTACAATGTCTTCGTGGCTGATATAATAGTAATTAATTATACATTGCTGCCTGAGAAACAGTGCGATGCACACCTGGTTGAATTAACTATGGATACAACATATGGTTTGTTACGACATACCGTGGAGGGCTCATGTGACACCTTTTCTTAATCAGAACCTTTGTTTAAATATGATACATGTTGGTATAATGCATAATATGGGATGCCTGGTGTGGTGTCCATAAACTATTAAACACAGTCTTATCTGAGTAAAAAGTTTGGCAATATGTGCAGCAAAATGAGCCTCAAAGATCCCGGACATGCTTATTGCAACTAAAAACATGGCCATTTTTTAACACTATATTTAAAGGGAGTTTCTGATATGCTATAACAAAATGTTGGAATATTACTCTGCAACCAATTTGAAGACAGTGCTGTTTACACAGATTTAAAATGAACTTATAGAAATATATTTGTGATCACCACAAAGCGCTGATCAAAGACACCAGTGCAATTTAATTTTGCTTGTTGACTAAAATATTAATATCCTATGTAAACATATTCCTGTATCTTATATAATACTTTGTGTTACTATGTGATTCAAGTACTAATGTGTAGTTGTGGCTATGCCTAGACTGGGGCTTGATAGTGTGTTAGAATGTGAAATCAAATATCAAAATATAATAGAACAAAATGTCAACATTTAACTATGTTAAACATTTATTTGTCTAATGTTCAGAGTCAATAACTTAATGTTGTGGAGTGGCTAGAGTAAAGTATTTGCACTTGTAAATATGCTAAGTTCAACAGTACAAATTTAGTTTATATTCTTCCTGGAAGTTCAGTTTGCTTACTTAGATTCTACTTTGGGAATAAAAACTGCTTGTTGTCTTAAAAAAGAATGCACTGTCACGAACAGTGTCAACAGCTGCATGAATAGGTGAGGATGATAATTATTGAATTATCAAATCACTTCAGATGGAGTTACAGAGCATTGTGTGCAATATTAGAAGAGCAGTAGTAAATGGGATATATTTAAATTTATTTAAGAATTTTACGGTCTCCTCAATATAAAGTTTTTTTAAATGTCTTGGTGGTGGGTCTTCAAGTTACTTCATAGTTATTGATATACCTAGGTAACAGCCGTTCAGCAATCATCTGCACAAAAAAATATAATATTTATTATATTAATAAAACTATGTATAATCTTAATGAGAGTAAACCTTCCTTAAAAATGGTTGAGGGGAGCGGTGGGGTTTTGTGACATGTAAGGTATGTGTATTCTTTTAAGTGAAAAATAAAATTTATGTACTGTAGAATTAATTATGATGTACCAGTATATTATAAGACTCGTTTCGAATGCCAATACCAACTAAAAAATTGCCTCTTTAATTTACCGGATCCAGAAACATGATCAATTCTTAAGTATTTTTTCGAATGGTGTTGTAGCGATTTTCTAAGACAATATGATTGAATGCCAGGCCAGAAAACTAGCGTCGCTGGGTAAAAAGAAAGAGCAGGGTTCTCTGCCCTATTTCAATCTAGCATTGAACCGGCAAGCATAGCTTATAATAATTAATATTTTACATAGGTATTTATTTGAAGTTAGATATTGTTATGTAATTTTTGCATTAGTAATGTGATCAGAAATGTACAGCAAGTCCAAAGTAATAAGAATTTCATTTACGCAATAAGCCATTTCATGCCACCAAATTGGTGACCCCGACGTGGTAAATTGCAACACTTCATTCGACGTGTTCACAAACATAGTGCCTGGGTAGTCTGCATCTTGGCACACTGCATTCACCTACCATGGCTGAAAAAGTTGCTGCATGGTTCCTGCTGCCTGCATGTTGCATGTTTGCACTACACTCAAGGTACTAACTCTCCTTTTACTATATTAGAATCAACAAGAATGACTTGACTTGCAAACTTTAATAATTTCAATTAAGAATAACCGCAAAGTATTTTTATGTGTTCTACCCACTATATTGTGATCTAAAAGAAATGAATTACGAGTACCTACTAACAGTTTTATTGCACATTAATGTAAGATATCGGTAATATTATGCAACTGTGTTTAGTTTAGACTGGTACGTGTAGGATAAAGCGGCTGTGTAGGCTTTGGTTTCGAGTCGGGCTACAGTAAAGGAAGAAAAGAAAGAAGATAGAAGACTCGCTGCGGCTTATTACTCTGCGATGAAAATCTTTGGCCTGAAATCCTGTCACTGCTTTATTACACCTTGTAAAGTGGTGTTTTGCACTCGCTTCTGCCCGCCCACACTTCAGCGCGGCAGCCACGACCAACTGACTGTACTGGGACAGACCCCACCGTTCGCGGCGACTGTGACTGTTGACTGGGCCTGTTAGTGCATTTTTCAAAGCGCAACTTGGCTGGCACCGTATTTGGATCAAGCAATTTTACACTTCTGAAAAATAATCACGAGCCGACGTCTTCCTATTTCATTACGTTTTAATTTCTACGAATATTACGTTCTATTTCTACGAATATTACGTTCTATTTCTACGAATATTACGTTTAGTTTCTACGAATATTACGTTCTATTTCTACACACCTTTTTTTTGACAGTATATTTTATGTATCTACCGTTCGCTATAACTTTTGTGTTTTTTTATTTATTTACGCAAGAGTAGAGTTGGAGACTGTTGTGTTTGTGTCATGGCTTACCTTTATTATTTCTAGTACCTTTTTAAGTCAACAACACTTTCTTACACTACTTACATTATAATCCTGATAATAGTTGGAACAGCGGTGGTTAACACGAGCCAAGAAGATTGATTCATAACAGAATATTAAGTGTTTACAAAAATTAAATTGAGATCTTATAAGAAATCCCCCATTAAAAAGAGAAGGTAGTAGATATACCTAATTGATAATTTGTCCTCAAGTTTTCTCGTTCTTACTCTATCGTAGTCGCGCCGCCATAATTGTCCGCAAGGTAAATTAATAAAACTGCTTTGTGCGAAGGGCAAGAGGCTCTCGTGATGTGAAGTGGTGAGGCAGGTCGCCTATAGACATTAGTAACACCAGAGGTAAAGAGATGCGTCGCCTGCCTTTAAGGTCCCTTAATCGTATCGGTTCGAGCAAACTGCAGCCGCAATTTGATTGCACAAATGTCTCTGCGAGACAAGAACTTTCTCGCACAACGCGCGATTTTAGAATGGCAGACGTAAACAAATCTTGGCATGGGTGGAATTTCGCATTGTGATGTTATGCCCGGTGGTTGATTTCGGCTGCTGTATTTACCTGAACAACTCTGAGCACTCCCCATGATAATCTTTAATTAATTGTGTTGTTCTGATCGCAGCTTGCAGCACAGTTCCGGCGCAGCAACCGCTGCAGCCAGCACGCCATCGGATCCGCCATGTTACAAGTCTTTTAGTGAGTTTTACTTACCTATTTACTTTTTATTAATAATAGTCTCGTATTTTAACCAACGTATATATGTAAATTTAGTATATTTTCATAAGAATGTAAATAATTTTCAAAAGATGCATAAAAAACATAATAGTAATGCCCAATACCCACTTATAGGCTAAGAAAACTCGACAAGTCATTTATCAGCAAATGTAGGGTTATTGTAGATGTTCTATCACCACATGTTGTGGTGAAATTTTTTTATTAGTTGTTGACTATTCGGTCTTTCTCAATTCTTATTGTTCAAATGTGGCGTTCGGTGTGTTGTGTGCACTGTGCTTTCGGTGTTAACAAATTTATTATTACTTAAATGGTTACTTCCTTAAAAATGGTTTACACTTGCAATGTTATTTAGACAGTTTCTCCCTAAACTTAACCTCTCGTATGAGATATGAGATGCCACCTGCTCAGCTGACGCTATATCCACTTGTGCTTACAATAGTCGCGGTATTTTTATTCGGTTTATGTTACGGGTTACTAGATAAACAAGCTTGATTATTAAACGTGATTTATGAAAGTTTCGTGCTGTGATATCGGCGCTCTTTCAGAGTTGTACGAGAAATTATGACTAAATTATGTAACTACAACAATGTTATGTCAACAGTAAAATTATGGCTCAACGCGTCTTAATGAAAATATTTAAATTGAAGTCTTTGTATTATTTTTACTATAGTGGACACGTTATAATATGATCTTATGATTTCTTTCAAACAAAAATTGTTTATTTTAAAATAATAATTTCACAAAGTAATGTTCCCGTTGTATGCTAAACAAAAATGGCCGCCGAAAGCTAAGGCCAAAGAAATACTAATGTATTTTGTCTTCAAAAGCGTTGCGCCTTTGTTTTGTGGCTCTTAGAACCAAGAGCAATTAATAATACACCGGGTAAAAGAAAAATCTGGTGTTTTTGTCTAGGGATACGTACCTATATGTTGACAGTTTTTTGACAGCGGTCTTGCCGTGTCCACGGGGAGACGGTAGGTAGCATAGGACCATAGAAAGTAGAAACGCTTGCCGTGTACGTTTTTACACTGGAGCGTATCGGTAGTGCAGTTCTCGTAGTGTACGTACATGTATTTATTATCCACCTGTTGTTTTCAGTAAAACGCGAAAGAATCACATTACAAAATGTAATTTAACAACCTGTGATCGTAGTGACGTGACGAAACTATTATTGTGATAGTTCCTAACCGATTAATTAATAACACTAATTTATAAATAATAAGTGTCGCGGACAGTGTAACATCACGAATTAGTAGTTTTATATGATCCGTGTAAGTCTTATTGGGTGGTTAAGTAAAATTAAATTTGGTTTTCTATTATCAGTGCATGACATACAACGCCAAAACGGTTGATATTGATATATAATGAAGAAATTTTCAGAAAATGAATTGTTTGTGAGTTGACATTAATTGAACAATGTGTTAAGTTCTTATGTTGTATATTTGTCCACAGGTCTATTTAGTTTGTCTTGAGGTAAGCAATGAGTGAAGCGAATGCATTGGGAAATGAACCATCATCTCAGCTGAGCTAAAAGTGCTTTTCTGCAAGGTAAAGATGAAAAGTTATTAGATTTGTATTGTTACACATTTTTTTGAATGGAATAGGAGGTCAAATGAGTGAATGGGACACATGATGTTAACACCTGAGGAATCACAGAAATGTTGAAAGGGTGTACACATCTTATATTCAAGCCCATTTTGTACCATGTGTTGGTAGATGCCTACATTTGTATGTTGAATATTACAATGTCTTCGTGGCTGATATAATAGTAGTTAATTATACATTGCTGCCTGAGAAACAGTGCAATACACACCTGGTTGAATTAACTATGGATACGACATATGGTTTGTTACGACATACCGTGGAGGGCTCATGTGACACCTTTTCTTAATCAGAACCTTTGTTTAAATATGATACATGTTGGTATAATGCATAATATGGGATGCCTGGTGTGGTGTCCATAAACTATTAAACACAGTCTTATCTGAGTAAAAAGTTTGGCAATATGTGCAGCAAAATGAGCCTCAAAGATCCCGGACATGCTTATTGCAACTAAAAACATGGCCATTTTTTAACACTATATTTAAAGGGAGTTTCTGATATGCTATAACAAAATGTTGGAATATTACTCTGCAACCAATTTGAAGACAGTGCTGTTTACACAGATTTAAAATGAACTTATAGAAATATATTTGTGATCACCACAAAGCGCTGATCAAAGACACCAGTGCAATTTAATTTTGCTTGTTGACTAAAAGATTAATATCCTATGTAAACATATTCCTGTATCTTATATAATACTTTCTGTTACTATGTGATTCAAGTCTAATGTGTAGTTGTAGCTATGCCTAGACTGGGGCTTGATAGTGTGTTAGAATGTGAAATCAAATATCAAAATATAATAGAACAAAATGTCAACATTTAACTATGTTAAACATTTATTTGTCTAATGTTCAGAGTCAATAACTTAATGTTGTGGAGTGGCTAGAGTAAAGTATTTGCACTTGTAAATATGCTAAGTTCAACAGTACAAATTTAGTTTATATTCTTCCTGGAAGTTCAGTTTGCTTACTTAGATTCTACTTTGGGAATAAAAACTGCTTGTTGTCTTAAAAAAGAATGCACTGTCACGAACAGTGTCAACAGCTGCATGAATAGGTGAGGATGATAATTATTGAATTATCAAATCACTTCAGATGGAGTTACAGAGCATTGTGTGCAATATTAGAAGAGCAGTAGTAAATGGAATATATTTAAATTTATTTAAGAATTTTACGGTCTCCTCAATATAAAGTTTTTTTAAATGTCTTGGTGGCGGGTCTTCAAGTTACTTCATAGTTATTGATATACCTAGGTAACAGCCGTTCAGCAATCATCTGCACAAAAAAATAGAATATTTATTATATTAATAAAACTATGTATAATCTTAATGAGAGTAACCTTCCTTAAAAATGGTTGAGGGGAGCGGTGGGGTTTTGTGACATGTAAGGTATGTGTATTCTTTTAAGTGAAAAATAAAATTTATGTACTGTAGAATTAATTATGATGTACCAGTATATTATAAGACTCGTTTCGAATGCCAATACCAACTAAAAAATTGCCTCTTTAATTTACCGGATCCAGAAACATGATCAATTCTTAAGTATTTTTTCGAATGGTGTTGTAGCGATTTTCTAAGACAATATGATTGAATGCCAGGCCAGAAAACTAGCGTCGCTGGGTAAAAAGAAAGAGCAGGGTTCTCTGCCCTATTTGAAATCTAGCATTGAACCGGCAAACATAGCTTATAATAATTAATATTTTACATATGTATTTATTTGAAGTTTGATATTGTTATGTAATTTTTGCATTGGTAATGTGATCACAAATGTACAGCAAGTCCAAAGTAATAAGAATTTCATTTACGCAATAAGCCATTTCATGCCACCAAATTGATGACCCCGACGTGGTAAATTGCAACACTTCATTCGACGTGTTCACAAACATAGTGCCTGGGTATTCTGCATCGTGGCACACTGCATTCACCTACCATGGCTGAAAAAGTTGCTGCATGGTTCCTGCTGCCTGCATGTTGCATGTTTGCACTACACTCAAGGTACTAACTCTCCTTTTACTATATTAGAATCAACAAGAATGACTTGACTTGCAAACTTTAATAATTTCAATTAAGAATAACCGCAAAGTATTTTTATGTGTTCTACCCACTATATTGTGATCTAAAAGAAATGAATTACGAGTACCTACTAACAGTTTTATTGCACATTAATGTAATATATCGGTAATATTATAATATTATGCAACTGTATTTAGTTTAGACTGGTACGTGTAGGATAAAGCGGCCGTGTAGGCTTTGGTTTCGAGTCGGGCTACAGTAAAGGAAGAAAAGAAAGAAGATAGAAGACTCGCTGCGGCTTATTACTCTGCGATGAAAATCTTTGGCCTGAAATCCTGTCACTGCTTTATTACACCTTGTAAAGTGGTGTTTTGCACTCGCTTCTGCCCGCCCACACTTCAGCGCGGCAGCCACGACCAACTGACTGTACTGGGACGGACCCTACCGTTCGCGGCGACTGTGACTGTTGACTGGGCCTGTTAGTGCATTTTTCAAAGCGCAACTTGGCTGGCACCGTATTTGGATCAAGCAATTTTACACTTCTGAAAAATAATCACGAGCCGACGTCTTCCTATTTCCTTACGTTTTAATTTCTACGAATATTACGTTTAGTTTCTACGAATATTACGTTCTATTTCTACGAATATTACGTTTAGTTTCTACGAATATTACGTTCTATTTCTACGAATATTACGTTTAGTTTCTACGAATATTACGTTCTATTTCTACACACCTTTTTTTTGACAGTATATTTTTTGTATCTACCGTTCGCTATAACTCTTGTGTTTTTTTATTTATTTACGCGAGAGTAGAGTTGGAGACTGATGTGTTTGTGTCATGGCTTACCTTTATTATTTCTAGTACCTTTTTAAGTCAACAACACTTTCTTACACTACTTACATTATAATCCTGATAATCGTTGGAATTAAATTATTTTAAATTGAGATCTAATAAGAAATCCCCCATTAAAAAGAGAAGGTAGTAGATATACCTAATTGATAATTTGTCCTCAAGTTTTCTCGTTCTTACTCTATCGTAGTCGCGCCGCCATAATTGTCCGCAAGGTAAATTAATAAAACTGCTTTGTGCGAAGGGCAAGAGGCTCTCGTGATGTGAAGTGGTGAGGCAGGTCGCCTATAGACATTAGTAACACCAGAGGTCAAGAGATGCGTCGCCTGCCTTTAAGGTCCCTTAATCGTATCGGTTCGAGCAAACTGCAGCCGCAATTTGATTCCACAAATGTCTCTGCGAGACAAGAACTTTCTCGCACAACGCGCGATTTTAGAATGGCAGACGTAAACATCTTGGCATGGGTGTGTTATGTTATGCCCGGTGGTTGATTTCGGCTGCTGTATTTACCTGAACAACTCTGAGCACTCCCCGTGATAATCTTTAATTAATTGTGTTGTTCTGATCGTAGCTTACAGCACAGTTCCGGCGCAGCAACCGCTGCAGCCAGCACGCCATCGGATCCGCCATGTTACAAGTCTTTAAGTGAGTTTTACTAACCTATTTACTTTTTATTAATAAAAGTCTCGGATTTTCACCAACGTATATATGTAAATTTAGTATATTTTCATAAGAATGTAAATAATTTTCAAAAGATGCATAAAAGACATAATAGTAATGCCCAATACCCACTTATAGGCTAAGAAAACTCGACAAGTCATTTATCAGCAAATGTAGGGTTATTGTAGATTTTCTATCACCACATGTTGTGGTGAAATGTTTTTATTAGTTGTTGACTATTCGGTCTTTCTCAATTCTTATTGTTCAAATGTGGCGTTCGGTGTGTTGTGTGCACTGTGCTTTCGGTGTTAACTAATTTATTATTACTTAAATGGTTACTTCCTTAAAAATGGTTTACACTTGCAATGTTATTTAGACAGTTTCTCCCTAAACTTAACCTCTCGTATGAGATATGAGATGCCACCTGCTCAGCTGACGCTATATCCACTTGTGCTTACAATAGTCGCGGTATCATTATTCGGTTTATGTTACGGGTTACTAGATAAACAAGCTTGATTATTAAACGTGATTTATGAAAGTTTCGTGCTGTGATATCGGCGCTCTTTCAGAGTTGTACGAGAAATTATGACTAAATTATGTAACTACAACAATGTTATGTCAACAGTAAAATTATGGCTCAACGCGTCTAAATGAAAATATTTAAATTGAAGTCTTTGTATTATTTTTACTATAGTGGACACGTTATAATATGATCTTATGATTTCTTTCAAACAAAAATTGTTTATTTTAAAATAATAATTTCACAAAGTAATGTTCCCGTTGTATGCTAAACAAAAATGGCCGCCGAAAGCTAAGGCCAAAGAAATACTAATGTATTTTGTCTTCAAAAGCGTTGCGCCTTTGTTTTGTGGCTCTTAGAACCAAGAGCAATTAATAATACACCGGGTAAAAGAAAAATCTGGTGTTTTTGTCTAGGGATACGTACCTATATGTTGACAGTTTTTTGACAGCGGTCTTGCCGTGTCCACGGGGAGACGGTAGGTAGCATAGGACCATAGAAAGTAGAAACGCTTGCCGTGTACGTTTCATTGGAGCGTATCGGTAGTGCAGTTCTCGTAGTGTACGTACATGTATTTATTATCCATCTGTTGTTTTCAGTAAAACGCGAAAGAATCACAATACAAAATGTAATTTAATAACCTGTGATCGTAGTGACGTGACGAAACTATTATTGTGATAGTTCCTAACCGATTAATTAATAACACTAATTTATAAATAATAAGTGTCGCGGACAGTGTAACATCACGAATTAGTAGTTTTATATGATCCGTGTAAGTCTTATTGGGTGGTTAAGTAAAATTAAATTTGGTTTTCTATTATCAGTGCATGAAATACAACGCCAAAACGGTTGATATTGATATATATTGAAGAAATTTTCAGAAAATAAATTGTTTGTGAGTTGACATTAATTGAACAATGTGTTAAGTTCTTATGTTGTATATTTGTCCACAGGTCCATTTAGTTTGTCTTGAGGTAAGCAATGAGTGAAGCGAATGCATTGGGAAATGAACCATCATCTCAGCTGAGCTAAAAGTGCTTTTCTGCAAGGTAAAGGTGAAAAGTTATTAGATTTGTATTGTTACACATTTTTCTGAATGGAATAGGAGGTCAAATGAGTGAATGGGACACATGATGTTAACACCTGAGGAATCACAGAAATGTTGAAAGGGTGTACACATCTTATATTCAAGCCCATTTTGTACCATGTGTTGGTAGATGCCTACATTTGTATGTTGAATATTACAATGTCTTCGTGGCTGATATAATAGTAATTAATTATACATTGCTGCCTGAGAAACAGTGCGATGCACACCTGGTTGAATTAACTATGGATACAACATATGGTTTGTTACGACATACCGTGGAGGGCTCATGTGACACCTTTTCTTAATCAGAACCTTTGTTTAAATATGATACATGTTGGTATAATGCATAATATGGGATGCCTGGTGTGGTGTCCATAAACTATTAAACACAGTCTTATCTGAGTAAAAAGTTTGGCAATATGTGCAGCAAAATGAGCCTCAAAGATCCCGGACATGCTTATTGCAACTAAAAACATGGCCATTTTTTAACACTATATTTAAAGGGAGTTTCTGATATGCTATAACAAAATGTTGGAATATTACTCTGCAACCAATTTGAAGACAGTGCTGTTTACACAGATTTAAAATGAACTTATAGAAATATATTTGTGATCACCACAAAGCGCTGATCAAAGACACCAGTGCAATTTAATTTTGCTTGTTGACTAAAATATTAATATCCTATGTAAACATATTCCTGTATCTTATATAATACTTTGTGTTACTATGTGATTCAAGTACTAATGTGTAGTTGTGGCTATGCCTAGACTGGGGCTTGATAGTGTGTTAGAATGTGAAATCAAATATCAAAATATAATAGAACAAAATGTCAACATTTAACTATGTTAAACATTTATTTGTCTAATGTTCAGAGTCAATAACTTAATGTTGTGGAGTGGCTAGAGTAAAGTATTTGCACTTGTAAATATGCTAAGTTCAACAGTACAAATTTAGTTTATATTCTTCCTGGAAGTTCAGTTTGCTTACTTAGATTCTACTTTGGGAATAAAAACTGCTTGTTGTCTTAAAAAAGAATGCACTGTCACGAACAGTGTCAACAGCTGCATGAATAGGTGAGGATGATAATTATTGAATTATCAAATCACTTCAGATGGAGTTACAGAGCATTGTGTGCAATATTAGAAGAGCAGTAGTAAATGGGATATATTTAAATTTATTTAAGAATTTTACGGTCTCCTCAATATAAAGTTTTTTTAAATGTCTTGGTGGTGGGTCTTCAAGTTACTTCATAGTTATTGATATACCTAGGTAACAGCCGTTCAGCAATCATCTGCACAAAAAAATATAATATTTATTATATTAATAAAACTATGTATAATCTTAATGAGAGTAAACCTTCCTTAAAAATGGTTGAGGGGAGCGGTGGGGTTTTGTGACATGTAAGGTATGTGTATTCTTTTAAGTGAAAAATAAAATTTATGTACTGTAGAATTAATTATGATGTACCAGTATATTATAAGACTCGTTTCGAATGCCAATACCAACTAAAAAATTGCCTCTTTAATTTACCGGATCCAGAAACATGATCAATTCTTAAGTATTTTTTCGAATGGTTTGTAGCGATTTTCTAAGACAATATGATTGAATGCCAGGCCAGAAAACTAGCGTCGCTGGGTAAAAAGAAAGAGCAGGGTTCTCTGCCCTATTTCAATCTAGCATTGAACCGGCAAGCATAGCTTATAATAATTAATATTTTACATAGGTATTTATTTGAAGTTAGATATTGTTATGTAATTTTTGCATTAGTAATGTGATCAGAAATGTACAGCAAGTCCAAAGTAATAAGAATTTCATTTACGCAATAAGCCATTTCATGCCACCAAATTGGTGACCCCGACGTGGTAAATTGCAACACTTCATTCGACGTGTTCACAAACATAGTGCCTGGGTATTCTGCATCGTGGCACACTGCATTCACCTACCATGGCTGAAAAAGTTGCTGCATGGTTCCTGCTGCCTGCATGTTGCATGTTTGCACTACACTCAAGGTACTAACTCTCCTTTTACTATATTAGAATCAACAAGAATGACTTGACTTGCAAACTTTAATAATTTCAATTAAGAATAACCGCAAAGTATTTTTATGTGTTCTACCCACTATATTGTGATCTAAAAGAAATGAATTACGAGTACCTACTAACAGTTTTATTGCACATAAATGTAATATATCGGTAATATTATGCAACTGTGTTTAGTTTAGACTGGTACGTGTAGGATAAAGCGGCTGTGTAGGCTTTGGTTTCGAGTCGGGCTACAGTAAAGGAAGAAAAGAAAGAAGATAGAAGACTCGCTGCGGCTTATTACTCTGCGATGAAAATCTTTGGCCTGAAATCCTGTCACTGCTTTATTACACCTTGTAAAGTGGTGTTTTGCACTCGCTTCTGCCCGCCCACACTTCAGCGCGGCAGCCACGACCAACTGACTGTACTGGGACGGACCCCACCGTTCGCGGCGACTGTGACTGTTTCAAAGCGCAACTTGGCTGGCACCGTATTTGGATCAAGCAATTTTACACTTCTGAAAAATAATCACGAGCCGACGTCTTCCTATTTCATTACGTTTTAATTTCTACGAATATTACGTTCTATTTCTACGAATATTACGTTTAGTTTCTACGAATATTACGTTCTATTTCTACGAATATTACGTTTAGTTTCTACGAATATTACGTTCTATTTCTACACACCTTTTTTTTGACAGTATATTTTATGTATCTACCGTTCGCTATAACTTTTGTGTTTTTTTATTTATTTACGCAAGAGTAGAGTTGGAGACTGTTGTGTTTGTGTCATGGCTTACCTTTATTATTTCTAGTACCTTTTTAAGTCAACAACACTTTCTTACACTACTTACATTATAATCCTGATAATAGTTGGAACAGCGGTGGTTAACACGAGCCAAGAAGATTGATTCATAACAGAATATTAAGTGTTAACAAAAATTAAATTGAGATCTAATAAGAAATCCCCCATTAAAAAGAGAAGGTAGTAGATATACCTAATTGATAATTTGTCCTCAAGTTTTCTCGTTCTTACTCTATCGTAGTCGCGCCGCCATAATTGTCCGCAAGGTAAATTAATAAAACTGCTTTGTGCGAAGGGCAAGAGGCTCTCGTGATGTGAAGTGGTGAGGCAGGTCGCCTATAGACATTAGTAACACCAGAGGTCAAGAGATGCGTCGCCTGCCTTTAAGGTCCCTTAATCGTATCGGTTCGAGCAAACTGCAGCCGCAATTTGATTGCACAAATGTCTCTGCGAGACAAGAACTTTCTCGCACAACGCGCGATTTTAGAATGGCAGACGTAAACAAATCTTGGCATGGGTGGAATTTCGCATTGTGATGTTATGCCCGGTGGTTGATTTCGGCTGCTGTATTTACCTGAACAACTCTGAGCACTCCCCATGATAATCTTTAATTAATTGTGTTGTTCTGATCGCAGCTTGCAGCACAGTTCCGGCGCAGCAACCGCTGCAGCCATCACGCCATCGGATCCGCCATGTTACAAGTCTTTTAGTGAGTTTTACTTACCTATTTACTTTTTATTAATAATAGTCTCGTATTTTAACCAACGTATATATGTAAATTTAGTATATTTTCATAAGAATGTAAATAATTTTCAAAAGATGCATAAAAAACATAATAGTAATGCCCAATACCCACTTATAGGCTAAGAAAACTCGACAAGTCATTTATCAGCAAATGTAGGGTTATTGTAGATGTTCTATCACCACATGTTGTGGTGAAATTTTTTTATTAGTTGTTGACTATTCGGTCTTTCTCAATTCTTATTGTTCAAATGTGGCGTTCGGTGTGTTGTGTGCACTGTGCTTTCGGTGTTAACAAATTTATTATTACTTAAATGGTTACTTCCTTAAAAATGGTTTACACTTGCAATGTTATTTAGACAGTTTCTCCCTAAACTTAACCTCTCGTATGAGATATGAGATGCCACCTGCTCAGCTGACGCTATATCCACTTGTGCTTACAATAGTCGCGGTATTTTTATTCGGTTTATGTTACGGGTTACTAGATAAACAAGCTTGATTATTAAACGTGATTTATGAAAGTTTCGTGCTGTGATATCGGCGCTCTTTCAGAGTTGTACGAGAAATTATGACTAAATTATGTAACTACAACAATGTTATGTCAACAGTAAAATTATGGCTCAACGCGTCTAAATGAAAATATTTAAATTGAAGTCTTTGTATTATTTTTACTATAGTGGACACGTTATAATATGATCTTATGATTTCTTTCAAACAAAAATTGTTTATTTTAAAATAATAATTTCACAAAGTAATGTTCCCGTTGTATGCTAAACAAAAATGGCCGCCGAAAGCTAAGGCCAAAGAAATACTAATGTATTTTGTCTTCAAAAGCGTTGCGCCTTTGTTTTGTGGCTCTTAGAACCAAGAGCAATTAATAATACACCGGGTAAAAGAAAAATCTGGTGTTTTTGTCTAGGGATACGTACCTATATGTTGACAGTTTTTTGACAGCGGTCTTGCCGTATCCACGGGGAGACGGTAGGTAGCATAGGACCATAGAAAGTAGAAACGCTTGCCGTGTACGTTTTTACACTGGAGCGTATCGGTAGTGCAGTTCTCGTAGTGTACGTACATGTATTTATTATCCACCTGTTGTTTTCAGTAAAACGCGAAAGAATCACAATACAAAATGTAATTTAACAACCTGTGATCGTAGTGACGTGACGAAACTATTATTGTGATAGTTCCTAACCGATTAATTAATAACACTAATTTATAAATAATAAGTGTCGCGGACAGTGTAACATCACGAATTAGTAGTTTTATATGATCCGTGTAAGTCTTATTGGGTGGTTAAGTAAAATTAAATTTGGTTTTCTATTATCAGTGCATGACATACAACGCCAAAACGGTTGATATTGATATATAATGAAGAAATTTTCAGAAAATGAATTGTTTGTGAGTTGACATTAATTGAACAATGTGTTAAGTTCTTATGTTGTATATTTGTCCACAGGTCCATTTAGTTTGTCTTGAGGTAAGCAATGAGTGAAGCGAATGCATTGGGAAATGAACCATCATCTCAGCTGAGCTAAAAGTGCTTTTCTGCAAGGTAAAGATGAAAAGTTATTAGATTTGTATTGTTACACATTTTTTTGAATGGAATAGGAGGTCAAATGAGTGAATGGGACACATGATGTTAACACCTGAGGAATCACAGAAATGTTGAAAGGGTGTACACATCTTATATTCAAGCCCATTTTGTACCATGTGTTGGTAGATGCCTACATTTGTATGTTGAATATTACAATGTCTTCGTGGCTGATATAATAGTAATTAATTATACATTGCTGCCTGAGAAACAGTGCGATGCACACCTGGTTGAATTAACTATGGATACAACATATGGTTTGTTACGACATACCGTGGAGGGCTCATGTGACACCTTTTCTTAATCAGAACCTTTGTTTAAATATGATACATGTTGGTATAATGCATAATATGGGATGCCTGGTGTGGTGTCCATAAACTATTAAACACAGTCTTATCTGAGTAAAAAGTTTGGCAATATGTGCAGCAAAATGAGCCTCAAAGATCCCGGACATGCTTATTGCAACTAAAAACATGGCCATTTTTTAACACTATATTTAAAGGGAGTTTCTGATATGCTATAACAAAATGTTGGAATATTACTCTGCAACCAATTTGAAGACAGTGCTGTTTACACAGATTTAAAATGAACTTATAGAAATATATTTGTGATCACCACAAAGCGCTGATCAAAGACACCAGTGCAATTTAATTTTGCTTGTTGACTAAAATATTAATATCCTATGTAAACATATTCCTGTATCTTATATAATACTTTGTGTTACTATGTGATTCAAGTACTAATGTGTAGTTGTGGCTATGCCTAGACTGGGGCTTGATAGTGTGTTAGAATGTGAAATCAAATATCAAAATATAATAGAACAAAATGTCAACATTTAACTATGTTAAACATTTATTTGTCTAATGTTCAGAGTCAATAACTTAATGTTGTGGAGTGGCTAGAGTAAAGTATTTGCACTTGTAAATATGCTAAGTTCAACAGTACAAATTTAGTTTATATTCTTCCTGGAAGTTCAGTTTGCTTACTTAGATTCTACTTTGGGAATAAAAACTGCTTGTTGTCTTAAAAAAGAATGCACTGTCACGAACAGTGTCAACAGCTGCATGAATAGGTGAGGATGATAATTATTGAATTATCAAATCACTTCAGATGGAGTTACAGAGCATTGTGTGCAATATTAGAAGAGCAGTAGTAAATGGGATATATTTAAATTTATTTAAGAATTTTACGGTCTCCTCAATATAAAGTTTTTTTAAATGTCTTGGTGGTGGGTCTTCAAGTTACTTCATAGTTATTGATATACCTAGGTAACAGCCGTTCAGCAATCATCTGCACAAAAAAATATAATATTTATTATATTAATAAAACTATGTATAATCTTAATGAGAGTAAACCTTCCTTAAAAATGGTTGAGGGGAGCGGTGGGGTTTTGTGACATGTAAGGTATGTGTATTCTTTTAAGTGAAAAATAAAATTTATGTACTGTAGAATTAATTATGATGTACCAGTATATTATAAGACTCGTTTCGAATGCCAATACCAACTAAAAAATTGCCTCTTTAATTTACCGGATCCAGAAACATGATCAATTCTTAAGTATTTTTTCGAATGGTTTGTAGCGATTTTCTAAGACAATATGATTGAATGCCAGGCCAGAAAACTAGCGTCGCTGGGTAAAAAGAAAGAGCAGGGTTCTCTGCCCTATTTCAATCTAGCATTGAACCGGCAAGCATAGCTTATAATAATTAATATTTTACATAGGTATTTATTTGAAGTTAGATATTGTTATGTAATTTTTGCATTAGTAATGTGATCAGAAATGTACAGCAAGTCCAAAGTAATAAGAATTTCATTTACGCAATAAGCCATTTCATGCCACCAAATTGGTGACCCCGACGTGGTAAATTGCAACACTTCATTCGACGTGTTCACAAACATAGTGCCTGGGTATTCTGCATCGTGGCACACTGCATTCACCTACCATGGCTGAAAAAGTTGCTGCATGGTTCCTGCTGCCTGCATGTTGCATGTTTGCACTACACTCAAGGTACTAACTCTCCTTTTACTATATTAGAATCAACAAGAATGACTTGACTTGCAAACTTTAATAATTTCAATTAAGAATAACCGCAAAGTATTTTTATGTGTTCTACCCACTATATTGTGATCTAAAAGAAATGAATTACGAGTACCTACTAACAGTTTTATTGCACATAAATGTAATATATCGGTAATATTATGCAACTGTGTTTAGTTTAGACTGGTACGTGTAGGATAAAGCGGCTGTGTAGGCTTTGGTTTCGAGTCGGGCTACAGTAAAGGAAGAAAAGAAAGAAGATAGAAGACTCGCTGCGGCTTATTACTCTGCGATGAAAATCTTTGGCCTGAAATCCTGTCACTGCTTTATTACACCTTGTAAAGTGGTGTTTTGCACTCGCTTCTGCCCGCCCACACTTCAGCGCGGCAGCCACGACCAACTGACTGTACTGGGACGGACCCCACCGTTCGCGGCGACTGTGACTGTTTCAAAGCGCAACTTGGCTGGCACCGTATTTGGATCAAGCAATTTTACACTTCTGAAAAATAATCACGAGCCGACGTCTTCCTATTTCATTACGTTTTAATTTCTACGAATATTACGTTCTATTTCTACGAATATTACGTTTAGTTTCTACGAATATTACGTTCTATTTCTACGAATATTACGTTTAGTTTCTACGAATATTACGTTCTATTTCTACACACCTTTTTTTTGACAGTATATTTTATGTATCTACCGTTCGCTATAACTTTTGTGTTTTTTTATTTATTTACGCAAGAGTAGAGTTGGAGACTGTTGTGTTTGTGTCATGGCTTACCTTTATTATTTCTAGTACCTTTTTAAGTCAACAACACTTTCTTACACTACTTACATTATAATCCTGATAATAGTTGGAACAGCGGTGGTTAACACGAGCCAAGAAGATTGATTCATAACAGAATATTAAGTGTTAACAAAAATTAAATTGAGATCTAATAAGAAATCCCCCATTAAAAAGAGAAGGTAGTAGATATACCTAATTGATAATTTGTCCTCAAGTTTTCTCGTTCTTACTCTATCGTAGTCGCGCCGCCATAATTGTCCGCAAGGTAAATTAATAAAACTGCTTTGTGCGAAGGGCAAGAGGCTCTCGTGATGTGAAGTGGTGAGGCAGGTCGCCTATAGACATTAGTAACACCAGAGGTCAAGAGATGCGTCGCCTGCCTTTAAGGTCCCTTAATCGTATCGGTTCGAGCAAACTGCAGCCGCAATTTGATTGCACAAATGTCTCTGCGAGACAAGAACTTTCTCGCACAACGCGCGATTTTAGAATGGCAGACGTAAACAAATCTTGGCATGGGTGGAATTTCGCATTGTGATGTTATGCCCGGTGGTTGATTTCGGCTGCTGTATTTACCTGAACAACTCTGAGCACTCCCCATGATAATCTTTAATTAATTGTGTTGTTCTGATCGCAGCTTGCAGCACAGTTCCGGCGCAGCAACCGCTGCAGCCATCACGCCATCGGATCCGCCATGTTACAAGTCTTTTAGTGAGTTTTACTTACCTATTTACTTTTTATTAATAATAGTCTCGTATTTTAACCAACGTATATATGTAAATTTAGTATATTTTCATAAGAATGTAAATAATTTTCAAAAGATGCATAAAAAACATAATAGTAATGCCCAATACCCACTTATAGGCTAAGAAAACTCGACAAGTCATTTATCAGCAAATGTAGGGTTATTGTAGATGTTCTATCACCACATGTTGTGGTGAAATTTTTTTATTAGTTGTTGACTATTCGGTCTTTCTCAATTCTTATTGTTCAAATGTGGCGTTCGGTGTGTTGTGTGCACTGTGCTTTCGGTGTTAACAAATTTATTATTACTTAAATGGTTACTTCCTTAAAAATGGTTTACACTTGCAATGTTATTTAGACAGTTTCTCCCTAAACTTAACCTCTCGTATGAGATATGAGATGCCACCTGCTCAGCTGACGCTATATCCACTTGTGCTTACAATAGTCGCGGTATTTTTATTCGGTTTATGTTACGGGTTACTAGATAAACAAGCTTGATTATTAAACGTGATTTATGAAAGTTTCGTGCTGTGATATCGGCGCTCTTTCAGAGTTGTACGAGAAATTATGACTAAATTATGTAACTACAACAATGTTATGTCAACAGTAAAATTATGGCTCAACGCGTCTAAATGAAAATATTTAAATTGAAGTCTTTGTATTATTTTTACTATAGTGGACACGTTATAATATGATCTTATGATTTCTTTCAAACAAAAATTGTTTATTTTAAAATAATAATTTCACAAAGTAATGTTCCCGTTGTATGCTAAACAAAAATGGCCGCCGAAAGCTAAGGCCAAAGAAATACTAATGTATTTTGTCTTCAAAAGCGTTGCGCCTTTGTTTTGTGGCTCTTAGAACCAAGAGCAATTAATAATACACCGGGTAAAAGAAAAATCTGGTGTTTTTGTCTAGGGATACGTACCTATATGTTGACAGTTTTTTGACAGCGGTCTTGCCGTATCCACGGGGAGACGGTAGGTAGCATAGGACCATAGAAAGTAGAAACGCTTGCCGTGTACGTTTTTACACTGGAGCGTATCGGTAGTGCAGTTCTCGTAGTGTACGTACATGTATTTATTATCCACCTGTTGTTTTCAGTAAAACGCGAAAGAATCACAATACAAAATGTAATTTAACAACCTGTGATCGTAGTGACGTGACGAAACTATTATTGTGATAGTTCCTAACCGATTAATTAATAACACTAATTTATAAATAATAAGTGTCGCGGACAGTGTAACATCACGAATTAGTAGTTTTATATGATCCGTGTAAGTCTTATTGGGTGGTTAAGTAAAATTAAATTTGGTTTTCTATTATCAGTGCATGACATACAACGCCAAAACGGTTGATATTGATATATAATGAAGAAATTTTCAGAAAATGAATTGTTTGTGAGTTGACATTAATTGAACAATGTGTTAAGTTCTTATGTTGTATATTTGTCCACAGGTCCATTTAGTTTGTCTTGAGGTAAGCAATGAGTGAAGCGAATGCATTGGGAAATGAACCATCATCTCAGCTGAGCTAAAAGTGCTTTTCTGCAAGGTAAAGATGAAAAGTTATTAGATTTGTATTGTTACACATTTTTTTGAATGGAATAGGAGGTCAAATGAGTGAATGGGACACATGATGTTAACACCTGAGGAATCACAGAAATGTTGAAAGGGTGTACACATCTTATATTCAAGCCCATTTTGTACCATGTGTTGGTAGATGCCTACATTTGTATGTTGAATATTACAATGTCTTCGTGGCTGATATAATAGTAATTAATTATACATTGCTGCCTGAGAAACAGTGCGATGCACACCTGGTTGAATTAACTATGGATACAACATATGGTTTGTTACGACATACCGTGGAGGGCTCATGTGACACCTTTTCTTAATCAGAACCTTTGTTTAAATATGATACATGTTGGTATAATGCATAATATGGGATGCCTGGTGTGGTGTCCATAAACTATTAAACACAGTCTTATCTGAGTAAAAAGTTTGGCAATATGTGCAGCAAAATGAGCCTCAAAGATCCCGGACATGCTTATTGCAACTAAAAACATGGCCATTTTTTAACACTATATTTAAAGGGAGTTTCTGATATGCTATAACAAAATGTTGGAATATTACTCTGCAACCAATTTGAAGACAGTGCTGTTTACACAGATTTAAAATGAACTTATAGAAATATATTTGTGATCACCACAAAGCGCTGATCAAAGACACCAGTGCAATTTAATTTTGCTTGTTGACTAAAATATTAATATCCTATGTAAACATATTCCTGTATCTTATATAATACTTTGTGTTACTATGTGATTCAAGTACTAATGTGTAGTTGTGGCTATGCCTAGACTGGGGCTTGATAGTGTGTTAGAATGTGAAATCAAATATCAAAATATAATAGAACAAAATGTCAACATTTAACTATGTTAAACATTTATTTGTCTAATGTTCAGAGTCAATAACTTAATGTTGTGGAGTGGCTAGAGTAAAGTATTTGCACTTGTAAATATGCTAAGTTCAACAGTACAAATTTAGTTTATATTCTTCCTGGAAGTTCAGTTTGCTTACTTAGATTCTACTTTGGGAATAAAAACTGCTTGTTGTCTTAAAAAAGAATGCACTGTCACGAACAGTGTCAACAGCTGCATGAATAGGTGAGGATGATAATTATTGAATTATCAAATCACTTCAGATGGAGTTACAGAGCATTGTGTGCAATATTAGAAGAGCAGTAGTAAATGGGATATATTTAAATTTATTTAAGAATTTTACGGTCTCCTCAATATAAAGTTTTTTTAAATGTCTTGGTGGTGGGTCTTCAAGTTACTTCATAGTTATTGATATACCTAGGTAACAGCCGTTCAGCAATCATCTGCACAAAAAAATATAATATTTATTATATTAATAAAACTATGTATAATCTTAATGAGAGTAAACCTTCCTTAAAAATGGTTGAGGGGAGCGGTGGGGTTTTGTGACATGTAAGGTATGTGTATTCTTTTAAGTGAAAAATAAAATTTATGTACTGTAGAATTAATTATGATGTACCAGTATATTATAAGACTCGTTTCGAATGCCAATACCAACTAAAAAATTGCCTCTTTAATTTACCGGATCCAGAAACATGATCAATTCTTAAGTATTTTTTCGAATGGTTTGTAGCGATTTTCTAAGACAATATGATTGAATGCCAGGCCAGAAAACTAGCGTCGCTGGGTAAAAAGAAAGAGCAGGGTTCTCTGCCCTATTTCAATCTAGCATTGAACCGGCAAGCATAGCTTATAATAATTAATATTTTACATAGGTATTTATTTGAAGTTAGATATTGTTATGTAATTTTTGCATTAGTAATGTGATCAGAAATGTACAGCAAGTCCAAAGTAATAAGAATTTCATTTACGCAATAAGCCATTTCATGCCACCAAATTGGTGACCCCGACGTGGTAAATTGCAACACTTCATTCGACGTGTTCACAAACATAGTGCCTGGGTATTCTGCATCGTGGCACACTGCATTCACCTACCATGGCTGAAAAAGTTGCTGCATGGTTCCTGCTGCCTGCATGTTGCATGTTTGCACTACACTCAAGGTACTAACTCTCCTTTTACTATATTAGAATCAACAAGAATGACTTGACTTGCAAACTTTAATAATTTCAATTAAGAATAACCGCAAAGTATTTTTATGTGTTCTACCCACTATATTGTGATCTAAAAGAAATGAATTACGAGTACCTACTAACAGTTTTATTGCACATTAATGTAAGATATCGGTAATATTATGCAACTGTGTTTAGTTTAGACTGGTACGTGTAGGATAAAGCGGCTGTGTAGGCTTTGGTTTCGAGTCGGGCTACAGTAAAGGAAGAAAAGAAAGAAGATAGAAGACTCGCTGCGGCTTATTACTCTGCGATGAAAATCTTTGGCCTGAAATCCTGTCACTGCTTTATTACACCTTGTAAAGTGGTGTTTTGCACTCGCTTCTGCCCGCCCACACTTCAGCGCGGCAGCCACGACCAACTGACTGTACTGGGACAGACCCCACCGTTCGCGGCGACTGTGACTGTTGACTGGGCCTGTTAGTGCAGTTTTCAAAGCGCAACTTGGCTGGCACCGTATTTGGATCAAGCAATTTTACACTTCTGAAAAATAATCACGAGCCGACGTCTTCCTATTTCATTACGTTTTAATTTCTACGAATATTACGTTCTATTTCTACGAATATTACGTTCTATTTCTACGAATATTACGTTTAGTTTCTACGAATATTACGTTCTATTTCTACACACCTTTTTTTTGACAGTATATTTTATGTATCTACCGTTCGCTATAACTTTTGTGTTTTTTTATTTATTTACGCAAGAGTAGAGTTGGAGACTGTTGTGTTTGTGTCATGGCTTACCTTTATTATTTCTAGTACCTTTTTAAGTCAACAACACTTTCTTACACTACTTACATTATAATCCTGATAATAGTTGGAACAGCGGTGGTTAACACGAGCCAAGAAGATTGATTCATAACAGAATATTAAGTGTTTACAAAAATTAAATTGAGATCTTATAAGAAATCCCCCATTAAAAAGAGAAGGTAGTAGATATACCTAATTGATAATTTGTCCTCAAGTTTTCTCGTTCTTACTCTATCGTAGTCGCGCCGCCATAATTGTCCGCAAGGTAAATTAATAAAACTGCTTTGTGCGAAGGGCAAGAGGCTCTCGTGATGTGAAGTGGTGAGGCAGGTCGCCTATAGACATTAGTAACACCAGAGGTCAAGAGATGCGTCGCCTGCCTTTAAGGTCCCTTAATCGTATCGGTTCGAGCAAACTGCAGCCGCAATTTGATTGCACAAATGTCTCTGCGAGACAAGAACTTTCTCGCACAACGCGCGATTTTAGAATGGCAAACGTAAACAAATCTTGGCATGGGTGGAATTTCGCATTGTGATGTTATGCCCGGTGGTTGATTTCGGCTGCTGTATTTACCTGAACAACTCTGAGCACTCCCCATGATAATCTTTAATTAATTGTGTTGTTCTGATCGCAGCTTGCAGCACAGTTCCGGCGCAGCAACCGCTGCAGCCAGCACGCCATCGGATCCGCCATGTTACAAGTCTTTTAGTGAGTTTTACTTACCTATTTACTTTTTATTAATAATAGTCTCGTATTTTAACCAACGTATATATGTAAATTTAGTATATTTTCATAAGAATGTAAATAATTTTCAAAAGATGCATAAAAAACATAATAGTAATGCCCAATACCCACTTATAGGCTAAGAAAACTCGACAAGTCATTTATCAGCAAATGTAGGGTTATTGTAGATGTTCTATCACCACATGTTGTGGTGAAATTTTTTTATTAGTTGTTGACTATTCGGTCTTTCTCAATTCTTATTGTTCAAATGTGGCGTTCGGTGTGTTGTGTGCACTGTGCTTTCGGTGTTAACTAATTTATTATTACTTAAATGGTTACTTCCTTAAAAATGGTTTACACTTGCAATGTTATTTAGACAGTTTCTCCCTAAACTTAACCTCTCGTATGAGATATGAGATGGCCACCTGCTCAGCTGACGCTATATCCACTTGTGCTTACAATAGTCGCGGTATCATTATTCGGTTTATGTTACGGGTTACTAGATAAACAAGCTTGATTATTAAACGTGATTTATGAAAGTTTCGTGCTGTGATATCGGCGCTCTTTCAGAGTTGTACGAGAAATTATGACTAAATTATGTAACTACAACAATGTTATGTCAACAGTAAAATTATGGCTCAACGCGTCTAAATGAAAATATTTAAATTGAAGTCTTTGTATTATTTTTACTATAGTGGACACGTTATAATATGATCTTATGATTTCTTTCAAACAAAAATTGTTTATTTTAAAATAATAATTTCACAAAGTAATGTTCCCGTTGTATGCTAAACAAAAATGGCCGCCGAAAGCTAAGGCCAAAGAAATACTAATGTATTTTGTCTTCAAAAGCGTTGCGTTTTGTTTTGTGGCTCTTAGAACCAAGAGCAATTAATAATACACCGGGTAAAAGAAAAATCTGGTGTTTTTGTCTAGGGATACGTACCTATATGTTGACAGTTTTTTGACAGCGGTCTTGCCGTGTCCACGGGGAGACGGTAGGTAGCATAGGACCATAGAAAGTAGAAACGCTTGCCGTGTACGTTTTTACACTGGAGCGTATCGGTAGTGCAGTTCTCGTAGTGTACGTACATGTATTTATTATCCACCTGTTGTTTTCAGTAAAACGCGAAAGAATCACAATACAAAATGTAATTTAACAACCTGTGATCGTAGTGACGTGACGAAACTATTATTGTGATAGTTCCTAACCGATTAATTAATAACACTAATTTATAAATAATAAGTGTCGCGGACAGTGTAACATCACGAATTAGTAGTTTTATAAGATCCGTGTAAGTCTTATTGGGTGGTTAAGTAAAATTAAATTTGGTTTTCTATTATCAGTGCATGAAATACAACGCCAAAACGGTTGATATTGATATATATTGAAGAAATTTTCAGAAAATAAATTGTTTGTGAGTTGACATTAATTGAACAATGTGTTAAGTTCTTATGTTGTATATTTGTCCACAGGTCCATTTAGTTTGTCTTGAGGTAAGCAATGAGTGAAGCGAATGCATTGGGAAATGAACCATCATCTCAGCTGAGCTAAAAGTGCTTTTCTGCAAGGTAAAGGTGAAAAGTTATTAGATTTGTATTGTTACACATTTTTCTGAATGGAATAGGAGGTCAAATGAGTGAATGGGACACATGATGTTAACACCTGAGGAATCACAGAAATGTTGAAAGGGTGTACACATCTTATATTCAAGCCCATTTTGTACCATGTGTTGGTAGATGCCTACATTTGTATGTTGAATATTACAATGTCTTCGTGGCTGATATAATAGTAATTAATTATACATTGCTGCCTGAGAAACAGTGCGATGCACACCTGGTTGAATTAACTATGGATACAACATATGGTTTGTTACGACATACCGTGGAGGGCTCATGTGACACCTTTTCTTAATCAGAACCTTTGTTTAAATATGATACATGTTGGTATAATGCATAATATGGGATGCCTGGTGTGGTGTCCATAAACTATTAAACACAGTCTTATCTGAGTAAAAAGTTTGGCAATATGTGCAGCAAAATGAGCCTCAAAGATCCCGGACATGCTTATTGCAACTAAAAACATGGCCATTTTTTAACACTATATTTAAAGGGAGTTTCTGATATGCTATAACAAAATGTTGGAATATTACTCTGCAACCAATTTGAAGACAGTGCTGTTTACACAGATTTAAAATGAACTTATAGAAATATATTTGTGATCACCACAAAGCGCTGATCGAAGACACCAGTGCAATTTAATTTTGCTTGTTGACTAAAATATTAATATCCTATGTAAACATATTCCTGTATCTTATATAATACTTTGTGTTACTATGTGATTCAAGTACTAATGTGTAGTTGTGGCTATGCCTAGACTGGGGCTTGATAGTGTGTTAGAATGTGAAATCAAATATCAAAATATAATAGAACAAAATGTCAACATTTAACTATGTTAAACATTTATTTGTCTAATGTTCAGAGTCAATAACTTAATGTTGTGGAGTGGCTAGAGTAAAGTATTTGCACTTGTAAATATGCTAAGTTCAACAGTACAAATTTAGTTTATATTCTTCCTGGAAGTTCAGTTTGCTTACTTAGATTCTACTTTGGGAATAAAAACTGCTTGTTGTCTTAAAAAAGAATGCACTGTCACGAACAGTGTCAACAGCTGCATGAATAGGTGAGGATGATAATTATTGAATTATCAAATCACTTCAGATGGAGTTACAGAGCATTGTGTGCAATATTAGAAGAGCAGTAGTAAATGGGATATATTTAAATTTATTTAAGAATTTTACGGTCTCCTCAATATAAAGTTTTTTTAAATGTCTTGGTGGTGGGTCTTCAAGTTACTTCATAGTTATTGATATACCTAGGTAACAGCCGTTCAGCAATCATCTGCACAAAAAAATATAATATTTATTATATTAATAAAACTATGTATAATCTTAATGAGAGTAAACCTTCCTTAAAAATGGTTGAGGGGAGCGGTGGGGTTTTGTGACATGTAAGGTATGTGTATTCTTTTAAGTGAAAAATAAAATTTATGTACTGTAGAATTAATTATGATGTACCAGTATATTATAAGACTCGTTTCGAATGCCAATACCAACTAAAAAATTGCCTCTTTAATTTACCGGATCCAGAAACATGATCAATTCTTAAGTATTTTTTCGAATGGTTTGTAGCGATTTTCTAAGACAATATGATTGAATGCCAGGCCAGAAAACTAGCGTCGCTGGGTAAAAAGAAAGAGCAGGGTTCTCTGCCCTATTTCAATCTAGCATTGAACCGGCAAGCATAGCTTATAATAATTAATATTTTACATAGGTATTTATTTGAAGTTAGATATTGTTATGTAATTTTTGCATTAGTAATGTGATCAGAAATGTACAGCAAGTCCAAAGTAATAAGAATTTCATTTACGCAATAAGCCATTTCATGCCACCAAATTGGTGACCCCGACGTGGTAAATTGCAACACTTCATTCGACGTGTTCACAAACATAGTGCCTGGGTATTCTGCATCGTGGCACACTGCATTCACCTACCATGGCTGAAAAAGTTGCTGCATGGTTCCTGCTGCCTGCATGTTGCATGTTTGCACTACACTCAAGGTACTAACTCTCCTTTTACTATATTAGAATCAACAAGAATGACTTGACTTGCAAACTTTAATAATTTCAATTAAGAATAACCGCAAAGTATTTTTATGTGTTCTACCCACTATATTGTGATCTAAAAGAAATGAATTACGAGTACCTACTAACAGTTTTATTGCACATAAATGTAATATATCGGTAATATTATGCAACTGTGTTTAGTTTAGACTGGTACGTGTAGGATAAAGCGGCTGTGTAGGCTTTGGTTTCGAGTCGGGCTACAGTAAAGGAAGAAAAGAAAGAAGATAGAAGACTCGCTGCGGCTTATTACTCTGCGATGAAAATCTTTGGCCTGAAATCCTGTCACTGCTTTATTACACCTTGTAAAGTGGTGTTTTGCACTCGCTTCTGCCCGCCCACACTTCAGCGCGGCAGCCACGACCAACTGACTGTACTGGGACGGACCCCACCGTTCGCGGCGACTGTGACTGTTTCAAAGCGCAACTTGGCTGGCACCGTATTTGGATCAAGCAATTTTACACTTCTGAAAAATAATCACGAGCCGACGTCTTCCTATTTCATTACGTTTTAATTTCTACGAATATTACGTTCTATTTCTACGAATATTACGTTTAGTTTCTACGAATATTACGTTCTATTTCTACGAATATTACGTTTAGTTTCTACGAATATTACGTTCTATTTCTACACACCTTTTTTTTGACAGTATATTTTATGTATCTACCGTTCGCTATAACTTTTGTGTTTTTTTATTTATTTACGCAAGAGTAGAGTTGGAGACTGTTGTGTTTGTGTCATGGCTTACCTTTATTATTTCTAGTACCTTTTTAAGTCAACAACACTTTCTTACACTACTTACATTATAATCCTGATAATAGTTGGAACAGCGGTGGTTAACACGAGCCAAGAAGATTGATTCATAACAGAATATTAAGTGTTAACAAAAATTAAATTGAGATCTAATAAGAAATCCCCCATTAAAAAGAGAAGGTAGTAGATATACCTAATTGATAATTTGTCCTCAAGTTTTCTCGTTCTTACTCTATCGTAGTCGCGCCGCCATAATTGTCCGCAAGGTAAATTAATAAAACTGCTTTGTGCGAAGGGCAAGAGGCTCTCGTGATGTGAAGTGGTGAGGCAGGTCGCCTATAGACATTAGTAACACCAGAGGTCAAGAGATGCGTCGCCTGCCTTTAAGGTCCCTTAATCGTATCGGTTCGAGCAAACTGCAGCCGCAATTTGATTGCACAAATGTCTCTGCGAGACAAGAACTTTCTCGCACAACGCGCGATTTTAGAATGGCAGACGTAAACAAATCTTGGCATGGGTGGAATTTCGCATTGTGATGTTATGCCCGGTGGTTGATTTCGGCTGCTGTATTTACCTGAACAACTCTGAGCACTCCCCATGATAATCTTTAATTAATTGTGTTGTTCTGATCGCAGCTTGCAGCACAGTTCCGGCGCAGCAACCGCTGCAGCCATCACGCCATCGGATCCGCCATGTTACAAGTCTTTTAGTGAGTTTTACTTACCTATTTACTTTTTATTAATAATAGTCTCGTATTTTAACCAACGTATATATGTAAATTTAGTATATTTTCATAAGAATGTAAATAATTTTCAAAAGATGCATAAAAAACATAATAGTAATGCCCAATACCCACTTATAGGCTAAGAAAACTCGACAAGTCATTTATCAGCAAATGTAGGGTTATTGTAGATGTTCTATCACCACATGTTGTGGTGAAATTTTTTTATTAGTTGTTGACTATTCGGTCTTTCTCAATTCTTATTGTTCAAATGTGGCGTTCGGTGTGTTGTGTGCACTGTGCTTTCGGTGTTAACAAATTTATTATTACTTAAATGGTTACTTCCTTAAAAATGGTTTACACTTGCAATGTTATTTAGACAGTTTCTCCCTAAACTTAACCTCTCGTATGAGATATGAGATGCCACCTGCTCAGCTGACGCTATATCCACTTGTGCTTACAATAGTCGCGGTATTTTTATTCGGTTTATGTTACGGGTTACTAGATAAACAAGCTTGATTATTAAACGTGATTTATGAAAGTTTCGTGCTGTGATATCGGCGCTCTTTCAGAGTTGTACGAGAAATTATGACTAAATTATGTAACTACAACAATGTTATGTCAACAGTAAAATTATGGCTCAACGCGTCTAAATGAAAATATTTAAATTGAAGTCTTTGTATTATTTTTACTATAGTGGACACGTTATAATATGATCTTATGATTTCTTTCAAACAAAAATTGTTTATTTTAAAATAATAATTTCACAAAGTAATGTTCCCGTTGTATGCTAAACAAAAATGGCCGCCGAAAGCTAAGGCCAAAGAAATACTAATGTATTTTGTCTTCAAAAGCGTTGCGCCTTTGTTTTGTGGCTCTTAGAACCAAGAGCAATTAATAATACACCGGGTAAAAGAAAAATCTGGTGTTTTTGTCTAGGGATACGTACCTATATGTTGACAGTTTTTTGACAGCGGTCTTGCCGTGTCCACGGGGAGACGGTAGGTAGCATAGGACCATAGAAAGTAGAAACGCTTGCCGTGTACGTTTCATTGGAGCGTATCGGTAGTGCAGTTCTCGTAGTGTACGTACATGTATTTATTATCCATCTGTTGTTTTCAGTAAAACGCGAAAGAATCACAATACAAAATGTAATTTAATAACCTGTGATCGTAGTGACGTGACGAAACTATTATTGTGATAGTTCCTAACCGATTAATTAATAACACTAATTTATAAATAATAAGTGTCGCGGACAGTGTAACATCACGAATTAGTAGTTTTATATGATCCGTGTAAGTCTTATTGGGTGGTTAAGTAAAATTAAATTTGGTTTTCTATTATCAGTGCATGAAATACAACGCCAAAACGGTTGATATTGATATATATTGAAGAAATTTTCAGAAAATAAATTGTTTGTGAGTTGACATTAATTGAACAATGTGTTAAGTTCTTATGTTGTATATTTGTCCACAGGTCCATTTAGTTTGTCTTGAGGTAAGCAATGAGTGAAGCGAATGCATTGGGAAATGAACCATCATCTCAGCTGAGCTAAAAGTGCTTTTCTGCAAGGTAAAGGTGAAAAGTTATTAGATTTGTATTGTTACACATTTTTCTGAATGGAATAGGAGGTCAAATGAGTGAATGGGACACATGATGTTAACACCTGAGGAATCACAGAAATGTTGAAAGGGTGTACACATCTTATATTCAAGCCCATTTTGTACCATGTGTTGGTAGATGCCTACATTTGTATGTTGAATATTACAATGTCTTCGTGGCTGATATAATAGTAATTAATTATACATTGCTGCCTGAGAAACAGTGCGATGCACACCTGGTTGAATTAACTATGGATACAACATATGGTTTGTTACGACATACCGTGGAGGGCTCATGTGACACCTTTTCTTAATCAGAACCTTTGTTTAAATATGATACATGTTGGTATAATGCATAATATGGGATGCCTGGTGTGGTGTCCATAAACTATTAAACACAGTCTTATCTGAGTAAAAAGTTTGGCAATATGTGCAGCAAAATGAGCCTCAAAGATCCCGGACATGCTTATTGCAACTAAAAACATGGCCATTTTTTAACACTATATTTAAAGGGAGTTTCTGATATGCTATAACAAAATGTTGGAATATTACTCTGCAACCAATTTGAAGACAGTGCTGTTTACACAGATTTAAAATGAACTTATAGAAATATATTTGTGATCACCACAAAGCGCTGATCAAAGACACCAGTGCAATTTAATTTTGCTTGTTGACTAAAATATTAATATCCTATGTAAACATATTCCTGTATCTTATATAATACTTTGTGTTACTATGTGATTCAAGTACTAATGTGTAGTTGTGGCTATGCCTAGACTGGGGCTTGATAGTGTGTTAGAATGTGAAATCAAATATCAAAATATAATAGAACAAAATGTCAACATTTAACTATGTTAAACATTTATTTGTCTAATGTTCAGAGTCAATAACTTAATGTTGTGGAGTGGCTAGAGTAAAGTATTTGCACTTGTAAATATGCTAAGTTCAACAGTACAAATTTAGTTTATATTCTTCCTGGAAGTTCAGTTTGCTTACTTAGATTCTACTTTGGGAATAAAAACTGCTTGTTGTCTTAAAAAAGAATGCACTGTCACGAACAGTGTCAACAGCTGCATGAATAGGTGAGGATGATAATTATTGAATTATCAAATCACTTCAGATGGAGTTACAGAGCATTGTGTGCAATATTAGAAGAGCAGTAGTAAATGGGATATATTTAAATTTATTTAAGAATTTTACGGTCTCCTCAATATAAAGTTTTTTTAAATGTCTTGGTGGTGGGTCTTCAAGTTACTTCATAGTTATTGATATACCTAGGTAACAGCCGTTCAGCAATCATCTGCACAAAAAAATAGAATATTTATTATATTAATAAAACTATGTATAATCTTAATGAGAGTAAACCTTCCTTAAAAATGGTTGAGGGGAGCGGTGGGGTTTTGTGACATGTAAGGTATGTGTATTCTTTTAAGTGAAAAATAAAATTTATGTACTGTAGAATTAATTATGATGTACCAGTATATTATAAGACTCGTTTCGAATGCCAATACCAACTATAAAATTGCCTCTTTAATTTACCGGATCCGGAAACATGATCAATTCTTAAGTATTTTTTCGAATGGTGTTGTAGCGATTTTCTAAGACAATATGATTGAATGCCAGGCCAGAAAACTAGCGTCGCTGGGTAAAAAGAAAGAGCAGGGTTCTCTGCCCTATTTCAATCTAGCATTGAACCGGCAAGCATAGCTTATAATAATTAATATTTTACATAGGTATTTATTTGAAGTTAGATATTGTTATGTAATTTTTGCATTAGTAATGTGATCAGAAATGTACAGCAAGTCCAAAGTAATAAGAATTTCATTTACGCAATAAGCCATTTCATGTCACCAAATTGGTGACCCCGACGTGGTAAATTGCAACACTTCATTCGACGTGTTCACAAACATAGTGCCTGGGTATTCTGCATCGTGGCACACTGCATTCACCTACCATGGCTGAAAAAGTTGCTGCATGGTTCCTGCTGCCTGCATGTTGCATGTTTGCACTACACTCAAGGTACTAACTCTCCTTTTACTATATTAGAATCAACAAGAATGACTTGACTTGCAAACTTTAATAATTTCAATTAAGAATAACCGCAAAGTATTTTTATGTGTTCTACCCACTATATTGTGATCTAAAAGAAATGAATTACGAGTACCTACTAACAGTTTTATTGCACATTAATGTAATATATCGGTAATATTATGCAACTGTGTTTAGTTTAGACTGGTACGTGTAGGATAAAGCGGCTGTGTAGGCTTTGGTTTCGAGTCGGGCTACAGTAAAGGAAGAAAAGAAAGAAGATAGAAGACTCGCTGCGGCTTATTACTCTGCGATGAAAATCTTTGGCCTGAAATCCTGTCACTGCTTTATTACACCATGTAAAGTGGTGTTTTGCACTCGCTTCTGCCCGCCCAGACTTCACCGCGGCAGCAACGACCAACTGACTGTACTGGGACGGACCCCACCGTTCGCGGCGACTGTGACTGTTGACTGGGCCTGTTAGTGCATTTTTCAAAGCGCAACTTGGCTGGCACCGTATTTGGATCAAGCAATTTTACACTTCTGAAAAATAATCACGAGCCGACGTCTTCCTATTTCCTTACGTTTTAATTTCTACGAATATTACGTTTAGTTTCTACGAATATTACGTTCTATTTCTACGAATATTACGTTTAGTTTCTACGAATATTACGTTCTATTTCTACACACCTTTTTTTTGACAGTATATTTTTTGTATCTACCGTTCGCTATAACTCTTGTGTTTTTTTATTTATTTACGCGAGAGTAGAGTTGGAGACTGATGTGTTTGTGTCATGGCTTACCTTTATTATTTCTAGTACCTTTTTAAGTCAACAACACTTTCTTACACTACTTACATTATAATCCTGATAATAGTTGGAACAGCGGTGGTTAACACGAGCCAAGAAGATTGATTCATAACAGAATATTTAGTATTAACAAAAATTAAATTGAGATCTAATAAGAAATCCCCCATTAAAAAGAGAAGGTAGTAGATATACCTAATTGATAATTTGTCCTCAAGTTTTCTCGTTCTTACTCTATCGTAGTCGCGCCGCCATAATTGTCCGCAAGGTAAATTAATAAAACTGCTTTGTGCGAAGGGCAAGAGGCTCTCGTGATGTGAAGTGGTGAGGCAGGTCGCCTATAGACATTAGTAACACCAGAGGTCAAGAGATGCGTCGCCTGCCTTTAAGGTCCCTTAATCGTATCGGTTCGAGCAAACTGCAGCCGCAATTTGATTGCACAAATGTCTCTGCGAGACAAGAACTTTCTCGCACAACGCGCGATTTTAGAATGGCAGACGTAAACATCTTGGCATGGGTGTGTTATGTTATGCCCGGTGGTTGATTTCGGCTGCTGTATTTACCTGAACAACTCTGAGCACTCCCCGTGATAATCTTTAATTAATTGTGTTGTTCTGATCGCAGCTTGCAGCACAGTTCCGGCGCAGCAACCGCTGCAGCCAGCACGCCATCGGATCCGCCATGTTACAAGTCTTTTAGTGAGTTTTACTTACCTATTTACTTTTTATTAATAATAGTCTCGGATTTTAACCAACGTATATATGTAAATTGAGTATATTTTCATAAGAATGTAAATAATTTTCAAAAGATGCATAAAAAACATAATAGTAATGCCCAATACCCACTTATTGGCTAAGAAAACTCGACAAGTCATTTATCGGCAATTGTAGGGTTGTTGTGAAATGTTGTTAGACATATGTACCTACTTGATTCAATTCTGGTGTTCCTAGACGCACAGATCAGAATGAGTATATTAGCGCAATTGATATTTGCCTTATGTTCTTAAAATCAACAAAAATACAATTATTAATAATAAAGAAATAAGATAATTCATCAACAAAGGACAACCTTCACTGACCTCTTAATTTTCCTCTTCAATTAAGAATAATCGCAAAGTAGTTTTATGTGTTCTATCTACTAAATTGTGTTCTAAAACAAGTGAATTACTAGTATTTTGCACAATTAATATTGCACATTAATGTGATATATAGGTATTTATATAATATTATGGAACTGATTAATTGATTATCCAACACAGTGCCAATAAGTCACGTACATGTTGTATTGGATCAACAAATTTTAGAGTGCCAACACAAACTGATAATACGTACCGCTCTGCTAACTGTTATAGCGCAAACAAAGGCAGCTGTTGCGTTCAAATTTATAACCACAATACAATTTTTTTTTAGTAGTGAAAATATTTATAACCACTATGATTTCAGAAACAGAAGACATCGCTGTGCCCGACATCACTTCAGAGGAGTCATTGTCAACGCCAGAGTCCTTTAGGAGGAACATAGATTTGTAAATTTTATATCCTAAAAACATAAACCTTATCTATATAAGTTATAAATATCTTCATTTTATAATCTTAGAATGCTTAATAAATTGTAGATAAATAATTAATATCTTATATTATGATGTTTTTATTAACTATATCCTTATGTTCTAAAGCTTCTTATTCCTAATTAACTATAGAATATTTTTAGATAATGATTTTATAGGTTAATGTTTCCATTTTTATTTTTTTATGAAAATAAGGGACGAGACGAGCAGGACATTTAGCTGATGGTAATTGATACGCCCTGCCCATTACAATGCAGTGCCGTTCAGGATTCTTGAAAAACCCAAAAATTCTGAGCGGCACTACAATTGCGCTCGTCACATTGAGACATAAGATGTTAAGCCTCATTTGCCCAGTAATTTCACTAGCTACGACGCCCTTCAGACCAACCCCCACATCAATCAAACTTTACTCACGTTTCATCGGTGTCGGTACCGACTAGTTCCGGACCATTCGGACTCATCAGGATGAGCGTGGTAGGTTCGCGATAACGTTCCACCTCTTACTGCGGACTTGGGCTCGTAGTGCGCGGCTGGACAGGGCAGGAGGCGGAGGGGTGCGCTTGGTGTCCACGGGTGCACAAAATGTACTGACAGTGTCCACTACATGATCATCGGCACTATGGGTCTTATTGCGAAACATGTTTTGTAACACAGGTTTCCAAGTTTGTGACAGAGCCCAACCCTTATCTATATATAAAAATGAATTGCATTTCGTTTGTCTCGCTAAAACTCGAGAACGGCTGGACCGATTTGGCTTATTTTGGTGTTGAATTATTTGTGAAGTCCAGGCAAGGTTTAAAAGGAAAATGCTGCTAAATTAAATAAAAACCACAAATTTGTTTTTCCTTTGATGTGTCCCTATATAATTTCTATGAGAGAATTTATTGACGTACGGTTTGACAGTTCTGCTGTGAAACAATTTCATTACGACAGCAGGGTGCATATTTTACGTAGTAATTTTTGATGTTATGATATGTTATTGACGAATTCATATAAAAACTTTATTTATTATATAAAGAAAACGTCTGTCGGCTCAGCTAGTCTCTATTAAAATTGGGTCGACGGTCAATATCTATGGCTTCCAGCAGCTTGCGAGCCACAAAGTTTTTATTGCGCGCCAATACTTCCACCCTATCGAACCTATAATAATGTGACGTGTCGCAGTTTACCGCGTGCTCTGCCACTGCCGAGGTGTTGCTGTCTAACTTACGTACACTGCGGATGTGCTCGGTGAGTTTGGTTTTTATGTTTCGTCCCGTTCCACCAACGTAACTTTTGCCGCACTAGCATGGAATTTTGTAGACGCCAAGGCTCTCCAGAGGGTCCCGATCCTTTGGACATTGCAGAAGACTACAAATCTGCGTCAGGGGGCGGAAAATTGTCCTAATGCTATATCTACGGCGAAATAGGTGTCCAATTTGATCCGTTACCCCTCTCATGTATGGTAGATATGCCGGGACCCGCTCCACATGTTGAGGCCGCTGCTTGATGGTCGTGTGTGCCAGTCGATAAAACTGTCGCCAGTTGTAGCCATTGCCTTCCAACACTTGCCGCACGTGTGTCAATTCTGTCTCAATAAATTGCGAATCGCACAAACGAAGGACGCGATTAATGAGAGTGCGTGGTCCGACAAGTGCGACGGATGGTGATGGAAATCTGCTTTTAGGTACTGATCGGTATGTATGGGTTTTCTAAAAACCGTATGCACCAGGCTACCACTGGATTCGCGTTTCACCAGTACATCCAAAAATGGGAGGGTTCCATCTTTTTCTTCCTCTATAGTAAAACCTATCTTCGGATGTATTTTGTTCAGATGGTCCAGTAGTATTCTTTTCTGGGAACTATAGCAAGCACATCGTCTACATATCTCCACCAGGAACCTGGTTGTTGTTCTATAAATATGTTGGCCACGACTGGTGCTATGGGTGAACCCATTGCCACTCCATCTAAGAGGTGGGACGTTATCGCGAACCTACCACACTCACCCTGATGAAGGACCTCCGAATGGTCTGAAACTAGTCGGTAGTCGGTACCGACATCGATGAAACGTGAATAAAGCTCTATTAATAAATAATTTAATATTGACTTACGAAAGATTTAATAATTTAATAACTAATTTCATACTCACATTCTTAACACTGAATGTTTCTTCTTGAAGCAGGGAGGTGCTCCACGAAATATATTATCTAAAATCCTTACCACTTATTAGTAGCCAATATTTCCATAGTCTATAGTATGTTTCTGTATATCAATTATAAACCTTACTTTTCCTTCATTCAAAGCCAACATCACCGCAGCGCTCCATCGTCGGGTGCTCTCCTCCAGCCTCCATTTGTAGAACAAGGTGGGGGTGTACAAGACCTACATCAGATCCTGCCTCACGTACGCAGCACCAGCATGGTATGGGCTCGTGACCGACTGCTACAAAAAGAAATTGCAAATCGAACAAAATAAGCTGTTCCGCCGTGTCGCGACACGCCCCATGTTACGTGAGGAACACCACGATCGAGAGGAATTTGGGAGTTGAGAGCCTAGACGCCTTTATTACGCGCCTCACAGTTGCCATGACTTCGCGAGCCGACGAATCAGGTTTCGCACACCCGTGGGATCTGGCGACCTGGCACGCGAGGCCACTTGCTTGAGAAAAAGAAAGACCATTTGTGGAAATAATAATAAAATGATTTTGTTTGTCCTTTCTCGTTTGTTTTATTTTTTAAAGCATATCTATATAGATCGGACCACACAACATTACAGTAGTAGGGATTCGCCGTTTCTGGCTCACAGTAGTAGGGATTCGCCGGTTCTGGCTCACTTGTTCGTGATGCCTACTAAAAAAAAAATTTGGTGTCAAACTGGGGGTTTCGATGTATTTCCGAGCGATTGCGCTGATCCGTTTTTCGATATCTCTTATAGTTTCAAAGTTAGCTTTTTAAGTTAAACAGATCCATACTCATTACTAATCAGTGGTAATAATTAACCTAATGATTGGGAGGCGACTCAATGTTAATTCTATGAATGTGATAGATGCAATTAGTTCCCTCTCACATTCGTTACTACGATTAAAACGTCAATTTTGTGCTGTGTTTCTTATTTATGTTAAAAGATGATGTAAATAAAGTATATAATAAATCATCGTTGCAGATTGTATCATATTCAAAATATTTGATGAAATCATTCAAACTCCTCTTATTAAATTTAAAGTATAGATACATTAAACAGTACTCGCTAAATATACTGCGTCAAATAATTTCTCTACTCTTAAAGTATTGTAGATATATATTACGCAATTGCTATGTAAAAACCTCAGCTGGAATCCCTTAGCTGGACGATCATATGAATCGAAGTATTGTCCCATACCCTGCTCATCAATGTGTATTGTAACCCAGAGATCCTGGCTTATTTTCACTATCTATATCAAGTCAAGTAAAAAAATCTTTATTCACTGTAAAACCTTATTAGTTATTTAGTGCAAGTCAGGATGAAGTACAACAGTTACAATAGCATACAAATGAGTATAACAATATTCATTAAGAAAATTTAGAACAAAGAACAACAAAATAACACTAAAGAAAACTTAAATCATTTGTAAAATTTAGAACATCCAACTATCTTTATAGTTCCAATAATCTTTCAAATTATTTTTCAATTTCATTTATCATTTTCATTCAAATAATTCTTTCTTTTGGTGCTGGATGATTTTGAATTTGGTTTTATTTTGGAAGTAGATCTAGAATATCCAATTGAACTGCATGATTTACATTCTGACCTATCCTTATGCCCCGAGAGTATAAAATGTAAGTATTGATGATACAAAAGGCATAAAATTTGTTCCAAACCTTCGTAATAAAAATACATATGTCATTTACTTCAGAAATTTAAAGCAATGTCACACACACACATATATTACAAAATATTTGTAGCTGTACCTACAACCAATAATATCAATTAATACAAATGTCTAATACCTAACTTGTAACGTAGCATTATAGATCGTAGAAATAGTAATCGTGCATAATAACTGTAATAAGCGTATGCCGAAAGATTCGTTCTGACAAGAACATTTTATTTTATATAACGTAATATTAGCTCTGATAAGAACCATTTCATAATGCTGTACATCAACTCATAGAATCATACACATCACCAGTAGTCATCGCAGTGAAGTTTCAAGCATCGTACTTTCTCTCGACGATCGCAGATATACTCACGTGATCAGTCATATGCTCCGCGTTAGGGTATAAACTGCGTTAAGCGTGCCTCTCGCGTGTCCATACAAAAACGACCCGCGCGTGCCCATGCGCGTGCACACGCTCGTGAGCCCGTCGCGTGATACTTCCGTGCAATGGGGCACGCATGCACGCGACGTGATCACGCATCACGTTGGACGGGTCCACGCGCGAAGCCCGCTAGCGGGTGCACGCGCGTGCTTGTTCAGTTGACAGCGCTATCTCGAACCGACCGCACGCGCGTGCCCGGCCCATAACAAAAAATGACAAATTTTGATACAGAAAGGGTAATTGTTGAAGTTCAGTGTCGTCCTGCCATATGGGACCAATCAAGCGAAATATTTAAAGACCGGGACGCTAAATCAAAAGCATGGCTAGACATTTGTAAAGTACTGTTTGAAAATTTTGATGACTGGAGTGAAGCAGAAAAAAACATACAAGGTAAGTACCTACACTCTTTTTTTATTTTATAATAACGTAGGTTAGGTAAACTATTCTTTGCGCCTAATTTTTATTTTTAATAATCTATGCAATTAGTTATATATAATTAGTTATTTCAATTGTATTTGTGTCAATTAAATGTTTTCAACAATTAATCCAACTATAAAATTAAAACTCGGAATATTTACAATAATTTACCTATGTAAATATAAAATCATGCTTATATTCAAAACTAGTGCAGAGATACTGCGTATTTCTGAACATTGTGAAATTCGTGTGAACAATGTCCCATAATATTGGTATGGTTTTATATAATTATTGCTCGATAAATTCCAAAGTTCTTTCTTTCGGCCACGCGGTCGCCGCCATTTTGCGCGTCACGAGACAACCAGTATGTTCACGACTGCGAGCTTCACACTACTTCACACTATCGGTGTATTTAGGGTTCAAAATCATTTTAGGGCAGAAACAGTGGATCGGTAGGTAAATAAATAAAACAATTATCAACTAAAATATTTATTATATTGGTTTTAGAATTGGGCTAGTAACTTTGTAAAATAAGCGTGCGTTTTGTAGTTTTGTAGGTTTTTCTTTGACATCTCTCAACTTTAGTTTACAACAATCTAAGTTATTTGGTTACATCCTATGATTTTATATAACTAGATTAGTTATACGCCCGCTTTCAAAGGCAAGAGCAATGGAAGGTAATTGCCTACCATGCAGTTAGTCACGCTCCAATCGGTGTCGCGTCTACATGTGTTTGAGTACCAATAATATTTTAGTAAAAAAGATGCCTACTTGTGTTTTTAGACACTGTACAAACTACACATCACTGGATGTGTAATGAAAGAAAAAAAGTTTCATTTTATGCGTAATTACATAACATTTTACCTATTTAATGTAAGAATACTGAATTTCTTATAATTTTCGACTGTCATGGCGGCGCAACTGGTTACATCCGATTAATTTAACAAATAAAATCATTAGGTATAAAATGTCTGCTATGCTGCTGTCAAAATATGCCTGCTATGTTAATAAAAAATGTGTGGTAAAAAACCGTGAAAATTCAATTATTGAATGTACATAAATTATAAAAAAGCCTTCAATAAATACTGCGATCTTGCCATGACAGCTGTCCGTCTGCAACGAAATAATCTGCGAAGCTATCGCGTAATGTATACGAATCTCTGTGGGTATTTCCAATTAACCCCCGAACTGAACGTATATGGTCTGGTATAATGACAATATCATGAAAGTCATTAATTTGACTTCTTGATCTTATAAAATTATGCAAAATACAAATTGTTTTAAGAAAACAAATTGCTTTGTCTTTTCCAACGTTCAATGGACGATGGAGTATGCGAAATTTATTAGCCATGATACCAAATGTACACTCAATATAACGTCGCGCTCTCGTTAACCTATAATTGAATATTTTTTTTTTGTAGTTTAAATCGAGAGCTCGAGCATATGGCCGCATGACATGGCTAGATAACCCAAATGCTTCATCTCCTACAATAATATAGGGCAAAGCTGCGGTTGCAGCAATGTTGGTTGGTTTATCATTGTGTATTACGGGCAATGCTTTGGCAGGAGGAATATCTATTAAGTCATTGTGGATTTGTTCGTACAATCGGCTTTGTGTGAAAATTGCGGAGTCAGATTCTTTACCCTGCACTCCCACGTTTATATAGGTAAACTCATAGTTGGCGTTACACATTGCAAGCAGTACAATAGAATAGTAATGCTTATAGTTGTAATAGAGGGAACCACTATGTGGAGGTCTTATAATGCGTATATGTTTTCCGTCTATTGCACCTATGCAGTTAGGAAACTGGGCTTGCGTTAAAAAACCTTTTTCAGTCTCTACCCATAGCGCACGGGAAAATTTTGGTATACATTCTTCCTTTAACCTTTCAATTATAATTTGACAAACTTCTGTTACTATTTTTCTGACCGTGGTTAGTCCTGTCTGATACGCCAGATGAATATCGACGAAGGTATGTCCACTAACTAAATATCTGTAATAAAATAAAATACCTGTGTTATTGTTTCAGTGAAAAAGCTGCAGCAAAGATGGAAAACTGCAAGAGACACTTATATAAGAGTGAGGTCTACTAAAAAAAAACTTAAATCAGGCTCCGGTTCCAGGGCAAATAAAACATACGTTTACTATAACATGCTGTCATTTTTAGATTCAAACTCGAATACTCAAGGAGAAGAATCGGCAGACAATTTTAATCAGTCAGTAGAGCAAAACGCGTCACCGAGAACTTCACAAAATAATACGATTATTGAAGAAGATTTGATTAATGTACCTAGCACCAGCTCCAGCGTTACCAAAGAAACACGATCTTCCAAGAAACGTAAGTGCGAATCGCCAACTGATTTCGAATTAGAGTTGTTAAATTACGTGAAGAATAACACTGCAGATAATATGGACGAAGACTTGAATTTTTTTAAGTCATTATTACCAACTGTAAAAAAATTGAGTTGCTTTAAAAAATTATTATTTCGTACGAAAGTATTACAAGCTTTAATTGATATTGAAAAAGAAATGATTATTACCATTGATGACCTTTCATTAACGCAAAATACGGTAACGAATGATTTAGAATCCTTAAATGTAAGATCAGATACGAACAATGAATAAATAGGTAACAAGAAAGACTTTGAAGATTTGATTAAGACTGTTTAATTATTAAGAACAAAAGAAAGAGAAGAACATGAAGAACTATTTAAGTTAGTAAAAAGCGCAATTTTATATTTATATTTTTCTGGTCTCATGTGCAATTATTATGATATACAAGGGCATTCGCCAAAAGTTTACAAGCCTTGAGGTGTCATGTTCATAAGGAAAGAAACGGGGTCGATTCGGACACTTTTATCTTAAACCCTATTTTGGGGTCAAATAAAAAAGTGTATCAATAGACCCCTTTTTTACTTAATGGACCTTTTTTTTGAACCTACTCATAACATTGCTCCTTCATATGTCCTCTTCTTAAATTTAATCTTTTATGTAGTAAACTGTGATTATGATTGTGATGATAAATAAGAATTTAAAATAATATTAGTACCCGATCTAGTAATAGAAGGGAATAATTAATAAGGGAAATATTCATATGTAAAAACTTGCAATCAATATGCGTCATTATAATTAATACTTTGTAAGGTAGGTATATTATTATAATTAAGACATTTAGACTTATTGTACTGTTTTAACTGTTATTGTGTTTTTTTATTTTAAACTTGAACCTGTGATTTTATTAGTGTATTTCAAATGAATAATCAATGACTAATTGTAACGTAGCGTTTATGCAAGACACTGTGATGACTGTTGTGATTAAGTATATAAAAAAATAAGTGAATAAGTAGGTATAGATAAAAAAAAACGAAAAAGATAAAACTGTGTAATTTAGAAATAACAAAATATAATTAATAAATATAAGAAACTGTGATTAATATGATGATTAATAAGTGTGCGGTTATGTGTTTCGGTCCGTGAACCACATCAAGAAAAACATTTTAAGCCATATTCAGGTGTCACTGCCGAAACAATAAGAACTTCTTCTTCTTTCTTGCTTGATGTGGCTAAACAGTAATGTGACTTACATAAATTGGCAAAAAATATGAGTGTTCTAAACTTTTGTTAAATAATGACTGTTTTTTTACATGAATAAAGATGATTATTAATATCGAAATGTCTTTACTTACCGCAATGTCATTGCAAATCGTTCCATTGGTGATACGATTGACGTAGATTTCAATCGTAGATTGTTAGTCTTCAAATAGGGCTCCAGTTTTGAATATAATTCATCATAGACTTGTAATGAAACTTTAAAATATTTGAAAAAAAACCTTTCATTTTTTCTTAATATACCAAACTTCACCACGAATTCCCCGCACAGTAACCTAGATTCAACGAACGGGCTTACTGGCTGGCGTCTTTTTTTGGCAATTCGTCGTCGCCGTCGTCTTGATAAATAATACAACATTAATTTATCCATTATTACTTATTCGACTGTACACCTCCAACGTCAAAATTGTACTGAGAAAACTGCGTACGCGGATGCACGCGCCGATGCCCGCGCATAAGCACGCGAACGTGCTCACGTGCGTGCACCAGAAGCGTGGCCCGCGACGTGCTCACGTGCGTGCACACGCTTAACGCAGTTTATGCCCTTATACAACCGCACAGCAAGGCCGAGCGGACTCGACTGACGAGTGAAGCGTCGGGGTTTTTTTTTTTTTTTTTGAGAGGAGGAAATACTGTTTCGTATTTACGCCCCGGAACGGGGCGTAATATGTCGGACTCGAGTGTCCGCGTAAGCGGACACCCCATACCGACTAAAACCTCCTCTGTGCTGTTAGCAGCCCTGGCTTTCACAGCGAAGTAGGACGTGGGCCGTGGAGGCCGCAAAGACTACGCAACAACAGTCGTGGGGCGTCTCCTAAGGAGACTCGAACCTCAGACCGGCTGTGTGCTTGTGGGAAGGAGAGAGAATGAACATGAAGATGAAATGAAGATGAAAGATGAAAAGGTGATAAGAGCACACTCGCCGGCGAGTGTGGTGATGTTTTGTGTAATGTATGTATGTGTTTATGATTGCATGTATGTGTGTTTATATGTATGTACGTAGGGTAAATGTTTGTATGCATGTATGTTTGTGTTTCTGTCTGTTTGTGGAGTGTGTTTGTGATTGTGTAAGTGGTGTATGTCAGTCCGTCAGTCAGTCCGTGTGTGAGTGAGTGTAGTGAAGCGATTACAGGACGAGGACTAACGTCTCGTCGGGTATCAAAACAATGTGTGGTGTGTCTAGGGTGCGGGCCGCTGGCCATGGTCAGAGTGACGAGTGCCAGTGGTTTGCGGTGGTTGACCGCGCCTACGCCTGCGAAGGCGGTGTGTGCGTGTCTGTGTCGGTGTTTGTGTGGGTGTCGCGTTCGCGATGGTGATGTCGTCATCCGGGTCTACCGTTACATGTCTGGGACGTCTTATTGGGTTGAGACTATGGTGAAGGGGGGTGTACCCGCATGCCTTCCTAACCAAGATGTTGGGATGGTTAGGCGCCTTGTCAAAGAAGCGTCGCGAGATCTCTTTAAAGTATTGAGCTATTGTCGGAAGCTCTAGGTCGCGGTGAAGGTCAACGTTTCGGATGAACCACGGGGCTCCGGTTGCCATGCGCGTGATTTTATTTTGAACTACTTGCAAACGACGTAAGTAGCTCGGTCGGGTGTGCGAGAAAACGACGCTTGCGTATGACAGTATGGGCCGTACGATGGTTTTGTACAGCGTCACTTTGTGTTTGAGCGGAAGTTTGCTTCGCCCACACATAAGTGGATAAAAGCGACTGAGGACAAATCGGGCTCTATTGCATACCGTATCAATATGTTTCTTGAAGTTCATATTCCTGTTGAACGTGACTCCTAAGTATTTGTAATCCTTCACCCACGGTATGGGTGTTTCATACAGTTTAATAACGTCGGTCGGTTGTTTTTTAGCGCGGATGCTATTCGCGTTACCGAGGAGTACCGCTGCACTCTTGGCGGGGTTCACTTCAATCCGCCCGACGGCGGCTTGAAGCACTTTAATGTTCTTGCTCGAGGTTGAGCGGTTGGAGCCAAAGTAGAGTGCCGTGTCGTCAGCGTACTGAGCGAGCTGGACACTCGGAAACTTGGGAATGTCGCTCGTGAAGAGCGAGAAAAGAGTGGGAGAGAGGACCGAACCCTGTGGCACGCCAGACCTGATGGGTTTGTGCGAGGATAGGGTGCCCTCTACTCGATATCGGAAGGAGCGATCGGTAAGGTATGCTCGAATGATGCGCACGAGCCTGTCTGGCACTCCCAGTTGATACAGCTTGAATACTAAGCCGTTGTGCCATACCTTGTCGAAGGCCTTCGCGACATCGAAAAACACGGCTGCCGTGGTAGCGTGAAATTGACGCCGTATGAGAATGTACTCGGTGAGTCGGTGAGCCTGCTGGGGACACGAGTGAGTGGTTCTGAATCCGAACTGTATGTCGGGTATCAGGTTAAGCTCCGCGATGTAATGATTAAGACGCGCGAGAATTAATCTTACGTAAAGTTTCCCGATCGAGTTAATTAAGCTAATAGGCCTATAGCTACTCGGATTAGCTTTAGGTTTATTGGGTTTTGGGATACCGATAACAATGGAATCCTTCCATTGTTCGGGGAACGCGCTATTTGACAATAGAATATTAAAAATGGTAACCAATAAAGTAATAAGAGTCGAGGGTAGGATTTTAAGAACCCTATTGCTTATAGTGTCGGGCCCCGGGGCCTTCTTGGAGTGAAGCTCCTTAATGATTAGCTTCACCTCTTCGTAAGAGGTGGGTTTTATTACATCGCCTGAAGGGTTCAGAGCGGAGCGACGTTCAACTTCACGATCAACTTCGTCAACGTGTGTCGGGTCGGCTGCTGCATTTGGAGAGCACTGACTCTCGAGACTATCGGCGAGGCATTCAGCCTTCTCATCGTCATCGAGCGCCGGCTGCAGTCCCGGTCTGTCCAAAGGAGGCATGACAGTGGGCGGCTCCTGTTTGAACGCGCGAGGCAGCTTCCAGAAAGCCACATGTGATGGCTTAAGGTTACCGAGCAAGCGGTCCCAACGTTCGCCGCGGAGTTCCGCGATACGTTCCCGTACCACCCGCTGTAGGTAGCGGAGGTGGCGCCTATTCTCGACCGACGGATACCTGTCGTAAAGTCTAGTGGCTCTGTGCTTCTGTGTGAGTAAGTTCCTGACCTCTGGAGGCAGGTTTAGGCGATGCGGTTGCATCGTCGGAACCTGCCTGGAGCAGGCCTTGATCCTACTCTGTATATGTGACGTCACATGAGAGATAGCACTGTGAGCCGTGTCGACCGAGTCGATGACGTCCGGTATACGGTCAAGGTCGTCGGACTTGATAGACTCGAGATCCTTTTCCAGCCGTTGCCAGTCGATCACTGTTTTCGTCGGTGGTTGAAAGTTAACCGGTGGGCCTAGATTTAGGACGACGGGCCGGTGGTCTGACTCTAATTCGTGAAAAACCTCGATTGAATTTACATTGAGCGTTACGTTTTTAAGTAACGCAACGTCTAGAATGTCGGGTCGGTGCGCGACGTTATCCGGATAACGTGTTGGTTCGTCGGGTGCTATTACTGAAAAGTTCCGCGTGTCTGTGAGAGAGTCTAATAAAATTCCGTTTCTATTTGTGGCTCTACTGTTCCAGGTGGAGTGTTTGGCGTTAAGATCGCCGCCCACTATGACTGCGGCCCCGTGGCCGAGTAATGCTTCTATATCTGTGTCTAATATTTGTTTGTTCGGCGGAAGATAAGCTGAAATAACAGTGATCGGCTGGTGATTCGCCATACTGACCCGGATGGCAGAGGCCTCGATGTAAGTGAGGACCGGAGGATCTATAGGTATACAGTGTAGAGACCTTTTAAAATAAATGAGGGTGCCGCCCATACGGGTGGTGCGATCATTCCTAACTAAGTTATAATTAGCGATACGCGGATTGCGTATGCGTGGTTTTAGAAATGTCTCTTGCACTAAGAATAGGTCTAATTGATGTTCGTGAGCGAACTCCTTCACCAAGTCTAGTTGTGAGGCTTAAGGCCTTGGGCGTTAAAATACGCTATACGGAGCGTATGTGGTTTGTGTCGTCCGCTTACGTAATTAGGCATCGCGAATGTTGTTTTTATACTTTAGCCCTATATCGGTGAGGGCACGGAATATTTTGCCGTTGTCTGCCATAACTTGCAGGAGCGACGGCGGGTCTTCCCAGACAGCATCGAGCCTGCTGGCCAGGGCTGTTATTTCATCAATGTCGAACATCTCTGACAGTTCGAACATGAACGCAAAGGTGCTGCCGCCTTTGTTACTTGTTGCCGCGGACGCGGGCGCCGGTGGCCTCGGTCGCGGGACCGACGCCGCCGGGCGGGACGCTAGCGGAGGCCGGAGGGGCGCGGGGGCCGCGAGAGTGGCCTCTGTGGCAGCGTTGGCAGCCGGAGGAGACCTCGCCCAGGCGTTTACCTTCGGAGGCGGCGCAGGTTTGAAGGTTGGAGTGAACTCCACCTTCTCTGCTCTGCCTTGCGGCTGGCGGCGCCCTGGGTGACGCTTGTGTTTGGGTGCCTTGGGACACCCGCGATAGCTCGCGGGGTGCCCCTTCTCCCCGCACAAGACGCAGGCCGGGGGCTCCGCGCATTGCGCTGGTCGAGGGCACTCTGGAGTGCCGTGTTTCCCGAGGCACTTCACACACCTCGGGGTGTGTTCGCAATTGCGTGCAGAGTGCCCGTATAATTGGCATCTGTGACACTGACCGGGCCCCCCGCGGTTGCGAGGAGCTTCGGTACGGATGCCCTGAAGGGAACAAACCGATTTAATGTTGAAAATTTCCTTTCCCTCTTGCGTGAGGTCGAGGACTACGAGAACCATGTTAAATGGTTGTTTGTTGTTGGTTCCGCGCATACGGTGCACCTCGTGTGCAGGGTAACCCTGCTCTTTGAGGTCCGACAGAATGTCGGCCTCGTCTAACTCTTTGGGGACGTTCCTAAGAACGACCCTCAGACGCTTCTCCTCAGGCAGGGCGTACGTGTGGAAACCCACACTCAGCTCTCTAAGAAGAGATGTCAGGGCGCGGTGGTCCGCTACCTCTCTGGTCTCTAATTTGATGAGAAATTGGTACGCCCTCGCCTGGAAGGAGAGCGTCTTCGGGATCCTATTTTTGATGACTAACCATCGGCCTCGGTCCTCTATAAAAATAGGAGGCGGGCGCTTGGTCGGAGGCGGTACGCGGGCTTTAGCGGGCGCGGACGCGGGAGCGGAGCCAGTCGTGGCCGCGGCTTTCTTCGCGGGTGTGCCTTCAAGAGAAGGCGATTCGCGACCGCGCTTCTTCTTGCGACTGACGGTGATGAAGCCGTCAGCATCCGACGCGACACTCTCCGCTCTCGACGGTAGAGCGGTTTCCGGCTGGGCCGGTGAAGCACTGGAAGCCTGAGGGGCTTCCCTGCGGTCAGGACTGACCGCGGCGACCTTAGGGGTCGCCTGCGCGTCAAAGTACGCCTGAAGGACAGGCGGACGGGCTGATCGGGTGATCACTTTCCTCGGTTTGACCGAGGCCACGGAACTTGCGTCGGATGCATTACCTATCTCCATTTCGGATTCCCTGTCGGAACTCGAAACGTCAGATGACGATCTATATTTTTTGGATTTCGCTTTAATAGCGGCATCCACTGTCTCATCTATAGACTCCTTAATTAACGGAGCGATCTTCTCCGTAAATTACTCATCTAGCAGGGCACGTAGAAGGCCCTTGTCGGCAACCATTGGTGAAGCCATGGTTGTTATTAATTAGGTTAAGCGGGTGGCAACCCCCGCTGCCCGAGTCAGGCAGAGGGGGAATATAATAATAAAGTGGACAACTATAGTTTAGTTGTACACTTGCACATTAATAAAATACTATTAATAATAATAAAGTATGCAAAATTAAAAGAAATTAATAATAATAATTAAGCCTAAGACTTAGCTTTGCTGGATGTAGACTGGCTGGGCCGGAACCCCGATGTACGCTGTGCAGGCCCCCACGGAGAAGACACACACGGCACGATCTGCAACACTCACAACACACACGATTAGCGTGCAGAATCGCGAAACACAGAACAGGTGCTAACTAACACGATCGTAAAACCGGGTAATTAACACTTATAATAACTAAGCTACGTTCCGCGAAGGAACGTAACAGGTGCGAGACTCAAAGAGTCCCGAACAATAGCGCGCGATAACAATAGCTAGCCCAGGTGGCCTGAGCAGATAGTGCGATAACGCAGGTAATAAAAATATTCGAAGGAGGACAGATAACGCGGCACGTGTGCTCGCGTTGCCTGCCTGAATCGAACTTCGAAGCGTCGGGGGTCGATCGCTATTCATGCAATTTTAATCAATGAGCAATAGCGTAGGTGCGGAATCCATATAGTACCTAAGAAGAATGGAGATATACGGGTATGTGGTGATTATAGACGATTGAACAGCATAACCAAACCCGATCGTTATCCAGTGCCGAGAGTCAAGGACTTCACCCATCATCTGTCTGGCAAAACAATATTCTCCACAATCGACCTCAACCGCGTTTACCAACAATTGAAGACCAGGGAACAGGACATAGAGAAAACAGTTATCATCACACCAATGAGTTTATTCGAATTTCCTCGCATGTGTCCTGGTCTGAAGAATGCGGGACAAACATTTCAGAGATTTATTCACGAAGTGCTCCGTGGATTAGACTACGTTTTCCCATTCATCGACGATTTGCTCATAGCCTCAGTCTCGTTTGACTGAGCATCGCGATCACCTAAGAACAGTTCTTAGAAGATTGGAAGAAAACTGTATCACTATCAACCCCGCGAAGTGTAACTTAGGCCAAACGGAAGTCAAATTTCTTGGATACATCGTATCGAAAAACGGTATACAGCCGACAGAAGAGAAGATTAAAGCCATTACCGAATTTTCATAATCGAAAACTATAGAAGGTTTAAGACGATTTCTAGGCATGTTAAATTTCTATCGTGACCACATACCGAATGCTGCATCAATACAAGCTCCGCTAAACGCTTACCTACACCATGTCATGAAACGTGATAAAACAATAATTGAATGGACCGACGAAGCATCACAATCATTCGAAGAGTGCAAGAATAGTATATCCAAAGCTACCTTACTCGCTCACCCATCACATGATGCCCCTATCGCAATATTCTGCGATGCGTCTGACAACGCAGTAGGTGCAGTCCTACAACAATACATCGAAAATAATTGGCAACCACTCGGTTACTTCTCAAAGAAATTTTCAGAGGCGGAGAAGAAATACTCAGCGTATGACAGAGAACTCTCAGCCGTCTATAAGTCAGTGAAACATTTCCGTAAGATGTTTGAAGGACGTGAATTAATTATATTCACAGACCACAAACCCCTCACATTCGCTATGAATAAAACACATACTGCAAACGAAACGCCTCGCCGAACGCGCCAATTATTATTCATCAGTGAATTCACAACCGATATTCGACACATCAGTGGAAAAAACAATATTATTGCCGACGCATTAAGTCGAATAGAAACAATAACCTCATCACCCACGATCGACTACAGCGAGATAGCAAATGCACAAGAGAGAGAGAGCAGTTTAGAGACTGAGCGTTTGGCGATTAAATAAAACAACTGCTTGACTGTGAGGAATATGTGGAAGATATGATTTATACTGGCTGGTGGGTCTTCCGCGTAGGTCCTTACGGGCCTCGGGGTAACTGTTCGGGGCGATGGCCCCTTTCAGTAGTATAAACGCCGCCTGCAACTACAGACGGGGCACTGGGTGGGACCGGTTGGTCCGTGGTGTCATGTGCGGTGGTATCTTGCTACAGTGCGATCAAGCCCGCGTAGTGTCGCGAGCGATCTGCGGACTGCAGCCGGTTTGTAGGTCCGTGGTTAGCTTGCGCCCGCCGCTCAGCGAAACTTTACGAAAGATTAATTCTCGCGCGTCTTAATCATTACATCGCGGAGCTTAACCTGATACCCGACATACAGTTCGGATTCAGAACCGCTCACTCATGTCCCCAGCAGGCTCACCGACTCACCGAGTACATTCTCATACGGCGTCAATTTCACGCTACCATGGCAGCCGTGTTTTTCGATGTCGCGAAGGCCTTCGACAAGGTATGGCACAACGGCTTAGTATTCGAGCTTCATCAACTGGGAGTGCCAGACAGGTTCGTGCGCATCATTCGAGCCTACCTTACTGATCGCTCCTTCCGATATCGAGTAGAGGGCACCCTATCCTCACCCAGACCCATCAGGTCTGGCGTGCCACAGGGTTCGGTCCTCTCTCCCACTCTTTTCTCGCTCTTCACGAGCGACATTCCCAAGTTTCCGAGTGTCCAGCTCGCTCAGTACGCTGACGACACGGCACTCTACTTTGGCTCATTACACTAACATTAAAGTGCTTCAAGCCGCCGTCGATGAACTAGGCAACTGGTTCAGAAAATGGCGGATTGAAGTGAACCCCACCAAGAGTGCAGCGGTACTCTTCGGTAACGCGAATAGCATCCGCGCTAAAAAACAACCGACCGACGTTATTAAACTGTATGAAACACCCATACCGTGGGTGAAGGATTACTCCCGCAAGGAAAGGATTGCCATCTGCAACTGGTCGTTCCCAGGGAGAAGGTGAACGAGATCCTGAGAGCTTATCACGATGGTTCTTCAGGTGGACATTTGGGAATAAGAAGAACTCTCACAAAAATTTAAGAACGATTTTACTGGTTGCATTGCCGTGATGATGTTGAAGACTGGTGCCGGAAATGCAAGAGTTGTGCTGCTGTCAAAGGACCTCAGACCCGGAGCAGAGGAGTTATGAAGTTGTACAATGTTGGGGCTCCGTGGGAAAGAGTAGCTCTGGATATAGCCGGACCGTTTCCAGTCACCAAAGCTGGAAGCCGTTACATAATGGTGGTGATGGATTATTTCACGAAGTGGCCGGAAGCATTTGCCCTACCGAATCTAGAAGCAGTTACTGTTGCGACGATGCTGGTGAATGAAGTTTTCTGCAGATTTGGTGTGCCTTTGGAGTTGCACAGTGACCAAGGGCGGAACTTCGAGTCACAAGTATTTCAAGAAGCTTGCAAGATTTTGGGAATCCATAAGACCAGAACTACGCCATATCATCCACAGTCGGACGGGATGGTGGAGAGGTTTAACCAAACATTGGAGCGACATCTGGCAAAAGTAGTGGACAGTCATCAGGATAACTGGGATGAGGACATTCCACTGTTTCTTATGTCGTATAGAAGCGCAATACACGAGACGACAACGGTGACTCCTGCGTACGCCAATTTTGGAAGGGAATTTTAATTGCCAGCTGATTTACTCTCAGGCTGTCCACCGGATACTCCGAAAAGTATAACAGAATATGTGGATGAGTTACGCAAAAAGATGGTTGACATCTACGAGGAAATTAGAACAACTGGGCTTAAGGCAAGTGAACGGATGAAGACCCGCTACGATCGAAGAGCTAATATTCCTAGTTTTGAAGAGGGAACCCTGATTTGGTTACACAATCCTGTAAGGCGAAAGGGGAAGTCTCCGAAGCTCCAACCAAGTTGGGAGGGACCATACAAAGTAATCAGAAGGATAAATGATGTGACTCTCAGGATCCAGCGTACCCCTCGAAGTCCCCCGAAAATCGTACATGTCGATCGGGTGGCTAAGTACTACGGAAACAACGATGATCGGGACGATCATGTCTTGGGAGGGGGCAGTGTTGCGTAGCAACCCTTCGAAGTATATGACGAGAGTTGTCAAACTTCAAGACATTGTTAATTTCAACAGCTCCTTCAGCAATACTCGTAGCTCAGCAGAAAAGTGTTTACTTAAGACGCTGTAGACCCGGGTTCGATACACCTACCAGTGTATGGATTTTTTTGCGTGGACTACGGCAGTTCTAGTTCTGACTCGAAAGTGTAAAGAAGAAGAAGAAGAAAATAAGAAGTAGTGAAAAGTGGAAGTGTTCTAAGAAGAAGAAGACAGAAGAGAAGTAGTGTTCGGTGCAGTGTGACGCGTTGAAGGTACCGCCGCCCACAAGAGGAACAGCGGCAGACCGGCGAAGTGCAAGTTCAGAAAAAGTGAACGCAAATAAAGACTCGTTCCTATAAGCGGAGTATTATTTCCAATCCCTGACCCACTCCCGTGTGATTATATATGTATGTATACATATCTATGTATTTATTTACCTTAGTTTTTAAGTTAGTTTTAAGTTCTAGTCATTAGTCTTAAGTTAGGTTAAGTGATAGATTACGATTAATATTACGTTATATCAATAGCAAATAGCCAGGTTTTCCCAGTCTCCTGGATTCCCCCCCCCCCCCCCCACAATCCTCATGTATTAGTTTCTTAAGCATAATAAAGTTTTATCCCTTAATACGTAGATAGGGTTGTAGAAATAAGTTTTCTGATACCTACATATATAAGGCTTAATTGTAAATTGCTTTAATAAGTAGATTTAAGTAATTTTGTATATATATTTTAATACCAAATATAGATTTTGAATTTGATTTTTTTTTTTTTAATAAATCATATCTTCCATATATCTTCCATTTACGGCAGAGCAACCCATCATGCATCACCAAACTGTTCCTTTGTGCCCAGAGACTCTTGGTAGCCGTACTGTGTCTAGCCACTTCAGACCATTTTGGTTTAAGTGATCCACTTGCTAGCCAATGTAAAAGTGGTTGAAGATCCTTATCATTTTCCTGAGCTCTCCTCATTGCATCGTTGCTCCAGTTCCCATCGATCGAATCTGTTCTGATCAGTCGGATTATTGGATTTTCTTTCTCCTCCTGACGAATGCAATGTTTGCATTCCGTCGGACAAGGTCTTCTAGATAAAGCATCTGCGTTTCCATGAGTTTTTCCTCCTCGATGTTCGATTTCAAAGTCATACTCTTGAAGTTGCTCAATCCATCTGGCCACTTGTCCTTCCGGATTCTTGAATTCTAGTAACCACTTCAAGGCGGCATGATCAGTCCTTATGAGGAATTTGCGACCCAACAAGTACTTTTTAAAATGTTGTAATGTCTTCACCACGGCAAGTAACTCCCTACGAGTTACACAGTAGTTTCTCTCCGGCTTCGATAAAGATTTGCTAAAGTATGCAATTACAACTTCTTGATCTCCCCTCTTCTGAGATAACACTCCACCAATTCCAGAATTGCTAGCATCAGTATCTACTATGATTCTTCCCTCCGTGTCAGGATATCCGAGGATAGGTGATTCACATAGTCGTTTCTTCAACTCTAAGATAGCTTGTTCGCAGTCTTCATCCCAGGAAAAGGCTCTTTTCTCCTCCGTCAGTCGATGTAAGGGCTTAGCAACATCGGAAAACCCTTTCACAAAGCGTCGATAATAAGAGCATAGTCCAAGGAATGCTCTCACATGTGTCTTTTCTGTCGGCGTCGGCCAGTCCTTGACAGCACTTATCTTGGCAGAATCCGTCGCAACGCCTTGCTCCGAGATAACGTGCCCCAAGTAATTCACCTGACGTTGAAAGAAGGAACATTTCTTTGGACTCAACTTCAAGTTGGCACCCTGCAGTTTCGCGAAGACTTTTTCGAGCTTCTTGAGATGATCTTCAAAACTTCGTCCCATAATGATTATGTCATCCAAGTAGACAAGGCAGGTATTCGAAAGTAGCTGGGGCGTTGCATAATCCGAAGGGCATTGTATTGAACTGCCATAATCCTTTTCCGGTTGAAAAAGCCGTCTTCTCCTTGTCTTTAGGGTCCAGATCAACTTGCCAGTAGCCACTTTTCAAATCCAGAGTAGAGAACCACGTCATGCCACAAAGTGAATCTAAGATGTCATCGATTCTTGGCAATGGATAACTGTCCTTCTTAGTAACATCATTCAGATGCCGATAGTCCACACAAAATCTAGTTGATCCATCCTTCTTCTTCACCAGAACCACTGGAGAACACCATGGACTCGACGACGGTTCTATCACACCATTTTATTTCATATCCCGAATCATGTCTTCCACTTCTTGTTCGCGTGCAAACGGAATACGTCTTGGTCTTTGCCGTATCGGAACAGTGTCTCCTGTGTCGATCTTGTGTTTCACCAAACCAGTTCTTCCGATGTCCCCGTCGTTCTTTGAGAAAATCCCGGAGTAGCGTAGCAGGAAATTTCTCGCTTTTATTAACTGTAGCTTGGTAAGATTGTCCTTACAGCTATCCAGAAGTTTCTGTATGTTCACATCCTGGTTTGCAGCTACGGTCTTCCTCCCTTCTTCACACTTTCTTAACCAAGCTATCTCCTCACAAGCTCCGATCACTGTTCCCTTCCTAATGATTTGCTTGTCCTCATGAGGATTAAACACGGGAACCATCGCAATCTGGGAGTTACCCACAACAGTCCTGGCTGGGATCCATGTCGTGTCCGATGTCTCCCTTTCTATTATAGCGCATTTACAAGGTCTTCCTCTGTCATCCCTTGGCAGGACTACCGGGACTAGGGTCTGCGATCTCGGATTTAAAGTAGTGTCTCTTAAACACAGCACTTTCCCAACAGTTCCGCCTTTTATTGGAATTTCTTCACCTCCATGCGTCAATACACCATGTTTCATGTCAATGGTACACTGATGATTTCGAAGAAAATCCAACCCAATGATGCAGTCATCTGTGATATCCGCGATTACCACTTTTTGCCAGTACAACGTATCCCCGATTTTCATGGCCACGATCTTCTCTCCCTGGACTGGTATGCGCTGGCCGGTAACTGTTGTGAGTGTTAAGTTTACATTTTCTCGCATGTGTCGTCTTCCGATGCTCTCTAGTCTTCTTTGGCTAACGACTGTACGTGAGGCTCCCGTATCCAAAGTGAAACGGCAAGATTTTCCATTTATCATTCCTTCTATAACTAAAGTGTTTCCGTCACATGTCTGCTTAACGAAGATCCTTGGGGCTTTGCTTCTACCGGCTAGCGCCCACCCCACTGCCCTGGCCCTTTCCTGCTGCTCCACCGGTGATGTTTAGACCGTCGCATCCTTCCTACCTTGCGTTATGCTCTCACGACTGGGGCAAGTGCTTCTAATGTGTCCTCGCTCCCCACAACCATAGCATGCTGGGTTATATTGTTGCGTAGCAACCCTTCGAAGTATATGACGAGAGACATTGTTAATTTCAACAGCTCCGTCAGCAATACTCGTAGCTCAGCGGAAAAGTGTTTACTTTAGACGCTGTAGACCCGGGTTCGATACACCTACCAGTGTATGGATTATTTGGGTTTTGTAAAGTTAATGGAAATTTCTAGTAAGTTCAGGATCAAATCGAACAGAAAAAAAGGGATGGAAAATGTGTAAGCAGGATAAAAATAGTTAAAAGAATTTTCTAGTACAATTTAAATTTAAAGATGGAATGGGAGAATCATTTTGAAAATAGAACGGATCCGGGGGTATATAAGCCGTACTAAGCGTGGCCTACGGCAGTTCTAGTTCTGACTCGAAAGTGTAAAGAAGAAGAAGAAGAAAAGAAGAAGTAGTGAAAAGTGGAAGTGTTCTAAGAAGAAGAAGACAGAAGAGAAGAAGTGTTCGGTGCAGTGTGACGCGTTGAAGGTACCGCCGCCCACAAGAGGAACAGCGGCAGACCGGCGAAGTGCAAGTTCAGAAAAAGAGAACGCAAATAAAGACTCGTTCCTATAAGCGGAGTATTATTTCCAATCCCTGGCCCACTCCCGTGTCAATTGGTGTCAGAATTGGGATTGGAAAGATGCCATTTGTGCCCAGGAACGAGAAAGGAGTGACCACGCGAGCGGGAGCAGCTGCAGCGGCAGAGGACGAGTCAGAAACATCCGGCTCTGGACTCAGTGCGACCGTGTCAGCACCGCAGGCTCCTGCCGTTGACATCAGCGCGCTCATGCAGCAGATGGCCGCCATGATGCAAGAGCAAGCGCGCCGACAGGAGGAGCAGCTGCGGGGCTTGCAAGAGGAACAAGCGCGCCGACAGGAGGAGCAAGCGCGCCGACAAGAGGAGCAGTTGCGGGGCTTGAAAGAGGAGCAAGCGCGCCAATAGGAGGAACAAGCACGCCAACAGGACTGCAAGCTGCGAGGCCTGCATGAAGGCCTCTCCAAAGACATTTTATCCGTTGTGCAGAAAAACTCGACTTGTATTGACGCTGTGGAAAAAGAGATCGCCCGGATTGATAGTGTGGAAAAGAAGATGGACAAAGTTGAAGAGAACTTTCAACGGAAGATGAGAGAGATGGAAGTTACCATTAATCAGCTCAGTGGGAGGGTCGTGTGTCCTTCAGCCAACACAGGAGTTTCCTGCGGAACCACATCGAGCAGAAATTTAAAAGTACCTCCCTACGACGGCAAGTCTTCCTGGGCTGCCTTTAAGCTACAATTGGAGACGGCCAGAAGAGCCTGCGGTTGGAGTGACCAAGAAGCGCACTCTGCCCTCACACTAGCGCTCCGTGACGAAGCACTCTCCGTATTGGAAGCACTCGGCGCTGGGAAGGAGGAAGTGACCTACACAGACCTTATTGACGCGTTGGAGGCACGCTATGGTGATAAACACCTCGAACATGTGTACCGGGCGCAACTTAAGGACCGCAGTCAAAGGGCCAGCGAAACTCTACAGCAGTGGTCCGTGGAAGCCGAGAAACTAGTGCGTAAAGCATATCAGTCGTCGCCAGCTGCAATAGAAGAAATGTTGCTCCAAGTTTTCTCGATGGAATACGGGACGCCGAAGTTAGAGCAGCCGTACGATTGAGTCATCATACCAGCTTGAAGAAAGCGGTGGCACATGCGTTGGAAGTGGAAGCGGTTCGCCAAGATTCTCGGGCGTTGAGACTCCGCAAAATTGTACCAGCAGATTCCAGCCGAAGGCAAGCATATAACCCAGTATGCTATGGTTGTGGGGAGCGAGGACACATTAGGAGCACTTGCCCCAGTTGTGAGAGCATAACGCAAGGTAGGAAGGATGCGACGGTCTAAACATCACCGGTGGAGCAGCAGGAAAGGGCCAGGGCAGTGGGGTGGGCGCTAGCCGGTAGAAGCAAAGCCCCAAGGATCTTCGTTAAGCAGACATGTGACGGAAACACTTTAGTTACAGAAGGAATGATAAATGGAAAATCTTGCCGTTTCACTTTGGATACGGGAGCCTCACGTACAGTTGTTAGCCAAAGAAGACTAGAGAGCATCGGAAAACGACACATGCGAGAAAATGTAAACTTAACACTCACAACAGTTACCGGCCAGCGCATACCAGTCCAGGGAGAGAAGATCGTGGCCATGAAAATCGGGGATACGTTGTACTGGCAAAAAGTGGTAATCGCGGATATCACAGATGACTGCATCATTGGGTTGGATTTTCTTCGAAATCATCAGTGTACCATTGACATGAAACATGGTGTATTGAAGTATGGAAGTGAAGAAATTCCAATAAAAGGCGGAACTGTTGGTAAGTGTTGTGCTTAAGAGACACTACTTTAAATCCGAGATCGCAGACCCTAGTCCCGGTAGTCCTGCCAAGGGATGACAGAGGAAGACCTTGTAAATGCGCTATAATAGAAAGAGAGACATCGGACACGACATGGATCCCAGCCAGGACTGTTGTGGGTAACTCCCAGATTGCAATGGTTCCCGTGTTTAATCCTCATGAGGACAAGCAAATCATTAGGAAGGGAACAGTGATCGGAGCTTGTGAGGAGATAGCTTGGTTAAGAAAGTGTGAAGAAGGGAGGAATACCGAAGCTGCAAACCAGGATGTGAACATACAGAAACTTCTGGATGGCTGTAAGGACAATCTTACCAAGCTACAGTTAATAAAAGCGAGAAATTTCCTGCTACGCTACTCCGGGATTTTCTCAAAGAACGACGGGGACATCGGAAGAACTGGTTTGGTGAAACACAAGATCGACACAGGAGACACTGTTCCGATACGGCAAAGACCAAGATGTATTCCGTTTGCACGCGAACAAGAAGTGGAAGACATGATTCGGGATATGAAAGAAAATGGTGTGATAGAACCGTCGTCGAGTCCATGGTGTTCTCCAGTGGTTCTGGTGAAGAAGAAGGATGGATCAACTAGATTTTGTGTGGACTATCGGCGTCTGAATGATGTTACTAAGAAGGACAGTTATCCATTGCCAAGAATCGATGACACCTTAGATTCACTTTGTGGCATGACGTGGTTCTCTACTCTGGATTTGAAAAGTGGCTACTGGCAAGTTGATCTGGACCCTAAAGACAAGGAGAAGACGGCTTTTTCAACCGGAAAAGGATTATGGCAGTTCAAAACAATGCCCTTCGGATTATGCAACTCCCCAGCTACTTTCGAAAGGTTGATGGAGTATGTGCTGGCAGGTATGTTGGGAGAAACCTGCCTTGTCTACTTGGATGACATAATCATTATGGGACGAAGTTTTGAAGATCATCTTAAGAAGCTCGAAAAAGTCTTCGCAAAACTTCAGGGTGCCAACTTGAAGTTGAGTCCAAAGAAATGTTCCTTCTTTCAACGTCAGGTGAATTACTTGGGGCACGTTATCTCGGAGCAAGGCGGTGCGACGGATCCTGCCAAGATAAGTGCTGTCAAGGACTGGCCGTCGCCGACAGAAAAGACACATGTGAGAGCATTCCTTGGACTATGCTCTTATTATCGACGCTTTGTGAAAGGGTTTTCCGATGTTGCTAAGCCCTTACATCGACTGACGGAGGAGAAAAGAGCCTTTTCCTGGGATGAAGACTGCGAACAAGCTTTCTTAGAGTTGAAGAAACGACTATGTGAATCACCTATCCTCGGATATCCTGACACGGAGGGAAGAATCATAGTAGATACTGATGCTAGCAATTCTGGAATTGGTGGAGTGTTATCTCAGAAGAGGGGAGATCAAGAAGTTGTAATTGCATACTTTAGCAAATCTTTATCGAAGCCGGAGAGAAACTACTGTGTAACTCGTAGGGAGTTACTTGCCGTGGTGAAGACATTACAACATTTTAAAAAGTACTTGTTGGGTCGCAAATTCCTCGTAAGGACTGATCATGCCGCCTTGAAGTGGTTACTAGAATTCAAGAATCCGGAAGGACAAGTGGCCAGATGGATTGAGCAACTTCAAGAGTATGACTTTGAAATCGAACATCGAGGAGGAAAAACTCATGGAAACGCAGATGCTTTATCTAGAAGACCTTGTCCGACGGAATGCAAACATTGCATTCGTCAGGAGAGGAGAAAGAAAATCCAATAATCCGACTGATCAAAACAAATTCGATCGATGGGAACTGGAGCAACGATGCAATGAGGAGAGCTCAGGAAAATGATAAGGATCTTCAACCACTTTTACATTGGCTAGCAAGTGGATCACTTAAACCAAAATGGTCTGAAGTGGCGAGACACAGTACGGCTACCAAGAGTCTCTGGGCACAATGGAACAGTTTGGTGATGCATGATGGGTTGCTCTGCCGGAAATGGGAAACCCCGCAAGGAAAGGATTGCCATCTGCAACTGGTCGTTCCCAGGGAGAAGGTGAACGAGATCCTGAGAGCTTATCACGATGGTTCTTCAGGTGGACATTTGGGAATAAGAAGAACTCTCATAAAAATTAAAGAACGATTTTACTGGTTGCATTGCCGTGATGATGTGGAAGACTGGTGCCGTAAATGCAAGAGTTGTGCAGCTGTCAAATGACCTCAAACCCGGAGCAGAGGAGCTATGAAGTTGTATAATGTTGGGGCTCCGTGGGAGAGAGTAGCTCTGGATATAGCCGGACCGTTTCCAGTCACCAAAGCTGGAAGCCGTTACATAATGGTGGTCATGGATTATTTCACGAAGTGGCCGAAAGCATTTGCTCTACCGAATCAAGAAGCAGTTACCGTTGCGACGAAGCTGGTTGGCTAAGTACTACGAAAGCAACGATGATCGGGACGATCATGTCTTGGAGGGGGCAGTGTTGCGTAGCAACCCTTCGAAGTATATGACGAGAGTTGTCAAACTTCAAGACATTGTTAATTTCAACAGCTCCTTCAGCAATACTCGTAGCTCAGCAGAAAAGTGTTTCTATTATAGCGCATTCACAAGGTCTTCCTCTGTCATCCCTTGGCAGGACTACCGGGACTAGGGTCTGCGATCTCGGATTTAAAGTAGTGTCTCTTAAACACAACACTTTCCCAACAGTTCCGCCTTTTATTGGAATTTCTTTACCTCCATGCTTCAATACACCATGTGTCATGTCAATGGTACACTGATGATTTCGAAGAAAATCCAACCCAATGATGCAGTCATCTGTGATATCCGCGATTACCACTTTTTGCCAGTACAACGTATCCCCGATTTTCATGGCCACGATCTTCTCTCCCTGGACTGGTATGCGCTGGCCGGTAACTGTTGTGAGTGTTAAGTTTACATTTTCTCGCATGTGTCGTTTTCCGATGCTCTCTAGTCTTCTTTGGCTAACAACTGTACGTGAGGCTCCTATATCCAAAGTGAAACGGCAAGATTTTCCATTTATCATTCCTTCTATAACTAAAGTGTTTCCGTCACATGTCTGCTTAACGAAGATCCTTGGGGCTTTGCTTCTACCGGCTAGCGCCCACCCCACTGTCCCGGCCCTTTCCTGCTGCTCCACCGAAGATGTTGAGACCGTCGCATCCTTCCTACCTTGCGTTATGCTCTCACGCCTGGGGCAAGTGCTTCTAATGTGTCCTCGCTCCCCACAACCATAGCATGCTGGGTTATATTGTTGCGTAGCAACCCTTCGAAGTATATGGCGAGAGACATTGTTAATTTCAACAGCTCCTTCAGCAATACTCGTAGCTCAGCAGAAAAGTGTTTACTTTAGACGCTGTAGACCCGGGTTCGATACACCTACCAGTGTATGTATTTTGTAAAGTTAAAGGAAATTTCTAGTAAGTTCAGGATCAAATCGAACAGAAAAAAAGGGATGGAAAATGTGTAAGCAGGATAAAAATAGTTAAAAGAATTTTCTAGTACAATTTAAATTTAAAGATGGAATGGGAGAATCATTTTGAAAATAGAACGGATCCGGGGGTATATAAGCGTGGCCTACGGCAGTTCTAGTTCTGACTCGAAAGTGTAAAGAAGAAGAAAAGAAGAAGTAGTGAAAAGTGGAAGTGTTCTAAGAAGAAGAAGACAGAAAAGAAGTAGTGTTCGGTGCAGTGTGACGCGTTGAAGGTACCGCCGCCCACAAGAGGAACAGCGGCAGACCGGCGAAGTGCAAGTTCAGAAAAAGTGAACGCAAATAAAGACTCGTTCCTATAAGCGGAGTATTATTTCCAATCCCTGACCCACTCCCGTGCCCCGGAACGAGAACGGAGTGACCACGCGAGCGGGAGCAGCTGCAGCGGCAGAGGACGAAACATCCGGCTCTGGACTCAGTGCGACCGTGTCAGCACCGCAGGCTCCTGCCGTTGACATCAGCGCGCTCATGCAGCAGATGGCCGCCATGATGCAAGAGTCAGCGCGCCGACAGGAGGAGCAAGCGCGCCGACAGGAAGAGCAAGCGCGCCGACAGGAGGAGCAAGCGCGCCGACAGGAGGAGCAGCTGCGGGGCTTGCAAGAGGAACAAGCGCGCCGACAGGAGGAGCAAGCGTGCCGACAAGAGGAGCAGTTGCGGGGCTTGAAAGACGAGCAAGCGCGCCAAGTTTGACAACTCTCGTCATATACTTCGAAGGGTTGCTACGCAACAATAATATATAAATATAAGAGTGGTGTGGGGAGGGGGGGGATCTTGGGAAGTGGAAGGAGGGAGAGGGAATAGGAGGCCAGTTTTCGCCGTTATTTAATTCTTATAACTAAACCAATTAACAATATATTGGTTTTACATTTATTCAGACCCAGCTAGAACTCTGTGTGTGTGAGTGTGTGTGTGTGTATACGCTAGTGTTCTGTGAGCTCTAACCAGTTGTGATGTGGTAATGCATGTTTATAACGTTTTATGCTGAGGCAGTACTCTGTGAGTGACTTACGACTACAAGTCGACCGGAGGGCGGGGTTTATTCCGTCCTTCAGTCGGCGTAGCCCTCTGTAGAAGCTATCAGATACTTACCTCTTGTATGTGTTGTTCTAGTGTTGGGATGTTTTTCTTTACTTGAAGTCGTTAAAGATTTGTACGCGGGTGGGTCCGGTAGATGGTTTTAAGGGATCTATTTTGCACAGTTTGTAGTTTACGATAATTGTTTTGATTTGTGTTAATCCATACCGGACTTGCGTATGTCATGACCGGTATAGTGGACGCTTGTAGACTACTAGTTGAGAAAGTAGAATTCCTATAGAAAATGGGTCTCAACAGGCTCAAGGCAGTAAGTGCCTTAGAGCGGGCGTATTAATATGAGGCGTGAAGGAAAGTTTCCGGTCGAGGATAAGTCCTAGGTATTTAGCCTGTGACTGCCATTCGACCGGGTGGTTATTAATATGTGGCTTTAAAGAGATATTGAGTTTACGGGAAGTTTTGTATGAGAAAAGAACCGCCTCGGTCTTTATGTCATTGATTTTAAGCTTCCACGTAGAGAAGTAGTTGCTTACACAATGTAGGGCTGTATTAAGGTGGGAGACTATAGATTTGATGTTCTTACTGCTGCACAGATAAGCTGTGTCATCAGCGTACAGGGCGAGGACCGTGTTCGGAGGTTTTGGGATGTCTCTCATATAGAGTAAAAATGCCCTCGGTGAGATGATGGAGCCCTGTGGAACACCTGCTACTACAGGATGTGGGGGGGATAAACTATTTTTGACTCTAACTCTAAGAAATCTATTCATAAGGAATGATTTTATTATTCTACAATATTCAAAGGGGACTTGTGCTTCGAATAATTTGTGAACTAAGGCATCATGCCAGACGGTATCGAAGGCTTTCTCAAGGTCGAGTAGAACCATACCAGTCTGGTGTCTCAAGTTAAATTGGTGTGTTATATGTTCGACTACGCGCGCCAGTTGGTGAGTAGTCGCGTGTGACCTTCGGAAACCGAATTGTTCCTCAGGTAGGTTTGATTCTATAAGTGAGTTTATTCTATTATTAATTAAAATTTCTAATATTTTACTTTATGTGCAAAGTAAACTAATTGGTCTGTAGTTCGCGGGGGAGGTGGGGTCTTTTCCCGGTTTGTGTATCGCGGTGATTACTGCTATTTTCCAGGACGAGGGAAAATAGGTGAGACGGAGGCACGCATTAAATATATTAACTGAGGTGTCTATTGCTTTTGAAGGGAGGTGTTTTAGAAGTATGTTCTGTATGTCGTCGTGCCCGGGGGCTTTTTTAAGGCGTTTTTAAGGCGACAGCGGCCGTTTTTAAGGCGTCTCGCGAACTGCCAGAGGGAATTGTCGCGGGTGTCAAGCGATTCGAGCTTTTTGTTCCATTCGTTGGAAGTGAGAGATTTTATTTTAAAAGATATTTGGTTTTGAAGTGAATTAATAATCGTGTTAAACCGACGCGTATGAAGTCTCTGTGCGTGATGTCGGTATTGGTTTTTTAGTTTGATAAGTCTTGTTATGTCGTGTGGAAGTTTGTTTGTTTGTTTCGGTGTGAACGTTGGGATGTTCGCGTTACGGGCTTTGATTATAGCGTCAGTCAGTGTTCAGTGTATGGCGTTGTCCACTAATTCGGGTCGGTGTAATTTTAAGGAGCCGGGGGAGGGGAGGGCTTCGTTAATATGTTTTTTATAAGTGTCCCATTTAGCATTACCGTATTTAAAGATAGGTCGCGAGATGCGCGGGATGAGGCTATTAATTTCGAAAATAATGGGACAATGGTCCGAGATAACGTCATAAGTCAGTGGGTCTGTAACGTTTGTGATATTTTTGGCAAGGGTGAGTTGTAATTTAGCGGCAGAGTGCCTAGGGTTGGAGGGGAGGTGGGTCGCTTTGTCCGGAATTAAAATATTATATTCGTGACCTGCAAAGTGATTAAAAAGACGCGATCCATTGGAATTTGCTCGATTGCAATCCCAGTGCCTATGGCGGGCGTTAAAATCTCCGGAAGAGATGACGGTGTTGCCGAGAGAGAGAGCTTTTGCGATGGCTGTCGTGATTCTTTAAGTCGTGCAAGAGCTTAGGGCAATAAAAGTTAACTATTGTGATGGGTGTCTGTCCACGGTGAGACTCTAATCTAATAGCAATTATATCGCATATATCATGCTCCACCGGTGGAAGTGAATGATGCAATATATTTGACTTGACAAAAATTGCTACGCCACCTCGGACGCGGTTGTCTGTCTGTCCGTCACGTCTGTAACAAGTGTAACCGGGAATTGAAACACGTCGTGTGGGAACGAGGTGTGTTTCTTGTATGAGTGTAATGTCGATGTTGTGTGTACCTAGGAAATGTATGAATTCTCTTTTCCTACTCACAATACCGTTTATGTTAAGCGACGCTACTCGTAGAGGACGAGCAGTGCCAGTTGGGGGAGGGGTCGCCGTCTCTTCATCCATGGATGCTCAGGAACTCAAACACTGTGATGATTTGCTCCTCGTAGCTCATGCTGCGGCGGAGCAGAGGCTTCAGCTGACCTGCGATTTTAATTGGTTTTATAATTTCATGGGTTGACATTTCCTCAGAGTCTGGCTCTTTGGTTGTTTTAAAGGGGGCTGAGTCTGTCTCGACTCTTTTAAATCCACCTGGCATAGGGCCAGTGGGCCTAAGGCCTGGGAAGATTTGTCTTCCGGACTGGGTGCCCGTGAAGGGCGGCGGTCGGGCAGTGGACGGCGTTGTGGGTGGCTGAAGGCCCTGTGGCTGAAGGCCTGACGGTGACGGGGCGTTCCCTGTCATTACTGAGTTCCACCCGCGGTCGTTCGCCATGTTCGATTTGAACAGGCGAACTCCTTCCGGTCACACTCCGCTGTGAGGTGGGCTCCCGTGCACTTGACGCAGCGGGCGGCCCGGTTGCAGTTCCGTTCTGCATGTCCAAATGTCTGGCACCTGGAACACATGGTGCCGTATTTATTATTTGATTTATATTTATAAATTCGCACCGATTGGTGACAGATATATTTGATTTTCCTGAAGGCACCGATATCAGTGCTCTTCGGGAGCGTAACTTGGTACCTTGGTACCAGTGCGTCGCCCTTGAAGGCGACAACTTTGGTGGGTTTGAACCCCAGTTCCATAAGTGCACTACCTAGCTCCTCTGCGGAGCTATAGTACAGGCCTTGGACGACAGAGATGTGGGCTCTGTCGTCCTTGTCAGTGTATGTGTGGAACTGCAAACGTTCCACACCTTTGAGCGCTGCAAGGGCCGATTCTTTATCGGCCTTAGTCTTGCAGGACAGCTGTGCTATATGAGTCTGAATATTAAAATTAAAATTTTTAATGCCCGCGGCGAGAAGCGCCGCTCGGCATCTTTCAAAATCAAAATTCTCCTTGGAGATAATAATTGGAGTCGGCCTCGCGTGTGAGGGCTTGGCCGTTACCTTGGCTCCCGGTGTCTCCTGTACCGGGAGCGGCTTAAACACGTTGGCCGTCGCCAACAGCTTGGGGCGTCCGTTGTCCGGGCGCGGCTTGGCCGCACGCCGCCGCGTCACAGCGATCCAGTCCGGCAGGCCGCCGTGCAGCCGCTGGCCGAACTCTTGCTCCGGCGGCGAGGCCGGGCTGTCCACATCCATCTCGGCGATCACCTTCGCCGAGGGTTGCTCACCGGGGCTAGGGCAGCCCCTCTTCATGTCCTGCGACACAGAAGTACAACAAACTAATTAACTTTCAACTGCTTCGAACCGTTAAAAAGCGCGCCAAAGGGGCGCGTGTAATTAATAATACAAGGAATTGCGATAGTAAGTTCCACGAAAACCAGCGCGCAAACACGTCTCGTCCGTTCAAGCGCAGATAGCGGAACAGCGCTCGGCGCGCAATCGCCCTTCTATATATAGGCAAAGTTTCGATGCCGATATGATTTCCTCACCCACGATCGACTACAGCGAGATAGCAAATGCACAAGAGAGAGAGAGCAGTTTAGAGACGGTCGAGAATAGGCGCCACCTCCGCTACCTGCAGCGGGTGGTACGGGAACGTATCGCGGAACTCCGCGGCGAACGTTGGGACCGCTTGCTCGGCAATCTTAAGCCATCACATGTGGCTTTCTGGAAGCTGCCTCGCGCGTTCAAACAGGAGCCGCCCACTGTCATGCCTCCTTTGGACAGACCGGGACTGCAGCCGGCGCTCGATGACGATGAGAAGGCTGAATGCCTCGCCGATAGTCTCGCGAGTCAGTGCTCTTCAAATGCAGCAGCCGACCCGACACACGTTGACGAAGTTGAACGTCGCTCCGCTCGCTTCGCTGAACGTATTATAAACCCAAGTGGTTGTGATGCCTTATTTGCAATATTGTCGATGTGACATTCGTAAGTTAGCTTGCAGTCAAGAGCTACACCTAGATCTGTGACACAATCGACCCGCAATAGAAATTGATTATTTATAGTATAATTAAATTTGATGATTAGCTTTTTACGGGAAAAACTTATAAAAAGACATTTAGGTATATTAAGCCAAAGCTTATTATTACTACAATATGTTGCTAGTCTATTGAGATCTTCCTGAAGGAGATCAACGTCATAGATATCGTTGATAGGCCGAAATATCTTCATGTCGTCAGCGAAAAGTAAATAATTGGAATGATGAAAGCATGTATCGATGTCATTTATGAAACAGATAAATAATAAAGGACCTAGGAGTGAGCCCTGAGGAACTCCAGAAGGTATCGTGATCCATGAGGAGGTGTAGCCATTTAAAACAACTGCCTGAGTTCTGTTTTTTACGTACGAACTTAACCATCTAAATAAGTTACCCCTAATGCCAAGACCAGCAAGTTTCTGAAGAAGGATTCTATGATCTATGCGGTCGAAAGCTTTGGTGTAATCTGTATACACAACGTCAATTTGTTGACCACCGTCCATGCAATCAGTTAAGAAGTGAAAACAAGTAAATTAGTAACCGTTGATCTTCCTTTTATAAAACCATGCTGTTGTTGGTTTAACACATTTTTAAGGCTAGGGTAAAGTTGATTATAGATGATGCGCTCAAACACTTTGGCAAGAAGACATAATTTTGAAATCGGTCGATAGTTTTCCACTTTGTCTTTCTGACCTTTTTTATGTATAGGTGATATGAATGCCGCCTTCCACCTGATCGGCATGATACCTTCATTAATTGATCTCTTAAAAAGCAAGGTGACAGGTAATGCCAATACTTCAGAACATTTGACGAGGAACAGTGCTGGTAAACTATCTGGCCCAGGTGATTTATTTAGATCAAGTGATTTTAAGAGCTTTTCTATTTGTTTATTATCAATTTCGATAGAACTTATATTACTAATAATAGATTCATCTGAACAATTATAGGATTTGGATGTGGTAGTGGATTCTTGGAAAGTCGAATAAAAATATCTTGAGAAAAGCTCACAAATGTCCTGTCCTTTATTGCCTTCAGTGTCTCCATCGTCACAGGTATTTGTAACAGGTATTAAAATATCACCGGTTGTCACTGTGACAAGATATCAAAAATAACAGTGACAAGTATTAGGAGTATTTTGTAACAACTAGTATTTTGTAACAACTAGTATTTTATAACACCTAGTATTTTAGTAACGACTGTTATTTGAGTAACACCTGTTACTGAACAAGTATTTGATAACAATTAGTATTTTAGTAACAACTGCTACTGAACAAGTATTTAATAACAGCTAGTATTTTAGTAGCAACTGATATTTGAGTAATACCTGTTATTGAACAAATAATTTAGGAGTATTTAGTGGGTATTTTTTTAACAGTATTTTGATACAGCTATAATTGTGTGATATGTAGGCCTGTTATATTATTTTTAATTCAATAGGTAATAAAATAGTTATGGTTCAACTATTCTTTTAAAATATATGGGATAAGAAAAACCCTGTTTACTTTTATTGTTTACTGAATATTTTTCTTTTAGACACATTTGTAAATAATAGATACATCACTTTCATACATTTATTTAACATACTATTGTTAAGATTAGATAGGTAGGTGCCTAATTAAAATATTGAAGTAAATTTCAAATGGAAGACTTCCCTGTCTCTGATATCATTTTTCGTAATCGTATTTATTCACAGTTATATTGTGCCTACGAGCAGGAAAATACGGCTCACCTCTTCGAAAGAAAAAACCTATATTGGTAATTTGATAGTACCTACTGAATAATATATTTTTATGATGTTTATTTCTACTTTATTGTTGAATTATTCGTATAATAAGGGCACATTTTTATTGTGTACTAGGTAAGGACCACTGTTTGAGCATAGGTAGTATTGAAACATAATGAATACGAAATTATAATGATTATTTTTATTACATCAAAACTATAAAAATAATTAATAGGTCTGTACAGCTTTACCTAAACAGAACTTTTGAAATTCGAAGTTACCACAAGAGAAAGTACTATGTAATACGTATAGATGGCGCTAACAAGTAACACCAAACAACGAAAAATATACGCCTCACTACAGTATATTATCACAGATAGTATTAAAATAACAGCTAGTATTTTGTAACAGGTATTTGTCGCTGTTACTTTTGAGTCACAGTCACCGTCATGTTATCAGTATTGCATTTTGTCTAGTACGTCTCAACTCTACTGACGAGTGAAGCGTCGGGGTTTTTTTTTTTTTGAGAGGAGGAAATACTGTTACGTATTTACGCCCCGGAACGGGGCGTAATATGTCGGACTCGAGTGTCTGCGTAAGCGGACACCCCATACCGACTAAAACCTCCTCTGTGCTGTTAGCAGCTCTGGCTTTCACAGCGAAGTAGGACGTGGGCCGTGGAGGCCGCAAAGACTACGCAACAACAGTCGCGGGGCGTCTCCTAAGGAGACTCGAACCTCAGACCGGCTGTGTGCTTGTGGGAAGGAGAGAGAATGAAAATGAAGATGAAATGAAGATGAAATGAAGATGAAAGATGAAAAGGTGATAAGAGCACACTCGCCGGCGAGTGTGGTGATGTTTTGTGTAATGTATGTAAGTGTGTATGTATGTGTTTATGATTGCATGTATGTGTGTTTGTATGTATGTACGTAGTGTAAATGTTTGTGTGCATGTATGTTTGTGTCTGTTTGTGGAGTGTGTTTGTGATTGTGTAAGTGGTGTATGTCAGTCCGTCAGTCAGTCCGTGTGTGAGTGAGTGTAGTGAAGCGATTACAGGACGAGGACTAACGTCTCGTCGGGTATCAAAACAATGTGTGGTGTATCTAGGGTGCGGGCCGCTGGCCATCGTCAGAGTGACGAGTGCCAGTGGTTTGCGGTGGTTGACCGCGCCTACGCCTGCGAAGGCGATGTGTGCGTGTCTGTGTCGGTGTTTGTGTGGGTGTCGCGTTCGCGATGGTGATGTCGTCATCCGGGTCTACCGTTACATGTCTGGGACGTCTTATTGGGTTGAGACTATGGTGAATGGGGGTGTACCCGCATGCCTTCCTAACCAAGATGTTGGGATGGTTAGGCGCCTTGTCAAAGAAGCGTCGCGAGATCTCTTTAAAGTGTTGAGCTATTGTCGGCTAAGCTCTAGGTCGCGGTGAAGGTCAACGTTTCGGATGAACCACGGGGCTCCGGTTGCCATGCGCGTGAATTTATTTTGAACTACTTGCAAACGACGTAAGTAGCTCGGTCGGGTGTGCGCGAAAACGACGCTTGCGTATGACAGTATGGGCCGTACGATGGTTTTGTACAGCGTCACTTTGTGTTTGAGCGGAAGTTTGCTTCGCCCACACACAAGTGGATAAAGGCGACTGAGGACAAATCGGGCTCTATTGCATACCGTATCAATATGTTTCTTGAAGTTCATATTGCTGTTGAACGTGACTCCTAAGTATTTGTAATCCTTCACCCACGGTATGGGTGTTTCATACAGTTTAATAACGTCGGTCGGTTGTTTTTTAGCGCGGATGCTATTCGCGTTACCGAAGAGTACCGCTGCACTCTTGGTGGGGTTCACTTCAATCCGCCATTTTCTGAACCAGTTGCCTAGTTCATCGACGGCGGCTTGAAGCACTTTAATGTTCTTGCTCAAGGTTGAGCGGTTGGAGCCGAAGTAGAGCGCCGTGTCGTCAGCGTACTGAGCGAGCTGGACACTCGGAAACTTGGGAATGTCGCTCGTGAAGAGCGAGAAAAGAGTGGGAGAGAGGACCGAACCCTGTGGCACGCCAGACCTGATGGGTCTGGGTGAGGATAGGGTGCCCTCTACTCGATATCGGAAGGAGCGATCGGTAAGGTATGCTCGAATGATGCGCACGAGCCTGTCTGGCACTCCCAGTTGATACAGCTTGAATACTAACTAAGCCGTTGTGCCATACCTTGTCGAAGGCCTTCGCGACATCGAAAAACACGGCTGCCGTGGTAGCGTGAAATTGACGCCGTATGAGAATGTACTCGGTGAGTCGGTGAGCCTGCTGGGGACACGAGTGAGCGGTTCTGAATCCGAACTGTATGTCGGGTATCAGGTTAAGCTCCGCGATGTAATGATTAAGACGCGCGAGAATTAATCTTTCGTAAAGTTTCCCGATCGAGTTAATTAAGCTAAAAGGCCTATAGCTACTCGGATTAGCTTTAGGTTTATTGGGTTTTGGGATACCGATAACAATGGAATCCTTCCATTGTTCGGGGAACGCGCTATTAGACAATAGAATATTAAAAATGGTAACCAATAAAGTAATAAGAGTCGAGGGTAGGATTTTAAGAACCCTATTGTTTATAGTGTCGGGCCCCGGGGCCTTCTTGGGGTGAAGCTCCTTAATGATTAGCTTCACCTCTTCGTAAGAGGTGGGTTTTATTACATCGCCTGAAGGGCTCAGAGCGGAGCGACGTTCAACTTCACGATCAACTTCGTCAACGTGTGTCGGGTCGGCTGCTGCATTTGGAGAGCACTGACTCTCGAGACTATCGGCGAGGCATTCAGCCTTCTCATCGTCATCGAGCGCCGGCTGCAGTCCCGGTCTGTCCAAAGGAAGCATGACAGTGGGCGTCTCCTGTTTGAACGCGCGAGGCAGCTTCCAGAAAGCCACACGTGATGGCTTAAGGTTACCGAGCAAGCGGTCCCAACGTTCGCCGCGGAGTTCCGCGATACGTTCCCGTACCACCCGCTGTAGGTAGCGGAGGTGGCGCCTATTCTCGACCGACGGATACCTGTCGTAAAGTCTTGTGGCTCTGTGCTTCTGTGTGAGTAAGTTCCTGACCTCTAGAGGCAGGTTTAGGCGATGCGGTTGCATCGTCGGAACCTGCCTGGAGCAGGCCTTGATCCTACTCTGTATATGTGACGTCACATGAGAGATAGCACTGTGAGCCGTGGCGACCGAGTCGATGACGTCCGGTATACGGTCAAGGTCGTCGGACTTGATAGACTCGAGATCCTTTTCCAGCCGTTGCCAGTCGATCACTGTTTTCGTCGGTGGTTGAAAGTTAACCGGTGGGCCTAGATTTAGGACGACGGGCCGGTGGTCTGACTCTAATTCGTGAAAAACCTCGATTGAATTTACATTGAGCGTTACGTTTTTAAGTAACGCAACGTCTAGAATGTCGGGTCGTTGCGCGACGTTATCCGGATAACGTGTTGGTTCGTCGGGTGCTATTACTGAAAAGTTCCGCGTGTCTGTGAGAGAGTCTAATAAAATTCCGTTTCTATTTGTGGCTCTACTGTTCCAGCTGGAGTGTTTGGCGTTAAGATCGCCGCCCACTATGACTGCGGCCCCGTGGCCGAGTAATGTTTCTATATCTGTGTCTAATATTTGTTTGTTCGGCGGAAGATAAGCTGAAATGACAGTGATCGGCTGGTGATTCGCCATACTGACCCGGATGGCAGAGGCCTCGATGTTAGTGAGGACCGGAGGATCTATAGGTATACAGTGTAGACCTTTTAAAATAAATGAGGGTGCCGCCCATACGGGTGGTGCGATCATTCCTAACTAAGTTATAATTAGCGATACGCGGATCGCGTATACGTGGTTTTAGAAATGTCTCTTGCACTAAGAATAGGTCTAATTGATGTTCGTGAGCGAACTCCTTCACCAAGTCTAGTTGAGGCTTAAGGCCTTGGGCGTTAAAATACGCTATACGGAGCGTATGTGGTTTGTGTCGTCCGCTTACGTAATTAGGCATCGCGAATGTTGTTTTTATACTTTAGCCCTATATCGGTGAGGGCACGGAATATTTTGCCGTTGTCTGCCATAACTTGCAGGAGCGACGGCGGGTCTTCCCGGACAGCATCGAGCCTGCTGGCCAGGGCTGTTATTTCATCAATGTCGAACATCTCTGACAGTTCGAACATGAACGCAAAGGTGCTGCCGCCTTTGTTACCTGTTGCCGCGGACGCGGGCGCCGGTGGCCTCGGTCGCGGGACCGACGCCGCCGGGCGGGACGCTAGCGGAGGCCGGAGGGGCGCGGGGGCCACGAGAGTGGCCTCTGTGGCAGCGTTGGCAGCCGGAGGAGACCTCGCCCAGGCGTTTACCTTCGGAGGCGGCGCAGGTTTGAAGGTTGGAGTGAACTCCACCTTCTCTGCTCTGCCTTGCGGCTGGCGGCGCCCTGGGTGACGCTTGTGTTTGGGTGCCTTGGGACACCCGCGATAGCTCGCGGGGTGCCCCTTCTCCCCGCACAAGACGCAGGCCGGGGGCTCCGCGCATTGCGCTGGTCGAGGGCACTCTGGAGTGCCGTGTTTCCCGAGGCACTTCACACACCTCGGGGTGTGTTCGCAATTGCGTGCCGAGTGCCCGTATAATTGGCATCTGTGACACTGACCGGGCCCCCCGCGGTTGCGAGGAGCTTCGGTACGGATGCCCTGAAGGGAACAAACCGATTTAATGTTGAAAATTTCCTTTCCCTCTTGCGTGAGGTCGAGGACTACGAGAAGCGTCGGGGGTCGATCGCTATTCATGCAATTTTAATCAATGAGCAATAGCGTAGGTGCGGAATGCTCATTGACATCGTATGATCGAGCTTCGACGCGAGTTTATACAAACTGCGATAGCATTAGTTTAAGAGCGAGATAGAACATATAATATTATTCTCAATTCTTATTGAATGAAACGTTTTACTATTGGTTAAAATGTAAGCTTTAATATTGGTGTGTATTTTCTGAACTTGTAAATATTTTTTAAGTAACGATTGTAATTGGGTAACTAGTTTTAAGGATTTTGTATATATATCGTGTAACCTTTTAATAAATCATATCTTCCACATATTCCTCATAGTCAAGCAGTTGTTTTATTTAATCGCCAAACGCTCAGCCATTAAATATTCATTGAATTTTAAAATTCAAACAAAGCTCATGGTAACAATATTACATAGATTTAAATACAAACATGATAAACAAGCTACCTACAACTGATTTCGAAAAGATTTTTATAAATTAATGAATAACTCGGTGTATAAAGAACAAAGGAAAATATTGATAAAAGAGTAAATGTAAAATTGGACAAGATTTAATTGCCAAGATAGAATTCCATAGTTTATCTATTTTAAAATCAAAATTTGGTTTCAGTTCAATTACGAAAAACTAAATTGTTCTTCAATAACCCTATTTATTTGGGATTATATATATTGAATATTTCTAAAACTCTAATGCCTTGACTTTCACTAGTTAAATAAGTTTTGAAATAAATTAATATTATTGTACACTGATACTGATAGTTTCATATATAAAAAATTTACACAGATATAAAACCTGATTTACATTTGCGTTTCAAAACCTGACTCGAAAAATTTTTTTATTATCGAAAAGTCAATAGAAAGAAGTACGGTACAATAATTATAAAGATGAAAACAAAGTTAACATATATGTTTAAGATGTTGTGGGGAAAATACACATTCAAATTTAATAAAAGTGTTACTAAGTAAGTATATGAAAATGGAAAATTATAAGATATGCATATTTGAAAATAAGAATGAATATTGGGCTTACTATGAAAAGCATCGAACGATGGGCGAGATCGAGCGTAAATATGCATACAAATTTTTTTTTTTCTAAAACATGCAATATGCATTTGCATATAATCCGGTCTCTACTAATTACTGTCTGCTAAAAGATAATATAATATAGGTATATGTGAAAGGTTGACCAACAGCTCATAATTGAGGATTCAGAATTCATTCTATTTTCAAGCAGGTATCTAATCTTTTAAAGATCTACTGATTTTAGTATCAAAAAACTATAATATTATTGAATCTTATTTTGAATTACTGATTTGAATATGTATAGATAGTTTGATGGTGTCGGAACATCCTTTTCATGACAAGGGACTGTCATGTCAAAAAAAATGTAGATGATTGCGCAAAACGGTTAGTGGCAGTAGACTTATTTTTTTAATAAATTATACTTTTTACTTCTTACTTCCATATCGTAGCGCCTCAATAATTTTTGTATAAACATCGTATAAACTTAAGTTTATAATTTATTTAAACTTGTACATGTACAATGCTTCCTTAATTTTTAAATTATATGGGTCCATTCTGGCCATCCTCCTTTGTTCCGAGGTAAGATTCGAACCAATTTGTATCAAGCGCTTAAACTACTTCACCGTATTTTGAAAGTTACGAATTTTGCAATCTGTATCATATAAACGACTTACCAAATTGCATGTCACACCTTTATCACAATCGATATGAGGGTAGTACGAAAATATCTTTAGCCGGTACTCAATTGAAATAAACGTTACTTCAATCGAATAACGCTACGCCCATCTGGAAAGGTCGGTAGTTATATAATTCTAGGGTTAAATGAGTACAGACAGTTGTAGTTCATACAATTTATTTAAATATTCTAGGTAAGTAATATATACAAATAAATGCTACGTTGGTATTAGAAATACTCTTCTTCTAGTCTTCCTCGTGCAAAGAGAACAGCTTCGCCACTTCGAACAGATCCTCGAACTCTCCTTGCGACAGGACCTGCGTAATAAACACGCACGGGTTGTACCTATTGATTGTGTGATAAGTGACGGGACGAGCGACAACCTGTACCTACTATAAAATATTTTTATTCAAAATAGGATTCAAAATCACATATTGAACGTCTAACGCATTTGTTTTGTACATTTCCTGGGATCATATTGTAAAAGCATGTACATCGCCCGATAAAAGACTTACTAACTCGTCTTAACCGAGTAGTAGGCATAACAAGTTTATGTTATGATTGTCACTTGACAATGCATGTCGCTCAAGATTTCTGTATATTTTGCGCTCGTTATTTGGAGACTTACGGAGAAGTCTAGTAAGACTTGCCCAGTAATGTCTTTTTTTTTATGTAATAGGACAGACGAGCGTACGGGTCACCTGTTGTTAAGTGATCACCGCCGTCCACAATCTCTTGCAACACCAGAGGAATCACAGTAGCGTTGCCGGCCTTTAAGGAAGGTGTACGCGCTTTTTTTGAAGGTACCCATGTCGTATCGCCCCGGAAACACCGCACAAGGAAGTACATTCCACAGCTTTGTAGTACGTGGAAGAAAGCTCCTTGTAAACCGCACTGTGGAGGACCGCCACACATCCAGATGGTGAGGATGATATCCTAACTTGTGGCGTGTCGTGCGAAGGTGGAATTCGGCGGCGGGAATTAGGTTAAACAGCTCTTCGGAACACTCCCCGTGATAAATGCGGTAGAAGACACACAATGAAGCGACGTCTCTACGCAACGCCAAGTGATCCAGCCGTTCACAGAGTACTGGGTCCCCGACAATTCCAGCTGCTCTGCGTTGCACGCGGTCAAATGGATCGAGCTGATACTGGGGTGCGCCAGACCAGAGATGACAGCAATACTCTATGTGTGGCCGGACCTGCGCTTTGCCTCTCGCGACGACGCCTTTTAGACCGAAACACAATAATACTGGCACACTGCTGCCTCACAGATAACAAGGCGCCGCTGTCCTGTGTGTGAGTCCTAAAGTGTCACGTTGATATTATCAGCAGGGTCGGTGTTGAGCATTTGAAATACTGAGGAAAAAATGCTTGTCAAAACTGTCTTAAAACCTACCAATGGGTAGCACATAGCAATAATAGTATTTTATTAATATTAAAGGTAAAGGTTTTGCATAAAAGGTGTATTAAATTAAATTTTTAGTTATTTGATACTTTTCAGTTTTTGAAGTCAGTTTTTTTAAACGTAGTTTTTTTTCATGTTATGCAAGTTAAAGTTTAACCCTCGATTTAGACTGGATCCACTAGTAACAAAAGGCGGCCAAAGAAGAAGAATGTGTATGAGGCGAGCGAAACAGAACGGAGAGCTTTGGTTAGAAAAAGCAGGTAAGAATTCGGACGAGCACATTGCGCTCGATGGACATCCCTCGTAGAGGACTGTTGGCACGGCGGGAATGTACTGAGACGAATGTCCTACCAATGCCACACCTTTGGAGATATGGCCGTCGGAATCGGAATTTAACAAGAATTCTCCTGAAGACTCAAGAGGGGTAGGTAACCGTAAGGTTTTAAGGAGATCAGTAGAAGGATTCAAACTCGTTTGATTTAAACATACAAAAATTTCGCAACACCAATATTAATGGCCTGAAAATATATCAAGACTGTGCTGTGGACTGTTATGATACCTAGACCGTCAACTGACTGTCCACAGTTGAAGTAAGACAATAGTATATATTTACATATTCGTTTTTAAACTTTTGTAACTTAAATTATAATTTTTATTTATTAAATGAAACTGTCTTAATTTTTTTTATTAAATTAAACTTTTCGCACTCAAACAACAGGTTTATTTACGAAAAAACTCACGCGTAATTTTAAAATGGACAAACGCCTCTTTTTCAACCGCAACAGCGAGTTATTTTCACTGTTTATTATATTTTAGAACAATAAATTGTCACTTGACTAAAAATTTATTTACTTTTTATTTGTTTTGCTTGTTTTAAAATTAACTATTTCTAAATTCATAGCAATGAAAGTTATTTAATAGAACTGATAATTTTTCAAGTAATTGGAATATTCACCATCCGCCATTATTACATATAACTTTATAACGTGACGTATTAATTATATATTATTTTAATTTGTATCAGTGGCCCCAATCGATATAACCGGATCATAGTGCGGCACCATTTTCAAATACATTACAATATGACGTCCGGCCAGCATGCTCGACTTAGCAGAAACATCTTCAAACCCCGATAAGGCGCGGAGTGTCCCGGTCAATACAACTATATATAATAAGGGCTATATTTCACCGCAACACCACGGTGACGCAACCAGTCACCGGTACCAACAAAATACATACAGCTCTATAAGGAGTTACTCGCCTGGTGTCCGCTTTGAGATGTATTGTGTATCACCCACTCCTCATAACATGCAACACGTGTGCACTGTTGTGTTTTGTTTTTTAATTGCGTTTGTATCTTGCATACAATGGATAATTTCGATCCAGAGAGGCTTAGTATCGGAAATTCAAAGTAGACCATCAATTTAGGATTATTCCTCATCAGAATATTTCCATAGAGGTTTAAAAATGAAATGCTAAGGTTAATAATAATATGGCTCAATCCACCACTACTCGTATTTACTCTTAAACTGTTTCTATTACAGCAGTAGTGCTGTCTCTTAGAGGTACATTTCAATACTGTCTCAGTCTGTGGTGTACGCACACCACGTGGTGTCCCGGGGCAATGTAGTCCTAAGACCGAGTGCGGCCAGGACCACCTCCAGGCCTGCTCGTACCTGCCTGGCGACGTGCATCCTATTGAACAGGTTCCACAGCAGCACGCCCACCACTCGCCGCTCGCGCAGGTAGAACACCACGCCGCGCTCGTACCGCTCCCCCGACCCCGCAGCCATTGCGCTGCCCTCCACCTCTAACTTGTCCTGTGGCTCCGCTGTCGACTCCGTCCACGCGGCCTCTGGCCTCGCGCTGCCCTCCACCTCTATCATTTCCTGTGACTCCGCTGGCGTCTTCGCCGTGGCCCCCGCCGCCACCTCCACTTTAACGTCGCTGACAGCGTCCTCACAAAACACGCCCACGGTTTGCAGGCTCGAGTCGATGATGCCTATCGCCTACAACAATAATGACAACCGGTGACATCACCCTGGAGCCAGCGAACAATAAATAGTACTTTTATTAAGTAAGGCGTATAATAATACACTTGTAATATATTCTTTATTAAATAATTAACGAATTACAACTTTCAATTTGTTTCTACTTTGCTCTCTTAACTAATTTGTCTGTGCTTTGTGAACTAGTCTGCTTATAACAAGCATATATTTTAGAAATATACAATTATTCGTTCAATTAGTCCGCTCATAGGGTGTGCAAATATTGTTAAAGTTTTTCTAATATTCCGAATGTCAAATTCGCTCGCCCTCCAGCTAGTGGAAAAAAGTCATGAATTTATCCACTTCAGCCAATGAAGCTACTAATAATAGTTCATCGATAACATAAATGCATTCAATAATATTGATAAGTTCTCAGAACTTATCATGAAATAATTAAAACGTTTACTATCCGGCTCTAAGGACCAAAAAAGATGTAAGGTCCTTGATTGATGCTACACTCCTTTCGTGATAATTGTGTTGCTATGAAATTAATACTCGAGTAATTAAAATTTTTATATATTATTTATAGTGATTATCTTGATAAATGATTAATGCTTTGAGATGGCGTGAGCAGACGCGATCACCTTGCAGCTTTCGCGCGAACTAATTTTATATAATTAATAAAATCGTAATAAACCGCATGATAAGTATAATTTTGGTGCAACATTGTACCCAGCCGGGGAGATAGTTTCAGCTCAGCGAACAATAAATACTACTTTTACTAATTTATTAAGACGTACCAGAAAACACTTGGAATATTTTTAGTAAATAATCAAATTTCCTTTCTTTTTAAATTCATTTTTAAGTTCACACTGCTTTCAGTTCGCATTTATGTTTGACAATACTATGAAAAGGCATAAAAGGCATAAAAGGCATTTATTTTCTCAAAATTGATTCCTTTAGAATTCTTTTTGATGTCATTTCTTATACTACTAGATACTACTACCGCTTCGGAAACAAATGGCGCTCTGAGAGAGAAGAAGCGGCGCAAGAAACTCTCCCAGCATTCTTTTTTTTTGCGCTCTTTTCAATAAAAATATACAATATTGTACAGTTGCTATAAAATAATCACAATCTAGTCCCAGGCTGTCCGATCATTTAGATATTCAGCAGTGGAGTAATAGGATTTACGACAGAGCCATTTTTTTATAAAACATTTAAATTTATTTATAGACAATGCCTGAACAGTGGCTGGGACTTTATTGTAGAAGTGTATACATTTACCCTTAAAGCTATTATGTATCTTATGAAGCCTACTAGAATTAGTTACAATGACAGTCGAAATCTGTTTTTTTAATGAAATTAAGGGACGAGACGAGCAAGACGTTCAGTTGATGGTAATTGATACGCCCTGCCCATTAAAATGCATTGCTGCTCAGGATTCTTGAAAAACCTCAAAAGTTCTGAGCGACAATTTCGCTCGTCACCTTGAGACAAGATGTTAAGTCTTATTTGCCCAGTAATTTCACGGCAGAAATAGTCGCCGTTGTGGTACCCATAATCTTGCCGGCACCCTGTGCAAAAGAGCCCACTGGTATGATTCTTCACATATGAAACGTACTGTGACACGATGACATGCAACAATTTTTTTATGTATTTTTCGGTCACTATTTGGTTGGCCATTCCTCTATATCACAGGATTGCATGAGAGGCCGTTTTATTTTCGAACGGACGTCCTCTTCACTTATAACTAGAGCGTTACCGGTCATTTCGATACGCGCTTTTTAAAAGGTACCCGTGTAGGAAGTCCTGGAAACACTGCGCAAAGAAGCTCATTGTATAGTTTGGTTATATGTGGAAGAAAGTTCTTTAGAAACCGCCACTATACAGGATTGCAGGTCTTCCAGATGATGGGGATGCTATCCTAGTTTGTGGTATCGCAAAGGTTAAAAATCTCTTCGGAACACTCCACATGATAAATGTGGTAAACACACATGATCTAACAGCCAATTTAAAAAACACAAAAATTTACTTAGCCGCAACGAAAATAATAAAAAATCATGGTGCAAATAGTTCTCGAGTTAACTGCACTGCCATCACACAATTTTCAAAACAATGCCACAGTGTAAAAAAAAGTGACAATCACACAACTTAAATGTAGTGCTCTCGGATTGATCCATTTTCAAATAACGTTATTGTTTTTTAAAGAAATATATTACAAATGGCCATTCCAGAAACTTTCAGTATGGCCTACGTAATGTGTTGGTCCCGGTATTAAAGATAGCTGACGTTGGACAATTATATAAATCATATAAATTAAAAAAAAAAAGTCATAATCACACCACGTCTTTGTTGAATCAGTCATCTAATAATTGTAAGAAAGTTTTAGAATCGCCTCGTGTCACATTTGAGCATCGGACCATTAATTTTGTTTTACGTTTGCTATGCTGGCTAAAGTGTTCCAGACCAAAGTTCAAGTAATTTACCGGAATAACTGACCTGCAGAGTGTGTTATCCCGAGGAGTGTTAATGACACACAATTTTTTTTTATGGAATAGCATGACAAACGAGCGTATCTGGTGTTAGGTGATCACCGGCGCCCACACTCTCTTGCAACACCAGAGGAATCACAAGAGCGTTGCCGACCTTTAAGGAAGGTGTACGCGCTTTTCTTGAAGGTACCCAATGTCGTATCGTCCCGGAAACACCGCACAAGGAAGCTCATTCCACAGCTTCGTAGTACGAGGAAGAAAGCTCCTTGAAAACCGCACTGTGAAGGACCGCCACACATCCAGATGGTGGGGATGATATCGTAACTTGTGGCGTGTCGTGCGAAGGTGAAATTCGGCGGCAGGAATCAGGTTGAACAGCTCTTCGGAACACTCCCCGTGATAAATGCGGTAGAAGACATACAATGAAGCGACGTCTCTACGCAATGCCAAGTGATCCAGCCGTTCACAGAGCGCTAGGTCCCCGACAATTCGAGCTGCTGTGCGTTGCACGCGGTCAAAGCTGGAAGTGGGATCGGAAGCGGATCGAGCTGATACTGGGGTGCACCAGACCAGAGATGACAGCAATACTCCATGTGAGGCCGGACCTGCGCTTTGTAGAGCGCTAGAATGTGGGCCGGCTTGAAGTATTGCCGTGCTCTATTTATGAGGCCCAGTTTCATCGAAGCCAATTTGGCTTTGCCCTCCAGATGGCCACGGAATTGGCAATCGCTAGAGATTTCGAGACCCAGTATTCCGATACGAGGCGAGGCTTTAAGGGAAGTGTTCTCGAAGAGCGGTGATACGGCAAATGGGGTTTGTTTAGTGGTAAACGCGCAAACTTGAGTCTTCTGGGGGTTAAATTGGACGAGGTTCAACTTACCCCATTCCGCACCCTTCTCGAGAGAGGACTCGATAGAAGACACAAGTTTCTCCCGGCACTGGTCGACGTTTTCCCGAGAGAGACCTGCATGGCCCGTGTATACGGCATCACCAGTGCTGTCGTCTGCATAGCAATGCACGTTGGCGGTGTCCAACATATCCTTGATATGCAGAAGAAACAGCGTGGGAGATAGCACACAGCCTTGGGGCACTCCAGCGTTCACGGGCTTTGGATTCGAGCAATAACCGTCGACAACGACCTGTATGCTGCGCCCAGTGAGGAAGCTGGAGGTCCACTTGCATAAGCTCTCGGGAAGCCCTAATGATGGAAGTTTTGCGAGGAGCGCCTTGAGCCATACACGATCAAAGGCCTTCGCTATATCCAGGCTAACTGCCAGGCCTTCCCCCTTGCTTTCAATAGCCGCCGCCCATCTATGTGTTAGGTATACCAGAAGATCGCCAGTCGACCGACCATGGCGAAAGCCGTACTGCCGGTCGTTGATCAACGGGTGACCCTCAAGGTATACCAAGAGCTGGCGGTTAATTATGCTCTCCATGATTTTGGGGAGTAGGGAGGTAATAGCAATAGGCCTGTAGTTTGCCGGATCCGAACTGTCTCCTTTTTTTGGGATCGGATGGACAAGGGCTGACTTCCATGAATCAGGGACGGCGTAGTCCCTGATTCATGGAAGTCAGCCCATGATTTTGAATAAGAGTGCCGGAATAAACGCGTTAGCACCGGCGTCAACTCAGGGGCACACGTTCTAAGTACGATTGGAGAAGTGCCATCCGGTCCGCTCGAATTCCTGACGTCCAACGAAAACAGAGCTCGCCTAACAGTTTTCTGTCGGAACTGTACTTCAGGCATGGAGTTCTGACACCGCGGGATGGTCGGCGGTGTTTTTCCGTTGTCGTCAAGAGTCGAGTTGGAGGCAAAAAGAGTGCACAGGAGATCGGCTTTCTCTTTTGCCGTATGGGCCAGGGTGTCATTCCTCATGTGCAACGGCGGCATGGACTGCTGGTTGAAGTTACCAAGAGCAGCTTTCGACAACGACGACAACTTGCGTGTTCCGGTCGGGTAACTGGAAAGCTGCTTGCCAATTTTGACGACGTGCTTCGATTTCGCACGGGCGATTTGCCGCTTAAAAAATCTGGAGGCACGGTTATATTTCCTCTTCAGAACTTTTCAGTTGGGTTCCTTTGAGCCCAGCGCCGCAACCCAAGTTCGATACGCCTGTTTTTTGCAGTCAGATGCTGCTTTAACTGACGCATCGAACCAGGGCTGTGATCTGCCACCGATCGGTACTACAGAGCTTGGTATAAAAATATCCATGCCCTGCAGTATCTCATCGGCTACTGCAACGGCGCAGGCACTAGGATCATCCGAAGGGAAACAAACCCTGCCCCAAGGGTAGGATGCAAAAAAGGAACGCATCCTATCCCAATCTGCTGACTTGTAGTGCCAAACGCGGCGGGTCGCTGGTGGTCTGCGAAGTTGGCGTCAGATAGGCACTACACTCCTGACCAGGCAATGGTCGGTCGTTCCGAGAGGGGCGTCGACAGAGATCTGGTAACCATCGGAATGTGTAGTCAGCAGAAGATCTAATAAGGACGGCATGTGGCTATCCACATCCGGAAGCCGCGTTGGCGACTCAACCAATTGGGACAGACCATACGCCAATGCAAAATCATGCACAGATCGCCCTGCGTAGTCTGTAGTACGTGATCCAAGCCATTCGGCATTGTGCCCGTTGAAATCACCTAAGACTACGATTTCAGCGGAGGTGATCTGAGCAAGCACGTCATCAAATGCCGCTTGAACGCAGCCCATGAGGTGATCCGTTTCTGCGTTACCACTATGGGACCTGTAGGCACACGCATAGATGCGGACGCGGTCCTCTAAATCTACGCGGAGCCAGAGAGTAGACAGGTCCCTACCCTCAAAATTGCCGAGACGGCGACAGCAGATATCCTCCCTAACGTACACACATACCCCGGCATGAGGCATGAAATTATGCTCAATTTTGTACCCGGGGTACGTTAAATATGACGTATCGCTGCCGTATATCTGCGTCTCCGTAAGGAAACACAAGGCCGGCTGCGCCGTCTCAAGGTGGTGGTGGACGGCGTTTAAATTTCAGTGAATTCCCCTGATATTACAGAAGTCCACATTAAGCGTGGAGCGGGGTGCCGTGGTGTTGCTGCCCTGTTTGTCCTTCGGTATGCGCGGTACTGTGCCCTCCCCAGAATACGAGGGGCAGCCCGAGCGAGAATGCTCGGGGAGGGATTCTCCGACTCTGGTAGAGCCGGTACCATATTTTTGTTGGGGGGTGATGGGGAGGGGGAGGGGGGAAGCGATGGCCTCCAGTCCTCGACACTAACCTATGCGAAACATAGCGGCACTAGGCCGCTACTTCACGCCGGTATTCTGTGCGAGTGTGGTAAGTAACCCGGACGAGTCTGGCCCGATTGTGCTGACGTCATAAGAGGGCAGCGTGACTCTCCCACTTCCAAAAAGCCCGTAGTCGCCTCTTACGACACCCTTGGAACTGGGGCTACCCTATTCTTTTTACGCCCCGGGGTAGTACAGGGTGTACACAATAACACGGATACTGTTGATTGGAACTACACAGTTACATACACTCGTAACAAAGTGACAACTTGTTGGACATGGTCAGACGGGTAATAAATGAGTAGGTTAAGAGGTAGGTACTATCACCGGGAGTTTTATGATTTTCAGGCATTTAAGGAGCTTTATGAGAGGGCCTTAGTTCCGCCAAGTTGAAGCTGCGGGGCGAGCGCTAATAGTTCTGGGAACGTTAGCAAAGCCTTTTAGGAGTAGATATGACTACTCCGACGGCGGAGAGACCGTACTGGACACGAGGCAGTTCTATTTATATGGAGATCATTCGAACGTCATTACCGATAGTGGCAACCGCAAGAGCTGGGAACTTTGAACGGTGTGTAACGGACTGACCTCGTATCCGAGGCGGGTCCCGAGGTCGCTCCAGAACATGGACTGGTGGCGGTAGGCGCGCGCGGGCGCCGCGGCGGCCATGTTCTCTCCGGCCAGGCGGCCCGACAGCACGGCGTGGTCGTGGTGCTCCACGCGGCGCCGGCCCAGCAGCTCGTCGTAGAAGCAGGCCGCGTCGCCCGCCGCCCACACCCCGTCGCGCGCCTGCAGCTCCGCGTTCACCAGCAGCCCGCCCAGCGCCGGGTGCGTCTCCAGGCGCGACGCGCGCGCCAGCCCCTCGTCCAGCTCGCTGCCCACGCACTCCACCAGCACGTCGGCGCGCAGCTCGCCGGGCCCGCTCGTGGCCAGCCGCAGCGCGCCGTGCTCCAGGCGGCAGCCCGTCAGCTCGGTGTCGGGCAGCAGCGCCACGCCCAGCTCCTGCAGGCGGCGCCCGGCGTCGGCGGCCAGGTACGGCGGCAGCACGTGCTCCAGCGGCCGGCGCTCGCGGTACAGCAGCGCCACGCGCACGCCGCGTGAGCGCACTGCGGACAGCCGCGCGACACACACCTCAATACAACTTTCAATTTGCTCGCTTAACTAATTTGTCTGTGCTTTCTTAACTAGTCTTCGTTCAATTAGTCCGCTCATAGGATGTGCAAATATTGTTAAAGTTTTTATCCCTTCATGCGCAAAGAGTTTCAACATACAGCCACATTATTATTGCTCGATGCGTGGTATCTGTGTGAATTTCAAAAAAAGAACATTTTCGTTTACGCGCGCTCCACACTCCCAGAACGTCGCGCGCCGTAAAAAAAATAGGTTATTCGAATCCCCGCCATTTTTCTTCGATATTTTTATCGTTTTGTTTACAAAAAATGAGCGATTCACTTTAAATGCTGCAAAAGAACATTATATTCGAGTGAATTTTAATTATTGCACTATACAAAATGTAAATTACTACTAAAATAAATAATTGTTTCTTAATACTTATTTTTATTTGTATATAATCAGTAACGAATGATATTAATTTACTACTGGGACTGGTGTTTTAATGTTAGCAGTAAGCTAACTTTTCCAGTATCTCTTAGAGGATTCATATTCTGGGAGTAGATAAAGTCTTGTATGCAAGTGTTTATTTATTTAAAAAAAAATTGAAAAAATTGAAAAAAAAAAAATTTTTTTTGTTGATAAATAGGTATTAAAACACTCATGAGATACTATTTGACACACTCGGCTTCACCTCGTGAGATAAATCCACATTCGTATTTAATACCCTTTATTACACAACAGTTGCATATATAACTATTATAATATTCCGAATGTCAAACACGCTCGCCATCGTCGAGTAGTGCGCCAGCTAGTTGAAAAGAATCATGAATTTATGCACTTCAGCCAATGAAGCTACTAATAATAGTTCATCGATAACATAAGTTCAATAATATTGATTAAGCTATTTATTAACTCATGAAATACTTAAAATGTTTATTATCCGGCTCTAAGGACCAAAAAAGATGTAGGGTCCTTGATTGATCTTTTCAATGAATGATAGTTTAAAACTTATATAAAATTCCTTGTCCTCATAAAGCTGAAAAGTATTTCAGCTCAGTATCCCACATGTTTATAAACATTATACATAGTTGCCCATGGCAATGTAAGACGGATGTCGGACAATGAAATATATGATATGGCTAAGCTCTGTCCTCCCAAGCATCACAATGCGGCTTTCAGGGGAAGTTCCAAGTACAATGCCACCAACTGCTGGAATAATTTACGGGGTTTATATACGGTCTCGAATTTTTTAAAGAAATATAAAAAATACATATTAATGACCAATACGTCCCTACATCTCCTGCCTTGGTGAGCACTGTTTAAATTTCATAGTATTATATAAAACAGCTACTCGTATTTATTATTATTCTTTATCTTCCTTTTATATTTACACACATACGTTTTTAATTATTTTTGTTATTGTTATTGTTTATTTTTAGTAACAGTTTTTGTATAATATTTATTTTAGTGCACATTTAATTATATTTTGCTATTAAAATATGTCAGTTCAGCTCCAAACTTCACACAATGGGGTCACTGAAAATCAGTGTTGCGCTCATAATGTATGGACACAACTATAACTGAGTGGACTCCAGTTTTGGAAGACCACTGCCATATTGAGTTTTGTTTAATTTCTTTTGTATTATGTAAGTTAAATATTAGATTAAGCATATATTTCGTTCTAGTAACTTTTTTGTGTGAATGTGTCAGCTTTTCTTCCAAAATAAATTCATTTTCATTTCATTTACAAATAAGTTGTGCTTTTGACACTCGCAAAAACAAGTCAAGAATACGAAAGCGTGTGTAGACTGGTCGACTCTAAATATAAATTACAATTTTGACGCCTTTATGTTAACTCGGCTCAAAATGTATAATTGTTTCGCTCGGGATAGCCTCTCTCATTATTCTAAAGCGTCGCTCAAATTTACTTTAATCTAATTGAAATGAAACAGTGGGTTCGCGAAATTTTAAATTAACTGCGCAAATTAAATAGACTGTACACGTTCTCTGATTCATGGATTCACTAAACGGTATAAAAGTTTCATCCAGTAGTCGCCAACAGATTAACAAAGATAAATTCAAAATTGCCTTCTCGCTGAATTCACTCTAAGGCCCGGATCCACCAAAGCGGAGAGGAGATGTATTTTGGTAATCAATCAGATTTCGTTATTTCCACATATCCTCTCCGCTTAGCTTCCGTGGAAATGGATCAAGCGGTGGTGTCACATTTGTCTATAGAATTGTGCCGCGTCGAGCGATCAAGCGGAGCGAAGATGCGCGTAGGCGGTCGGCCGGGTGACAAACGCCCGTGCGCATCTTTCTCCACTGGCTTCTCCCTGCGCCTCGCACATCCGAAAGCGTTGTTATAAGCACAGCTCACATCTCCTCTCCACTTTGGTGGAAATAACCTGACATTTTCGCGGTTTATCTCCTCTCCTCCTCTCCGCTTTGCTAGATACCGGGCCTTAAGCTCGTGAAAAGTCAGCTGACAGAGTATTACACCCAATTATGTCAAAAGAATATTTAGAACACAAGCAGAGTTTCATGGTTCGCAAAAGTGTACTCAGCCTCAATGGTCTGTAAAGCTGTTCCTTCTATTACAACTAGTGAATCGATCATAACGAACATCTGAAGAATTAAAACTTTTCAGAAGTCTTACGTTGAAGCTTGTCTTCCTAACTGTTATTATAAGACAAACAGAATAATTGTAACCTGTCCTAAAGTTGGTCTAAGGTTCGTTAACTCTGAAAGACGTCTCAATACGTAGTTCGTGGTCACGTTGTCTCTTCTATGCACAGATACGAAGAGGAGTGAGAGTTTTTATTAGTGTTTTTGTTTGTCTTATTAATGTTATCTTACAAGCTAGTTTGCATATCGAGAAGTCCATAGAACGGCAGCTTCATTATGCTCAGACTCACCGCGAACTACTGTCTCCTCTATGGGCAAACAGGCGTTTGTAGATAACAATCACTATCTTTATACCTGTGTCATCCTTCATGTGAAGAATATCAGATATCTTTGCGCAGTCTAGATTCACGTCCAGAACGTGTCCGCATAACTGATATAAATACACCACAAAAAAAAAATATAAATACATCAAGAAACTGATTAGGAATGAACGAGGTGAGGTCATGAATGAAGAAAGTATGATACTAGAGTGTTGGAAGAATTATTTTGATAGCTTATTCGAGAAAGATGTAAGTGAAAATGAGCAAGAGGAGATAATAGATATGTTTGAGGAGCCGAGTGATGAAATTGGAATCGATGAAATTATGAAAGCATTAAGGGGTATAAGGTCAGGAAAGTCTGCTGGGTATGATCGAGTGACTGCTGAAATGTTGAAAGCTGGCGATGGACTAATAGTGAGCCTGCTGCATCGCCTATTTAATTTATGTTGGAAACAGGGCCAAGTTCCAGACGATTGGATGAAGGCAGTTATTGTCCCAATTTATAAAGGCAACAGGTTCGCAACAGAAATGTCAAAATTATAGCGGGATCAGCCTTCTTAGTGTTGTTGGAAAAGTGTATGCCAGAATATTGATTGAATGCAAGAAGTGAATGCAAGAAAGACGAAAGTGATGGTATTTGAGAAGGATGAAAGGTTGACTGAGTGTTATATTACGATTGAAAATGAAAGGGTAGAACGAGTTACAGAATTCGTATATTTGGGTAGCATGTTTTCACGGAAGATATGAAGGTGATATTGATAGGAGAGTGACTGCGGGAAACTGTGTGAATGGAGCACTGCATGCCTTTATAAACGGCCAGACTGTGCCAATAGAAGCGCGAATGACTGTACATAATGGAGTGCTAGTCGCCACGTTAATGTATGGAAGTGAAAGTTGGGAATGGCAGAAGAAGCATAAAAGCAGAATTAACGCAGTTGAGATGCGATCACTTCGTAGAATGTGTGGGGTAAGACTGATTGATTGAATTCCGAATGCGGTAATACGAGCGCGTTGTGGTTTGAAAGAGGATTTGACAAGGACTGAAAAAGGAATACTAAAATGGTTTGGACACGTGGAGCGAATGAGTGAAGAAATAATGACGCATCAAATATATAAGGCAAGTGTGTGTGGGCAAGTTGGTCGCGGGAGAGTTCGTAGAACATTCGTCGTCCAAATTGGAGACGCTTTGAGAAAAGGAAAGGTCCGGAGCAAAGGCAAACGGCGAGCAAGTATGAAAAGAGTAATGAATGTAGAGGAAGCGCGTGAGCTTTGTAAGGTTAGAAGCAAGTGGCATTCCATTGTCTCTGCCTACCCCGACGGGAATAAGGCGTGAGTGTATTCAACACTTTATTAAGTCCCAATATCTAATTAAAAACTTTTGCGGGTGAAAATTAGGTGGAACTCAACTGGTGCAAGTATAGCTAAATGTGTGTTTTTCTTTTTTTATCCTACAGCCTTATAATGGAACGCATAACCACTGTGAGAGTGCGAAAAGTATACTCACGACGGTCAGCCAGCGCGGCGGCCAGCTCGGTGGCGAGCAGGCCGCCGCCCACGACGGCCACGGTGCGCACGCGCGGGTCGTCGAGCGCGCGGGCCAGGCGCGCCACGTCCCGCAGCTCGCGCACGGCGAAGCTGCGGCCGGCGGCGGCGGCGGCCCGCAGCTGCGGCAGGCGGCGCGCGCGCACGCCCGGCGCCAGCAGGCACTTGTCGAAGGTGACGGAGGCCCGCTGGCCGCCCGCCGCGTCCTCCAGGTCGGCGCGGCGCCGCTCGGCGTCCACGCGCGTCACGCGCCAGCCGCGCGCCACGCCCGCGCCCGCGCCCGCCTCGCGCAGCCGCTCCGCGCTCGTGTAGAACGCGCCGGGCTCGTACAGCACGCTGCAACCGGCGACCCCGTTAATATGACTCCCGGCGACACGGGCCACTCGTAATGTCACACGCGGCACCTGCGGCGGCGGCCGTTCCACTGCGCGAAGGTGAGCGAGTCGGGGTGCGCTGCCCGCGCGGCCAGCTCCTCCTCGCGCCACAGCTCCTTGCTGAGCGGCGGCCGCATGTACGGCAGCGCGTGCTCGGCCGACACCAGCAGCACCTGCGCGTCGGGCCGCGCGCTCCGGATGGCGCGCATGGCCGCGAACGCCGCCGTGCCGCCGCCCACCACCAGGTACTGCGCGTGCGCCGGCAGCTGCTCCGCCAGCGCGGGCACCGGCTCGGGCGCCGCCTCGTCCGTCACCGCCCGCTCTCCGCGCGTCTCTGTCGACACACACACTGTCACTGACACTGGGACAGAGACTGAAGCGAGTGAATTGAAGGTAAAATGATTTCACAAAGTCAAACAAATATCTCCTCTATATAACATAAATGTTGACAACAAATATTTACCTGTGACAGTTTCTTCTAGAGGCTCTGGTTTCATTCTGCGATACAGATACACCTGAAATATTATAAAATTAAATGAATTATTAGTATTTTTGGTTTCTAATTTTCTCATAATACCAACAGATTATGCTTTGAATTGTATTACAACAACATAACCCGCACAAATGTGTTTCTATTGTCAGCCGGAAGACGTCAACTGCTGGCCTCCTCAAAAGATCTCCACGAACCTGAGCTTTATCATAAGACCCATAGTTAGCGGCCACATCTGCGTGTCACCCTAAGTCATCACTGGCAACACACATTGGTTAAAAACCTTCGTCTTCAGACACTATGGTATTTGGGACAAGCAGATTTTACGGTACTTCCCGAACGCTGCCCATCCGAGTTGGATTCGATGAGTGACCTCTTTCGCGAAATTGGACCTGCCTAAACAATCCAGTGTTTGTCCGAGGTAGACGTACTCGTCCACAATTTCGAGAGTAAAGATGTCGCACCTACTCCCAATAGTTATGGGAGTAGGTGCGACATGGACATTTGACATGCTCTTCATCTTGTCCATGTTCATTTTGAGACCTACTTTGGGAAATTGTATTGAGGTCATCGAGCATATGGCTTAAGTCTTCCATGGTCTCTGCCATGATTACGATATCGTCTGCGAATCAAAGGTGAGTGATGTATTCGACGTTGATGTTGATGCCCAGTCCGTTCCAGTCCAGATGCTTAAACACATCTTCCAACGCAGCTTGGGCGATATGACATCATCGCCTAGTCTGACTCTCCACTGCAGACGGATAGGCTTCGAGATCTGAACGTGGAGACGGACTGACATGGTAGTTCTTCCATACAAACACTTCAACGCTTCGATATATCGGTTCTCAATGTGGCACCTCTGGAGAGACTGAAGCACCGCCCGGGTCTCGATCGTATCACCGGCTTTCTCATAGTCCACGAACGCCAAGCATAGTGGCTGGTCATACTCCTTCTATAACCTAATATATAGTATAACACGTCCATAAAAACACATCCCCAAAATGACAGCTAGTAGAGGTAGATACCCTATTTGGTTTACACATAACCTCATCAGGTTAATTAAGGAAAAGGAGGCCTTCCGTCTGAAATAGAAAAAAACAAAATGTCCTCTCACAGAATACGCTTTTCAAGAAGCTAGAAAAAGATGTTGTCATACTCTAATAAATAGTTGTTACGTTAATTATAAAAAAAAAGTATAGAAGATTTAATATGTAAGAATAACATGAAAGTACTGTGGTCGTTCTTAAAATCTAAAAGAAAAAGTCAGGGAACGGTTCCAAACGTAATGACATTTTAAGGCACACAAGCATCGTCTGCCTCATCACTCTGTAACGCTTTTTCCGAACACTTTTCCACAGTTTATACACAACCAGATCATACGGACATTAGAATCAAGCCTAATATAGTTTCTACCACAGATAATAACGCAGTTGCCGATTCAACAAACAAATCTCAAAAAAACCTTGAAAAAACTAGACGATAGAAAAGGAGCTGGTCCTGATAAGATACCGGCTACTTTCATTAAAAACTGCGCTTCATCTCTGTCCTATCCGCTATATCTTATATATAATCGATCTCTGGTTACTGGGATATTTCCTGAAAAATGGAAGTCTGCTAATGTTGTGTCAGTTCCGAAAAGCGGACAAGCGGATGATATAATGAACTACAGGCCAATTTCTATATTGTCCATTTTTGGTAAGGTTTTCGAATCTTTGATATGTCCTTATCTTTCTTTTCATTTGAAATCTATTTTAGTCCCTCAACAGCATGGTTTCCGCAATAAAATGTCTACCTTAACAAATTTAACTGAATTTACAACTCAAGTAATCGATAATATAGACAAGGGACACCAAGTGGACGCTATATATATGGATTTTAGTAAAGCTTTCGATCGGGTCAACCACTCAATTTTAATAAGTAAACTACATAACGCTGGCATTCAAGGAAATTTACTGTCCTGCCTCTCGTCGTTTTTGTCGTACAGACAACTACAAGTTGTGGTTTGCTGGTATCAATCAGATCCATTCATGGCTCCATCTGGAGTCCCTCAGGGATCCCATCTAGGTACTATATTATTTTTAGTATTTATTAACGACTTGTGTAACCATATAAAATCTTAAAATTTTGCGTTATTTTCTGACAACTTAAAGATTTTTAAAGCTATCCAAAATTAAACGAAACCTAAATTTTCAAATTTTCAAAATGTCCATCAAGAAAACCGTACTGTAAAGTAATGCCAGACACCCCGATGGTGGGGATGGCATCCTAATTTGTGGCGTGTCGTGCGATGATGGAAACCAGCGGCTTCTTCCGAACTCTGCCCTTGATAAATGCGGTAGAAGACAGAATTGAGCGGCGTTTCATCTTTAAGGTTAAGTTCTTAAGGTTAAGTTAGGTTCTTCAACATTAAGGGGCAATTTATTTTTAATAGACCATTGGGAAATACTGTTTAAGTCATTTTGAAGGGAAATCGAGTCTAACGAATTTTGGATAGCTTTAAAAATTTTTAAGTTGTCAGAAAATAACGCAAAATTTTAAGATTTTATATGGTTACACAAGTCGTTAATAAATACTAAAAATAATATAGTACCTAGATGGGATCCCTGAGGGACTCCAGATGGGGCCATGAATGGATCTGATTGATACCAGCAAACCACAACTTGTAGTTGTCTGTACGACAAAAACGACGAGAGGCAGGACAGTAAATTTCCTTGAATGCCAGCGTTATGTAGTTTACTTATTAAAATTGAGTGGTTGACCCGATCGAAAGCTTTAATAAAATCCATATATATAGCGTCCACTTGGTGTCCCTTGTCTATATTATCGATTACTTGAGTTGTAAATTCAGTTAAATTTGTTAAGGTAGTCTTTTATTGCGGAAACTATGTTGTTGAGGGACTAAAATAGATTTCAAATGAAAAGAAAGATAAGGACATATCAAAGATTCGAAAACCTTACCAAAAATGGACAATATAGAAATTGGCCTGTAGTTCATTATATCATCCGCTTGTCCGCTTTTCGGAACTGGCACAACATTAGCAGACTTCTATTTTTCAGGAAATATTCCAGTAACCAGAGATCGATTATATATAAGATATAGCGGATAGGATACAGATGAAGCGCAGTTTTTAATGAAATTAGCCGGTATCTTATCAGGACCAGCTCTTTTTCTATCGTCTAGTTTTTTCAAGGTTTTTTTGAGATTTGTTTGTTGAATCGGCAACTGCGTTATTATCTGTGGTGGAAACTATATTAGTCTTGATTCTAATGTCCGTATGATCTGGTTGTGTATAAACTGTGGAAAAGTGTTCAGCAAAAGCGTTACAGATTGATGAGGGAGACGATACTTGTGTGCCTTAAAATGTCATTACGTTTGGAACCGTTCCCTGACTTTTTCTTTTAGATTTTAAAAACGACCACAGTACTTTCATGTTATTTTCAGAGAATGTCTATAAGGGAATGCGGGGCACTTAATGCCCATTGGCCAGGTTATAACACCAAAATACCTGTCTGAGTCGTAACCACATCTATGAATTCATAGTTATCAACTAACTTTAGTTTTCATGTGCGAGAAAAATTAAAAGATAATGTTGCGACTACTGTTTGGGCGCTTGGAGTATCACAACTTCACTCTTTTCTGAGTTGTATCTATTTTAACTTGCACCCCAACTGCCAAGCATCATAAAACATAAGTTGAAGGGAGACTATTATGGTATTAGTAAGTCTTAGTGTGTGTGGTGTCGCACCAGAATAGCACCACCCCATCTCCTCCCGTGGGTGTCGTTAGAGGCGACTAAGGGATACACACTACGGAGGATGGGCAGCAGCATATTCCGTTAAGAGCATACCACCTACTGCGATCGCCAACCCGCCTGCCAAGCGTGGCGATTATGGCAAAAACCCCACAAACATGACAGACACTATAAGGCCCCAACTCCCAGCCCCGGCGGTCCCGCTCGCGATGGCCACGGTAGCAGCTACATAAGCGACGGGGCAGGGGGGTGCTTAGAATCCCCGGGTGCGGCAATGCTAGCACAAATGAAGACCATTGGCCCTGGCAATGTAAAATGTCAAGACACTGCGGACCGACGAGAAGTTGGAAGAAGCTGGAGGAAGCTGTGAGCGAATTACGATGGGATGTTGGATGGACTCCATAATCCTAAATTCCGAACACATGCTCTACTTCCGGGAGGGCGACCAACTGTCCCAGGGTGGTGTCGGGTTCCTCGTGCACAAGTCTCTCGTCAGCAACGTAACTGAGCTGGGGAGCGTGTCGAATAGGGTAGAGTACCTAATACTCAGAATTACTTAACGGTATTCGCTGAAGGACATTCAGGTTTACGCTCCGACTTCGACACACTCAGACGAGGAGGTGGCATTAAGTGCCCCGCATTCCCTTATAGACATTCTCTTTACACTTTCCGATCAAAACATGGAAGTCTCGAATTTTCTAGTGATTTAATTTATATTTTAGACGACTTTCAGATAAGCTATTATATTATAACTCTATTTCTCATAAAATGGATATTTTCTATGGGTCTCTCCCCTCAGCTAAAGCCAAAATTAAGGCTATTATATGAATTAATAAACATTATGAATGTAACATATATACTTGTATAAATGTAACCTAAAACTATAAAGTAGCTTCTGTTTATTTGAGTGTCGTGCCGTTTATAGGGAAGACACTGTATTTACTGTCTATATGTATTGTCTTTATGTAGGTATTGTGTTTGTCCCAATTGGTGGACCAAGTAAATAAAAAAAAGCCAGTTAAATATTAATTAGGGTTTGTAAAATTATGTTGGAAAAGCAATAATAAACAAGTATGCGTACCCCTCCCACAGACGCTGCGAACGTAAGCGCCGTCAGTATGGCGTAAGAGCGGCGCGGCGGCGGCGGAGGGGGTGCGGCAGGGGGAGGCGGGGGCGCAGGCGGGGGCGGGGCGCTCGTCGCCGGCCCGCCCACATCGTGAGTCAGCACTGTCTGTACATGGGAATAAATGGTTACTGAAAGCTGTAGCTATATCTACTGAGCAATGTACAAAAGTAGACTTAGTCTGGCCATAAAAACCGTTACAATTAAAAATAAACAAAATATTACATTTGAATTTGGAATCTGTCATTTTTATGTGATTGTTTATTGAATTTTCTCATTTTGGCGCCAATACATTGTACAATATTTTGTGATATTAAAATGGAGTGGGGTGATAAACAGAACCGAATCGCTGTGATTGCCATTACACAAAGAAGGTATGGCCAAATACAATTTTTAAAACTCTCCAAACGCTTGGTATTAGTAATATGTTTGTGTACCAGGCTATTGATAGGTACAATGAGACCTCCTCTGTTTGTGACAGAAAAAGATCTGGCCAGCCACGTAGTGTTGGTACGATAAAGGTGGTCAAAGCAGTAAGGGAACGAATTCGAAGAAATCCTGTCCGAAAGTAAAATATTTTATCTCGGGACATGAAGATAACCTAGAACCATGTCGCGTATTTTAAAAGATGACTTAGAGCTTACCACCTATTAGAGACGTACTTAACTCATAATTTAAAAAATAATAGGGTGGTAAAATCTAAACAACTAATGAAGCGGTCCGCAAAGTGAGGCCACATAATTTTTTTTACGGATGAGAATTTTTTTACAATTGATAAACATTTTAACAAACAAAATGACCGTAATTATGCTCAAAGCTCTTAGGAAACTTCCCAATTAGTCGACAGAGTGCAACGTGGGCACTATCCAACTTCAGTGAGGGTTTGGTGGGGTATTAGCTATGAAGGAGTGACTGAGCCATACTTTTGTGAAAAGGGTATCAAAACATCGGCACAAATGTATCAAGATACCATTCTTGAGAAGGTAGCGAAGCCCCTTAACAACACCAAGTTCAATAACCAAGAATGGTCCTTCCAGCAAGACTCGGTTCCAGGTCATAAAGCTCGGTCTATGCAGTCTTGGTTGGAAACGAACGTTCTGGACTTCATCGGGGCCGAAGACTGGCCGTCGTCTAGTCCCGATCTTAATCGACTGGATTATGATTTATGATAATTTGGAGTCCCTAAAACAATCCGTACGATTGGCAGTGAAGAATTTTCTAATGGAAAGAATGAGTGCTTATTTGATATCTGGCCTCAACGTTTAAAAAGCATAAAAAGGCATAAAAGGCATTCATTTTCTCAAAATTGATTCCTTTAGAATTCTTTTTGATGTCATTTCTTATACTACTAGATACTACTACCGCTTCGGAAACAAATGGCGCTCTGAGAGAGAAGAAGCGGCGCAAGAAACTCTCCCAGCATTCTTTTTTTTTGCGCTCTTTTCAATAAAAATATACAATATTGTACAGTCATTTCTATCGCTATAAAATAATCACAATCTAGCCCCAGGCTGTCCGATCATTTAGATAATCAGCAGTGGAGTAATAGGATTTACGACAGAGCCATTTTTTATAAAACATTTAAATTTATTTATAGATAATGGCTGAACAGTGGCTGGGACTTTATTGTAGAAGTGTATACATTTACCCTTAAAGCTATTATGTATCTTATTAAGCCTACTAGAATTAGTTACAAGCAATCCCTTAATTCTAGTGTTATAATAATGAAAATCACTATTAAGAGCAAAAAGGTGACGATTTTTGTGAACATATATTAAATTTTCATAAATGTACTGACAATGAACAGTCATAATATTTATTTCTTTAAATTTTTCTTAGAGAGTCTGTCTATAACCAAGCTGATATATAGCACGAACAGCTCTCTTTTGCAGTGCAAACACTATATCAATGTCAGCAGCATGACCCCGCAGAGCTGAGTCTATCTGCTAGATGGGTAATATGTGGACCCCACTGAAGCTTTTTACCTAACGTGATACCCAAGAAGACCCGTAGTGTCCACAAGTTCCAATCTCTGGTCATTTATAAGTACGTATATATACCGTATTGTAGTGTGTCATATCTATTAAATAAAGGACTGTAGTGCAGCCAATGGAGACCACTTCAAATAAGCTTTTCATATTTTAAATTGTTTTATATTTATGTACTAGCTGACCCGGCAAACGTTGTTTTGCCATATAAAGTATAATTCACGCGATAGTTTTATAAGTAATAAAATATTGCCTATATTATAGCCTGTACATCATTTTGTTCTATTGTCAATAGTTTTTGCAGCGCACGCAAAAATAGGTTTTCGATTTTACACCTTGTGTTACAAAATAGCAATTTTATTACGGATCCCTAATTTTGAAAAAAGAAAAAACACTGCCTATAGCCTTCCTCGATAAATGGACTACCCAACACTGAAAGAATCATTCAAATCGGACCAGTAGTACCAGAAATTAGCGCGTTCAAACAAACAAACAAACAAACAAACAAACAAACAAACAAACAAACAAACAAACAAACAAACAAACAAACAAACAAACAAACAAACAAACAAAACAAACAAACACTGCAGCTTTATAATATTAGTATAGATTAAACTACAACACTGTAAAAGTAATAAATGTTATTTACGATAGAATTTATTTTTCTTTTTTTCAGTATTTATGACAAGACTAGGTATATACACTGTAATAGGTATATAGTAGGTGCATAAATCTACTATCTTAGTTAACAGATCATTTTGTTTGTATTATGAGTACTTATCTACTTAGGTACTAATACTTGTTACTCATCTGATTTTGTGTTAAAGTCATAAATGTGACACCAAGTAAATAATAAAATAAAAATTGCGGACCTCTCTTCTCACAAAGTAAGATCTACAGTACGAGAGTGGCTTTTACAATTCAGCTATGATGAAACCGAGAAAATTACTAACTCAAAATTGATATAACTTTATATTTTAATTATGAATATTTGTTTATAACTTTGCTTTATCTATTATTATTTAATTTTATACAGTTCTTATTATAAGATAGGTATGCTTTAAAGTTAGATAAATATTGTTTAAGTGTCAGTCTTAGTTCTGTTTCATTAATTATTAACATTAAATAAAATTACACAGCAGACGGCAATCACTGGTTGGCTCTGCACAGGGTTTCCTAGTGAGCCATCCAGAGGAATTTAATTTAAAGGTGCCTCTTTGTTTCTGTTTTTGAGATTGAGACTGTATTTTTATTTATTTATATTAGGCATGTAGAACAATATATTTAATTATAATATATATAAATAATAATAAAAAAAAATAAAAAAAAAATCCCAAAATTGGTACTCTACCACCGCATTGATAATAAATCGCGTGCGCTGAGAGAGAATAAACGACGCAAAAAAACTCTCTCAGTATTCTCTTTGCGTTCTCTTTAATAAAATATATGTTATACCGTATTGTAGTGTGTCATATCTATTGCAATAAAATAATCATATAGTAGTAGTGCCAATCTGTCCAGTCAGTAACATGTTCTGCTGTTGAGCGTTAACATTCACAGCACAGCCTATTTTACACAATTTTAGTTTATATTTTTTTTATGAAAATTGGGGACGAGACGAGCAGGACGCTCAGCTTATGGTAATTGATACGCCCTGCCCATTACAATACAATGCCGCTCAGGTTTCTTTACAAACCCAAAAATTCTGGCCAATTGCGCTCGTGACCTTGAGACATAAGATGTTAAGTCTCAATTGCCCAGTAATTTCACTATCTACGGCGCCCTTCCGACCGAAACACAATAATGTTTACACATTACTGCTTCGGGCAGAAATAGAAATAGGCGCCGATATATAACGAATAAACGGCGGCTGGCTTTGTATCTTATAAAGCGTAGTTAGGTATTTTGTATAAATATAATTTAAAATGCTAAAGCTGTAAATATTGTTTAAAAGAGTGACAACATTCTTGGCACAAATATTGGGTGAATACATTAAATATATTTAGGTACCTACCACTTAAAAGTCTATAATATTAAACTACTTTTTCTATAAGTAAATTCTACATTATATATGTTTAAATAAAAAAAAAATAGGAAATGAAATGATTACCGTTCTATACATCCTCAATTTCCTGGTGTGCTTGTAAGATATCATTTTAATTTAAATAATATTCATCATAATATGTACAATGCAAATCAAAATATGTATGTGCAATATTTCAGGACAATTAATAATTATTTAATAATTAAATATTTTGTCAACGCTCCTGTGATTCCTCTGGTGTTGCGAGAGATAGTGGGCGGCGGTGATCACTTAACAACGCTCGTTTGTCCTCCTATACGATAAAAAAAATAAAAGAGAGACACCATCATTATTATTAAAGGTGAAATGGCTACTTACTGTCTCTGGCTTGACACGGGAGTGTACATGTGCACCTGTAACACGACATAACACAGTTAATAGAACAGCCGGAGAGGCAGCACTCTGTGATTGGCTCCAATATAAGTCACATGCACATCAGTGTGTTGTCTTTCGCATCTATCGCGGGGAGTGTTCACTCAATTTTAACATCCATAGTCGAATGACTATGGATGTTAAAATTGAGTGAAAGAAATCTTTGATCACAACCAAAAAACAATATTGATTTGATGTGATTTCAATTCCATCTTAACATCACACTTCATTAGGCAGTGTTTCCAGGACAATACAACATGGATACATTCAAAAAGTGTGTACACTTAAAGGCTGCAAACCTCCTGTGATTCCTGAGTTGTTGCAACAGAATGTGGGATCACTTAAATTCAGGTGGTCAGTACATATGTGTGTTTGTCCTCCTCTTCCATTAAAAATCACCACATTCAAGAAAATACACATATAAAACTATTGTTTCTTATTTCCTGGTATTCTGTCAGACCATTAACATACAAGGGCCATTGTAAGTTTTCGTAATCCGAATTAAGAAAGGGTGCTCTGACAATATTATATTAAAGTATTTATCCACCATTTAAGTTTTATAATTTGTTGGTGTAGCGGCAATAGTAATACATATATACTTTTTTTTTGGTGGTAAAATGTCATGGCAATCTGTTCTTTGAAGCAATAAACCACTGCTGCAATAATAAATCAGATCAAAGAGTCATTGTTGAGAGTCCGAAAGTGATGTAAAATTAGATTCCATCAAACTCTGTTTGTTTTTATTAAAAATCTTTTACTTTGATTGTCATGTCCCTTAAGCTTAGTGGACTGGAGGCTACCCTTTCTGCTCATAGACTTGGCTAGCTCATTTACCTCGGTTGTAAGTTTCTCTTGGTATTTCAGGCTCTTTTGGGCTATTTCTTGCTGTACAGTAATGTCGAGGGCTCTGCATATATATTATTAATACAGTGTGGAATACCAAACATGGTCCAGAATGTTTTGCTATGACTTCTTTCCAAAATTTCGATGTAAGTATTGCTGGCAGCTTTGCTTTGTGTTGTATTCTTGTGTTATTATCTCATTATTCAATTTAACAGGGGGCTAGTTTCTCTCCTGAGGGTGAATGTTACGTGAGGTGATTTAGTTTCATTTGCTTTTCTCCATCTTTTAAGCCACCTCTGTATTTTATGTAGATGGACTTGTAGATTATGTGAAGCAGTTTCTGGATTGGTGTGGGTTGACAGCATGGCCATATCATCAGCATATATCATAGTTGAAGTGTGTTTGTTTGTATGTATTTATATCTGCTGTGAAGTGGAGTTATAGAATTGGACCGAGAATCCTAATCTGAGGGTCACCAGATTTTCTTTCATGATGTTCTGAGCACTCCTTAAAATTTAACTTTTTAAAATCCAGTCGCCAGCAATAATTAATCTTTTCAAGGTTTGGAAAAAGCCTCGAAAAGTATTCTGCCAAGTCTCTTGTTTCTTCAGAGTCTTGGGCTTATAAAGCGTCTCATTCAGTCTCGTGCCAGATTTTGGCGAAACAACATGTCTTGAGGATGCCTCGTGTAGAGGCGAAACACGTGTCAAATTGTTTTTAAAAACAAATATTGGCAGAATTAACACTAAAGAAAACTTAAATAATTTGTATAATTATGGATTTCCGCAAAGTAACGCCTAATTCAATAAACTTATAAAGCGTGTTTTGGAGGACTGTAGACAGCAGATAAAAAGTTTTGTACTTGGAGTTTACTATTGCAATAGAGGTTGCTCGTATTTTTTCCGTGTGGTATTTCTCAAAATGATAGTGCTTTATGAAATTCTTCATTATCACCTAGACATTAATAATGCATCTAACATTTCTCTGTGAAGAAACATTTTAAATTCTAACATTTGGTCAAGCCGTTGGCATTCCAAGTGAGAACTCAGAGTTTGTTAATCATTTTTGGACCAGGTTGTTGACTTATTGAATGTGTTCCAATATTTTATCCAACATTTTTTTCATTGTTATCAGCATAATGTGCTGCAATTTTTCTAGCATTAAATCAATAATGTTTGCCATATCATTGAATTTGCTTTTTCTCTCTTATGGTGGAGCTGGTGGTGGTCAGGTCTTAATCACGTTATTTTATGCATTGTGCAGGTGTGTCCATCTTTGGCATCTTTTGTATTGAAGCTTCAAAAGAGATTTTAATTTGGTGTAAGTTTGTTACCTTTAAAATGTCTTTATTATTTAGCTTTGGTTCAAGAGTAACATAGAATACTGGCAGTTGCTCTTTTATAGCTCTGTGTCAGACATTTACTATTTGCCTTGCGATGTACAATATATTCAAGTATTTTACTTTTGTTATTTCTGTAATCTTACCAGATACTCTCACCACTCTGTAAGCTCTTTCACTAAAATAGTTGGTATATGTAGCGTGATATATTGGTAGCAATAAAATATTATCTGATGGGTTTGTATGTTTGAATAACTTTTGTCATCATTTTGATTATGTGTTCACTTTTAGAGTTGTAACGTTGAACAGATTGGTCTCACATTATTTCATTCAGTTTATTTTAATGAATGCTATATTGAGCTAAATTTTTTCCCCATTTATTTGATAATGCTTGGGTTAAATATTTGTTGGAGCATGTTTGGTTGTTACTGGTTGTTTATTTTATTGATTTCTTTAAGTAATATTTGATATTTAAAAAATAATGTTGACTTTTAATTTTTTTGGGAGAATGTGTTAAGCGATAGCCACTGCTCACATTCTACTGCAACACCAGAGGAATCACAGGAGCATTGCTGGCCTTTAACTGAGGTGTAAGCACTTTTTTGAAGGTACACATGCTATGTACAATCCTGGGAACACAGCAGAGGGCATCTCATTCTATATTTCTTTAATTACAATAAATATATTTCGTTGTTATTAATTAAGCATTATTTATATACAGAAAAAGAAAATATTTCATTATTTAATAGTGAATTAGAATATAATATAGAAAATTAAAAATTTTGGAATAGAGGCAATGAAGGCTTAAAAAGATGTGATCTGAGAGAAGTGGAGCCCCTGAGAGAAAAACATTGTCAAGAGAAGATAAGAGTCAAAAACTTCAAATTCATTAAAATTTTGTAACTATTAAATTTTTTGTTTTATATAGGTTATTTAAATTCTTCAACGAATTGAAATATGCGCTTGCATTTTTGAAATTCGTAACATTCATTCATTGGGATATGTAGACTTAGCAACTTACATAAAACTTTAAGCACATCTTTTCTTCTTAGAACCTGCTTCTCAATATATACACAGGAAAGTGCTCTTAACATTTCGAACGAATAATTTTTAGAAATGTATTTTTTTAAGAACTGTATACATTTAACTGCGTTGTACACAGGACTATACACATTATCTCTGAATACAGAAATTATGAACTAAAATAATTAATTTGTGAAAACCGATACGCTAAATAAAACTAGGTACTTTATCGAGTTTGTCAGTTTGGCATGCGAATCCTTGTTATCAATTTATCAGAGGTAGTCACAAAGAGTATAATAGTTCCACTAGAAACTACAACTATACATTTTGTGAGAAGTCAGATTTGAAAACACTCTTTATATATAATTGATTATATATAATTTAAATTTCGGCAACGCTCCTGTGATTCCTCTGGTGTTGCAAGAGAGTGTGGGCGGCGGTGATCACTTAACAACAGGTGACCCGTACGCTCGTTTGTCCTCCTATTCCATAAAAAAAAACTATAAGATTTTGGAAATAATTTTATAAAAGAATTCAGAATTAACAAAGACGTTTTTGAGGATTTTATATATAAGAACCATTTCATAATGCTGTACATCAAGTCATAGAATCATGCAGATCACCAGTAGTCACCTCATCGAAGTACAAGCATCGTCACGTTTTCTCGAAGACCGCAGATATACCCACGTGATCAGTCATATGCTCCGCGTTACACAACCTCACAGCAAGGCCGAGCGTACTCGACTGAAACGTCGTGGCATCGATCATCATTCATTAAATTTTAATCAATGAGCTACAGAGTGGGTGCTTAATGCTCATTGACATCGGATGCTCGAGGTTGGACGCGAGTTTACACAAGTGCGCGCTCGCTGGCCGGTTTACTGCGATAGCATTAGTTTTAGAGCGAGATAGAACACATAATATTATTCTCAATTCTTATTGAATGAAACGTTTTACTAAAAATGTAAGCTTTAGTATTGGTGTGTATTTTCTAAACTTGTAAATATTTTAAAGTAACAATTGTAATTGGTTAACTAGTTTTAAAGATTTTGTATATATATCATGTAACTGAAGTAAAATATATCATCTTCCACATAGGTATTCCTCACAGTCTTCATACTACTCAAGCAGTTGTTTTATTTAATCTCCAAACGCTCAATCTCTAAAATGTCTTAAGCCTTATTTTAACCTTAATATTTATAAATATTGTAATAATAATAAATTTTTCTTTATTAGTTTTTGGCTTGAATCCTTTATCCACGTTAATGCGACATATATATTCACGAACTACAGACATTTATCTGAGAATCCTATTCAAATTTTTTTCTGTAGGTGTAGTGGGTATATATTTCAGTCTAAGTTGCCCAGTGACCTTTACGAATAACTCAAATCGCGACAGCCGATTTCGATGATTCTTTTTAAATTAAAAAGGATATACTTCAAAGATAGTCTGGTAAGAGTTTGGTTAGGTTAGGTTAGGTGCTCTTCAATTCTTAGGAGCAACTCAACGCTATTCGGCTGAATCTTTTTATGCCATCCGCATATAATGTCACCTACCGTAACGTCGTAATGGTCAAGTAATTGTCGTAGTCGAATATGATGAGTAATAGAACTCCTTACCGAGTTGTAACTGTAACCGTATTGTAATAAGGGTGCGATCTGTGGCAAAATTTCTAGCTGTCTGTAATCAAATTGCTATGCGCTTACGTTCATTGCTGCATTTCAAAATTTAGTACACTTACACAAAATATTTAGACATATTATTAGTTAGTGTAATTAGGATTCGCTAAAACTCAAAAATTTAAAAAAAAGCAACCGACTTCCAAAACACTATTCCAAATCAATAGATATAATATGCACTAAAAAGTAAAAATAATTGCGTACTTTTATACAATCTAATTAATTAATCTAATTCTAGTTACTTACGATTATTGTTATTCTTGGAGTCGGTGTCAGCCAAGTTAGGTTTGTATACTGCATACATAGTCACAGGTGAGCTGAGCTTGAGTCGCATGCGTGACATGAGGAAGCGAGAGGTGAGGTGCTTTAAATTAGCCTTATTTTTGTTCACATTTTTTAACTGTATTGTATTTGTAGCTGTGAGCTTCCCTTAAATAATAAAATAGAAATTACATTATTTTTTTCATACACTCTTACACCACCTCTTAGAACCTGGCGGCTGAAAAATAGTTTATTTTTTTTTTATCAGCAATTCGTTGGCTCGTCAAAAATAATAATTTGGTTTATTATTGTATATTTTTAAAAAAATAAATATTTTTATATCTCATATATTATGCTTTATATCTCATATGTAACTTTTTTTATTTGATAGACTATTTTTTTAAATTGTTTTTCAATAAAACAAATTGTTTGTTCAACTGTCTTAATATTTCAATTTAATTTTTTTCCTAAGTAATTCAAACATTTCTAATAATCACAACGCATGCGCTGCAGTTGATTGTTTCACTGTAGTGCTGCCATCTTTAGAATATAGATAGTACGAGGAGCTTAACAAATATAAAAATAATAAAGAATTCATTATAAACTGGTAGTTGTCGCTGGGTTGTTAATTCCCATAGTTCTAGAAGTATCAAACGAATTCAGTTCGATTTGTTGTATCTGTTTATGAGTGAGTAGAAGGGGACAGGGATGCTACTTGTTACTTCTTCTAAATGTTTTGAGACATTTTGATTGTGATGTTAATTGTGATGTTGATTGTAATTGTGACAGTAGTGAGACGACGACTCTTCTTTGCTGCAAAGTTCGTCTCTCTCCTGTTGTTGCTGTTGACAAAGAAGATCCTGATAAGCCAGTTCGAGGAGGTTGCTACACCCGAGGAAGCATAGGAACCGTCCTATCTGGTACTTGTAAGTGCTTTTTTTATAGGTACTCGTAAGTCGTATCGACAAAATATTCAATACTCAATAATCATTCTACATCAACCTTACATTAGTTAAATTATGGTTATCTGTGGCTCTGTGGTACTTGACACTTGTCAGATGTCAATTTTAGCAGCTGACTTGAAGAAATATAATTTTGACTTCGTTTTTTTTACACGATTTTTTCGTCTTTCAAGTTTCCGTACATTATAATTAAAAAAGATACCAATAAAATGCTATTTACAATAAAAGCGAACATATTATTGTTCTCATTGTAACCGTTTAGACAAACTTGCAAACCATTTGTTTTAATTAATTATTAATCCGATTGTTGTTTAAACGCATCAAAATTCCTCCTGCTGCGGTAAACGAAGGCTCTGCTCTCCGAACTACTGATAAGTAAGTTTACCTACTTTTACTTATAAAATAGCTACTATAAATTCACATAATACTATATAATTTACTTAACTATAAGCTTTGTATTTTTACAATTGTCAAATACTTTTATTATAATGGATTGATAGTTAATAGAGTATTTACTATTAAAATTAACCATGTTTTGTATTCTTTTAATGATTTAATATATAAAACAATAATATTGTCATTTGTTGTTTCTTTACTGATTTTATTATATTTATTCAATTAAAGTCATTTTATTTTAGAATTAATAAATGACTATCAGCTGCTCCATTTAGAGTCAATTGTGGGGCTGTTGAAAACGCTAACATTAAGTTAATCAAATTTGATGACAATAATTGCAGCACAGTACTTATTTTTATGTAATGATATGTATTATTTATGTAGTTTTAATTATTTGGGGTGTTATTCTCTACTATATTGTAAATGCCAAATTAGTTGATAGCTGTTACACACAGTTTATTACACATTGCAGTCAGTAATATACTCCTTCTACATTAGTATCAGTTGTATAGGTATCACACAGACTGTTCACTCTATTGCTTGGTTAATGAATCAATTATTCAGTGATGATATTCCTTTAGTGGGACAATATGGAGAAGTCCTTATCCAGAAAACATAGAGAAAACTGTCTCAAAAACCATTTGCCCTTTTTTGTGCACACAATTTTGTCATAGTAATTTTTTTGGTCAAGCATGATTTGTCCATGAAAATCTATCATAGTCATATTGTTGAAATTCACTAATCATCATAATTAATGATGTTGACCACTACTTTTCCAGTACATTAGGTATAATATTTTTTGTATCACTACACTTTACCAAATATATTTAAAAGATTTTTTTAGTGCCTTAGACCAAATACCCCAGAAATAGACTTGATTTTCAACCATTTCTTTCGAGAATCCTGCAATATGTGATCAACAGAGCTGTACATACCTGTAAGAAAGCTATTCTGTTCATAATTTTTGTTTTATATTTTTCTTATTTTTGTTTAGTTTAGAATAGCTTGTTGGTGTGTCTATAATAAATAAATAAACAGTGATTGAATGAATTTTCCATTCCAGTTTCAATCAATTGCTTATAAGTTGTTGCGTTGTACTCATTTGTTCAGTTAGGACTTAGGTTACTTACTCTAGTGACAGACTGCAGTACCCTGCACCTGTAGGTGCTGCTGTTATTATATAACATTAGCCATATGAACCCTATTACTCAGAAAAATTCTCATCATCAAAAACATCTATCTTTAATATTACTGACACAGTGTCAAATATCATAATAGCAGCGGTTTTTAGTCCTCCAAAGCATACTGTATCTGTAAATGACTATAAAGAATACATGTAGCTGGGACTCAATCCAAAATTCACAGCCGATACATTAGCTGGGAAAAATATCAAGACATTATATGAAACAATAGTTAGAACTAAATATATCATAAAAGAACTCAGAAGACATAGAAAAAGCCGTAGGAAAATTTAATAGAGTTGTTTACATTGCTTCATACGAACCTGAAACGTAAATCAAGAGTATCCAAGAAAGATATTAATCTGTTTTATGAATAATAAAATTTCAGAGCGACGTGAAAGGTGTTACAAGTCCAAATACATCAGAGACAAAGCTGCGTGTAACAAATCTTCATACTGAAACAAATAATCTGTGATCGTGATAGTAACAACTCACAGGAATACCTAAGTAACTTCAGCCTGGCAGCTACACAACTACTCACTTTGGAAGGCAACATCAAAACTAAAATGTTGTGCAATGCAAACAGCCCCTTAAGAAATCAAACAGGAACATGAGTCAGATCTAACTTGGAAAATGGCAACACTCTTGCAATATACCTGGAGAAAGTATTCCAACCTTTACCTAGCACAAGTTAGGGACATGACAATGAAATATAGATATCAGCTAACCAATTGTCACCAAAAGAAGTCTTAAGTGAAGTTTCTGGTATTAATTTTCAATACATGAGAGGCTTTTGTGTTTTCCAAGCAATGGAAGATAGAAGATCACAATATTGAAACCGGGAAAACTGGTTCAAGAACTTTCCTAGTATAGGCCCATTAGCCTGTTACAAATTGTAGGTAACCTACTTGAAAAAATCATATTATCTAGATTGATAAATCATTTTGAGAAGACATATTTCAGCTGTAATTTGGTTTGGTTGGTTTGGTCAGGCGGTTATGGCACAATTGAGTAATCCTCCGTTTGGGTGAAATAATAAACACAATTTGTGGAAAACAAACAATACTGCTCTGCAATATGTATCCTAGACATCAGCCTAGCTTTTCGTCATTCGTTCTTCCAGTCAATGTAGTCGTAAATATAACGACGAAATATCACCAATACACGAGATCCAGTCAGGTGTGCCTCAGGGCAACATTTTGGGACCGGTTCTATACTTACTTTTCACAGCAGATTAATCAACCCTTGTTCTATCTGTACGTAAAAAATTGCAGACAGCATCTGAAAACCTTCAAAGACACTATCTTACTTTAGTTGTGAAATAGTTTAATAAATGGCGCAGGACTTATTCATTGATGCTACTTATATACTCAGACGAGAAACACATCCAGCAATTTTATCTACAATGAGTCAGTGCCTCAATCGGATGATGCTTAATAAATAGGAATGCATCTAGATAGACGACTTACGTGACAGAAACATAATGTGGACCAAACCCAAATAACTAGTAGTTGTTATAGTTTATATTATTATTATTGAAAACTATCAAGTAAGAAATAGAACCATTCAAGATTCGTCGGCAATGAGTGAGAGACTACTCACTGGAAAAATCTTTTAAATAGAACACCTACACGCATATTTAGCACATTTGATCATTGTTTAAAGACAGTATGCCAAGCAGTAGAATACAGATATAAAAAGCAAATAGTAAAAGTGACAGACATTTATTGATCAGTAAACACGATATCATGTCGTTACAGGTGGTTGGAGATGTTGGCGGCATGTGAAGCGGGGGAGATATTCGCGCTGCTGGAGGGTCGCGACGCGCTCGATACCTTCGGCGCGCTGTACGGCAGTGTGCGCGAGCCGTGGCTCACGCGGGCGCTGCTGCTGTACCACGCGCGTACCGGCTCCGCGCGCGTGCTGGAGCTGCTGGCCCGCGCGCCCGAGCCGCACGCGCGCCACCTGCTGGACGCGCTCGCCGAGCAGCTGCGCGCCGAGCCGGGCGCCCGCGGCCTCGCGCTGGCCGCGCTCGCGCCGCTCATCGCGCGCCGCCCCGCCTGGCTGCACCGCGTGCCCGCGCACCCCGTGGCCCGCGAACTGCTGCGCGCGGCCCGCCTGGAGCGCGAGCCGCTGCCGCTGCTGCACGCGCTGCTGGCGTTGGCCGCGCTGCTGCCCGCCGAGCCCGCGCTGGCCGCGCCGCACTGGCCCGAGCTGGCCGACGCGCTGCTGCGGCCCGCCGCGCTCGAGCCGCCGCCCGCGCCCGCCGCGCGCGACCACCTGCTGCTGGCCCAGCTGGCGCTCTTCCACGCGCTTTACGCCACACACCCCTGCACGTTGGTCGACACGCTGCGCGCCGAGTGCGCCGCGCCGGCCGCCCGCGAGGCCTGGGAGCGCGCGCTGGCCCCGCTGCTGCGCTCCGTGCGGCTGCACCCGGCGCTCGTGACGGGCTCCCGCCAGCGGGAGGCGGACGCGGCGCGGCGCTCGCGGCTCGAGCTGCACGACGTGCTGGCCGAGAGCCGCCGCCTGGCGCTGGGCCCGGCCCGCACCGACGAGCGCGCGCCCGCCGCGCCGGCGCCGTCGCCACTCGCGCCGCCGTCCCCGGCGCCCGGCTCGGGGGCGCACGCCGCGCGCGCCGCGTCGGCGCTGCGCCCCGGCTCGGAGCCCTGGTTTCCGTTGGTGGATCGCTGCGGCGCCGAATCCGCTCCCAATACTCCGCTTCCGGCCGAGCCGGAGCCCGTCGAGCCGCCGGAGGCCGCCGTGGAGGCGACGCCGGAGAACACTCCGGCCAAGGAGACCAGGACTCAGTTTCGTTTTCCGAACGACTCGGGGGCCGTGCGCGCTATCGGTCGACGACCCCGGCCGCCTTCGCCTCTGCGCAAAGAGATGTCACCGCCGGCTGCGGGCGGCGGCGAGGCGTACTGCGGGCGGCTGGCGCGCGTGGCGCTGGAGCGGCGCGCGGCGGAGTCGCCGGTGCCGATCGCGGGCGGGCCGCCGCCGGCCGGCGCCGTGCCGCGCCCCGAACCCAACCGAGCGCTGCCGCCCGCGCTGGCGCCCGACGCGGAGCCCCTCAACGTGGAGGACCGCGAGGTGCTGGAGCTGACGGAGCGCGCGGGCGGCGGCTGGCCGTGGCCGGACGCGGAGCGGCTGGTGCCGGCGGAGCGCGACCCCCGCGCGGGCCGGCCGCCGGCGCGCGCCGCCCGCGCCGCCCCGCCGCGCCGCGCCGCGTCGTGCTCGCCGAGCGTGCCCGCCGTGCGGACACAGAGCGTGGCCGTGCAGACCCTAGACGTTTGGCCTAAGCCCTACGAGTTCCTGATAGCGGACTTCTACCGCAGTCTTCCTGATGATGAGCGAAAACATCAGGTAAACACATACATTTATTTTCATTTTGATGAAACTACTACATAAAAAGCATTAAAGGCATTTATTTTCTCAAAATTGATTCCTTTAGAATTTCCTATTGAATCCTTTTTGATGTCATTTCTAATATGCTAGATACTACTAGCGCTTCGGAAACAAATGGCGCTCTGAGATAAGAGAAGCGGCACAAGAAACTCTCCCATCATTCTTTTTTGCACTCTTTTTAATAAAAATATACAATATTGTACTTTCTTTGCTATTGTCATAAAATAATCATAATCTAGTCGCAGGCTGTCCGATCACTTCAGCTGTGGAGTAATAGGATTTACAACAGAGGCATTTTTTTATAAAACATGTCACCGCCCAATATATACCGTTTCTGCACTCCGTTTCACTTTAAAAATAAGTGAAGTATCATCAGCAAACAATACAATCTCATGGCTATCATCTACCACAAACGGTAGATCGTTAATATATATAAAAAACAAGAAAGGACCGAGAATAGAACCCTGCGGAACACCTATTCCCACAGGTTTACCCGAAGACCGTTTGCCATTTACATCGACTATCTGAACTCTTTCGCTTAAATATTATTTTAACATTTTAAGGGCTCTATTTTTTACCCCATAATGCTTTAGATTTAGGAGTAAAGTTGGTGGACGCAGTCAAATGCTTTGGACAAATCACAAAAAATGCCCAATGCATCCTGTGACTCTTCCCATACGTCAAAAATGTGCGCAATGAGTATAGTACCCGCATTAATTGTTGATAATTGTTGTTAGTGGCCAAGGCTTACAAACTATACCGGCACGTGGATCAGTTTGATTACTCGATAGTGAATACGATTGAATCCCTGTCAGACGAGATTTCAAAATAATGATAAAACATAGATTTAAGATACGGCGAAGCATATCCTAATAACGGCCTAGATTCAATACCATACTCTTTTTATTATGTATTGAAAGTTTACTGTATTGTGAGTTAATGGTGATAATTTTTTGCCTGGAATTGGGTCTGCATCTCTATTTGTAATACGAATGTAAATTCTGGTCGTAACTAAGATGTCGTAACCTGTTGGCAAACCATATAAGTAAATAAGTTGTCAAGTCGAGTTAGGTCAGCTTGAAGGTTCTCAACATCATTAAGAGCCACAATGGTATCAAATATCTTCAAATCGTTGGCAAAACAGAGCGAGCGAGTCTTAAGAAAGCAGGTGGAAATATAATTTATAAAGATGATTAATAATAAAGGACCGAGTAACGATCCTCGGGGAGCTCCACCGGGAACGGTTACCCGGCTCGAGATATAATTACTGATTACGGTCGAACTCAATCCAGACGTCGACCGATAAGATGCCGGAGCCGTCGGAACGACTCGACGCGTACCTCGCCGAGCTGTACTCGGGGCGCGGGGCCCCCGACGCCGGCGACCTCGGCTGCCAGCTGGCGCTCGTGCACGCGCAGCTGCAGTACGAGCGGTGGCGGCGCGAGGCGCACGCCGAGCGGAACCGGCGCCTGCTGGGCCGCTGTCGCGCCGCGCGCGCGCTCGAGCTGCAGAACGCCGCGCTGCGCGACCGGCTGCGGCAGCTCACGCGCGAGCGGGACGAGCTGCGCGCCCGGCCCGCCGCGCCGGCCGCGCCGCCCGCGCGGGACCGCGAGCGCGCGCTCGAGGCCGCGCTCGCCGCCGAGACGGCCGCGCGGGTGCGGGCCGAGGCCGCCGCGCGCGACGCCGACGCGCAGCGCGCGCACGAGGCCGCCGAGCTGCGGCGCGCCCGCGGCGAGGCCTTCGACACCGCGCGCCACGTGGAGGCCCTCGCGCGCGCGGCGCTGGCCGCCGAGCGCCGGGCCGAGCACGCGCGCCGCCTGCGCCGCGAGCTGCTGACCCTGGCGGAGCGGGAGGGCCGCGCCGGGCCGGCGGCGGCGCCGCTGGAGCGCGCGGAGGGCGAGCGGGCCGCGGAGGAGGCGCGCGCGCTGCGGGCGGCACTGGCGCGCGCCGAGGCCGACGCGGAGGCGGCCGGGCTGCGCGCCGAGGCGGCGGCGGCGCGCGCGCACGAGCTGGAGGCGGCGCTGGCGGCGCGCGACGCGGCCGCGGCCGAGCTGCGGCGGCAGGCGCGCCGGGCGGCCGACGAGCACGCGGCCCGCTCGCGCGCGCTGCGGGACAAGTACGGCGCGCTGCTGCGGGTGGCGCGCGCGGCCGAGGCGCACCGCCTGGAGCGGCTGGCGGCCGCGGGCCCGGCGCCCGAGCGCGGCTAGGGGCCCGCGGCCGGATCTTTGTTCGTCGCTTTTTGTGCTTCTTTATTAAAAGTTGGCCGCGCGCGGTGTCGGCCCCGGTCGGCCGGGCTCGTGGGGAAGGTCGGCCTCGCTCGTCATCGAGCTGTGTTGACGAGTGTATAGTGGAGTGCTATTATTTTTATGTTTATTGTGCGCGGGCGGTTGATAGTTGCGTATCGCGTCGCGTCTCTTACTGAGCCAAAGTGTTGCTATAGAAGTTGAAAGAATTGTGAAACTTTCAGTGATCGGATCCCTCCGTCTTTCTACAAAGCGGCCTGCTAAATTGTCAATAATACTTTCAATCAATTATTGGTGCACCAAACTAATGTAATTACTGATCTTTTCTTATTTACTTCGTTAATTATTATTTTTTCAATTTTCTTCAAATCAATGAATATGTTTAACAGCCAGTTGTCCGACAGTAAAACTGGCCAGTTTTTGTTACCCTACATAATTAAGTATAAGCTTATAATAATCGGTGTAGAGTCTGTGGATTAACAGGTATGTGTCCAAGGTTGCGGCAGTCTGTGAGCGAGCATGTCTTACTTTTGTATGTTTAAGCTATATTACTGTATATGGAACTGCTACGTCTGTTTTTCTAATGTTTGGTTCCATAACCTGCAGTAAAAATTTTAACTATATTAAATGATCAACTTTGTCAAATGCTTTGCACAAGTCTGTATACACGAAAAGAACCATCTGTCTACCAAAAAACTCTGATCCATAATTTTAAGTATAGAGGTTGTTATATAATATTTATTTTGACACAACAATTGGGACTTAAAAAATTTATGCTGGGATGAATGATCTAATGTTATAAGAGGAAGAAGTTCCTACTTGGTTTATATATTTACTGGGAGTCCTAGAATATTTGGCCACACTCAGATTGGTTATGAGTTATGACAAATATTCAATTGTTTAATGTTGTGTATTGATTACTTTGAGTTTTAGCTGTCTTTAAATCTTGATATAAGCCAAATAGAACTTGTTATCATCGGGCGCACCATGAAATTATTTAAAGATGGCAACAAAACATTTATGAAGATCGTCAACAATGTCTCGTCATTGACAGTCCCTGGGTCAGGCACACGTTATTTTGTTAATGTCTGTAATATTAACACAATGTATCAGTTTATGTTCGTTGTATCGAACAGTGAGTTACTATGTAAACGCAGCCTTTCATTTAATAGAACGGCCACGCCCACTCACATTTATTATTTACAGCCGGCAAAAAAAACTTTGTCGCCGCTCCCATGAACAGAGTTGTGAAGGGAGCAGTTCTTGGGAATGCATAATTACATGACGTCATTAGCTTGTTGCTCTTTTTGGAATGATAGTTAGACCCCAGTTCTTTGTACTGTGCCCAGGGTCTCGACGATAGCGGGGCGAACGTTGCGAGTTGGTTGGCTGCGCCGTTTGTTTATATAGACCTAGTACTTTGAATTATAAAATAAAACAAATTGCTAAATCATCTTTGTTTTTAAAACTAAGTTTGAATGATATACAAGTATTATTGACTAGGTACTCAGTTCCCAGTTCCTGTCTCCCGTATGTTTCTGATTAGGACAAAATGAAAGAAGATATATTGTTTATATTTTGTTAAATTTACACGTTTCTCACGTTTCATGTTTAAACATTACATAGAATAATAAACATATAGAGAGCCGACACCGCGACATTGAGCACTTAGTACTGATGATTTTTGTAATTGTTTAATATCAAATGTGATAAAAATAAATAAATAAATATATATATGTGTTAAAGTGAAGGTTTACTGTAATTACGTATTATATTATATCATTTGAAGATACCTGCCTGTGTTTCATTGAATAAAATATGTATCATTTATTAAAATTAAAAACAAAAGAAAATGAACTGTTTATAATCAAAACAAAACTTAAACTTCTAGATTTATATTAATAAGATTATTAGGTACAGATTTAAATAATATGTTAAACAAGGACGTCTCTCATTAGGGCCGGGCGATGGCGGTCTCACTCGTGTGTCGGCGCAGGCTATAAAAGTGGTCGCTTCCCCTCTCCTCCGCCGTCTCCTCTCAGCTGTTACAGGCGTTATCATAAAGGATATGGTACTTTTTTACAAAGCATTGGATCAATATAAGTTTGATAGTGAGACGATATTTTCTTATTACTGATAAAATATAATATACAGTATATAAATAAACAGTATTTATATTTATTTATATATTTAGAAACAAACATATTCAGGTTTACAAAGAGATGTTAGTACTAAATTAGACCTAAAGGGGATTGTCTATTATTGGCTTGACGTGGACAGCATTGATGAAAAAAAACAATTATACCATAAATTATTATAAATTAAATTATGCTTATTTGTGATTTCCAGTTTTATCAATATAAACTGATAAAAACTTTATTTATTTAAGTACTTAATTCATTAATTATTTATTTCCGCTATAACGCACGCTGCCAGTCTAAAAAACAATTAGTTATTAACAAATAATCGATTCGATTATTAAATCTATAAATATTTTAAATCGAATAAAAGATAGAAAAGCTATAAAAGGCATTCAAATTAACATTCATCCAACTATGATGGAAAATCACAGAATTGTATTATTAGGCGCATTTTTATTAAAGAAAGCAAATAATGTTATTATTTCCCTTTTAATAATTACAATATTGTAATAACTTCAATAATCGATTTGATTGTTTCCGGAAAATATTTTTTGTGGCAATTAAAAAAACTTCGTTTATCGATTTAAAATTGTTTTCTAAAAATGTCTTAGTTTTATGGCAACCTTTGACGTCAGAGTTTTTTTTTTTATAACTGGCTCCGTCGACTGAATATCGACGATTCGGCCAACGTCAAGGTGGAGAGATTTTTTATTTTAATTTAGCTGATTGAAGTCTATAAAGAGCTGATTTAAATGGAAATGATCGGTTGATTTTTTTTTTTTTTTTTTTGCGCCCAGACAAAGGGAAAGGGCTACCCTCCGGGATTACGAAGGGAGGGAGGTGGTGAATGCTCATGCATACCAACGCAGCCTAAGGCTGCGTTGGTTATGTGGGACTCACGTAAGAACCTAAGTGCCTACCCACTAAACACCACCTGAGGTTGGCTTTGGGCAGTGTGCCCTCTAAGCCTTCATCGTAGGCGACCATCTCTCGGGGAAGAGAGGCGCAAGCGGCACTCCCTAGGGAGTGTTCGCTGGGAATGCACAGAAGGTGCTGTCTAATAGAGACTTGGCGACATCAGAAGGATGATCACAAACGGGAGGTGAGGCTACATGTATCTGGTACCTGTCAATCCAGGTCAGACGAAAGATTGAGAGAGGAGAAATTTAAAAATAGTGATTTGGTTAGATTGAGTGATACGCCCCTAGGCTTCACTCGTACCGCACTATGTGGTAAGCGTTAAGCGCTTTAGGAATTACAAGGAGGCCACCAAATGGTGGTGCTCCGCCAGCGCAAAGAGGCGCTCCTTGGAGGACTTAGCCGTCCTGAGTTTCCGTGCCAGGACGGATATTTCTTGAATGTCGACTTCGCCTAGTGAGGCGTAAATCTCTTCCAGGTCTTTCAGGGTGCTTTGCACCTGTGATTGAGCCTGGGGAGGTACTGCCCGCCTGGGGCCACTGAAGGTGGCCGGGGCGGGGCGGGAGTAGACATTGAATGCCTGAGAGGGAGGGGCTGATTGTCTCCATGAGGTGGAGAGTTGGGGCCCGACAGTTTTATTCCTCATATGAGGAAAGTGGGATTGGGTGAGGTTAGAGGCCAGAGGTGGCCTTTGTTTTGGCGGCCTGGAAGTCTGCTTATTAGCGGCCTTCGGGGCGGAACGAGGGGCACAAGGGCATCCGCGATAGTTCGCAGTATGGCCCTCCTGCCCGCAGAGCACGCATGCGGGAGGTGTTACCTCGTCGCGAGTGCGTTTGTACTCTTTGGTGCTGTGGGGTTCGAGGCACTTTACGCACCTGGGAGGAGCAGAGCAGTTTGCCGCTGCGTGGCCATACATCTGGCAGCGGTGACATTGACCGGGGAACCCCCGCTTGTGTGGGGCTTCCACACGTATGTTGGAGAGCCCACATACGGTGAACTCTCCTTTGAAGAGTTCCCTGGCTTCAGGGACGTTAGTTTGAATGACTAACGCTAACGGGTATTTCTTCCCGGTACGGCTGTACATTTTATGTACAGCCTCGACCGGAAAGCCTTTCTTGACATGGTCCTCCTGTATGAGCTCATTAGAGAGCTCGTACGGGAGGCCTCGGAGGACAGCCTTGACCTTGCGCTCTTCCGGGAGCGCATAGGTGTGGTAAGGCACGTTGTTACGAGAGAGGAGGAGGGTGAGGTTAGGAAAGTCGTCCGTGGTCGGTACGACTATGCGTATTGCCTCACCTGTGTGTAGGTGTAGGCACGGGTGTATCGCACCTTGTGATCGGTGCAAAGTTGGGCTACATATGTCCACTTTGCCTTATCACGGAGAAAGATAGGCGGTGGAGGCTTGTTGCTAGGGTGGACGGGCGAGCGTGTCGCCGGTTGGCAAGAGGAGGGGACCGAGTCCGGGGGTAAACTAATGTCGAGGGACATTAATGGAACTGGGTGGGAAGAGGAGGTTGAAACCTTGTCAGACGCGACGCGCTTGGCCTGACGCTTCTTTCTGGACTGAACCAGTTGGAATGAATCGTCTGAGGGACGATAGGGACGGAGAGAGGTGTCGAGTACGGAACCAGTGAGAGTTCCGTTATCTGATCCCTCCGAGGAGGAATGGACTGGCCGCTTGCGGCCGCAGGAGGCGGAGTCGGAGAACTCCATGTCCTCGGAAGTAGGTTTGTGAGCGGAGGGCTCATCGGGGGACGCGGGAGAGTCAGCAAGGGGCTGACTTGGAGTGTTGACCACGGAGGAGAGGCCATCGACTAGATACTGGTCGAATTGGATATTTGCGGCTTTAAGCAAAGCCGCAATCTGGATTACAATGGCGTTGCGAGGGTCCGCTGATGGAGCCATACTGATGAAGAAGCCTCCCCGCGGAGGGCAGGGAGCAACGGGGGTTGGAAGTGGTGGCGCGGCTATCCCTAATGGTTATAGCCGCGAACCGTCACCCTTGGGAAAGCCCAAGTGCAATGGGATCGGGTCGTCCGGTTTCTCTCAGGTCAGGAAGCCTGAGAAACGCACCGGGTCAACGTCAGCCGAGTTAGTTGTCACCGTTAGGTATCCTTCAGCTCAACCGCGATGGCACGCAACTCACTTACTACAATAAAAATTGCTGTAAACAAGCTGCGGGCCGGAACGAATTCGACGTAACCAGTCGAACTTGGCGTAGTATACCTCGTACCACACGTAGCGGAGCTGCGTAGCGTAGCACTGGGCGTAGCGTGGCGGCGTAGCGGAGCGTGAGCACAGGCGCGTGAAGTAGTCTGCTCGGCGCGGGGGCCGAGACAAGAATGTGGACGCAAGAGCATCTGCCTATATTTATGATCGGTTGATATAGCTGTGGTTTTTTGTGAACTGAAGAATAGGCAACAAGAGTTAGTACGGTTAGTAATAAACACCCATAATACAACAATATTAACTACCTTGATAGTATCTAATCTAAGTTTAAGGGAGAAATATGTGAATGTAACTGGGAATATGTGCCTAATAGAAGCGTAGAAAGTATGGAGTATAGAAATTACAATTTAATATTATTGCGGGAGATAAATTTGTAAAGAATCTTTATGAAAGGGGAATGGCATAAAGTAAGAAGAAAAGGGATGTTGATGGGGCGAGGGATATCCTTCGGTAGAAGGTCATATAAAGGAATTGACAATTTAGGGCAATAGAAAAAAATATGTTCAAGAGTACCTTCCTCAAGGCCACATTCACATATAGAATGGTCCCTTACCCGGAACTTGGCCAAAAATACTGGGGAACAGACAAATCCCAAGCGAAGTCGTATGATGACAGAAGTGAAAAGTTTATTTTGTTTTTTTTGAGGAAAGAACCAGGGCTTAGAGGGGATAAAGGGTTGGATAGAACCATATAATTTACCTTTAGTTTGTTTTGTGATTTGCCATAAAGCATTCCATGAATCAACCAGAAAGTGTTTAGACATAGCGCGTAGATCTCGAGGAAAACAGTAATTAAATTTTAATGTTCCAGACTGAATCGCGTCTTTAGCGCACGAGTCTGCAATTTCATTGCCAGTTATCCCTAGATGACTAGGTATCCAGGCTAATGCAACTTCTATTCCCATTATGTGACATCTGTACAGGGATGCCTTTGTTCTTAAATTAATTGTGAAGTTGTTTGAAGATTTGAAAGGATTTTTTGTTAGGTCCAACAAGCAGCTTAATGAGTCAGACAAGATTAAAGCCTTGTTGATCTTATGTGATTCAACATATGACACCACCTCTGACAGGGTAATTCGCCAGTAAAGATGGAATTCTGCGGGGGACTTTTGTAATTTAAAATTATACGGAACTTAGGGATCCAAACTGCAGACCCGACCCAGCTATTGTTGGATAATTTGGATGCGTCCGTGTACGTCACCCAATCAGACCAATCAGAAGATAGAGTAGAATTAAATTTTCTATTGGCTTCAGGGCAGTGTTTAGTAATTCCAAAGTCAAAGAAAATTTTAGGTTGGAAAATGAGAGACTGATATTCTACTTCAAAGACTGGGCATAAGGCTGATTGGTAAATGGGAACTGGAAAGGCTTTAAATTTAGTATAAGAATTAATTAACGGAGGCGGATCTTTATGAGACCAATATAAAGAAGTTTGAATAGTTAGAGACAAAGAGTGCAGAATATCAAGAAGGGGGTGTGCGCTAAATTGGATTACGTTAGTTAGGAATCTATCAGCTAGGTACTGACGGCGAAGGTGAAGAGGTGGGTCTACACACTCCACTTGGAGAGCGTTGACGGAAGAACATTTCATAGCACCAGTTATGGCTTATATTTCGTAAGCGTTTGGACTGGATTTTCTCTAATTTGGACAGGGCTATTTTGCTACACGGCTCAAGTAGAAAGCTACCGTAATCAAAATGACTACGAACGATAGCATTGTATGTTCGCATAGGTTAGTGTCGAGGACCGGTGGCCATTTCCCCCCCCCCCTCCACCCGAATATGACAGCGGTACTAAAAAAGATTTTACCCCAGGAGGGTACCGGCTCTACCAGAGTTGGAGAATCCCTCCTCGGGCACTCTAGCTCGGGCTGCCCTTCGTATTCTGGGGAGGGCACAGAACCGCGCATGACCAAGGACAAACGAAGCAGTATCACCACGACACCCCGCGCCACACTCAACGTGGACTTTTGCAATATTAGGGGAATTCACTCCAATTTAAACGCCGTCCAGCGCAGCCGGCCTTGTGTTTCCTTACTGAGACGCAGATATCTCGACCTAGCGATACGTCATATTTAACGTACCCCGGGTACAAAATTGAGCACAATTTTTTGCCTCATGCCGGTGTGTACGTTAGGGAGGATATCTGCTGTCGCCGTCTCGGCAATTTTCAGGGTAGGGACCTGTCCACTCTCTGGCTCTGCGTAGATTTAGAGGACCGCGTCCGCATCTATGCGTGTGTCCTCAGGTCCCATAGTGGTAACGCAGAAACCGATCATCTCATGGGCTGCGTTCAAGCGGCAATTGACGACGTACTTGCACAGATCCCCTCTGCTGAAATCGTAGTCTTGGGTGATTTCAACGGGCACAATGCCGAATGGCTTGAATCACGTACCACAGACTACGCAGGGCGATCTGTGCATAATTTTGCATTGGCGTATGGTCTGTCCCAATTGGTTGAGTCGCCAACGCGGCTCCCGGATGTGGATTGCCACATGCCGTCCTTATTGGATCTTCTGCTGACTACACATCCCGATGGTTACCAGGTCTTTGTCGACGCCCCTCTCGGAATGTCCGACCATTGCCTGGTCAGGAGTGTAGTGCCTATCCGACGCCAACGTCGCAGACCACCAGCGACCCGCCGCGTTTGGTACTACAAGTCAGCAGATTGGGATAGGATGCGTTCCTTTTTTGCATCCTACCCTTGGGGCGGGGTTTGTTTCCCTTCGGATGATCCTAGTGCCCGCGCCGTTGCAGTAGCCGATGTGATACTACAGGGTATGGATTTTTTTATACCAAACTCTGTAGTACCCATCGGTGGCAGATCACAGCCCTGGTTCGATGCGTCAGTTAAAGCAGCATCTGACTGCAAAAAACAGGCGTATCGAACTAGGGTTGCGGCGCTGGGCACAAAGGATCCGAACTGCACAGTTCTTAAGAGGAAATACAACCGTCCCTCCAGATTTTTTAAGCGGCAAATCGCCCGTGCAAAGTCAAAACACGTCGTCAAAATCGGCGAGCAGCTTTCCAGTTACCCGACTGGAACACGCAAGCAAGTTCTGGTCGTTGTCGAAAGCTGCTCTTGGTAACTTCAGCCAGCCGTCCATGCTGCCGTTGCACATGAGGAATGACACCCTGGCCCATACGGCAAAAGAGAAAGCCGATCTCTTGTGCACTCTTTTCGCCTCCAACTCGACTCTTGACGACAACGGAAAAACACCGCCGACCATCCCGCGGTGTCAGAGCTCTATGCCTGAAGTACAGTTCAGACAGAAAACTGTTAGGCGAGCTCTGTTTTCGTTGGACGTCAGGAAGTCGAGCGGGCCGGATGGCATTTCTCCAATCGTGCTTAGAACGTGTGCCCCTCGACGCCGTCGACGCCGGTTCTAACGCGTTTATTCCGGCACTCTAATTCTAAAGGCATAGTCCCTGACTCATGGAAGTCTGCCCTTGTCCATCCCATCCAAAAAAAAGGAGACAGTTCGAATCCGGCAAACTACAGGCCTATTGCTATTACCTCCTTGCTCTCCAAAATCATGGAGAGCATAATGAGCCGTCAGCTCTTGGTATACCTAGAGGGTCACCAGTTGATCAACGACCGACAATACGGGTTTCGCCATGGTCGGTCGGCAGGTGATCTTCTGGTATACCTGACACATAGATGGGCTGCGGCTATTTAAAGCAAGGGGGAAGGCCTGGCAGTTAGCCTGGATATAGCGAAGGCCTTTGATCGTGTATGGCACAAAGCGCTCCTCTCCAAACTTCCATAATTTGGGCTTCCCGAGAGCTTGTGCAAGTGGACCTCCAGCTTCCTCACTGGGCGTAGCATACAGGTCGTTGTCGACGGATATTGCTCGAACCCGAAGCCCGTGAATGCTGGAGTGCCCCAAGGCTGTGTGCTGTCTCCCACGCTGTTTCTTCTGCATATCAATGATATGTTGGACACCTCCAACATTCATTGCTATGCAGACGACAGCACTCGTGATGCCATATACACGGGCCATGCAGGTCTCTCTCCGGAAATCGTCGACCAGTGCCGGGAGAAACTTGTGTCTTCTATCGAGTCCTCTCTTGAGAAGGTCGCGGAATGGGGAAAATTGAAAATTGTCCAATTTAACCCCCAGAAGACTCAAGTTTGCGCGTTTACTACTAAAAAAACCCCATTTGTTGTATCACCGCTCTTCGACAACACTTCCCTCAAAGCCTCGCCTAGTATCGGAATACTGGGTCTCGAAATCTCGAGCGATTACCAATTTCGTGGTCATCTGGAAGGCAAAGCCAAATTGGCTACAAAGAAACTGGGCGTCATTAATAGAGCACAGCAATACTTCAAGCCGGCCCACATACTAGCGCTCTACAAAGCGCAGGTCCGGCCACACATGGAGTATTGCTGTCATCTCTGGTCTGGCGCACCCCAGTATCAGCTCGATCCATTTGACCGCGTGCAACGCAGAGCAGCTCGAATTGTCGGGGACCCAGTGCTCTGTGAACGGCTGCATCACTTGGCTTTGGGTAGAGACGTCGCTTCATTGTGTGTCTTCTACCGCATTTATCACGGGGAGTGTTCCGAAGAGCTGTTTAACCTGATTTCTGCCGCCGAATTCCACCTTCGCACGACACGCCACAAGTTAGGATATCATCCTCACCATCTGGATGTGTGCCGGTCCTCCACAGTGCGGTTTTCAAGAAGCTTTCTACCACGTACTACAAAGCTGTGGAATGAGCTTCCTTGTGCGGTGTTTCAGGGACGATACGACATGGGTACCTTCAAAAAAAGCGCGTACACCTTCCTTAAAGGCCGGCAACGCTCCTGTGATCCCCTGGTGTTGCAAGAGATTGTGGGCGGCGGTGATCACTTAACAACAGGTGACCCGTACGCTCGTTTGTCCTCCTATTCCATAAAAAATAAAAAATAAATCACCTACTGAGAGATTTCTGACCGGTATAGTGCGTTTTCGGGAAAAAATAACCGCAGTACATTTGGGAACAGAAAGAGTGAGGTTGTGGTCTAAGAGCCATTGATTCAGATAATATAAAGCAGAATTTAAGCAAGATGATGAATAGTTAAAAGAAGGTGAGATGGAGTATAATGCTATATAATCAGCATATTGAAGAATTTTGCAGAATGGGCTAACAGTAAGGCCTAGGTCAGAAGTATATATATTATATAGGATAGTACTTAACACCGAACGGAGGCCTGTGGGAGGCCCTTCCAGACAGTTCGAGGTGGGAGGAGGGTTCCTTGATGGCGGACGGAAATAGAGCGACCCATTAACATATTACAAATGATATTGATCAACCTAACAGATTCCTGTTAGGTTGTGCATTTTGTCAGCTGGTGCATTTTCTGCCTGTGTAGAGGAAGGTGAACGTTGTCATATGCCGCTGAGACATCTAGAAAGACCCCAACAACATGCTCGCTTCTAGAAAATGCTAAACGAATTTCAGAAGTAAGGATGCTTAGGTTGTCCAGCGTACCCTTACCTTTCCTAAAGCCATATTGGCTATTAGAAAGGAGATTTTCTATTATCCATTCTAATCTGTTTTTTACCAAATTTTCCATAATTTTGGCCAGAACTGACGACAAAGCAATGGGACGATAGGAGGAAGCAACCAATGGGTCCTTGCCAGGTTTAAGGATGGGTATAATAATTTGTGTTCTCCAAGAATTCAGGATTACACAGGAGGAGTAGAACGAATTGAGAATATTAAGAAGGACTTTATTGCTAGTGGTAGAGGATTTACAAATGAAGGAATAAGGTATACCATCCGCGCCAGGAGAGGAATCACGAAGGTGATCAAGAACAGATGTTAGTTCGGAGAAGGAAAAAGGATCGTTCATTTTGTCTGAGTCGGAAATGGTAGAAATCGGATCGGGGGTAAAAAGGCAATCAGATTCAGGGACGTAGGGAGGAGCTAGATGGCAAAAGAAGTCATTAATAAAAGAGTTTGGGTCATTGTTTAAAATGTCCGGCATGTCAAAACCTCTACGATACGTTTTTATATTTTTCCAAACGAGGGAAAGGGGGGAATCCAAGGGATTTCTTTTTGGAAAGAATTCTTGATGTGCGAGCAGAAATCTGTTTAAAGGAAATAAAATCTACCATGCTAAAAGATGTGGAGAATATTTTCTCAGCTTATTTTCGCGAGCGGACCATGGCGGAGCATTCAGCATCCCACCAAGGAGGGGAAGAAGTTAATTTTCGGTCAGGATTTTTTATGGGAATTGAAGCATTAGCAGCTTGTAAAATTGACGATATGAACTTCTCATACATCTGGAGACAATTAGATGTTGTTATCTCTGTAAAAGAGTCACTTTCTGAGTCCATAAGCAATGAAAATTGATGCCAATTGGCATTGGCGACTCGGTATTTGAGGGGAAGTTGGGAGAGATGGATGGGAATAAGAAATAATAATGGGAAAATGGTCACTACCCAATGAACTTGGTAGTACTAGCCAAGATAAGAGGGAGACTAGAGACGTAGATGCAAGAGAAAGGTCTTGCACACTGATATTTTGTGCTGGGGAAACTCTACGAGTGGCAGATCCATCATTGAGGATCGAAAAGAAGATCTAAAAGGAACGAGGTAGATGGGTCAATAAAATGAGAACCCCAGATGGTGTGTCGGCAATTAAAATCACCTAATACCACCATGGGGCTAGGTATTGAGGAGAGGATAGTATTAAGTTCGAGAATGATGTTAGAATTGGGGTGAGGAATATAAACAGAAACAAAGAATATATTAGCAGCTCTAGCAGCTACTACATGTAAACCTGGATTATGTATAGGCACAATAATTTGGGAGAATGTCATTCATGTAATAATCAGCAGTGCACAACCTGCCCAACCATCATCCCTGTCATCCCGGAGGCAAGAAAAGCCTGAAATCCTAAAATGGGACCCAGGCATGAGCCACGTCTCCGAAATGGCAAGGATAGACAATTTGTGTCGATTAATGAAATATGACAAATCATGTTTATGACGGCGAATGCTTCTACAATTCCATTGGAGAATTTGGAGACCTATAGGAGCCATTATTGCGGGAAAGGACTTCAAGTAACTTTTCAACCAGGGCAGAGACTTTGTTCGGTAAGGCGTCCGAGAAATTGGACAGCATATTAATAAGAGAGCAAAGAAGTAGTTCAGCAAGATTATCGTTTGGAGTGGGGAGAGGGGTTGATTCTATGGATGGCAATAGCTGCAAGGCACAGCCGTTTGGCTGGCAAGAGGAGGGAGAGGAGATAATATTTTGGTGAGCCTGACGGTCATAGGATTTCTCTAAAACTGGTTTAGGTTTAGCTGGGAGTAAGAATGTCTTCTTGTAAGATGTTGAAGAAGTGCGGGGAGTGGAGGTCGCCGGTTGGAATTTAGAAGTTTGAGGAGTATCAGGGGGGGATGAGGTTTGGAGACCTCAGAATAAAGTCATCTTGGTTTATTAAACCTGGTTGAGGCTTCCGAATAACTTATATTTTCCTGTGACATAACAAGTTTAATCGATTATTGGCGAGCATGTTCGGGGCATTTACTATCGATGGCCATATGACTTCCACCACGACAAAGGAAGCAGGAAGGCTCCAAGTCATTAGTTGTGCATGAATCTCCGGAATGAGGTTGAGCGCATTTATAACATCGTGGCTGAGATCTGCATTGTTTGGCTGATCCGCCCAACCCCAAGCGTGTTCGACGGAAGGCCGGAGGCGGCGGACACGGAGGTGGTGAAACCGGAAACTGTAGCAATATGGACAATGACATCAGCGGCGGCGGTGAGCGTACTGACTCAAGTATGTATTCTCCATTTATAAAACCCAACTACATAAGAATGTATCCAGAAAACTCCACAAATACAGAGTTCAAAGTATTTGTTGAACTTTCGAACAGGAATGAAAAATTGGGAAATAAAAGTCCAGTGTACCTAAATCATCTTTTCTCCACTGGGGTAAAAGGTGTGACGGCTATTCGGCGATTGAACGCCAATAAAATTGCAGTAATATTCAAGCAATATAACACGGCCAATAACTTTATTACCAACACGGCTTTTCTGGATAAAAATGGCATGCGGGCCTATATTCCAGCAACGCAAATTGAAAAGACCGGAGTCATTCGTCATGTCCCACACAATTTATCAAATAAAGAACTTTATACAGAATTATCTTCAATTTACGAAATAGAAGCAATACGTAGTTTCACTAAGAAAGTTGTTCAAGAACGAGTGCAATTACAAACGGTGAGCATCACTTTTCTGTCCAATGTTTTACCGGATGATGTCCAATATGATTTATTTTCATTTCGAGTATTTGAATACGTACCTCCATTGCAACAATGTTTTAAATGTTTTAAATTTAATCATCCTGCCAAAGTCTGTAACGGTAAGCAACGCTGTTCAGTCTGTTCTGGTGAACACTTGTATAAAGATTCTGACAAACCCAATGATATAAGCTGTTGCAATTGCAGTGGCCCTCATCTTGCAATTTCAAAACTATGTCCCGTAAAAATAAATAAAATTAACGAAAAGAAAAACAAGATTTCTTATGCAAGTGTTACACAAACAATTACTAAAACTCCCAGATTCCCCCCACTACCGCCGCCTCGCCCTGTGCGTGTTGTAAATAAACCTATAATTGTAAATAAGCCTGTAAATATGCCTGTGCCTCAGGCTGTAAATAAAGACGTCCCTCCTATGGACATCAAAACCCAAATTGTCTCCAACAATGACGTACTTCTGGCCCTGATACGTTGCTTGGTGGAGCTGGGCAATAAAGGTGACTCTACTCCAGTCACTACTATATCCATAAAAGAAGTACTTATCAAACATTTGACATAATTATGGATTTGGACTCTCCTTGAACATCTGAGATACGCATTGCGCAGTATAATATGCAAAGTGCCAACAATAAAAAACCCTTATTAATTAAATATTTGAGAGAAAATAACATAGATATTTGCTTACTTAATGAAACTTGGTTTAGTTTTAGAATACTTGGATATAACATGCTTAATAGAAATTCTAAAAACGTTCACAATGGCGACGCTATACTTATTAGACCGTATGTAAAATACAGGGTTTTAAATACTACTTTTTTTGAGGACATACAAACTGTTGCTTTATCGGTATCCAATGGAAATGGTAACTTGAGTATTTTATGTGTGTACTGTCCGCCCTCTAGTGGCCATATTAGATTAAGTAGACTGCGCAATATTATTAGAGACCTTCCGAAGCCCATTTTTGTAAGTGGTGATTTTAACGCACACCACATAGCTTTCGGCTGTTTATCAACAAAAGGTAGGGGTAAGAATCTGTATGACGTGATTGATGATTGCGAGCTCTGTATCTTAAATGATTTTTCTTTTACAACAGTAAACTCACCTAGATGTCAGCCTTCAGCTATCGACGTTAGCTTTGCTAGTGCATGTCTAGCACCTCTATGTGACTGGTCAGTTCATGATGACTCTATGGGAAGTTACCACTATCCTCCTATTACCAAAATTGTTATAGGGGTTGAAAAATATCAATTTGATTCACAAGTTGATAAGTTCTTGTATGGTAGGGCTAACTGGGAAAAAGAAACACTATTTGTGGAATTGTGATAAATGTAATTGATCCTGTAGCTGTACCTACAAACAATAATATCAACTAATACAAATGTCTAATATCTAACTTGTAACGTAGCATTATAGATCGTAGAAATAGTAATCGTGCATAATAACTGTAATAAGCGTATGCCGAAGGATTCGTTCTGAAAAGAACATTTTATTTTATATAACGTAATATTAGCTCTGATAAGAAACATTTCATAATGCTGTACATCAACTCATAGAATCATACAGATCACCAGTAATAATCTCATCAATGTACGAGCATCGTCACGTTCTCTCGACGATCGCAGACATACTCACGTGATCAGTCATATGCTCCGCGTTACACAACCGCACAGCAAGGCCGAGCGTCCTAGAATGTCGTGTCGGGACTCGGGCGTCGATCGCTATTCATGCAATTTTAATCAATGAGCAACAGCGTAGGTGCTGAATGCTCATTGACATCGTATGATCGAGGTTCGACGCGAGTTTACACAAACTGCTGAACTGATGTCCAGGCGTGAACATCGCGCCTTTGTCACTGACGTGAAGACGGCAGCGAGACAGGTCAATACGGACACCTATCGTGCACAACTTCGCCCCATTACTTCAGAACTCTAGCGCAAGGCGCACGTACCTTTGTTTAAAATATAACCTTATGTAAATATATCAAGTATTTGTAAAACCACTGAAATTATATATTCATAAACAATTTGTGGACGTTTTACTCATTCGCCCACAAATGTGGCGACCGTGACAGGACTGCAATCTTCGGATTACGAGACAATTAAACACGAGACAACGTGGCATCGCGGCTTGTACTTTGCAGCCATTCCAACAAGATTGCGTACTATCGAGCAACTTCAACTGACCCGTGCGAGAGCAGCCTGCATATTATAATCTTTATTGGAATTTTGAAAGTCATCGCATCAGCTGATTCAATTGAAGGGAAGTAACGCTCATATATCCTATCTTTCCTTTCCGAATATTCATCTATTTGTGTAAAGACTGCTAGTTACTAAATCTAAATCAGTTACTATTTGTACTGCATTCATAATATCATTAAACTGTTTATACTACATTAATTTAAATAGGTACGCGCTTTGTTGTTTTTTTATTAAGATTGGACACAATATTACACTGCTATTCTTGCATTTTATTTTCGATTTCACATTAAAGGCTCTAAAATACCTACTATATATACACTTCATAAAAGCAAGTTGAATTTTTTTTTGCTGCTTTGAATCCCCATTATCAAATATCAGGTTTCCATAATTATTAGCTTAGCTTCACATAGATTTGCCGAATGCTTCCAGGTGGTACATCGAGTTGATGACTGCTTGTCGCTGTATTAATTACCTACGGAATGCGCTCAGAATCGCCTGCCGATCAGCTGATGTATTGAAGTCTACGAGTGACTTAGAGTTGGATCATTGACGAGTGGAGCGTAGTACAAAGGTCTTGGGTTCGATGCACAGATTATTATCTGGTTCATTTGTATGCACCAACACAATTAAAGGTCAGCTAGTTTGATTACTATTTTTTTTTTGCATTTGTCATCTTAAAGCTAATTGTCAGCATTTATTACTATGTCTGAGAAAGCAAAGGCTGCATTAGCACAATTAATTAGAAATCGGGGAAATGTAAAGGGTCGTTTAACAACAACAAAACAATATGTAAGTTCTTTAATGCAAGTGGATATTAAAACTTTAACGACAACTAAGATATTGGAGTTAGAAATCCGATTAGAAAAATGTCAAAGGTTGTCCAATGATTTTGATAATGTACAAACTCAAATTGAATCTATGCTTGAGGCAGAATCAGACATTGCCGAACATTTATCACTGAGAGCTGAGATTGAAGATAATTTTATCCAGGTCTTAGCTAGCTTGAAAAGTGTGATTGGTAAATGGAATAAATTAAATACTTATAATGACGACTTTTCTCACCCAGATAAAAACGATTCTATAAAATTGCCAACTATAAAGTTACCGGTTTTCGACGGAACTTATTTGAAATGGCTTGAGTATAGAGACACTTTTCAATCATTAATCCACTGTCGAGCTTCGATACCCGACATCAATAAGTTTTTTTTCCGAGTTTACCTCAGAAAACTATTCTATTGCTTGGCAATTATTATGCGATAGATATGATAATAAGAAGATGCTTATAAATAATCACCTTAAAACGTTATTTAGTATTGAACCACTTATTAAAGAATCTTATATATCATTACGCAACCTAATAGACCATGTGTCAAAAAATTTGAGAGCGCTCAACTCCTTAGGTCAGCCAACAGATAAATGGGATACTCTTATCGTATTCATGATTACGGCGAAGTTAGATTCCGTTACGAATATAAAATGGGAAGAACACCGAAATAATTTGTCCGATATTCCGACTTTAGAAGAATTTTATAAGTTATATCACGAATAGGGCAAATATTTTAGAGACTACTGCAGCGACTAATGATAAAGGAACTTGTAATTATTTAAAAGGAAATTGGAATAAAAATCAGAACAATTTATCCCAAAATTATTGCAATTCAAATAAAAACGAGAATTTTAACAAAACAAGTTCTTTTGTCGCTTCTACAGCGAATTTGTGTGATATCTTGTGTTTGATTTGCAATCAACAAGGGCATCGTATATATGACTGTACAAAATTCAAGAAATTAGATGTTCCTGATAGGATTAAAGAAGTTGCAAAGCATAAACTATGTACTAATTGTTTGCGTGAAGGTCATAATGCCAAAAATTGTCGTTTAAAGGCTTCGTGTAGGCAATGTAAATATGCTCACAATACTCTATTGCATTTAAGTAAGTCAAAGGAATATAACTCACAACCATATACAAGCACAACAAATCCACAGTCATCAGTCGCGCTGTCAGCAGCCACCTCTAATCAGGTGTTGCTGTGCACTGCTATAGTCAAAATAATTAATAAAGAAACAAATCAAACTCACTTTGCTCGGGCTTTGTTAGATACCGGCAGTCAATCATCATTTTTAACCTTTACCCTGAAAAACAAATTAAATCTATCCTCGCAAACTTCTGAACCGCTCCGTATTTCGGGCATTAATAATTTGTCTTTCAGTATTAAAGAACGATGCAACATAACTTTGCAATCACGTGATAACTTATTTAAGAAAGAAATAAAATGTCTTGTTGTACCTAAAATAACAAGCGTTTTGCCGAGTGCTCCTGTGAACATAATTAATTTGAACTTGCCTCACAATATTGAACTTGCAGATCCTGAATTTCATCGCCCTTCAGAGATTGACCTGCTATTAGGTGCTGACATATTTTGGGATTTGATAGGATCCAAGCGCATTGAATTAAGTGTAGGTAAACTGGTTTTACAAGAATCTCACTTTGGCTGGCTTATTAGTGGTCCTTTGGACAACTGTGCCCCACCTAACAATCATGTGATTTGTAATTTTACAAGAGAATTTGATAATAATTTATTACAAAGGTTCTGGGAAGTTGAAGAAGTTAGTCAAAGTTCTAATAATATAACATTCACTCCCGAGGAAAGGTTGTGCGAGTCACACTTTATAAAGAATACAAAACGATTATCAAATGGTAGATTTTCAGTTCAAATACCACTGAAAGAAAACCCTGAAGAAGCACTAGGTGACTCGTACTACTTAGCTAAAAAGAGGTATCTTAACTTAGAGAAAAATTTGATAAAAATCCCATATTAAGACAACGTTATACAGAATTTATTGAGGAATACCGCAGCTTAGGACATTTAAGTGAAATTAAAAAACCTAAGTTCGGTCATTACTTGCCACGTCATGCTGTGCTTAAAGAAAAAAGCGAGACTACTAAACTCAGAGTAGTTTTTGACGCTTCCGCAAAAACTACTTCTGGAAAATCACTGAATGATATTCAGTGTGTAGGGCCAGTCATTCAAGATGATTTGTTGTCTATTTTGTTGCGCTTCAGGTGTTTCCGATATGTTCTTACCGGAGACATTCAAAAAATGTACCGACGGGTTGAAATAGATCCTTGTCAGCGTCACCTGCAGCTCATTTTGTGGAGAGACAGTGAACCTTCCTTGGAAGTTCAATCACCAGAATATAATCGTTTACAATCGAAAATAAAACCGATTCATAATAAAAATAGGTCTTATCAGCCACTCAAGATATTGCAGCTGAATACTGTTACGTACGGGACAGCTTCGGCGCCGTATTTAAGTACACGCTGTTTGCTTCAGTTGGCTCGAGAATGTACCGACCCTGTTGTTTCTACTGCGATAGAGCACGATACCTATATAGATGATTTAACCACTGGTTCTCAATCTAAGGAGACCTTAAAGAGGATATATGACGGTGTCAGACAAGTTCTCAATTCTGCACATTTTCCCCTTCATAAAATAAGAAGTAATTGTCCTGATATATTTCACGGATCGACTACATCTCAAGATCTAGAATTAAATAAACAATTTTCTGTGTTAGGTCTTAATTGGTCACCGCATTCAGATTTTCTGCATTTTGTAGTAAACTTAGAATCTGAGAAGAAAATTACAAAGCGCTCTATCATTTCTATGACATGCAAAATATTTGATCCGTTAGGACTCTTATGTGCATGTATAATCAAAGCAAAGATTATTTTACAGCAACTATGGAGCGAGAAGTTGGATTGGGATGAACCAGTTCCGCCAGCTATAGCTAAAAGGTGGTCAGAGCTTGCTAGTAATTTATCAACATTATCTGATATTAACATTCAACGAAATGTTTTGTGTGATTCTTTCATTGATATAGAATTGCATTGTTTTGTTGATGCGTCACACCAAGCTTATGGTGCATGTGTCTATTTACGATCCACTGATTCAAACAATAAAGTTTCAGTATATTTGTTATGTGCTAAATCACGGGTTGCACCCCTAAAGGCCATGACTACCCCTCGTTTGGAGTTATGTGGAGCGTTACTTGGTGCACGGCTGGTCACAAAGGTAATACAGTCAATTCGTTGCTGTGTTACTAAGAAGGTTTTATGGACTGACTCAACAGTTGTACTAGGCTGGATTAAAGCTCAGTCAAAGCTCTTGAAAACCTTTGCAGCAAATCGTGTTGCAGAAATTCATGAGCTTACTAAAGGGTGCACCTGGAGGCATGTGCCTACTGACCAAAATCCCGCTGATCTGGCCTCACGGGGCTTGGATCCTCGGAAACTACGTTCTGCTTCCTTGTGGTGGGAAGGACCTTCCTTCTTGAAGGAAGGATCTGCTGCCTGGCCTGAGCATCCTCATACTTTTACGCACTTACCTGAACTTAAAGCTTTCGTGCAAGTAGAACAAACCCATATTTCAAACTCTGTTATAAATTTTTCGAACTATTCAAGTTTTCCAAAACTTAAACGTATTTTTTCGTATGTGCTAAGGTTTATAAATAACATTAAAAATAAAAATAATAGATTGACAGGTACTTTGCAAACTGAAGAAATGCATACTTCATTACAAACTCTTATCAAGCTGTGTCAAAAGGAAAGCTTTTCAAATGAAATATCGTCTATAATGTCAAATCGTGAACAGTTACATAAGAAATCTAAACTTCTACCTTTAAATCCGTTTCTTGACGAACATGGATTACTCAGAATCGGTGGTCGTATAGGAAACTCCTCATACTCGTACAATAAAAAGTATCCAATCATTTTGGATGGAAAGCACAATTTTACGAGTTTAATTATGCAATATGAGCACCGCCGCTTGTTTCATGCAGGCCCCCAGCAGTTATTATCTTCTATTCGTGAAGTATTTTGGCCTATAGGAGGAAGATATCTGGCACGAAGGGTGGCAAAGAATTGCGTTATATGTGCACGTTATCGTGGTAGATGTGTTCAACCAATCATTATTGGTTATGGTTACCCATTGGTAATTTGCCGTCAGCTAGGACAAACGCTACCTTCCCATTTTATACAAGCGGTATTGACTTCGCCGGTCCGTTTATGGTTTCTAGTAAGAAAGGACGAGGCAATCGAATTACTAAATGTTACTTATGTCTTTTTGTGTGTTTGAATACTAGAGCTGTACACTTAGAGGTGGTGAGTGATCTCAGTACTGAAGCATTTTTACTATGCCTGCGCAGGTTCGTATCTCGTAGAGGTAAACCCCATGTTATCTTTTGTGACAACGGGACTAATTTTGTGGGTGCAAATAATGAACTAGGTAAAATCTTACGCTCTAGTCGAGACTCTGTCATTGACTTCTCTAGTAGTGAAGGAATTAAATTCAAATTTAGCCCTGCTTATTCACCTCATTTTGGAGGCCTCTGGGAGGCGGGTGTAAAGGCAGCAAAATATCATTTAAAAAGAATTGTTGGAAACGTGTCTTTAACATTCGAAGAATTGACAACAGTATTTACACAAATAGAATCCATTTTAAACTCTCGTCCTTTATCTCCTTTGTCCTCTGACCCATTTGACCTGAATCCGTTAACCCCTGGGCACTTTCTCATCGGGCGTCCATTGATGTCGATGCCTTCTCTACCAGCAGAAGACGGACGACCAAAGTACAAACTCATCGAGAAACTACGTCGTGAGTTTTGGGATCGCTGGAGAAAAGAATTTCTTGCAGAGTTGCAACAGCGAACAAAATGGAAAGTCCATTCAATTAATCCCAAGGTAGGCGATATGGTTATAATAAAGGAGGAGAATCTGCCACCTCAGCGTTGGCGTCTGGGACGAATATCACATTTGCATTTGGGAGCTGACAACGTCTGCAGAGTTGTAGACATCTACACAACCAGAGGCACGATACGGCGAGCCATTCACAATATTGTCCGGCTTCCTATTGAAGGAAATGTTGAAAGTGAACTCTTTCAAGAGGCGGAAGATGTTCAGGCGTGAACATCGCGCCTTTGTCACTGACGTGAAGACGGCAGCGAGACAGCTCAATACGGACACCTATCGTGCACAACTTCGCCCTATTACTTCAGAACTCTGGCGCAAGGCGCACGTACCTTTGTTTAAAATATAACCTTATGTAAATATATCAAGTATTTGTAAAACCACTGAAATTATATATTCATAAACAATTTGTGGACGTTTTACTCATTCGCCCACAGCGATAGCAAGATAGATACAAGTAACACCAAACAACGAAAAATATACGCCTCACTACAGTATATTATCACAGATAGTATTAAAATAACAGCTAGTATTTTGTAACAGGTATTTGTCGCTGTTACTTTTGAGTCACAGTCACCGTCATACCTAGTATTGCATTTTGCCTAGTACGTCTCAACTATACTTACGAGTGAAGCGTCGGGGTCGATCGCTATTCATGCAATTTTAATCAATGAGCAATAGCGTAGGTGCGGAATGCTCATTGACATCGTATTATCGAGCTTCGACGCGAGTTTACACAAACTGCGATAGCATTAGTTTTATTTATTTATTTATAGGACAACCAGTAGTTGTTACATTCTAATATGCTTAAAATATATCAAATATTAACAGATAATGAGTTGAATGTACAACAAATTAAGGTATCACAACATGCACAGAAAACAATTATATAAAATAAAACAAAAATTATAAAACCAAGATATGAATTTGAAAAGAAGGAAAAAAAAGAAGAAGAAGAATATTAATCATATTTTGGCGCCTAACAATCTCGTAATATTTTTTTTTAAAAGCAGGTAAAGAATCTTTAAAAATATCTACTTCACCACAGATGGAGTTATAAGTTCTTGATAGACGTGGTATGGGAGAAAATTGCTTAAGGTTAGTTTTGGCAAATGGCTGATGGAACAGGGCAGCTCCGACTTGCGCACGTCTTGGTACTCGGCGGGGAACTCGTAAGCTGATGGAGTGCACGAGTGATGGACTGTCGAACTGATTTCTAATTATTTTGTATAAAAATATTAGATCTAGCATTTGTCGTCGAACAGAAAGACTTTTCAAGTTAAAGTGTCTCAACTTATCGCAGTACGATGGCAATTGCTTATGTACCCCACAAGAAAAAGCAAGGTGCCATAAGAACCGTTTTTGAATGCGTTCAACTCTTAATTGGTGAATGTTGTATTGAGGAGACCAAACGATGCTACAGTATTCTAGATTACTGCGCACATAAGCATTATACAGGGTTATTTTAGTTGTTGGATTGCGGAATTTTTTACAGTTACGGATGATGAAGCCTAGCATTTTGGAAGATTTATTAATAACATTATCAATATGAGGCAGAAACGTTAATTTGTTATCAAAAAAAAAACCTAAGTCTCTAATATCAGTTTTATCCCCTAGGATTAAACCATTAATGCTATATTGAGTTCTGAGTATATCGCGGTTGCGAGTGAATGTGATAGAGTAACATTTACTTGTGTTCAATATCATTTTATTACTAGTACACCATTTGTATATTGCATTAAGATCTTCTTGTAATAAATCGCAATCTAAAGGGCTTGTTATAGTTCTGCATAACTTAAGGTCATCTGCAAAGAGATAAGTGCTACTGTGTTGGATGTGAGATACAATATCGTTAATAAATAAATTGAACAGCCATGGCCCCAAATGAGAACCCTGGGGTACTCCTGAGATCACTGCGTAATTGTCGGATTTGAAGCCCTTCACCGCTACGTATTGAGTTCTGTTCGATAAGTAGGAATTAAACCATTCCAAAAGCGTCCCGCCTATTCCATATAACTTTATTATTTGCAATAAAATAATATGGCTAACTCTATCGAAGGCTTTTGCAAAGTCCATGTAAATAGCGCTTACTTGTACACCAGCATCAACTGCATTTACTATTTCATTATGGTATACAACCAAGTTAGTGCTCGTTGAACGGGATTGAGTGAATCCATGTTGCTCATGTACGAGAAGTTGTTTTGTATGGCTCTTTAAATACGGATAGAGCAATACTTCGAATAACTTCGCAAATACGGACAGAATTGAGATGGGCCTATAATTCGAAATAATGTCTTTATCTCCGTTTTTATGGATAGGAGCTACTTTGGCAGTTTTCCATATATCAGGGAATATACCGGTAGAAAGAGACCTATTTATTATAAGAAAAAGTGGAAAACTTAAAGCTAGGCTGCACCTAGACACGAAATACGGTGGAATGCCATCTGGTCCAGCCCCTTTGTGAACATCAAGTTCATTTAACTGTTTTAAGATGCTTTTTCGACCAATATTAATTTTGCCAATAAAGTTAGTATTATGAACAGTTCTACTAATTTGTGTGGTTGGTTGAGCTGAAGTATTATCAAACGTTGAAGAAAAGTAGTTGGCAAACAAGTTACATATGCTCTGCCCATCGGATGCAGTTGTATCATTGAGAGTCATATTTTGAGGTATCTGAACTAAATTACTGCGTTTATTTTTTAGATACGAATAAAAATATTTGGGATTAATTCTAATACTATCTTCAGCCCTTTGTATATAATTATTATAGCATGATGTAGCTAGTTGCTTACATCTCTTATTTAAGATTTGAAGCGAAATTTTATCTAACGGGTTTTGATATATCCTGTATTTATGTAAAAGTTTATTTTTCTCTTTTGTTAACTTAGTTAATTGCTTATTGAACCACGGTGGATACTTGTCTTTAGCGACTCTAGTTTTAGGTACAAATTTTTCTATTAGACTGTGTAATGAAGTGTAAAAATGCAATGACATTTCATTTACACTTTCACACTGAGAAAATTTCTTAGTCCATTCTATTTTATTTAGTTCTATATTAATATTATCATAGTCAGCTCTGTAAAAGTTGTAGCGCAAAATATTATTGGTTTTTAGACAAGTACCATTGAAATAATGTGTTGTTATTTCTAGAGGAGGGTGGTGTGTGTCAATGTTGATTAGGGCGTCATCACAAGCTCTGACAACTGTGCCAGATGTATTGCTCAGAACCAAATCTAATACCTTCTGTGTGTTGTTAGTAACATTGTTAAACTGTACGAGATTATTAAGCGCCAAGAAATCCACAAACATTTGACCTAATAAGGAACCGTTATTAATTATTGGAGATGAATTGTTGTTAATGGAAGAAAATGGCCATGAAATAAAGTTCATGTTGAAGTCACCTACTATGTGGATGTTATCTATTTTCTCAGAAACTCGATTAAAATTATCTATAAAGTGCTTAAGCATATTTTTACTTAAGGGAGGTGGGAGGTATACAGCACATAAATAAATAGTTTTACTTTTACTGATATCTATGCTAACAAATATATCCTCACATTGGCTATCCCCTTCCTTATAGTGATTTGAATTAAATTTATTTGATACTGCGATCAGTACTCCACCACCATCCTTGCCTGCATTAAAACCGGAGCTTTGCCTATCTCTCCTGTATATCGTGTAACGACTGTCAAACAATTCTGCATTATGTATACGATCATTAAGCCAAGTTTCTGTTAAAATTATAATGTCATAGGTTGCACATGTAACTGAGCATAAAAAATCATGTGTTTTAGTGCGTAGGCCTCTTACATTTTGGTAATATACACTTAAACTATTGAATTTTAAAATTATCCGTATTAAGATAGCACAGCAATAACATAAGGAAATTATAGTTTTTTAAGTTTATCTAATGCCTCATAGTTTCGTATGTAGATGGAATCCTCGTTTTCATTCTTCCTCATAAAAACTCGTCCTTGCTTGATCCAGACAAATTTGAATCCCTTATCCTTCGCGATTTGTCTGGCAGCAGCGTGCAGCATTTTGTTCATTGGTGAGAGATGCTCGACAATGTAGATGGGGGTTTTATTACCTCCAATACCTATGTGGCTTGAATTAATTTTATCGCTGGGGTTGGCCTTGTTGAAATTAATAGCTTTTGCTAAAAACTCGTCTCTAAGTTTTGGAGTGGCCAATCTAACAATAATGGAACGTGGTCTCTTGTTATCCTTAGAGTTCTTTGCAACACGAGTGCAGTGATGTATGGCATCTTGTTTCAAATCCATTGCTACCACCTTTGCCAGTTGCGATACAGTAGATATTAAATTTTCCTGTCTATGTTCTGGAACACACTGTATCTCAAGATTGTTGGAGCGGTTGTGCTGCTCCATGACCTGTAGTCTGATTTGTAAATCTTGAACATTATTATTTAGGACCGCATTTTCCTTTTCGAGTTTTCTAACAGTTTCTTCAGATGTGTTAATAATCGTTTTCGTGGTTTCGTAGCTCTCGTTTAGGAACCTCACGCTACTTTCTAAGGAAGAAACTTCACTCTTGATAGAGTGAAGTTCATTTTTGACCATTTGTTTTAACATTTCCTTCAACTCCTGAGCAAGCGATGTTCGCATAAGGTTAAGTTCCTCTCTAATTATTCCGCGAATATCATCCTTGGTGGGAGGCAACAGTGGTTTTAAATTTAAGTCTTCACTATATCCCTGTGTACCTAGCATCTTTTTCCGTTGCGTGATATTATTATCATCTGTAGGCGAAAAATACTGTGAATCTTTTATTTGGTTCGGCGAATCGGTATCAGTTAGGTAGCGGTCACTAGGACGTAATGGAGTGTCACTGTTGTCTGACTTCGGCTGTTTAGCGCGGCATCCTTGACACTTCCATTTATTTTTTTGTTCGGTGTTCATTATACCGAATCGTTTTCCGGAAATATTAGCGCAAGGGAGATCATATTTTAGTTTGCAAAAAGCACAAGTAAGGTGATCTTTGATATTAATTTTACTGCGGCATCCACCACAAATTGAATTAGACATGATTCATGCAGTTCAAAGCGGAAAAAAAAATGAACGATATACAGCGGAAAGCGGTACGTGCAGTGAGGCCTTGTAGGTATAGTATTCTGTGACTGTCTAATGTAGCCGTGTTAGTAGCGTGCCTGGAATGCGCCGCGCGCGTCGGCGGCCGGTTGCGAGTTGCGCAGGTCAGTGATATTACGTCGCGTCGTTGCAATATTTTAAAAATGTATTTAATGATTACTCACTCGTCTTATGGAGTTCAGATTTCACACTTGCACTATTTGAAAGAGCACTTTATAAGCTTTATGACAATGTATAATATATGTAGTTTTGTAAGTTATTTAACGGAATTATATTAAAAATTAACGGAACAAACAAATACGGTGTCACTCTTAGCGTGGCGCGTTTTTAGAGCGAGATAGAACACATAATATTATTCTCAATTCTTATTGAATGAAACGTTTTACTATTGGTTGAAATGTAAGCTTTAGTATTGGTGTGTATTTTCTGAACTTGTAAATATTTTTTAAGTTACGATTGTAATTGGGTAACTAGTTTTAAGGATTTTGTATATCATGTAACTTTTAAAAAAATCATATATCTTCCACATATTCCTCACAGTCAAGCAGTTGTTTTATTTAATCGCCAAACGCTCAGTCTCTAAAGTGGTGACCCCGAACAAGAACACCGACGGAAGGAACCCGAACAAGAACGCCGACGGAAGGAAGCCAGAACAGAATACACCGAACCTCTGCCAGGCTACACATCGAAGAACAACTCCACCAGCTCTCCGAAACGACGATTTCCTGTTCGACGAATCTCTGCTCGAGGAATATCAACCCGACGAAGAAATGGAAGACACAAACCAGGCTCAGCCACACACAGCGCCAACCGTGGCAGACAAAATCTCCACCATTTCACTGTCGATGCGCATACCACCATTTTGGCGGGAAAATCCGCGATTGTGGTATCACAGCTTTGAAGCCGCCACCGATGATCTCAAGAGGAGTCAAGCCCAGCTGACACAGATGGTGTTCGTCCAATTAGAAAAGGCTGACATCGAACAAATCTCCGACATCCTATTTAACATACCGAGAGACAAACAATATTCAGCAATCAAGGAACGTCTCATATCAGTGTATGAAGAATCCGACAGCCGCAAGTTCCAGAAGCTACTCGCCGAGATGGAGCTCGGAGACCAGAAGCCTTCACAGCTACTGCGACGCATGCGTAACCTTGCAAGGGACAAGGTTACCGACGCCACCCTCCGCATGATGTGGAGTAAGCTGCTGCCAGCCCACGTCCGCTCCGTTCTCGCCGTCAGCGAGTCATTCAGCGCGAAGTCCACGCTGGAGGAACTAGCGTTGCTTGCTGACACGATGATGGAGCAAATCCAGGAGGTAGCAGCCGTCTCCAGCCAGCCACCAGCATCAGGTCCAGAATCATCGACGTCAAATCAGGTAGATCACACACAATTCCTTATTAACGAGATACGAAAACTATCACTAGAAGTCGCCGAGCTCAAGTCAAGGCCATCTCAACACTATCATCGCCACCGATTTCGCTCGTCATCTCGCAATAGAACTTCGTCACAACACCGTTCCCGCACACTCAATAGCTCACCAACACTTTACTGCTATTACCATCGCCGATTTGGTAGTGAAGCACGACGTTGTACTACGCCCTGCAGCTTCAAGAAAGAGCCATCGGGAAACTAGAACGGACGTTAGCTGCGGCGGAACCCGGCGTCCTTCACACTTCATACCGCCTTTTTGTCACAGACAAGAAAACAAAGATGTCATTCTTAGTAGATACCGGTGCTAACATATCCGTCCTACCACGAAAACTAGGCCTGAAAGCAACGCCTCTACCTCCTACCTCTACAAACAACACAAAAATTTCAACTTATGGTGAGAAAACATTAGAACTCGATCTCAACCTCCGTCGACCATACAAGTGGAAGTTTATTGTAGCTGACGTTACGAAACCAATATTAGGTGCCGATTTTCTCAACCACCATCAACTTATCGTAGACTTAAAAAATCGAAGATTAATTGATGCCGTCACAAGTCTTAAAGTCAACGCGCCAATAATGTCAATGACCTCACCCACAATACGTATCGATATACAGGCCCCGTACCACGCGATACTCGCCGAATTCCCCGGTACCACGACATTAACTTTGATGCAATTATCGCCAAAAATTAACGTGGAACATTATATTGAAACACAAGGACCTCCATTACATTGCAGTGCTCCCATTCCACCTCATCGTTATGAAATAGTGAAGAAAGAATTCGAAAAAATGATGCAACAAGGACTCTGCAGACCGAGTAAAAGTATATGGTCTTCACCACTCCATATAGTACCTAAGAAGAATGGCGATATACGGGTATGCGGTGATTATAGACGATTGAACAGCATAACCAAACCCGACCGTTATCCAGTGCCGAGAGTCAAGGACTTCACCCATCATCTGTCTGGCAAAACAATATTCTCCACAATCGACCTCAACCGCGCTAACCAACAATTGAAGACCAGGGAACAGGACATAGAGGAAACAGCTATCATCACACCAATGGGTTTATTCGAATTTCCTCGCATGTGTCCTGGTCTGAAGAATGCGGGACAAACATTTCAGCGATTTATTCACGAAGTGCTCCGTGGATTGGACTACGTTTTCCCATTCATCGACGATTTGCTCATAGCCTCAGCAAACGAGACTGAGCATCGCGATCACCTAAGAACAATTCTTAGAAGATTGGAAGAAAACGGTATCACTATCAACCCCGCGAAGTGTAACTTAAAGCAACAGCGTAGGTGCTGAATGCTCATTGACATCGTATGATCGAGGTTCGACGCGAGTTTACACAAACTGCGATAGCATTAGTTTTAGAGCGAGATAGAACACATAATATTATTCTCAATTCTTATTGAATGAAACGTTTTACTATTGGTTGAAATGTAAGCTTTAGTATTGGTGTGTATTTTCTGAACTTGTAAATATTTTTAAGTTACGATTGTAATTGGGTAACTAGTTTTAAGGATTTTGTATATATATCATGTAACTTTTTAATAAATCATATATCTTCCACATATTCCTCACAGTCAAGCAGTTGTTTTATTTAATCGCCAAACGCCCAGTCTCCAAAATCCCATCTCTTCATACTTAGAATTTTGTAACCGGCTTGATACACTTAAGCAATTGTGCATCCCTAAATTCACAAAACCGAATGGTTTTAGGAGTAGACCTCCGACACCATGGTGGAATCAATTCTGTGAACAGAATGTAATAGCATCTTATGATGCACTAAAATTGTATAGATCAGATCCTACTATGGAAAACTACATAAATTATAAAAAGATAGATGCACTGAAGAAGCGGACTATATCTCAGCAAAAGAAAGAGAGTTGGAATAATTTGTTTAATACATTCAATAGGATCACCCCTATAAGCAAGATTTGGAACTATTTTAAAATGTTTAAGGGTGTCAAGTCTCCTAATAAATCTTATAGTGATGAATTTGTTGTTCCATTTTTAGACAAGTTAGCTGATAATAGTAATTTAGAGGAAATTGATGATTTGGACACTTACTTTGGAATTAATAACAACAACCGAAATTCAAAACATTTATTAGATAACTTTACATGGACCGAATTTACAATGAGTTTGAGATCTAGATGCAATTCTACTCCCGCCTTAGATGATTACCCATATATTTTGATTAAAAAACTACATGAATCAGTGCAGGTAGTGTTTTTAAATATTCTTAATGCTTTATGGGACAAGAAATTAATACCCAACCCATGGAAAACACAATGTGTAAACACAATGATACTTAAGCCAGATAAATCTCCTGATTTAGCTAGCTCCTACCGTCCAATTTCTTTATCCTCATGTTTTGGCAAACTGTTTGAAAACATGATTAAAGCTTGTCTTGATTGGTTTGTTGAGGCTAATGGTATCATTCCAAATGTACAATATGGCTTCCATCGTGGGCGTAGTTTCACTGACAGTTTCATATCACTGATTACAGACCTGAAATGTTCCAAAAACATGAATTCACACACTGTTTGTGTCTTCTTAGATGTTCAAGGAGCTTTTGATAATGTTGATCCCGGCTACTTGTAAAAATTTTAACCAACTTAGGTGTCCCTGGACAACTATGTAAGTGGCTTTACAGTTTTCACTTCTTCACAGTAGAGTCTTATATGTGAGACATAATAATATTCTTTATGGCCCAAGAATTACATCAAAGGGCACTATGCAAGGCGCCACTTTATCACCTTTGTTATATAATTTGTATGTTTGTGAGATATGTAAATACTACAAATATAAATATCCTTCAGTTTGCAGATGATATTGTGCTATACTGCTCCAACCAAAATATCCAAATAGCAATAGATAACATTAATTTAGCTTTAAGCCAATTATCAAATTATTATAACAAATTACATTTAAATATTAACACATCCAAAAGCAGTCTAATGATTTTTGGCAATGATGTACAAAATGGCAATGTTCTTTATAATGGTAAAGTCATTAATAGAGTCAGTTCAAAGAAATTTTTGGGTGTCATCATTGACCAGAAGATGAATTTTGAAGAACATATTAAATACATAACAAACAATGCTATGAAAGGTTTAAATATAATAAGATGTCTGGCAGGTGTGTCCTGGGGAGCTGACCCCAAAATTTTGTCCATGTTATTTAAATCAATAGTACGAAGTCATTTTATTACAGCACTATAGCTTACTTTGATAGTAAACATACAAAGAAACTAGACATTGTGCAGAATAATGCATTGAGACTAATATCACTTTTATTATTTCTTGTACACTGATGGCAGTAAGGGAGATGGATATACCCGGTGTGCATTTTATGACCCACAAACACAATTGTCTCAGAGCTTTGTATTGCATGATGCCTGTTCAATCTTTACTGCTGAAGCATATGCTGTTTATCGGGCTTTAAAAAAGATTTGCAATGTAAATAATTGTACAAAATTTCTTAATATTACTGATTCATTAACTTTACTTCAAGGCATGGATAGCTTAAATTGTAATTATAAAAGTAACTATATTCTATTCTTTATCAAACAGTTGATATACCAATACTCACTCATGGGTATTGAAATCTCTTTCATGTGGGTGCCTTCTCACAAGAGAATAACAGGGAATGAAAGAGCAGACATAGCAGTATTTGAAGGAACTAATGCTATAGATGTAAGATATGCTTTAGATGTACCTATGACTGATTATTGGTACTCTATTAATAAAAGTATTGAAAAGCTGTGGATAGAATTATGGAAAGAGGATCAGAAGATTAAAGGCAAATGGTACGGAAGCATTCAAGCCAACTTACCAACAAGACCTTGGTACAACAAACTTCCTGAAGCCAGCCGTGATTACATCACCACCATTAATAGATTGCGTTTTGGCCATAATACTGCACCGTCACATCTAGCAAGACTTGGCATTATTCGAAATAGTGAATGTTCGCACTGTGGATGTAGCAACGCAGACATGAAACACCTGATTTTCGATTGTCAAAGCTTTTTAATTGACAGATTAGTGCTTGCAAGTGAGTTGAGTGAAGTCAATGATTATGATCTTTCTTCCCGCCCGCCGCCGCTTGAAAAATTGTTAAGTGATGTACATAATTTCAAGCCTTTGTACAAATGCATTAAGAGTACAGTAAATAACATTTAAAAGTTAGTGAACAGTCGTGAAGCGCTCTCAAAGCGAAAGTGACCGAAAAAAGACATGGCTTAAAGGTCTTGTTACCAGGCCATAAAATCCAAAAAAAAAAACTTGTCACTTGTCATTATGCTAATTGTGTTTTTTTTGGCGGGAACGAGTGAACGAAGGAAGGCGCGCTTATACAAAAAAAAATTGTTTAAATTATTGTTCATAGTGCATATATTTTTCATACTTGTAAATTGTTTATCCTGGTTTATAAATATTCGATTTTTGTATATATAAATTGTTAAGTGCGCTTCCCCATCGCCATGGGGAAGCGTACAGGTAAAAGGCCGAAGAACGGCCAGAGCGACGCAGAACCAGCAGACGAACTTCCCCTATCCGAATCCTCGGTATCTGACGCGGAGGTGACTGAACGTCTCATTGTAAGAAGAAAGGATAAAGAGAAGTATACCCCTTATAGAGCGACAAATTATTATAGGTTATACGACGAAAATTCAAATAAGAAGGAATTTATTGTATTTCTCAATCGCAAGCAGGGTGAAGTCAAAATATCAGACAAGGACAGGTTGGGTCTGTCAAATGGAATCAGGAGGCATTGCGTATCGGGTGTGTTGCACCTGAGGTCCGTTAATGCTTTTAAAGTAGGTGTTACCTTTGACCTGCCTAACAATGCGAATGTATTTTTAAAAAATGAAAAGTTACTTAGCGAGTTGGAGATGGTTGCCTCAATTCCGGCTTCTGAAACGGAGGTCACTGGAGTTCTTACTTCTGTTCCCACTGATTACTCCAACAAAAAAATTCATCAATTAATTGCATCGAGTAAAAAAGTTATTGCTGTGAGAAGGTTCATGCGGCGAGTAAAGGACCCACAGGGTGTTGTCTCCTTTGTTCCAACGCAAACTGTTGCAGTCACATTTGCATCAACGTTGTTACCTGAGTATGTAACACTTGATCACTGGAGGCATGAGGTTAATGTATATGTACCTCCTATTAAACAGTGTCTACGCTGTATGAAATTTGGCCATATTGCTAAATTTTGTAGAAACAATGAAGTTTGTTCCATATGTTCTGACAATCACAATTTTAAAATGTGTCCAAAAACTTTAACAAAATGTGTCAACTGTGGTGGAGATCACATAGCTATCTCATCTACCTGTCCTCTGAAAAAACAAAAAATTGAAGAAAACAAAGTGAAGTCCCGTAGTGTTAGATACTCAGATCTCTTCAATGAATCTGCTTTCCCTCAATTAAACTCAAAGTATATTGACACACACCTGAGCAATCTTATAAAATCTGACAAATTTATGAACCTCTTGGTTGAAGCAGTTTTACAAATTTGTACGAATAAAGATAAGTTAACTATAAATTCAAATAGTATTAAGGAATTTCTGAATAACACTTTTAGAAAAAAGACATCTAGTTAATTGTTATTATGGATACATTGAATATAGTGCAGTGGAACGCTCAAAGTATTATTAGTAATAGGCTTATTTTTACAAGGTTTTTATATGAAAATCATATCCATATTGCTATAATTTCGGAAACTTGGTTAAAACCACATCAGTATTTTTTAATAAAAGGCTATAACACAATAAGGAATGATTGTGGTAATAAACACAATGGTGTAGCAATTTTTATTCATAATAATATCACATTTTCTAACATAAATACATATTTTGATAGTGCTCTACAAAATGTTTGCATTAAAATTAAAATTAATAACAAAGAACTGAGTATTGTGAGTTTTTACAGTCCTTCCAATTCAAATCCTCCATTTAATAAAAACAATTTAAACAGTTTAATTAAGTCCATTCCAGAGCCAATGATATTTGCAGGTGATTTCAATGCTCATCACATGTTGTGGGGATGTGTTGATACATTGCCTCGAGGTAAAGATGTTTTAGAGGTTATAGATGAGAATGGTCTTGTTATTCTGAATAATGGTCAAGCTACCACAATAGGATCTCCATCTTGGCGTCCTAATGCTCTTGACTTGACTTTGGTAACTCCATCTTTGGCTCTTTTATGTGACTGATCAGTTATTGACAGTCCTCTGGGCAGTAGTTATCATCTCCCTGTAATAATAAAAATGGCAGTAAGTAGTGATAGTATTAGTTTGCAAAACACATTATGTAATAATCTACATTTGTCCACTCACCCTAATTATAAGCAGGTGAATTGGAATATGTATAGTAACTTAGTTGTTTCTTATTTGGATGATGTTAAATTTGACACTTTATCTTCAATAGATGCTTTTAATTCCTTTTGTAATATTTTACTTTCTGCTGCCAAGCAGTCAATCCCTAGCTGTCTGTTTTCCAAAAGTTCTAATAGTAATAATGTTACTAGTTCTTGTTCACAAAAATCTTTTAAATATCCTTGGTTGCCTTGGTGGAATCAGAGGTGTACAGAAGCAGTTTTAAATGCTAAAAATGGTTACATTAATATTAAAAACAACTCCACTGATGAAAATTATGTGGAGTTTAAGAGATTGCGGGCTTTAAAAAAACTTATCTTAAAAAGTGAAAGAAGAAATAGCTGGATAGGCTTGTGCAATTCATTTAATCGTTGTACTCCTTTGTCTTCAATTTGGAAATACATGCGCAAATTTAACAAAACTTACATTCCTGACAGTGTGTTGAATGATAGTTGGATTCCAGATTTTCTACAAAAGTATACTTCTGACTTTGTATCAAATGAGTTAACTAACTATGTAAATGTTGTTAATGATAGTAATAAATATTTGATAGAGCCTTTTTCTTTACAAGAACTAAAATCCGCTTTATTTACTAGAAGAGATACATCTTTCGGTCTTGATACCATTCCATATATTTTACTCAAAAAACTTAATTGCCACAGTCTCAACATCTTTTTAAATAATCTTAATCGCCTATGGAAGGAGAATACTATTCCTGCAGAATGGAAAACAGACTGTTTAATCCCAGTTTTAAAGCCAGACAAAAATAAAATGTTACCTGACTCTTATAGACCTATAGCTCTCACGTCTTGTGTTGGGAAGATATTTGAGCAGCTTCTAAAACAACGTCTCGAGTTCTTTATAGAACAAAATTGTCTTTTGCCTAATAATCAGTTTGGTTTTCGCAAAGATCGGTCTTCTAGGGAGAGTATAGCGCAGTTACAGCTTGATGCGCATCAGCGTTAGCAACTTGAAGTGGACTGACTATCGTACCAGGGGAGTAAAAATTATCGTACATGGATCGAAATTATCGTATTTTTTAGGATAATGTCTATTATAGATAAATAAATCATATAAATTGTAATATTGATATGCATGCAAGTACTTCTTTCTTCACTTAATTTGAATAATTCCGTTTGTCAGAGCGAATACAGACATATAATCATAATAATATAACGAAATAACTGCCAACTTTTCTACACGAAAATATACGATACATATGAAGTGTGAACATAATCGAAATATCGAACTTATATTCTCTTGTTCGCATTGGTAGATGCTATACTAACCAATAAGAAAGCGTGTACAGCAGGCGCTGGATAAAGTTACAGTATCGGCAGTGGTGAAACTTAGTAGAGCGGATCGTAAGGACCAATAGGAATAGAGAACTTGTATTTCCCGGTATTTTCCCAAGATTTTATTGGACAAAATAAAATCATGCTACTGCGATTTAGACTATCAACGCATGAGTGAAATAATATAAATTCTCAAATTTTGCATCATGATAGAAATTATCGTACAATCTGCGTACGATAATAATATGCTATCGTACATCGTACGTAGGCACAAAATTATCGTATGTGTACGATAATTATCGTACGGTTCCGAACGCTGATGCGCATCAATGTTTAGCAAGTAATCAATATCTTTTGTCTGTATTTTTTGACATCTCAGGTGCCTTCAATAGTGTAAATATTGCCGTGCTTTGTGACGAGTTATCAATGTTAGGGATACCAGGTAAAATAATAAATTGGATGCAATCCTTTTTGACTGACAGAAAAGTATATGTAAAATTTAATAAACATTTGTATGGACCACGACTTTCTTCTCTAGGTGTTTGTCAGGGGGGAATATTGTCTCCTTTAATTTTTATTATGTACATAAGACGATTGAACCTTATTTTGGGGCCAAATATAGTAAACCTACAGTATGCAGATGACTTAGTCGTCTATGTATCGGGAGTTGATCTGATTAATTTAGCCGCTACTATTAATAAAGCACTTGTAAATTTATATCAATACTTTTCTTATCTTAATTTAAATGTAAATCCAACCAAATCAAAAGTCTTTGTGATTGGTCGTAAACGCATCATATTGCCTCCCATTTTATACAATGGCATTCCACTGCCTATTTCATGTGACATAAAATTTCTAGGTGTAACATTTACTCCAAAACTTTCTTGGAAAAAATATACAGATAGTGTTATAATTAAAGCGAATAAAGCTTATAATGTATTAAAATCTTTGTGCGCAACGTCGTGGGGAGCGGACCCTAAAATATTGTTAATTTTGTATAAATCGCTTATTCATAGTCATTTTGAATATGGCTTTTATTGTTTCGCCGCAGACAGCAAAATTGTTAATAGTCTGGATAAAATACAAAATAAATGTATGCGTACAATATTGGGTGCACTTAAAACTAGCCCAATAGCTGCTATGCAAATCGAGGCCAACCTTCCTCCTTTGTGTATTAGATTTAGTTATCTTAAAGAAAGATTTATTTTAAAGCTCTATAGCTTGCCGACGAACAATCTTCTTAAGAATCTTATTGCTTATCAATCGTCTTCATTTCCGAGACAGTTGTTTATCTTGCAAGATTTTTCTTCATTTTTTAAATTTCTACAAGATTTAAATATTCATCGGAATAATGATATACTTCCCTGCCATGCCATTCTTTTCGATGTAAATATTCTGCAATTAATGTTGTAATAGATCCAAATTTAACTTCAAAAGAGGAGGTTCATGTATTATTGTCAGAATGGTCTAATTGTAAATTTGTTTATACGGATGGCGCAAAAAACAATAATAATGTTTCTTTTGCAATCTACCTTCCTGAAATTAGGAAGGGTATTGGCTTTAAGATTAATAGATATGCCAGTATTTTTACTGCTGAAGCCGTCGCTATTCTTTTTGCTTTAAAGCATATTAAGAAACAAAATCAACTTAATAAGAAGTGGGTAATAGTTAGTGATAGTATGAGTGTGTTAAAAAGTTTGTCAAATAACAAAATGAGTGCTAACATCAATTACATCATTTTTGCTATAAAGGAATTGTGTAGTTCGAACTATGTTTAATCGATATTAAAGTGGATTTCGTTTGGGTCCCGTCCCATATAGGAGTAGCAGGAAACGAAAGCGCTGATTTTCTAGCTAGAACTATCATTAATATATCCGATCTATCCCTATATCCTGATTGCAAAGATTTAGACATTAACATACCATATACAGATATAATAAGTAATCTAAAACAGCGTATGACTCTTCTTGGGGAAAAAATAGGTACAATTGTACAGAAGTTGAAAATAAGGCTCATTCGTATACTTTGTTAGATAATCCCGTTAATAGCACACCCTGGTTTTGTAAGTTTAAAAATAACGCTCACAGAAAGTTCTATACTACAATAACACGAATGCGTATTGGTCACTATCGATTGAATTTTCATCTTCATCGCAAAAAAATTGTCTCCTCTCCTTTTTGTGACCATTGTAATAAGCAACAAGATCAGTCTCTGGATCACATCTTTTTTGATTGTTCGTCCTTTGGCATACAGCGCCTTGTGCTGATGGATGAGCTACTGGAAATATATGGTGCACCCAATATAATCCCGCTCTCAGTAATAGATCTATTAAAGGACACATCAACTTATATGTCATTGTATAAATTTGTATGTAGTACTGTAAATACATTGTAATTTGTAGATACATACGTTGTAAATTTGTTTATAATTATGTAAATACGTTATAACTTGTACATATACAACTAGTAATAGCATAGCGCAATTCGCGAACTGAACAGATAATGTAAATAGGTAGGTATTATTCTAAAAAGTTATGCAAATTACACTGGATTTGACTTTAAGAAAAGGGGAAAATTATTAGAGACTATATTACTGGATTTGGACTTACTAAAAGGAAAATATGGAAAATATTCTTTAGAGAATTATACATTAACGGAAATGGTAAAATAACTGATGACTTTAAGACTGGATTGTATTTGATGAAAGAAACTACTATAAATATTCGCTATCGAATATACATAATTGGAAAAGGAAAATGGAAATAATGTAAGATGAAATGAGAAAACTGGATTGGACTTTTTGTAAAACAAAATAGTGAAAATAATAAATACCAAAGAAATGAAAATACTAACGACAAGGCAGTAAGGCCCCTGGCTATAGCCTGTTCGAAAGAACGAATTAATATAAAAAAAAAAAAAAATATGCTAATTGTTTACTATTATTACGATTTCCGCGGTAAAACTACGTTCGCTTGTTATTTGTGGTGTTTTTGTTGTTTCCCGTTTTTCTATATCGACTCTTGCAAATAATAATGGACACCGATGACGCTATTTACGATAACCCTGGCATTTCTACCGGTACTTATCGAAGCCCTAATGTTATCCTCGGACTGAACACGGAATCCGCCGTGGATCTAATTCCAACGTAAGCTACTTCCGATGCATTGGAATTGAGATGTATTAATTGTGGCACCGACGTGAATCAAAGAAGAAGGCATAGCCTAGAACTTATAGAGGTTATGTCCGTAATACGACACTGGATTGCACCCCAAATGGTAAGTATTCAATTCACTATTTGCACTATTTACAAACATTTTTTTTATTTATACTTTAGTTAGGATAAAAATTCATAATAAAGCTACGAGGAAGATCTTATTTTTTTTATAGTGAAGATTTTTCTTTTTAACAGTTGACTGAGAGCACTGTTGTATGCCACGCTTGTTGGACTGTAGCTCTCAACCAGCCACACGATTCTACTGTGACTAATGGTCAGCCTTTTAGAACCAGTAGTGGTCACCATCGTCGCATTTGTGTTAACTGTGGATGTTCGTTGTTACGAACACGGTATAACAAGCTACTGACACAGAACATGAGGCACGCATACGAAACATCATAATGAAGATGATTATGCCCCGTCAAGTAAATATTATATTTAGTATTTGTCACTTTTAGCTGCAATGTACCTTCTCTATTTTGTTAACATAAAGTTGATGTTCTTGCATTGTATCTCACTATTAATCATTAAACAAACATTTGCTACATTTAACCATCTTTATGGGCTATGGCCAAATCCTGTCTTGATCTAAGAGCTCATTAAAAAACAGCAATAAGGTTGAGATGGTGATAGTCAGTTAACATAGTTAAGAAGTCTGCTTCTATCCTCATAATACATAAATACTATCATTATATATATATATGTATACTAAGCTAAGCTAATTAAGAATATGTTTATCTAAGTGAACTATATTTCAGCTGCACAGATGTGATGAAATCTGCCACCCCTGCTGGCAGAGAAGTGATAGATTATCAAGACATATTCTTGAGCCAAGGAGCATCAACCATTATTCTACCGAACATTAAAAGAGCAGCAGAAACCCAAGGACATTGTTTTTTTCCAGAGTGTAACTCACTGGAAAGAACCTTTTCCCAGGATGGAATTAAATGAGTTAATCCTCATTGCTTGTGGGACCTATCAGTTAAAACAAGCACGATCTTACTATGGAGAACATAATAGAGGTGATGGTTCCTATACTATTGAAGTGTGTAGAGACACGGCCAGCAACCTACTGGAAGGTTTTCCGTTGACCGAAAATTCATCATTACTGAGAGAAAAAATCCACAGCAGGCACATAAGCCGAAAACTATATTTTGTTTATATTTTATATGAAAATAATAGGTCAGGCAGGGATGCCGTAAAACAATATTGCTGTAATTGCACATTGGGCCGACGGACAGTGGGTTGCTGTGCCCATGTAATGACAATTATTTGGTTTTTGAGCTGGGCAAGGTATCAATATTCAATAAATCCACCTGCCCAGTTCTTAAATAACATATTATTAACACATGCTTCAGATTAAATTATTTATTAATTTAAAAAATAACAAAGAAAATCTTCATTTTTAAACCTTCACAAAAAACAAACTAGGAACAGGTTGTAGCTGTACCTACAACCAATAATATCAATTAATACAAATGTCTAATACCTAACTTGTAACGTAGCATTATAGATCGTAGAAATAGTAATCGTGCATAATAACTGTAATAAGCGTATGCTGAAAGATTCGTTCTGACAAGAACATTTTATTTTGTATAACGTAATATTAGCTCTGATAAGAACCATTTCATAATGCTGTACATCAACTCATAGAATCATACACATCACCAGTAGTCATCGCAGTGAAGTTTCAAGCATCGTACTTTCTCTCGACGATCGCAGATATACTCACGTGATCAGTCATATGCTCCGCGTTACACAACCGCACAGCAAGGCCGAGCGTCCTCGAATGAAGCGTCGGGACTCGGGCCTTCGTCGAGTTTTCTTCTCACCCCCTGTGTGAGGGCGGAAGGAGGGTGTCAGGGCGGGGCCCTATACCCTGGCACTTCTTCTCCCAAGACGTTGGGAGAGTCAGTTGGTTATAGTTGGAGTCGTCGCTACTTGCTTGGGGCACAACGATTTTTTTTTATTTTTTTTATATTTTTTTTTTTTGGTTGATTTTTTTGTTTTTTTTTTGTGCCTTAGCTCGTAGCTTAGTCGGTCAGTCTGTCAGTTTTCGCCTTTTCCGGGGTCTTGTGGAGTTTTCATCCTCCTCTTCATTTACGCAGTCCCTTGAGTACGCCTTCATTTTTCGTCTACCCTCCTCGTCTGGGGGTCTTGCATGTAGCGGGGCAATTCCTACCAGATGAGGGTGTGACGAGGCGTCTGTTCGCCGGAACATGTCTGTTGTGATCCTTCTTACGAAGGCGTCTAAATTTTCAATTTTCAGATCTTTGGAGATTGTTGCGTTTCGTACGTATCGCGGTGCCTCCACTATGGCACGCAACGCGAGGTTTTCTTGTGCTTGCAGGCGATCCCGGTTCCACGCTGTGAGATACGGGTACCAAGCTGCTGCTGCATAGGTCAGTGTGGACCGTATGTATGTTTTGTATATCATCAATTTGGTTCCTAGTGGCAGCTTGGACCGCAGGATGGGCTGGAGCTTGGCGCGAGCACCCCTCGCCATCCCGATGGTGTTGTCAATATGCTTCTTGAAGCTGAGTCTCCGGTCAATGGTAACTCCCAGGTATTTGACGTCCAGCCTCCATGGGAGTTCCTCCGACATCAGCTTCAAGGGTGAGGGTAGTTTTGTATTTCCGGTGAAGATCGCCTGCGTTTTCGTTACGTTCACAACTAATCGCCATTTCTTCAACCATTCTGGTAGCGCTTCTAGTGTTGGTTGGAGTCTTTTCACTGTAAACTCAGATCTGTAGGAGGATGCGTAGAAAGCTGCATCATCCGCGTATAGTGCTAGCTTAGCCTGCCCAACGACCGGGATATCGTCAGTATACCAGGCATAGCAGTGCGGAGAGAGACAGCTTCCTTGAGGTACTCCGGCTCTCACTGGCCTAACACTCGATTGGCAATCCTCCACACAGACAAGGAATCTTCTGTTTGTGAGAAATGCAGCTAATATTTTGATTATTTGCAATGGCATCTCAGTTTTGATCATCTTGTACAGCAACCCCTCGTGCCATACGCGATCGAAGGCCTTCTCCATATCTAGCAGTACGGCTGCGACATATTCCTTCTTGTTGTGGCTCACGGCCATCTCGTTTACCATTCGTGTGATTTGCAAGGTGGTGGAGTTTTCCGCTCTAAACCCGAATTGCTCCTCTCTCGGTTTTGTGTATAGCGTCACATGTTTCAGTAAGACTCTCTCGAACAGTTTGGAGAGAGTGCTTAGCAATGTGATGGGTCTGTAACTTTCCGGTTTGCGGACGTCCTTCCCTGGTTTTAGAAGCATCACCACCTTGCCTGTTTTCCAGGCGTCTGGAAAATGGCCGGAGCGGAATATGCCAATATGTTAAAGATGCGAGTGAGCGCGACCACACTCTTCCCTGGCATGTTCCTCAGTGCTTCATTGGTAATTTGGTCCAGACCAGGTGCTTTTCTTGTAGGTAGGCGTTTGATAAGCCTCGACACCTGGCCTGGAGTCACGAACAGCTGGTCTTGATCGTTTGTGGTCTCACTTCCTGCTAGATATGCCTCCACAAGTTCCTCCACCCTTCTGGTGTGCTGGGGATCCAAGTCTGGATTTGGTGCGAACTGTCGCTCCAGACTGTCGGCCAGGATTTCCGCCCTGTCTGCCGCTGCGAACTTCAGAAGGCCTTCGCGATCCAAAAGTGGTTGGACTGGTTTGGGGCTGCTGGAGAGCTGTTTGCATAGCTTGTGGACTGAGGGTACTTCTTCATTTATTTTTAGAATGTGACTTTCCCACCCCTCGGCTGCGTACTCGTCCAAAGCTATGCGTACTTGCTCTATGAGATGGTTGAGGCGACGTTTGGTTTTAGGACATCTTGAATTTTGCCACAGTTTCCTTGTCTCTCTCTTATCGTTTATTAGTGTCCGTATCTTCGCCGGGAGCTGTTCTTGCTTTTTCCCCGGCTTAGAGGTGCGCATTCCTGACTTGAGAGAGAGCTGGATGGCGTTCGTGAGTGCCTCGGTTTCATTTTCTACGTCTTTGCTTGTAGTTACAGGCCCTGTTGTGCTTCTTGTATGCAATTCGTTTCGGAACACTTCCCAGTTGATTTTCCGTCTCGCAGGGGGATGTGAGACCCTACTGGGAACGAATTCCAGAGTGAGCAGTACCGGTCTGTGGTCACAGTCGAGTTCGTGCAGTACGCTCAATTCTGGAATTGCGGTGTCGAGTCCTTTGTGTAGCACCAGGTCGATCACGTCACCGCTTCCGTCAGGCATATAGTGGGTCCACGATGTAGGGCCTGTGACTTCATAGCGCTCCTCAACCATCTCCTTGTACAGAATGCGCCCCGTCGTGCATATCTTGCTTGAGTGCCAGGCGGTGTGTTTGGAGTTAAGGTCGCCTGCCACTATCGTTGGAATGTTCCCGTCGAATAATGACCTTAACTCCATCTTATCTAGGCTTGTTCCGGGTGGCCTGTAAATTGAATAAATACGCATTATTTTACCCGCCACATTGATAAGAATTCCCAATGCTTGGAATGTTCCGTATTCTGTGACGGGTATCAACTGGTGTATCACTCTTCGCTGAACTAATACTGCTAGTCCTCGGTACACCTGTCCCGAAGGCGATACCTCATCTTTTCTATATATGTGATAGTTAGGTATTTTAAATTTATCACTAGGCCGCAGGTGTGTTTCGCTGCCTAGCAGTATGTCAGCTCGATAATCTTGTGAGAAGGTATTCACCCGACGCACTTTACCTCTGAGGGTACTTGCGTTCCAATATATAATTTTTAGTTTACCCTCCATTTTTATTTAATTCAATCAGCTGGCTCAAGCTCTTAAGGGTGTTCCTGTCCTCGTCTGTTAGCGACTGGAGCAGCTTCATCATGTTTTTCAAGACATTGACGTTCTGCCCCATCTCTGCCGATTTTGCTGGTAACTCTGCGTTTGGTTTTGACTTTGTCTTTTTGCCCCGCTTCTTCTTATCAACTGAGCCGCCGTATGGATTTGCTGGGGCCATTTGGCGTCTTCATGACTTCCTCATCTTCTAGTGTTAGGCCTTGTGACGGGCCAGGTGGTGGTTCCTCGAGAGGATCCATCGTAGCTTCTTCTTTCGACGTATGCGTGTGACCTTGGGGGCCTAACCATGCGTGATGTTAGGTCCGGCTTCGGCTTGCGCAGACACTCCCCTCCGTTGGGTCAACAACGGGTGCTTCTATGCAGAGATTTTCTCAGAAAACTTGAACACAAAAGCGATTCGCGACTTAACAATAGGTCCATACACTATGCGAGCATTCGTGACATTCCGGGACTCGGGGGTCGATCGCTATTCATGCAATTTTAATCAATGAGCAACAACCGTAGGTGCGGAATGCTCATTGACATCGTATGATCGAGGTTCGATGCGAGTTTACACAAACTGCGATAGCATTAGTTTTAGAGCGTGATAGAACACATAATATTATTCTCAAATCTTATTGAATGAAACGTTTTACTATTGGTTTAAATGTAAGCTCTAGTATTGGTGTGTATTTTCTGAACTTGTAAATATTTTTTAAGTAACGATTGCAATTGGGTAACTAGTTTTAAGGATTTTGTATATATATCGTGTAACTTTTTAATAAATCATATCTTCCACATATTCCTCACAGTCAAGCAGTTGTTTTATTTAATCGCCAAACACTCAGTCTCTAAAAGGTGTTCCTTCCTGAACAGGACACAACATTTTATTATTTTTCTTATTCCTAGTGGTTTAAGCTACTAACTCAATATAAAATTATTATTCTCAGTGTCTGTCCACTCCAAGCCAAGTCCTCCATACAAAGTGGACAGAGTCCTTTCCTTAAAGTTAATATTTTATGACAATTAAGACAGCAAAGAAAAATAAATTATACAAAATAAAAATAAAAAGAGGTACTAGTAAAAAACTGTTAATAATAAACTAAGATTTACTAAATTATAAAAATGTTATTGTTAAGTAGTTATAATCGTACAAATCTCACTTTTTCTTAGAACAGTTAGAATATTCTTTATAAAACTGAACAAGATTTCTTTAAAAATATCTAAATCAGCAAGTTTTCCATTAAGAAGTCTACATGTCCACCTTATATTACTATTTACAGCATAGCATGTCCTACTTTTTTTAGCTACGAACAAGGATTTACTTCGACAAGTACATATATTTCTTTTGGGGACTTGAAAACTAAGTGCATGTAGTAATAAAGGAGCATCAATGTGGTTATTTACGATTTTATAAAGTAGCATTGCATCAAAAGAGTTTTGGCGATCACTTAATTCGACAACATTGCAATTATTACATGATTCAGCGTAGCTGGAGTACCTAGAATTACTATTATAATATAGTGACTTTACAAATTTTTCTGTATGAGTCTTTCGATTTGGTTGGTATGGATAATATGGAAAGGATTCCAAACACTACAGGCATACTCCACGTGACTCTGAACGAAACTATTATATAAGATTTTATACGTGGAAGGCCTTTTAAATGGCTTTCCAACTTGTCAAATAAAACCTAACTGTTTATATGCTTTGCTTAACATTTTATCTATGTGAGGCAAAAAACTTAGCTTTGAATCCATGATAACTCCTAAGTCACGAATTTGAGTAACTCTAGTCAAATTTTTATTACACAATTTGTAATTGAATATTACTGGTAATCGCTTTCTACTAAAAGTGATGACAAAACACTTATCGGAGTTTAAAAAAAGATGGTTGGTATAACAAAAAGATTCAAAGCTACTCAAATCAACTTCAAGAGAATTAGTCTTCTACATTTCTAATAACTCTAAAAATTTTTGTGTCGTCAGCATATAAAAGTAAGTGAGAATTGTTTATATAGTAACTAATATCGTTAATATATAATATAAATAGTAATGGTCCCAAATGGGACCCTTGTGGAACTCCAGAAGGAATAGATTTGTAACGCGATGTATAACCACCTAAGACAACAGCTTGAGCGTTCTCAGTGTAGGATCGTATCCAACGAAAAAGATCGCCGTGTATACCAAGTCGATAAAGCTTATGTAATAAGGTCTTATAGCATATTTTTTACTGTTATCAACATAATATGATAAATTGCTGCTTGAGCAATGCTTAGTTTGTATCATCAAAGGTTATGTAATATAGCCGAGTGGTTAGCGACCCTACCTACCAAGCTGGAGGTCCCGGGTTCGAATCCCGGTAGGTGCCAACTTTTATATGATGAATGTCGATGTTTGTTTCCGAGTCATGGATGTAAATATGACGTATTTATGTATCTTTAAGTAAGTATATCGTTGCCTGATTTGGGGCAAGATAATTTGTGTGTTTCAATATTATTAAAAAAAGACTGATTGTAACTCGGCAGTCTATCCAATAAGTTTTGAGCTCTTTAATTTAGAATCGTATGAATTGAGTTAGGAGGTGCTTGTATTGATGCGTCTTTCGGTATGAAACGCGTGTAGAAATTTATCATACCCAAGAATCTCCTCAACTCCTTGACCTTGCATCCAAGGGACGAATACCATTCTCAGAGATAGAGTAGCCAAAAAGGGCTACCTCTGTTTTTCCAAAACACATTTGTTAGCATATTTTAATACGTTATTATATTCCATATTCTGCCACTCTTAAAAATCTGTGACAAGTGTTAACGAGGTCTTCTGGGCTTGAGTACACCCAAATGTTATCACAGAAGTCAAAATCTCTCAGTATCGTCCTCGAACCTTTGAAATGTTTGTGCTACATTTCGAAGTTGAAAAGTCATAAATGGAAAATTTTACTATGCCGAAAGTAGTTGTAATGGACGTTCTGAGTATGTCTGCGTGGTAAACTGGGATCTGGTTGTAGGACTTAATTAAATCAATCGTGCTGAAAACAATTATACCTGCGCTGCATTTCGAATTCCAAAAGTCATAAATGGAAAATTTTAATATGCCTAAAGTAGTTGTAATGGACGTTTTGGGTATGTCTTCGTGGAAAACTGGGATCTGGTTGTAGGACTTAATTAAATCAATCGTGCTGAAAACAATTGTACCTGCGAGTTGGTACTCAAAGTCTTATATTATATAAGAAACTGGGTATTTGCCCGGAATTGGGCGTGAATTGTGCTTAGACTGGTTAGGTTTACTCATACACGCTGGGCGAGTAATGTCGGGATACTATTAAAGTAAGGTTTGATTTAGAGAATGTCTTACTATTGTGCGTACTGAAGGTATGACTTTAGTTAGTTCCAACTGTTAAATTAGTAATTTCATTGACGAGATCTAGAGTGAGGTTTACGTACCTATTACCTCCCTGCTGTCCAAAATCATGGAGAGCATAATTAACCGCCAGATCTTGGTATACCTAGAAGGTTACCAGTTGATCAACGACCGGCAATACGGCTGTCGCCATGGTCGGTCGGCAGGCGATCTTCTAGTATACCTAACACATAGTTGGGCGGCTATAGAAAGCAAGGGGGAAGGCTTGGCAGTTAGCCTGGATATAGCGAAGGTGTTTGATCATGTATGGCACAAGGCGCTTCTCGCAAAACTTTCATCTTTTGGGCTTCCCGAGAGCTTATGCAAGTGGACCTCCAACATCCTCACTGGGTGTAGCATAGAGGTCGTTATCGACGCTTATTGCTACTGGTGATGCCATATACACGGGTCATGCAGGTCTCTTTCGGGACATCGTCGACCAGTTCCGGGAGAAACTTATGTCTTCCATCGAGTCCTCTCTTGAGAAGGTCGCGGAATGGGGTAAATTGAACCTATTCCAATTTAAGTTTGTCTTTGTCCTCAGAAGACTCAAGTTTGCGCGTTTACCACGAAAAAATCTCCATTTGTCGAATCATCGCTCTTCGACAACACTTCCCTTAAAGCCTCGCCAAGTATCGAAATACTGGATCTCGAAATCTCCAGCGACTACCAATTCCGTGGCCATCTGGAGGGCAAAGCCAAATTGGCTTCGAAGTAGCTGGGCGTTATTAATAGAGCACGGCAAAACTTCAAGCCGGCACACATTCTAGCGCTCTACAAAGCGCAGGTCTGGCCACACATTGAGTATTGCTGTCATCTCTGATCTGGCGCAACCCCGTATCAGCTCGATCCATTTGATAGCTTGCAACGCAGAGCAGCTGGAATTGTCTGGGACCTGTGAACGGCTGGATCACTTGGCTTGCGTAGAGACGTCGCTTCATTGTGTGTCTTCTATCGAATTTGTCACGGGGAGTATTCTGAAGAGCTGTTAACCTGATTCCTACCGCCGAATTACACTTTCGCACGACACGCCACAAGTTAGGATATCATTCCCACCACCTGGATGTGTGTCGGTCCGCCACAGAGCGGTTTTCAAGGAGCTTTTTTCCACGTACTAGAAAGCTGTGGAATGAGCTTCCTTGTGCGGTGTTTCCGGGACGATACGACATGGGTACTTTCAAAACAGTTGTGCGGTTTCAAAAACGTAAAAACTTAGAATAGGTCTAACTGGTGTTCGTTGGCGAACTCCTTTACCAAATAAAAAACAAAAGATTTATCTTCTATTGTATCTCTAGTTTTCTTGTTTAGAAGTCACAATTTAGGTATGTATACAATAATCCCTATTTTGCTAAGTAACCACATCCAGAGGTTGAAAGGAGGATTCAAATAACACATAGAAATAAAACAAATAAATAAAATTAGTAATACGTTATATATTATCTTATCTTATAATACAAAATCTACAATTGGAACATTCGCAGTACAACTACAGTATATTTGGTAGAAAAGTAACAACAACTCACTATAAATAGTTAAAAAATTGGCAATAACAAAAGTTATGTACACCATATACAAATTTACAAAAATATATTGATATCTAAACAGCGGCACAGCGGCCTAGCTGCGCTCGGTAGCGCGGCGCGGGGCGCGGCAGGGCGGGTCGCGGTCAATGCGAGGTCACGGTCGCGGTCAGCGCGGGTCACGGTCGCGGTCGCGGTCAGCGCGGGTCACGGTCGCGGTCACGGCAGGGTTTCGACGTAGTTCTCGGGCACGAGGCCGGTGGCGCCGTTGAGCGTGCCGCGCAGCCAGCCCGGCTCGCCCGACGCGTGCACGTTGGTGATAATCTGGTTCGGCTCGAACGACAGCTCGCCGTCGCTCTCGCCCAGGCAGGCGTACAACGTGCGCACGCGCGCCCCGCCGCCCGCGTACTGGAGCGGGCCCGGCGCGCGCGGGGGGCGGGGCCCGGGCGGGGCGCGGGGCGCGGGCGGCGGCGGCGACGCACTCGACACGGACTCCGAGCTGCTGCTGCAGCGTGCGGACGGCCCTGCGACACGACACACAATCAATCCGTTATCTCTTACAACGCCAGAGATGCTGGGTATCGAAATCTCGAGCAATTGCCAATTACATGGGCATCGGGAAGGCAAAGCCAAACTGGCTTCGAAGAAGCTGGTCGTCATTAATAGAGCACGGCAATACTTCAAGCCGGCCCACATTATTAGCGCTCTAAAAAGCGCAGCTCCGGCCAAACATGGAGTACTGCTGTCATCTTCTTGTGGGGTGTTTCCGGGACGATACGATACGACATGGGTACCCTCAAAAAAAGCGCGTACACCTTCCTTGAAGGCCGCTCCTGTGATTCCTCTGGTGTTGCAAGAGAATGTGGACAGTGGTGATCACTTAACACCAGATAACCCGTACGCTCGTTTGTCCTTTACGTACGTACAACCCATACGTACGAGTACATTTTATTATGAAGTTTGAACTTCTCAGCGGCGGCACCGCAACTGGGATCTAACATATAAAGTCTCATCGGCTTATCTCTCATCCCTTTAAACCGAAACAACAATGCTAGCAGACTAGGTACTGCGGTACCCACATATCACACGTGGCACGGTGGTAGATATGTTAATCATAACTCATACACTATCATTATATATTTTTATATTCATCCTATTTTCATTCGTTCATGTGCTTCAAGTCTTACTTTGCCAATAACGTTACTTTATCAGAGTTCTATCTAGTTGTGGAAACGTGCCTGGATCACACCTATACCAAAAGCAACAGTTAGTGATGACATTTGGAAGTACAGACTACAAACCTATCTCCAAACTATGCCATTTTGGTAAGTTGGAGAAGATTGTTACTGCGCAACTCTCCGCTTCTGTACGCAGAATAATATATCCATGTCAACATGGTTTTTACACAGGACGTAGTGTGGAATCTAACTTGCTTACATTCACCGAAATTATACTTAATGCAATGAATGAAGGTTGTCAGGTGGACGCACTACAGCGATTTTGCCAAAGCTTTTGACAAGATTTGTTATAAAACTTTAATTTTAAAGCTTTGGCGTCTTGGAGTACATGGTGATCTTCTGCGCTGGATAAAATCATACATAGATAATAGGAGTCAGGCTGTTGCTCTCGCTGGCTATACTTCTAACTACAGAAATATTAGCTCGGGTATACCGCAAGGTTATCATTTAGGCCCGTTACTTTTTATACTTTATGTTAATGACATTTCTAGTATTGTAAATGGATCTAATATGCTAATATTCGCAGATGACACAAAGATCTTTAAAATTGTCCGGAGTGTGCACGATTGCTACTCATTACAAGCAGATCTCACTTCTTTCGAGGGATATTGCAAGCGTATTTTTGAACCCTGATAAGTGTCATGTGATCACTTATACACGCAAGATAAACCCGATCATATTCGCTCATACTATTTCTGGAAAGCCATTAAAAAGAGTTACTGAAGTGCGAGATCTGGGTGTTATCCTTGATTCAAAGCTTACCTTTGTACCACACATTGATAACATTCTTAAAAAAGCGTACACAAAATTAGGATTTATATTGAGAATAGGAAAGCCATTTAAACACACAAACTCATATTTTTTTTTAATAGTTTTGTAAGAAGTAATTTAGAATTTTCATCCGCTGTTTGGAACCCGATTTTCAAAATTCATGTTGAACTTATTGAAAGGATCCAAAAGAAATTTACGAAGACCTTAGATTATAAAACCGGTAATATATACACTGATTATGACATATCGGCAAAGAGACATAGAATTGAAGATCTTGAAAAACGACGATATTTTATTTAAAACTGTTATTTTGTACAAAATAATTAATAATATTATGAATTGTCCCTCGTTGTTGCAATGTATAAACATAAAAATACCTCGCCCTCAAAAACACACATGTCATTCAAATGAATTATTTCATGTAAATTCTTGTTCTAATAACAATGTAGAAAATAGATTTGTTTGTCGTGCGAGTAAATTTTACAATAATAATTTTCACCATGATTATAGTGTAGATATAGCTTCCTGTTCCAGTTTTTCAAAATTTAAAAAACAAATAAAATAATTTTATTTAAATTCTCATAGGATTTGTATGATCTTTTAAAGTATTTTTATATGTTTGTAAAATTATAATAGACTGTTCCCTATTAAATCTGTTAATTAAGGAAACTCTAGGTCTAGTATCTGTCATTTTATTTAGTAAATCATTTGTAAGACTGTCTGTTTCTGAATCTATAAAAACAAAAAAAAACTGCTATGTTAAAACAAATCTGTAAGGGTAAGTACGTTACCTCTGTGCGCGACGCCAGCTATCGGCGGCCCCGCGAACTGCTGCAACAGCTGGTGGTGCGGCGCTGCGTAGTTGCCGCACGCTGCGCCCGCGACCAACCCCACTCCGCTCGACGACTGTTGACAACACACACACACTTAATATTGTGTCACAGTTAGCCTTGTGAATAATTATATTGAAAGATCTCAGATGATATATTAACGCTCATTATCACTAGAAATTCTGAACGGCACTACAACTGCGCTCATCACCATGAGACATAAGATGTTAATTCTCATTTGCCCGGTAGTAATTTCACTAGCTACGGCACCCTTCAGACCGAAACACAGTAAATCTTACACATTAATGCTTCACGGCAGAAGTAGGTGCCGTTCCACAACGGTACCAAAAATCTAGCCGGCATCCTGTGCAAAGGAGCCTCCCATTGGTGTATTTCCACTATCAACGTGCCCACGACCATAAAAATAACAAGCGTATAAAATTACTTCCCGTAAATTACTTACTCGCAACAAAATACAAGAAATAACTTAATCTTCATCGCTTACAATATATATTATGTCACTAAGGTGTCAACAGTGATGACAGACACAACTCAATGAATGTCGAGTTTCGTACAAAAATATGAATGCGCAAAAACAATTAGCGCCCCAACTAGATACCGCAGGCGTAGTCGCAAAGTGCGGCAACTACGCCCAAGTGGGCGTACTCGAGCCAGTCTTGAACAATGTGAGACGTTGACGTGCCACATGTTCTGTTAAATTTTGCTAATAGTTGATTGAAGAAGTGCTGGATTGCGTAGTAAAACTTTGTAAAAATAATACTACACGTAATAGGAAAGACACTGGAATCACATATCATCCGTTAGTATTTTGTATTTTATTAATTTCAATGTAAAATAGCACGAAGCGTATGTTACAAATTTTGAAAGATGTCAGTGAGTGTGAAGATGCCACGCACACAACCATCTAATAGTTACAGCCTTAATAAAAAAGCTATTGTTTTTAGGTAGTGCGGTAACTTATAAACCAATTCTTAATCTAAGCATCAGAATTATTCTCGATTTAACAGTAAACTAAAGAAAAGTTTTTTCCGACTTCAGAACAACTCAAAACTTTTTATTTTTCGTATCTTTTTATCATAATATTGCAATCTGCACTTACTAGGACTCATTTACGCATCAAATTACAAAATATCAATATAACAACATATTATTTTAATTAGTGTAAACCAGCAAAATGTGTTTACTGTGTATCTACAGTAAAGACGTAAATTCAGTGAACATTCTATTAAATCATACCTACTTATAATATAATAGGTATATTACAACGTATTGATAAGAAACATAAAACACTCACTATGTCGGTGCGAGACGAGATCGGCACGGGAGACGGGGTAGCTCTGCGGACAAACAAAATAACTCATTACTTACGAATATTACATCATAACCGCTATGATGATTATTATGAATCCACCAGAAAGTGAGCCAGGTGAACAGCTCCAATATTTCAGACAAGCCCTCTTAATCTTCATACTCGTTGAAAATTTATTGAAGTAGGTGTTACTTTGCGGAAATCCATAATTATCCAAATTATTTAAGTTTTCTTTAGTGTTAACTCCACCAATATTTGTCTTTAAACAATTCGACACGTGTTTCGCCTCTACACGATCCTCAGGACAAGTTGACTGGCCAAAATCTGGCCGATTTTGTATTGAATTGTTTAAAGACAAATATTGGCGGAATTAACACTAAAGAAAACTCAAATCATTTGGATTCATACTCGTTGTCCGACCCATATCTGTTCTGACTTCTGATCATGCGTTCTATTTAGTATAGCTACTTTCACCCATATGTCCAAAACACCTCAATAAATATAATATACCCCTAATTATATTATAAATGTGAATGTTAGGTTGTTTGTTCCACTTTCACGCCAAAACCACTAAAACAATTTTGTTGAAATTTAGTTCAGAGATAGACTAGAACTTGGAAAAGGACGTCGGCTACCTTTTATCGTTAAGTAGAGTTTTGGAGGGGTTGAAATTGGGGATGGAAGCTTTTATGAAAGTTCGTCATTATCAAAGATGACACCATAAAAATTTGTATATTGGCACTTGATAAGAAATATATAAATATTTGTTCTAGCGTTTTTGAAATTGTGACCTGTATGCGGTTGAAAAAGGGGCCCGACATCTCGTATGGAGTCCAAACAAATTTACGCTTTCAAGCCTAACTATGAATTCGATTATATTGGCTAATACAATTTGGAAAATAAACGTAACAAGTGACTTATGCTCGCGGACAAAAGCCAGTTATAATCTAAAGTAATGGTGAAACATACCCCGCAATCACAAATCCGGACAGACAGATGATCATGATGACGTATATAGGCGGAGGTATATCACAAGGTAACACTGGCCACTGCACTGCACTAGCACTCCACTGTCAATGCGGCGTGCGGCGATGCGCGCCCCTATATGTCCGCGGCAGGTAGGCCACCACCTGGGCGCGCGGGGGGCGGGGAAGGCAGGGGTTGTGAACACGTGCGACGCGCACCTGCCCGCTAATCTGATCCGCGAGCGAGCCGTCATACACTCGCGCTCTATAGTGACTCCATCTCTTCCTCTGATGTTACTGATGCAGTAGCAGCATCTTTTATCAGACAGCTCTCCCTCCAGAAACATTTAAGGTTGAACTTTTCGGTTTATAAGTATTTGTTAATTACAGTTCAAACAGCATTGTCTTTTTTTATTTCTAACAGCACGCGACCGCCACGATATTTTATCTAACAGAGGATGTCTTGGTGTATCGATACTACGATAAGTATAGTAACTATCGATAGTACCATTTATGAACATACGATTGATACCTATATAGCTGAGAAGTGTATTATAAAATACCGACGGCTTCATACTCACTTTGGGCAAGGCAATCACTGCCCTTATTCTTAATTTCTTTTATTTATTTAACACCTCATTCCATTACCGTGATTGAACGCGTAAACGAGTTAAGGCCAGACTAGTTAGTTATTAGTTATTTATGCAACTATTGTGTAATAAGGGAACGACGACGAACGACGAATGTGGATTTATCACACGAGGCGAAGTCGAGTGTGATAATAGTATCACATGAGTGTTTTAATACCTAATTAACAACAGTTGCATACAAGACTTTATACACCCATAATATGAATCCTCTAATAGATTCTGGAACATTTAGCTTACTGCTAACATTAAAACACCAGTCCTAGTAGTAACCTTATATCATTCATTACTGATTATATACAAATAAACTAAGTATTAATGAAGCAATTATTTATTTCGGTAGTAATTTACATTTAGTATAGTGCAATAATTAAAATTCACTCGAATATAATGTTCTTTTGCAGCGTTTAAAATGAATCGCTCATTTTTTGTAATTGGAGATAAAACAACAAAAATATCGAAGAAAAATGGCGGGGATTCGAATAACCTACTTTTTTTTACGGCGCGCGATGTTCTGGTAGTGTGGGACGCGCGTAAACGAAAATGTTCTTTTTTTGAAATTCATACAGATACCACGCATCGAGCAATAAGAATGTGGCTGTATGTTGAAACTCTTTGCGCATGAAGGGATAAAAAAAAACATAGGAGTGTTGTTATGAAATTCAGTACAACATTACAACACTCTTTTGGGTGATGTAATGGTTATTACGACATTGGGTGTTTTAATGTTGGCAATAAGCTAACTGTTTCAGAATCTTTAATAGAGGATTTAAAGCATGGGTGTGGATAAAACAATATATAAAACGGCAAACGCTTTTCAAGTAAGTCTGTACGGTGTTCGCGTAGAGTTCTATTTTCAGTCCTTTCTTCTTTATTTCATCTAAGGAATTTTCCAACGGAATTGTGGCGATAGAGGTAGGTTTTTTAATCTATTGTCGTTTTTAGTATCTGGCAATTTAATGGATTATATAAATAAAAACGATTCAATATATTTCAATTTTGAAAACATATTATCCCCTTAATTCATAATGGTTCGCTAACTTAAAACAGCTGCTAATGAGTGTTGTTTCTCATTCTGACTAAGGTCAATAGAAGAAGACAGAGTGAGAATTAGCAATGCTTTAAGTTAGCAGACTATTATGAATAAGAGTATTAGTCTTCTCGTCAGTACATAATCCAACCCTAAGTGCGGGCAATTTAACGTCCGAGGAACTATAACAAACAAATTATTGCCATAGTTTGTTTACAAAATGTGAAAGTCGAAATTTGATCCAAGCTGATGAAAAAAACCGGAAAAATGCGAGTTCGTCCACCGTAGGTTCCGTACAATTTCTTTATGATGTTATAACAAATGTTATTTTTTATGAAAATAAGGTAGAAGACAAGCAGGATGTTCAGTTGATGGTAATTGATACGCCCTGCCCGAATGTAATAATGCAGTGCCGCTCAAGATTATAGAAAAACACAAAAATTCTGAGCGGCAATACAATTGCACTATTATTATTATTTCTAAGGACAATATTTCAATGTATTCATCACGCTTTGTCCGTAATAACACTTTATTACGTTGGATAATTCATACAAGCAAATATAAAGACAAAATAGGAAAAAAGTGTTGCACTGATACAGCGCGCGGGCAGGTATGTTATCTACGCACACAGCGACTGCGACACTTAGTGGGCTGCGCGTGTGTGTGTGATACAAGAAGAAGCGTACCATCTGCCGCGGCCGGCAGCTGCTCGCAGGAATGTGCACCTGTCCGCCGCTGATCAGTGCACACTACAGCCAGCATCACTTTCACAATACACACGAACCAAATATTGCGACCGACCGTTGCGTCATCGCAACTACCATCGTAATACAAACATTTCAATACTTTGAACATATTTTTAACTTCCCGCTAAGAATTTTGAAAATTTTCGAAAATTCGGGAAGTTATTGTTTAACCCCATGTTCGAAACATTGAGTATTCATTAGATCTCGACGTGAAGGACATGAAGGAAGCTGTGATGGTGTCCGTTCGTCTGTATATATGTGTGTTATTTTTTTTTTTTTTTTTCTGAGGGGAAAAATACTTTTACGTATCATGGTGATCGTATTGAGCGTGATCGTACTAGCTTTTGCTATTTCCAACTAAACAAACTAAATTTAATTTTCATATATGGTTCTTTTGGAATCACTTGTAGACTGCTTTACCGATCGATTTCAAGCTCTTAACATCAAAAAACCATGTCGATCGCCACAAAGCCGGTCAATGTCGGTTGATTCGTTCGTGAGTTATCGTTGACGAAAGAAAACTGAAAAGTGTTTTTGCGGAATTACTTCGAAATTCCGAGTTCGACCAATTGACACTCAAAAATTCTTTTTAATTGCGCCAAATACCACCAACTGCGTAAAAACCGGTCATATATACAATTTAAAGCGTTAGGTATGGAATTAGCGGCGAGAAGTTGTAGAGATGGCCTTTAGGGTCAACGGTTTTCCTAATTTTTTTTTTAAGAGACGGGCTTATTACTAAAAATAATCACATGAACAGTATTTAATGCCATCTTACAACATAATATACACAATGAATCCTATAAATAATGTTGCAAAAGCAAATTGTTAAAAGAAAAGAAATTTTAAAAATTCGCGGTCAGACGTCAGTACAGTATTTGTTGTTGCACAGCAATAGTGTAACGCTTTCATAATGTCAGGGACGGACGGACAGCCGAGTCATATCCCGTTGGCTATCAATAATCCTTCGTATGTTTTGTTCAATACTGCTATTAATTTTGTTAGCGGCCGGGACCGCTGCTTCTTGTATCAGTTAGCGTCATATCCATCTTTTACGAAGGAGATTTGATTTTACCAAGTACGTTTGTGATGGATAAATTAAAAAACTACTTAATCGATTTTAAGAACTGTTTCACTTTTAGAAAACTATTTTTAGAGACGCAGTTATAAGACGACCTTGCCAGTTTTTAGTTTACTTAGTTAACTTGTACATATAATTAACATTTACATAACTTTATTCAGCCTTTACTTATTAATAATAAATTTTAACTTTTTGTACGACTTGTATTAACGTACATGCTGTAACTGCCTATAAATGTAATTATATGTGTCCCTAGCACCTAAGACTTTTTTAATGTAAAAAAAAGTTCATAAATAAGTAAAATAAATTGTATTTTTCGGGAATTAGTTCACGCCGGAGTATTTATACGAGTTCCGACATCTAAATTATTATGACAAATAAGTGTTAGCTATTAGTTTGTGTGTTAGGGTCAGCTCAGGTATATACACAATAAATACCATTATATTTTATCTTATAAATATATCTCAGAGACATGGGCCGGGCCATTATCTGCGCGCCAGCTGTTCCGACACACACACACACACACCCGCGAGTCCGCCGACAAGACAACACCTGGCGAACGAGTGCTCTACCGCAGGTTTTCCGCATTCGTTCAAAGAAGCCTTAAAGGAGCACAAAACGAAGCATGTATTCATGTATTTGGAGATAAAACAAGCAATAGCGTTGCTACAATAAAATATGGATACTTCATTCAATTGTTTTAGCTTATATGTACTCGTATTTCATATTTTAATTTACTTAGCGACTAATTCAAGACTCTGTTCTCTAGTGTAACTGGCAGTTAGTAATATAAATGGCATAATATGTATACGCATAAATGGAGAGCTTTTTAGTGTTCCGTAGCCAAATGGCAAAAAACGGAGCCCTTATAGATTCGTCATGTCTGTCTGTCTGTCCGTGATGTGTGTGACATATCACAGCCACTTTTTTCCAAAACTTTATTGTTAAAACTCGGTAAGTAGATGTATTCTTTGAACCGCATTAACATATTTACACAAAAATAGGAAAAAAGTAATAAATTTTGGTGGTCCCCCCCTCCTCCCCCTCTAACTTCTAAAATAAGAAAATGATAAAACTAAAAAATGTATGATGTACATTGCAAACTTCCACCAAAAATTGGTTTGAACGAGATTTAGTATATAAGAAGTTGTTTATTAACCTCCGAGGACGAAGTCGCGGGCGCCTTGTTGTACATATAGAAGGGCCACACTGTCAGTTGACACACACGGGCACACCGGACGGCGGTTGCCGGCGGCTGGCAGTAATTCGCAGCGGATGTCAAAGTGAACACACATCATCAACAAGATTCATTTAAAAATAATATCAAAAACAACTTTCCTTTCCTTTAGTACATCGCTAAAGAACCAAATGAGACCACGATAAGATTTCAATCCCGACTACATACAAGCTTGAAACCGTGGGGCGCAGACTTAGGGTAGCCAACCGTACTCTAAAATAGAGTATTGTACTCGTGTATCATGTAGCTGTACTCTATAATCTATAACTCTAATAGAGTATACTCTTTTTTACAAAATTCTTTTAAATCCCATGAAAAATTGTTGTGCTGCAAAAAGTACATTAAAAAAAATATAAAATGAATTATCTCCTTTGAAATCAGATATACTCTATTTCTTATAATAAAAATTGGCAACCCTAGGCACAGTTAGTACAGCGTAATGTGCTCGCGCGCCACACAGACCCACTCCTATTACTCATCGTAAAAACTAGACACAAAGGAAGCGCACAAAAAGACGCGACTCGCGAGATGAGGCCGAGTGAGTCGCAGCTGCCCGCACCACCAACAGAGCTACCGTTCACAATCTTAATATATTATTATTACTAACATAAACGCAAGAAGTTATACTTCTTTGGCGTAACAAAACAAATCCTTAAAATTGGTTACGTTTGTAGAAATAACAATACTGTAAGTATAAGTCGTGAAATAAAATATTGAATATTCGGTAGAATACGGCTGTATTGACTTGAACCCTTTGCCTGTCCTAATAATGGACCAAGAAACAAAAAAAAATTAATGTCGCAAACGTCAGAAAATTTCTGAAAACTTTTATTTTAAAGAAGTTTATCTTCAATGACATCAAAAAGATACAAACGTCATTATGTTTTGCTTTTATGTCAATGTAATTTTGCAGTTATTAACCCATTTAAATATTCTTTTATTGTATTTTGGTTTGGTTTGGTCTTGTTACCAATATTCTAAATAAATAAAACAAACAATCAATGTTATTTGTCAGAAATGTGTCAAATGTCAATTAATGTTTATTGTCAATGTTTAATTTGACCCCTTTGCCTGTCCAGATGGACGAACAGAACCAAAAAAAAAATGTCAATGTTTAAAAGACATATTTTAATCACCAACTTCAACCTGTTATTTTTGTGTTTCATAACGGGCCTAAAGAAGTATAACTTCAATAATACCTTACTTTACTTTTTTATACCGTCAAATAATTCAAAGAGAGACCGACAAGTGAACCCTGTTGTAGAGTTTTCAGCGTGGGACAGGTGGTATAAGAAAATATTTGTAATTGAAATATCTCTGTTTTATTTAATTTTCAGTCGGAAAGATTAAATGATTTACAATTAAATGTAGAGTCAAACCTGGATTTAACACACTGTATTAAATCCAGTTCAGAAGTTGACATTTATACCTGGCTCGAGCAACTGTTAAACTAGCGGTTTTTTTTCATCATAAACATTTTCGCGGAATTCAATGTATAATAAAATATATGTATGTTATATCGAAACAGCATTTTACTGAATGTACAATACAACTTAAGATTGTATACAATATAAATGCAAACGTATTATGGTCTTTTGTTGGTTTCTCTATTTGTTCCGGCAATATAAAAAGTCTATAATTTATTTTAGAAAATGAACATAGAATATGTTATAGGATCCCGCGTAAGGTAAATCTCATAAAAGTATGAACGAAATCTGATTTAGTGGTCTGATTAAACGAAAAGTAAATAAATAATAGCCCAAACACATGGTCGGATTTGGTACGGTTGAACCACCGGACGCGGTTTGGAGGTCTACTCGCAAAACCTACAACGATACATTCGGAACGATACGTTATTTCTCCGATTATTATATAGTAATTATCCTACTCTAATAAATGTTCGAATCTGCCCCACCAATTTACATCATTTCAAACACAAATGTAAATATTAAAAAATTATGTAATGAATATAATATGATCATTTAAAATTAAATAAATAATACAAAACTTCCGGATATAAAATTGTAAATAAAAGTAACTCAACCCCTTCTCGTCGACTTCTTATTTCTCAGTCGGCCATTTGCATTACTTTCTACGCATAAACGATCATTAAAACTAATTACCGTCCGAACCCTACCGTGTACGACGCCGGACCAATTGGACCGTTCGATGGTCCGGCCGTACCAAATCCGACCGTATGTTTAGGCTCTAAAGGTGGTGGAAGACGGACGCCATGATATATCTACAAGACAGCGTGATTGCAGCGGGCGGGTGGGGTGTGACGTCACCGCCAGCTGACGCGAGCACAGCTGGCGGGCCGGCTACCTGCGGGTCGGCTCGGGATTCGTGAACCAAACACAGATAAACAATCAATGCATACGCCGAGCACACGCTTCACATCAGATTTACATCTATTATCAAATAATTTTTTGCACAACTTACAGAGTAAACTGGACATTAATTTTATACGAGACCACTCGCGAATGGTTGAGTTTTGAGCGTATAGCGTGCGAAATGGAAGAATATCCCTATCGGACAGCCACGCTTGGCATTAGCTCCTTACTGTTTTTAATATTAAAACCACTAACTACGAGGGCGGCACTGAAAATTTCGGGAATCAAGGAAGTGACACAACATTACTATTTAAAAATGCATTTATTGCTTTTCGAAGTATTCTCCGCGATATTTAACACATTTTTCCATACGATGGAACCAATCATTGAAGCAACCATTCCATTCGGAAGTTGGGGTCTCCAAAATGGCCGTTTTGTAGCCGTTTTGTTTTCCACGGCTTCTTCAGGTGATGAAAATCTCTGACCACGCAATTTATTCTTTATTTTAGGGAAAGCATAGAAATCATTAGGGCTTAGCTTCTTTGTTCCTCAAGAGGAATAGTCGCAACATGGCCGGTTTTGGAGACAAACGTGGCTACCACTTTTTCTGCAACACTCCGTGAACGAACAATTTTTGTTGGCTTTAACTCATTTTCGAACACCCAAACTCGTGACCGGTTTTTTGTTTCGGGTTCGTACGCGATTATCCAGGATTCGTTACTTGATACGATGTTGTATACAGCATTTGAGGATCCTGCGTGGGATCTTTCGAGAGTTCTGACGCACCAAGTAACGCGAATCGCTTTTTGCTATTCCCAGAGCAAATGCGGTATTCATCGGGAAAACAACTTTTTTACACCTAATTCGCCTGTTCATACAAGATTATTTGTATTTGAATCATCATCATCAGGATCATCACTGAGCTTGACACGTCCACGTTGAAATTCAGCAAACCAGCGATAAATTGTGGTTTCAGCGATAAAGTGTGGCTTCATCACCAAATGCAGAAATCATCCGGTCAACACACTGTTTTTGTGTTCAACCACTTCGAAAGACATAATATTTCATCGCTCTAGAATTTTCTCGAGTCAATTCCATTTTCTCAACGACCAATCAAGTTTGACAAGACCGAGAATCTTTTTTTAAATAAATAAATGGTATTCGATTTTTAAAACCAAGTAGTTTTCAATTAAAAAGATTTTAATATGACAGGAACAGTGGAAATATTCAATTCCTGGTAGTTTTAGTGCAGCCTATGTATTTTGCCGAGGACTAAACACGTAATCCGGGTGGCGCTGTGTTCATAGCTGGGCATAAGGACTTTCAAACTATTCGTTGCACCATTTCTTAAGGCTTGTTCAGGGCTGATAATCAAAATGAAATTACAACAAAATACTGAAATACATACATATGTAATTCTATACACTAAAACTAATTAATAAAAAGAAAAATATTTCTATACACCATTTTAAAGCAGTTAGTAAAGTTTTAAAGTACTTATAAAATGTATTTAATTGTATCGATCTATATAAATTTGTTCTTATTCTCTATATTATATGAGATATATTGAAACGATAAATATTCAAAAATAACGATAGAACGGTATCGAAATTCAAATGTGAAAACAAAATAAACGGGACGATGGGATAAAGTAAGGTGTATTGCACGGTGAGGTACGAAGGTGACACTGAACGGTTTCAAAACTGGGCCACTTCTAAACAATATCATAAGATAGGCTTAAATTTTAAAAATGGAACAACATGTTTGCCAATATTTCTCATGGTGAAATTTATTCATTTGTCATTTGTTACACGATTTGGCGGCAAATGGAAAATTGTCTGTGTCACTTCACCGTGTAATTTTTTTTTTTATGACTTTCGATGTGATTTAAGTCAAAAATAAAGTTATGACTGTTAACAACAGCTGGTTTAATGAGTTTAAACGTGGTCGCGCTAATCTCCTCCGTCTTCTACGGCGTCGACTAGAGATAACATCCGTTTTATGCGTTTAATAGAGACTGATAAAATTCAAATTCAAATATTTTTATTCAAAATCACCTATTGAACGTTAAAACCTACCACCCATTCAAAATAGACTGCATCAGACCTGAGAAGAACGAGCGCAAGAAACTCAGCGGGCTTTTTTTTATTTAAAATATTGATTACAATGTGATATCGTACAATAAACATTTATAATTAGAGCCTGAGGGTGTTCGCTTCATTCCTAGTCTCTGGTGTCATTAAGAAAATCAGGTAGATTCGTACAAGCTTAGGCGTTGGTATGAGTTAAGTGCACAAAATCCTCCATGAATATTTACCGGTCAAGAAGCTTTGCGCGAGGATCTCTTCTTAGCGTTCCCTCACTGCTGAGGATCGTGACTCATATTCTATCGGTCAACGGGCTATCTCCATCGGATTCGCTCTGTCGCCTGATGAAGTGCGGCACTTATTATTAGGGATCAGGTTTTCGGAGATTTGATCCAACCGGCGACCGTTTAGGACTACGGCCTCTAGGTCTATTTATTATTTATTTCGGCTCTTCTGCGTACAGCTTGGCAAAACTATCGCATTATGCGCTACAATAATAATATTGACAATATTGACACACTTTTTACACAAATTATCTTGCCCAGAGCATATATAGCCTGTGTTATAGGTTACAAGACAATGATATATTTTATAGAATATACTTACTTAAACATACATAAATTCATATAAACATACATTAATACATTTAAACATCCATGACTCGGAAACAAACATCCATATTCATCATATAAATGCTTGCACCTACCGGGATTCGAATCCGGGACCTCTAGCTTAGTAGGTAGGATCGCTAACCACTCGGCTATACAGGTCGTCTATAAGCAGACCGTGTACAGACGTGAGCATTATCTATCTTAAGCTGCTTTAAAATGCAGATGTTTGTGCGTCGGGCTGTCCATGGTATTCGGAGCATACGGCGCCAACACCACATTTCAAGGGCATTAATTCTCTGTCTATCTGCCGCCATGAAAGTTTATTTCTCTGCGCTGTACAAAGCGATGGGAAGACAAGTACGCCAGGAGCATTTCAGTCCAATTGCTAATACTTAGTCTAGCCATAAATATTAAATACTAAACTTCAATTGTACAATAGAAAAAAAAGCAGCTAGCACCCTGACAGGTCGTTTTTGAATGTTTTTGTTGCGTTTACAGTATTCTTGTATTTTGACTCATTGTAGACGTTAAATCTTAATAAGATAAAACTTAAAAAAAAATGAGACAAGGATACCAAAGATTATTTTTAAATTTTTTAATCAGTGTTTGATCCCGACGTTAATGGTTAAGCGTCTGTTAAGATGAGAAGAGAGAAAGATAAAGAGTACGAGTGACGAGTCGTCGACACGTCAGTCCATTCTAAATATCAGCCCACAAAAGTCTTCATATGCGACTGCCCCGCCGCCGTAAAAGCTGGAACTCGCAGTGGTACGAAGACCGGCTCCGTGCAAATTTCTCCAATTTGGTCTTTAACAACTGGTGGTCGGTATGTAGTCATCGCACTAATTGCTTGGCCGTAATATTTGGTTCTCAGGCTATATTATGAACGATCGATATATAAAACCTGTCTGGGAGTTCTGCCCTAATTCTGTTCCGCGACATCTCCCATGATACTATAACGTATCCATAAGCTGGTGAATCCGTTTTGACTGGTTCGTAAAGCCTCAACAAATGCCCGTTGGCGTGCGCCTTTTTCCAACAGCCGACAGCTCAAACCATTTCGTCTCTTGTTAAATGTCGACGTGACATAACGAGAAAATTAACAGGCTTTAACTTAAAATAAACGAACAAAACAAAGTTATACGATTAACTTTACGCTGCTGAATTGTAATAAGAATTAACTTTTATTTTGTTTTTTTTTTTTCTTTTTTTGTTTTTGAGGTATGAAGCAATTAATAAAATATCCTTACATAAAGTTGATGTGTGTAGGTTTCCCCGCGGCCGTTACGGTATGGGCTAAAGACAGTGTAACTACCACATACAGTATTTTTAGTTAGAAGTATTAGGTAATTTTTTAAATAAATTATGGTATCCTTCCAACACTTAAGCGAATAAGTCCCCGTAGGAAAAAAAAAACCTCAATTTTCATAAATGTGAATGACTTAAAATGACTAGATTATGATTATTTTATAGCAATAGCAATGACAGCACTATATTGTATATTTTATCAAAAAAAAAATATGCAATAAAAGAATGATGGGAGAGCTTCCTGCACTGCTTCTTCTCTCTCAGAGCGCATTTAGATTCCGAAGCGGTAGTTGTATCTAATATATTAGAATGACATCAAAAATATTTCTAAAGAAATTTGAGAAAATTAATGCCTTTTATGCCTTGTGTCGACATAAAAGCGAAACTGTGTTACCAAGCTGGTATCCTGGAAAACTTAAGTTTCATTGGTCCACGTGTCTAATGGTCTTGACATATATTAGATATATATTAGTGTCCTGATAAGGTCAGCTATAAGAAAACAAGAATTAGAAGTTACACGTGTCCAATTCTTCTGCAGTCAGAGTTTAACTAAATCCGCAGGCATGTATCTTCCTACTCAACTGTTAAAAACAATTATATTCGACGTATGGTTTCGAACCGTGGTTGAGACACAGTGACCTTAAAACAACTCGACATTTAGTGTCGGTCAACGCGCAGCTGCCGAGTTGAGACTGTACGCATTTTGTGGAGCAATATAGTTTCGAACATTTCTCAAAGTATTATAAACGGGCACCGTTGTACATTAGCACTGACCTGGGCGGCACGGGGTCGAAGATCTCGGCGAAGTGGTTGAGCAGCGACTCCACCAGCACGTTGTAGAACTTGAGCTCCAGGATGGAGGCCACGGTCTCTCGCTCGGGCCGCAGCAGCGTGGGTCCCCAGCACACGGCCAGGTTGCAAACGCTCATCAGGTTCTTGGAGCTCGCGGCCGCCACGCTGCATACAAACGTCACTACTGTTACAGCTGTGAGCTGCACCTATCAGTTACTCGCATAATGCAAAACAAGGTCTCACTGCTTGTTACCAGTCGGAGGTTCCTTTGCACAGGATGCACTAGATTATGGGTAACACAAAGGCGCTATTTCTGCCGTGAAGCGGTAATGTATAAGCATCACTGTGTTTCGGTCTGAAGGGTGCCGTAGCTAATGAAATTACTGGGCAAATGAGGCTTAACAATTCTGTCTCAAGGTGACGACCGCAGTTGTAGTGCCGCTCAGAATTTTTGGGTTTTTCAAGAATCCTGAGCGGCACTGCATTGTAATGGAACTGATCCTAAACGACCTGCTCGCCTCGTTCCTTATTGTTATAAAAAAGACTGGGAGAAGGTGCCGGGGGCGACATTCGTAGATCACACCTCGTTTACAATATCACTGCCACTACGTCTATGTATTTGTTTCGCTCGCAGCAATGATCGGCGCTGGAACATTAACACATCAATAATAGGCCGGTTTCATCCATCAAAATTAAATTATGAAATTTTGTTATTTAGAGAGATTTTACCCTAAAAAATACGGATTCAATACTAATTTGTTATAAAAACATGAGAATTATTTATATTTTCAAAATTAAAATCATAGTTCTATAATCTGTATGTCACGTGACCGAAAACGCCGGCCACCATTTTGTGACGTCACTATAGCAAAAACAATATATTATTAGCACGCCAACGACACGGATTATGAGAGGTCATTTTTAAATTTATGAAAATCAATAAGGATTCGACTGAACATTTGACGTTTTTTTCTTTATGTTATTATGACGTCACGATCATGGCGGCTCTTATTTGGCGCGACACAGTAAGAGTAACACTCACTTGAGCAGGTGGGCGAGCACAAGCCGCAACATGCGCAGGTTGTCAGGCGGCAGTGCGTGCACCAGCGAGTGAAGCGCGCGGACCCGCTCCGACCGTCGCTCGCACTCTGTCATGACACAGTAAGAGTAACACTCACTTGAGCAGGTGGGCGAGCACAAGCCGCAACATGCGCAGGTTGTCAGGCGGCAGTGCGTGCACCAGCGAGTGAAGCGCGCGGACCCGCTCCGACCGTCGCTCGCACTCTGTCATGACACAGTAAGAGTAACACTCACTTGAGCAGGTGGGCGAGCACAAGCCGCAACATGCGCAGGTTGTCAGGCGGCAGTGCGTGCACCAGCGAGTGAAGCGCGCGGACCCGCTCCGACCGTCGCTCGCACTCTGTCATGACACAGTAAGAGTAACACTCACTTGAGCAGGTGGGCGAGCACAAGCCGCAACATGCGCAGGTTGTCAGGCGGCAGTGCGTGCACCAGCGAGTGAAGCGCGCGGACCCGCTCCGACCGTCGCTCGCACTCTGTCATGACACAGTAAGAGTAACACTCACTTGAGCAGGTGGGCGAGCACAAGCCGCAACATGCGCAGGTTGTCAGGCGGCAGTGCGTGCACCAGCGAGTGAAGCGCGCGGACCCGCTCCGACCGTCGCTCGCACTCTGTCATGACACAGTAAGAGTAACACTCACTTGAGCAGGTGGGCGAGCACAAGCCGCAACATGCGCAGGTTGTCAGGCGGCAGTGCGTGCACCAGCGAGTGAAGCGCGCGGACCCGCTCCGACCGTCGCTCGCACTCTGTCATGACACAGTAAGAGTAACACTCACTTGAGCAGGTGGGCGAGCACAAGCCGCAACATGCGCAGGTTGTCAGGCGGCAGTGCGTGCACCAGCGAGTGAAGCGCGCGGACCCGCTCCGACCGTCGCTCGCACTCTGTCATGACACAGTAAGAGTAACACTCACTTGAGCAGGTGGGCGAGCACAAGCCGCAACATGCGCAGGTTGTCAGGCGGCAGTGCGTGCACCAGCGAGTGAAGCGCGCGGACCCGCTCCGACCGTCGCTCGCACTCTGTCATGACACAGTAAGAGTAACACTCACTTGAGCAGGTGGGCGAGCACAAGCCGCAACATGCGCAGGTTGTCAGGCGGCAGTGCGTGCACCAGCGAGTGAAGCGCGCGGACCCGCTCCGACCGTCGCTCGCACTCTGTCATGACACAGTAAGAGTAACACTCACTTGAGCAGGTGGGCGAGCACAAGCCGCAACATGCGCAGGTTGTCAGGCGGCAGTGCGTGCACCAGCGAGTGAAGCGCGCGGACCCGCTCCGACCGTCGCTCGCACTCTGTCATGACACAGTAAGAGTAACACTCACTTGAGCAGGTGGGCGAGCACAAGCCGCAACATGCGCAGGTTGTCAGGCGGCAGTGCGTGCACCAGCGAGTGAAGCGCGCGGACCCGCTCCGACCGTCGCTCGCACTCTGTCATGACACAGTAAGAGTAACACTCACTTGAGCAGGTGGGCGAGCACAAGCCGCAACATGCGCAGGTTGTCAGGCGGCAGTGCGTGCACCAGCGAGTGAAGCGCGCGGACCCGCTCCGACCGTCGCTCGCACTCTGTCATGACACAGTAAGAGTAACACTCACTTGAGCAGGTGGGCGAGCACAAGCCGCAACATGCGCAGGTTGTCAGGCGGCAGTGCGTGCACCAGCGAGTGAAGCGCGCGGACCCGCTCCGACCGTCGCTCGCACTCTGTCATGACACAGTAAGAGTAACACTCACTTGAGCAGGTGGGCGAGCACAAGCCGCAACATGCGCAGGTTGTCAGGCGGCAGTGCGTGCACCAGCGAGTGAAGCGCGCGGACCCGCTCCGACCGTCGCTCGCACTCTGTCATGACACAGTAAGAGTAACACTCACTTGAGCAGGTGGGCGAGCACAAGCCGCAACATGCGCAGGTTGTCAGGCGGCAGTGCGTGCACCAGCGAGTGAAGCGCGCGGACCCGCTCCGACCGTCGCTCGCACTCTGTCATGACACAGTAAGAGTAACACTCACTTGAGCAGGTGGGCGAGCACAAGCCGCAACATGCGCAGGTTGTCAGGCGGCAGTGCGTGCACCAGCGAGTGAAGCGCGCGGACCCGCTCCGACCGTCGCTCGCACTCTGTCATGACACAGTAAGAGTAACACTCACTTGAGCAGGTGGGCGAGCACAAGCCGCAACATGCGCAGGTTGTCAGGCGGCAGTGCGTGCACCAGCGAGTGAAGCGCGCGGACCCGCTCCGACCGTCGCTCGCACTCTGTCATGACACAGTAAGAGTAACACTCACTTGAGCAGGTGGGCGAGCACAAGCCGCAACATGCGCAGGTTGTCAGGCGGCAGTGCGTGCACCAGCGAGTGAAGCGCGCGGACCCGCTCCGACCGTCGCTCGCACTCTGTCATGACACAGTAAGAGTAACACTCACTTGAGCAGGTGGGCGAGCACAAGCCGCAACATGCGCAGGTTGTCAGGCGGCAGTGCGTGCACCAGCGAGTGAAGCGCGCGGACCCGCTCCGACCGTCGCTCGCACTCTGTCATGACACAGTAAGAGTAACACTCACTTGAGCAGGTGGGCGAGCACAAGCCGCAACATGCGCAGGTTGTCAGGCGGCAGTGCGTGCACCAGCGAGTGAAGCGCGCGGACCCGCTCCGACCGTCGCTCGCACTCTGTCATGACACAGTAAGAGTAACACTCACTTGAGCAGGTGGGCGAGCACAAGCCGCAACATGCGCAGGTTGTCAGGCGGCAGTGCGTGCACCAGCGAGTGAAGCGCGCGGACCCGCTCCGACCGTCGCTCGCACTCTGTCATGACACAGTAAGAGTAACACTCACTTGAGCAGGTGGGCGAGCACAAGCCGCAACATGCGCAGGTTGTCAGGCGGCAGTGCGTGCACCAGCGAGTGAAGCGCGCGGACCCGCTCCGACCGTCGCTCGCACTCTGTCATGACACAGTAAGAGTAACACTCACTTGAGCAGGTGGGCGAGCACAAGCCGCAACATGCGCAGGTTGTCAGGCGGCAGTGCGTGCACCAGCGAGTGAAGCGCGCGGACCCGCTCCGACCGTCGCTCGCACTCTGTCATGACACAGTAAGAGTAACACTCACTTGAGCAGGTGGGCGAGCACAAGCCGCAACATGCGCAGGTTGTCAGGCGGCAGTGCGTGCACCAGCGAGTGAAGCGCGCGGACCCGCTCCGACCGTCGCTCGCACTCTGTCATGACACAGTAAGAGTAACACTCACTTGAGCAGGTGGGCGAGCACAAGCCGCAACATGCGCAGGTTGTCAGGCGGCAGTGCGTGCACCAGCGAGTGAAGCGCGCGGACCCGCTCCGACCGTCGCTCGCACTCTGTCATGACACAGTAAGAGTAACACTCACTTGAGCAGGTGGGCGAGCACAAGCCGCAACATGCGCAGGTTGTCAGGCGGCAGTGCGTGCACCAGCGAGTGAAGCGCGCGGACCCGCTCCGACCGTCGCTCGCACTCTGTCATGACACAGTAAGAGTAACACTCACTTGAGCAGGTGGGCGAGCACAAGCCGCAACATGCGCAGGTTGTCAGGCGGCAGTGCGTGCACCAGCGAGTGAAGCGCGCGGACCCGCTCCGACCGTCGCTCGCACTCTGTCATGACACAGTAAGAGTAACACTCACTTGAGCAGGTGGGCGAGCACAAGCCGCAACATGCGCAGGTTGTCAGGCGGCAGTGCGTGCACCAGCGAGTGAAGCGCGCGGACCCGCTCCGACCGTCGCTCGCACTCTGTCATGACACAGTAAGAGTAACACTCACTTGAGCAGGTGGGCGAGCACAAGCCGCAACATGCGCAGGTTGTCAGGCGGCAGTGCGTGCACCAGCGAGTGAAGCGCGCGGACCCGCTCCGACCGTCGCTCGCACTCTGTCATGACACAGTAAGAGTAACACTCACTTGAGCAGGTGGGCGAGCACAAGCCGCAACATGCGCAGGTTGTCAGGCGGCAGTGCGTGCACCAGCGAGTGAAGCGCGCGGACCCGCTCCGACCGTCGCTCGCACTCTGTCATGACACAGTAAGAGTAACACTCACTTGAGCAGGTGGGCGAGCACAAGCCGCAACATGCGCAGGTTGTCAGGCGGCAGTGCGTGCACCAGCGAGTGAAGCGCGCGGACCCGCTCCGACCGTCGCTCGCACTCTGTCATGACACAGTAAGAGTAACACTCACTTGAGCAGGTGGGCGAGCACAAGCCGCAACATGCGCAGGTTGTCAGGCGGCAGTGCGTGCACCAGCGAGTGAAGCGCGCGGACCCGCTCCGACCGTCGCTCGCACTCTGTCATGACACAGTAAGAGTAACACTCACTTGAGCAGGTGGGCGAGCACAAGCCGCAACATGCGCAGGTTGTCAGGCGGCAGTGCGTGCACCAGCGAGTGAAGCGCGCGGACCCGCTCCGACCGTCGCTCGCACTCTGTCATGACACAGTAAGAGTAACACTCACTTGAGCAGGTGGGCGAGCACAAGCCGCAACATGCGCAGGTTGTCAGGCGGCAGTGCGTGCACCAGCGAGTGAAGCGCGCGGACCCGCTCCGACCGTCGCTCGCACTCTGTCATGACACAGTAAGAGTAACACTCACTTGAGCAGGTGGGCGAGCACAAGCCGCAACATGCGCAGGTTGTCAGGCGGCAGTGCGTGCACCAGCGAGTGAAGCGCGCGGACCCGCTCCGACCGTCGCTCGCACTCTGTCATGACACAGTAAGAGTAACACTCACTTGAGCAGGTGGGCGAGCACAAGCCGCAACATGCGCAGGTTGTCAGGCGGCAGTGCGTGCACCAGCGAGTGAAGCGCGCGGACCCGCTCCGACCGTCGCTCGCACTCTGTCATGACACAGTAAGAGTAACACTCACTTGAGCAGGTGGGCGAGCACAAGCCGCAACATGCGCAGGTTGTCAGGCGGCAGTGCGTGCACCAGCGAGTGAAGCGCGCGGACCCGCTCCGACCGTCGCTCGCACTCTGTCATGACACAGTAAGAGTAACACTCACTTGAGCAGGTGGGCGAGCACAAGCCGCAACATGCGCAGGTTGTCAGGCGGCAGTGCGTGCACCAGCGAGTGAAGCGCGCGGACCCGCTCCGACCGTCGCTCGCACTCTGTCATGACACAGTAAGAGTAACACTCACTTGAGCAGGTGGGCGAGCACAAGCCGCAACATGCGCAGGTTGTCAGGCGGCAGTGCGTGCACCAGCGAGTGAAGCGCGCGGACCCGCTCCGACCGTCGCTCGCACTCTGTCATGACACAGTAAGAGTAACACTCACTTGAGCAGGTGGGCGAGCACAAGCCGCAACATGCGCAGGTTGTCAGGCGGCAGTGCGTGCACCAGCGAGTGAAGCGCGCGGACCCGCTCCGACCGTCGCTCGCACTCTGTCATGACACAGTAAGAGTAACACTCACTTGAGCAGGTGGGCGAGCACAAGCCGCAACATGCGCAGGTTGTCAGGCGGCAGTGCGTGCACCAGCGAGTGAAGCGCGCGGACCCGCTCCGACCGTCGCTCGCACTCTGTCATGACACAGTAAGAGTAACACTCACTTGAGCAGGTGGGCGAGCACAAGCCGCAACATGCGCAGGTTGTCAGGCGGCAGTGCGTGCACCAGCGAGTGAAGCGCGCGGACCCGCTCCGACCGTCGCTCGCACTCTGTCATGACACAGTAAGAGTAACACTCACTTGAGCAGGTGGGCGAGCACAAGCCGCAACATGCGCAGGTTGTCAGGCGGCAGTGCGTGCACCAGCGAGTGAAGCGCGCGGACCCGCTCCGACCGTCGCTCGCACTCTGTCATGACACAGTAAGAGTAACACTCACTTGAGCAGGTGGGCGAGCACAAGCCGCAACATGCGCAGGTTGTCAGGCGGCAGTGCGTGCACCAGCGAGTGAAGCGCGCGGACCCGCTCCGACCGTCGCTCGCACTCTGTCATGACACAGTAAGAGTAACACTCACTTGAGCAGGTGGGCGAGCACAAGCCGCAACATGCGCAGGTTGTCAGGCGGCAGTGCGTGCACCAGCGAGTGAAGCGCGCGGACCCGCTCCGACCGTCGCTCGCACTCTGTCATGACACAGTAAGAGTAACACTCACTTGAGCAGGTGGGCGAGCACAAGCCGCAACATGCGCAGGTTGTCAGGCGGCAGTGCGTGCACCAGCGAGTGAAGCGCGCGGACCCGCTCCGACCGTCGCTCGCACTCTGTCATGACACAGTAAGAGTAACACTCACTTGAGCAGGTGGGCGAGCACAAGCCGCAACATGCGCAGGTTGTCAGGCGGCAGTGCGTGCACCAGCGAGTGAAGCGCGCGGACCCGCTCCGACCGTCGCTCGCACTCTGTCATGACACAGTAAGAGTAACACTCACTTGAGCAGGTGGGCGAGCACAAGCCGCAACATGCGCAGGTTGTCAGGCGGCAGTGCGTGCACCAGCGAGTGAAGCGCGCGGACCCGCTCCGACCGTCGCTCGCACTCTGTCATGACACAGTAAGAGTAACACTCACTTGAGCAGGTGGGCGAGCACAAGCCGCAACATGCGCAGGTTGTCAGGCGGCAGTGCGTGCACCAGCGAGTGAAGCGCGCGGACCCGCTCCGACCGTCGCTCGCACTCTGTCATGACACAGTAAGAGTAACACTCACTTGAGCAGGTGGGCGAGCACAAGCCGCAACATGCGCAGGTTGTCAGGCGGCAGTGCGTGCACCAGCGAGTGAAGCGCGCGGACCCGCTCCGACCGTCGCTCGCACTCTGTCATGACACAGTAAGAGTAACACTCACTTGAGCAGGTGGGCGAGCACAAGCCGCAACATGCGCAGGTTGTCAGGCGGCAGTGCGTGCACCAGCGAGTGAAGCGCGCGGACCCGCTCCGACCGTCGCTCGCACTCTGTCATGACACAGTAAGAGTAACACTCACTTGAGCAGGTGGGCGAGCACAAGCCGCAACATGCGCAGGTTGTCAGGCGGCAGTGCGTGCACCAGCGAGTGAAGCGCGCGGACCCGCTCCGACCGTCGCTCGCACTCTGTCATGACACAGTAAGAGTAACACTCACTTGAGCAGGTGGGCGAGCACAAGCCGCAACATGCGCAGGTTGTCAGGCGGCAGTGCGTGCACCAGCGAGTGAAGCGCGCGGACCCGCTCCGACCGTCGCTCGCACTCTGTCATGACACAGTAAGAGTAACACTCACTTGAGCAGGTGGGCGAGCACAAGCCGCAACATGCGCAGGTTGTCAGGCGGCAGTGCGTGCACCAGCGAGTGAAGCGCGCGGACCCGCTCCGACCGTCGCTCGCACTCTGTCATGACACAGTAAGAGTAACACTCACTTGAGCAGGTGGGCGAGCACAAGCCGCAACATGCGCAGGTTGTCAGGCGCAGTGCGTGCACCAGCGAGTGAAGCGCGCGGACCCGCTCCGACCGTCGCTCGCACTCTGTCATGACACAGTAAGAGTAACACTCACTTGAGCAGGTGGGCGAGCACAAGCCCCGCAACATGCGCAGGTTGTCAGGCGGCAGTGCGTGCACCAGCGAGTGAAGCGCGCGGACCCGCTCCGACCGTCGCTCGCACTCTGTCATGACACAGTAAGAGTAACACTCACTTGAGCAGGTGGGCGAGCACAAGCCGCAACATGCGCAGGTTGTCAGGCGGCAGTGCGTGCACCAGCGAGTGAAGCGCGCGGACCCGCTCCGACCGTCGCTCGCACTCTGTCATGACACAGTAAGAGTAACACTCACTTGAGCAGGTGGGCGAGCACAAGCCGCAACATGCGCAGGTTGTCAGGCGGCAGTGCGTGCACCAGCGAGTGAAGCGCGCGGACCCGCTCCGACCGTCGCTCGCACTCTGTCATGACACAGTAAGAGTAACACTCACTTGAGCAGGTGGGCGAGCACAAGCCGCAACATGCGCAGGTTGTCAGGCGGCAGTGCGTGCACCAGCGAGTGAAGCGCGCGGACCCGCTCCGACCGTCGCTCGCACTCTGTCATGACACAGTAAGAGTAACACTCACTTGAGCAGGTGGGCGAGCACAAGCCGCAACATGCGCAGGTTGTCAGGCGGCAGTGCGTGCACCAGCGAGTGAAGCGCGCGGACCCGCTCCGACCGTCGCTCGCACTCTGTCATGACACAGTAAGAGTAACACTCACTTGAGCAGGTGGGCGAGCACAAGCCGCAACATGCGCAGGTTGTCAGGCGGCAGTGCGTGCACCAGCGAGTGAAGCGCGCGGACCCGCTCCGACCGTCGCTCGCACTCTGTCATGACACAGTAAGAGTAACACTCACTTGAGCAGGTGGGCGAGCACAAGCCGCAACATGCGCAGGTTGTCAGGCGGCAGTGCGTGCACCAGCGAGTGAAGCGCGCGGACCCGCTCCGACCGTCGCTCGCACTCTGTCATGACACAGTAAGAGTAACACTCACTTGAGCAGGTGGGCGAGCACAAGCCGCAACATGCGCAGGTTGTCAGGCGGCAGTGCGTGCACCAGCGAGTGAAGCGCGCGGACCCGCTCCGACCGTCGCTCGCACTCTGTCATGACACAGTAAGAGTAACACTCACTTGAGCAGGTGGGCGAGCACAAGCCGCAACATGCGCAGGTTGTCAGGCGGCAGTGCGTGCACCAGCGAGTGAAGCGCGCGGACCCGCTCCGACCGTCGCTCGCACTCTGTCATGACACAGTAAGAGTAACACTCACTTGAGCAGGTGGGCGAGCACAAGCCGCAACATGCGCAGGTTGTCAGGCGGCAGTGCGTGCACCAGCGAGTGAAGCGCGCGGACCCGCTCCGACCGTCGCTCGCACTCTGTCATGACACAGTAAGAGTAACACTCACTTGAGCAGGTGGGCGAGCACAAGCCGCAACATGCGCAGGTTGTCAGGCGGCAGTGCGTGCACCAGCGAGTGAAGCGCGCGGACCCGCTCCGACCGTCGCTCGCACTCTGTCATGACACAGTAAGAGTAACACTCACTTGAGCAGGTGGGCGAGCACAAGCCGCAACATGCGCAGGTTGTCAGGCGGCAGTGCGTGCACCAGCGAGTGAAGCGCGCGGACCCGCTCCGACCGTCGCTCGCACTCTGTCATGACACAGTAAGAGTAACACTCACTTGAGCAGGTGGGCGAGCACAAGCCGCAACATGCGCAGGTTGTCAGGCGGCAGTGCGTGCACCAGCGAGTGAAGCGCGCGGACCCGCTCCGACCGTCGCTCGCACTCTGTCATGACACAGTAAGAGTAACACTCACTTGAGCAGGTGGGCGAGCACAAGCCGCAACATGCGCAGGTTGTCAGGCGGCAGTGCGTGCACCAGCGAGTGAAGCGCGCGGACCCGCTCCGACCGTCGCTCGCACTCTGTCATGACACAGTAAGAGTAACACTCACTTGAGCAGGTGGGCGAGCACAAGCCGCAACATGCGCAGGTTGTCAGGCGGCAGTGCGTGCACCAGCGAGTGAAGCGCGCGGACCCGCTCCGACCGTCGCTCGCACTCTGTCATGACACAGTAAGAGTAACACTCACTTGAGCAGGTGGGCGAGCACAAGCCGCAACATGCGCAGGTTGTCAGGCGGCAGTGCGTGCACCAGCGAGTGAAGCGCGCGGACCCGCTCCGACCGTCGCTCGCACTCTGTCATGACACAGTAAGAGTAACACTCACTTGAGCAGGTGGGCGAGCACAAGCCGCAACATGCGCAGGTTGTCAGGCGGCAGTGCGTGCACCAGCGAGTGAAGCGCGCGGACCCGCTCCGACCGTCGCTCGCACTCTGTCATGACACAGTAAGAGTAACACTCACTTGAGCAGGTGGGCGAGCACAAGCCGCAACATGCGCAGGTTGTCAGGCGGCAGTGCGTGCACCAGCGAGTGAAGCGCGCGGACCCGCTCCGACCGTCGCTCGCACTCTGTCATGACACAGTAAGAGTAACACTCACTTGAGCAGGTGGGCGAGCACAAGCCGCAACATGCGCAGGTTGTCAGGCGGCAGTGCGTGCACCAGCGAGTGAAGCGCGCGGACCCGCTCCGACCGTCGCTCGCACTCTGTCATGACACAGTAAGAGTAACACTCACTTGAGCAGGTGGGCGAGCACAAGCCGCAACATGCGCAGGTTGTCAGGCGGCAGTGCGTGCACCAGCGAGTGAAGCGCGCGGACCCGCTCCGACCGTCGCTCGCACTCTGTCATGACACAGTAAGAGTAACACTCACTTGAGCAGGTGGGCGAGCACAAGCCGCAACATGCGCAGGTTGTCAGGCGGCAGTGCGTGCACCAGCGAGTGAAGCGCGCGGACCCGCTCCGACCGTCGCTCGCACTCTGTCATGACACAGTAAGAGTAACACTCACTTGAGCAGGTGGGCGAGCACAAGCCGCAACATGCGCAGGTTGTCAGGCGGCAGTGCGTGCACCAGCGAGTGAAGCGCGCGGACCCGCTCCGACCGTCGCTCGCACTCTGTCATGACACAGTAAGAGTAACACTCACTTGAGCAGGTGGGCGAGCACAAGCCGCAACATGCGCAGGTTGTCAGGCGGCAGTGCGTGCACCAGCGAGTGAAGCGCGCGGACCCGCTCCGACCGTCGCTCGCACTCTGTCATGACACAGTAAGAGTAACACTCACTTGAGCAGGTGGGCGAGCACAAGCCGCAACATGCGCAGGTTGTCAGGCGGCAGTGCGTGCACCAGCGAGTGAAGCGCGCGGACCCGCTCCGACCGTCGCTCGCACTCTGTCATGACACAGTAAGAGTAACACTCACTTGAGCAGGTGGGCGAGCACAAGCCGCAACATGCGCAGGTTGTCAGGCGGCAGTGCGTGCACCAGCGAGTGAAGCGCGCGGACCCGCTCCGACCGTCGCTCGCACTCTGTCATGACACAGTAAGAGTAACACTCACTTGAGCAGGTGGGCGAGCACAAGCCGCAACATGCGCAGGTTGTCAGGCGGCAGTGCGTGCACCAGCGAGTGAAGCGCGCGGACCCGCTCCGACCGTCGCTCGCACTCTGTCATGACACAGTAAGAGTAACACTCACTTGAGCAGGTGGGCGAGCACAAGCCGCAACATGCGCAGGTTGTCAGGCGGCAGTGCGTGCACCAGCGAGTGAAGCGCGCGGACCCGCTCCGACCGTCGCTCGCACTCTGTCATGACACAGTAAGAGTAACACTCACTTGAGCAGGTGGGCGAGCACAAGCCGCAACATGCGCAGGTTGTCAGGCGGCAGTGCGTGCACCAGCGAGTGAAGCGCGCGGACCCGCTCCGACCGTCGCTCGCACTCTGTCATGACACAGTAAGAGTAACACTCACTTGAGCAGGTGGGCGAGCACAAGCCGCAACATGCGCAGGTTGTCAGGCGGCAGTGCGTGCACCAGCGAGTGAAGCGCGCGGACCCGCTCCGACCGTCGCTCGCACTCTGTCATGACACAGTAAGAGTAACACTCACTTGAGCAGGTGGGCGAGCACAAGCCGCAACATGCGCAGGTTGTCAGGCGGCAGTGCGTGCACCAGCGAGTGAAGCGCGCGGACCCGCTCCGACCGTCGCTCGCACTCTGTCATGACACAGTAAGAGTAACACTCACTTGAGCAGGTGGGCGAGCACAAGCCGCAACATGCGCAGGTTGTCAGGCGGCAGTGCGTGCACCAGCGAGTGAAGCGCGCGGACCCGCTCCGACCGTCGCTCGCACTCTGTCATGACACAGTAAGAGTAACACTCACTTGAGCAGGTGGGCGAGCACAAGCCGCAACATGCGCAGGTTGTCAGGCGGCAGTGCGTGCACCAGCGAGTGAAGCGCGCGGACCCGCTCCGACCGTCGCTCGCACTCTGTCATGACACAGTAAGAGTAACACTCACTTGAGCAGGTGGGCGAGCACAAGCCGCAACATGCGCAGGTTGTCAGGCGGCAGTGCGTGCACCAGCGAGTGAAGCGCGCGGACCCGCTCCGACCGTCGCTCGCACTCTGTCATGACACAGTAAGAGTAACACTCACTTGAGCAGGTGGGCGAGCACAAGCCGCAACATGCGCAGGTTGTCAGGCGGCAGTGCGTGCACCAGCGAGTGAAGCGCGCGGACCCGCTCCGACCGTCGCTCGCACTCTGTCATGACACAGTAAGAGTAACACTCACTTGAGCAGGTGGGCGAGCACAAGCCGCAACATGCGCAGGTTGTCAGGCGGCAGTGCGTGCACCAGCGAGTGAAGCGCGCGGACCCGCTCCGACCGTCGCTCGCACTCTGTCATGACACAGTAAGAGTAACACTCACTTGAGCAGGTGGGCGAGCACAAGCCGCAACATGCGCAGGTTGTCAGGCGGCAGTGCGTGCACCAGCGAGTGAAGCGCGCGGACCCGCTCCGACCGTCGCTCGCACTCTGTCATGACACAGTAAGAGTAACACTCACTTGAGCAGGTGGGCGAGCACAAGCCGCAACATGCGCAGGTTGTCAGGCGGCAGTGCGTGCACCAGCGAGTGAAGCGCGCGGACCCGCTCCGACCGTCGCTCGCACTCTGTCATGACACAGTAAGAGTAACACTCACTTGAGCAGGTGGGCGAGCACAAGCCGCAACATGCGCAGGTTGTCAGGCGGCAGTGCGTGCACCAGCGAGTGAAGCGCGCGGACCCGCTCCGACCGTCGCTCGCACTCTGTCATGACACAGTAAGAGTAACACTCACTTGAGCAGGTGGGCGAGCACAAGCCGCAACATGCGCAGGTTGTCAGGCGGCAGTGCGTGCACCAGCGAGTGAAGCGCGCGGACCCGCTCCGACCGTCGCTCGCACTCTGTCATGACACAGTAAGAGTAACACTCACTTGAGCAGGTGGGCGAGCACAAGCCGCAACATGCGCAGGTTGTCAGGCGGCAGTGCGTGCACCAGCGAGTGAAGCGCGCGGACCCGCTCCGACCGTCGCTCGCACTCTGTCATGACACAGTAAGAGTAACACTCACTTGAGCAGGTGGGCGAGCACAAGCCGCAACATGCGCAGGTTGTCAGGCGGCAGTGCGTGCACCAGCGAGTGAAGCGCGCGGACCCGCTCCGACCGTCGCTCGCACTCTGTCATGACACAGTAAGAGTAACACTCACTTGAGCAGGTGGGCGAGCACAAGCCGCAACATGCGCAGGTTGTCAGGCGGCAGTGCGTGCACCAGCGAGTGAAGCGCGCGGACCCGCTCCGACCGTCGCTCGCACTCTGTCATGACACAGTAAGAGTAACACTCACTTGAGCAGGTGGGCGAGCACAAGCCGCAACATGCGCAGGTTGTCAGGCGGCAGTGCGTGCACCAGCGAGTGAAGCGCGCGGACCCGCTCCGACCGTCGCTCGCACTCTGTCATGACACAGTAAGAGTAACACTCACTTGAGCAGGTGGGCGAGCACAAGCCGCAACATGCGCAGGTTGTCAGGCGGCAGTGCGTGCACCAGCGAGTGAAGCGCGCGGACCCGCTCCGACCGTCGCTCGCACTCTGTCATGACACAGTAAGAGTAACACTCACTTGAGCAGGTGGGCGAGCACAAGCCGCAACATGCGCAGGTTGTCAGGCGGCAGTGCGTGCACCAGCGAGTGAAGCGCGCGGACCCGCTCCGACCGTCGCTCGCACTCTGTCATGACACAGTAAGAGTAACACTCACTTGAGCAGGTGGGCGAGCACAAGCCGCAACATGCGCAGGTTGTCAGGCGGCAGTGCGTGCACCAGCGAGTGAAGCGCGCGGACCCGCTCCGACCGTCGCTCGCACTCTGTCATGACACAGTAAGAGTAACACTCACTTGAGCAGGTGGGCGAGCACAAGCCGCAACATGCGCAGGTTGTCAGGCGGCAGTGCGTGCACCAGCGAGTGAAGCGCGCGGACCCGCTCCGACCGTCGCTCGCACTCTGTCATGACACAGTAAGAGTAACACTCACTTGAGCAGGTGGGCGAGCACAAGCCGCAACATGCGCAGGTTGTCAGGCGGCAGTGCGTGCACCAGCGAGTGAAGCGCGCGGACCCGCTCCGACCGTCGCTCGCACTCTGTCATGACACAGTAAGAGTAACACTCACTTGAGCAGGTGGGCGAGCACAAGCCGCAACATGCGCAGGTTGTCAGGCGGCAGTGCGTGCACCAGCGAGTGAAGCGCGCGGACCCGCTCCGACCGTCGCTCGCACTCTGTCATGACACAGTAAGAGTAACACTCACTTGAGCAGGTGGGCGAGCACAAGCCGCAACATGCGCAGGTTGTCAGGCGGCAGTGCGTGCACCAGCGAGTGAAGCGCGCGGACCCGCTCCGACCGTCGCTCGCACTCTGTCATGACACAGTAAGAGTAACACTCACTTGAGCAGGTGGGCGAGCACAAGCCGCAACATGCGCAGGTTGTCAGGCGGCAGTGCGTGCACCAGCGAGTGAAGCGCGCGGACCCGCTCCGACCGTCGCTCGCACTCTGTCATGACACAGTAAGAGTAACACTCACTTGAGCAGGTGGGCGAGCACAAGCCGCAACATGCGCAGGTTGTCAGGCGGCAGTGCGTGCACCAGCGAGTGAAGCGCGCGGACCCGCTCCGACCGTCGCTCGCACTCTGTCATGACACAGTAAGAGTAACACTCACTTGAGCAGGTGGGCGAGCACAAGCCGCAACATGCGCAGGTTGTCAGGCGGCAGTGCGTGCACCAGCGAGTGAAGCGCGCGGACCCGCTCCGACCGTCGCTCGCACTCTGTCATGACACAGTAAGAGTAACACTCACTTGAGCAGGTGGGCGAGCACAAGCCGCAACATGCGCAGGTTGTCAGGCGGCAGTGCGTGCACCAGCGAGTGAAGCGCGCGGACCCGCTCCGACCGTCGCTCGCACTCTGTCATGACACAGTAAGAGTAACACTCACTTGAGCAGGTGGGCGAGCACAAGCCGCAACATGCGCAGGTTGTCAGGCGGCAGTGCGTGCACCAGCGAGTGAAGCGCGCGGACCCGCTCCGACCGTCGCTCGCACTCTGTCATGACACAGTAAGAGTAACACTCACTTGAGCAGGTGGGCGAGCACAAGCCGCAACATGCGCAGGTTGTCAGGCGGCAGTGCGTGCACCAGCGAGTGAAGCGCGCGGACCCGCTCCGACCGTCGCTCGCACTCTGTCATGACACAGTAAGAGTAACACTCACTTGAGCAGGTGGGCGAGCACAAGCCGCAACATGCGCAGGTTGTCAGGCGGCAGTGCGTGCACCAGCGAGTGAAGCGCGCGGACCCGCTCCGACCGTCGCTCGCACTCTGTCATGACACAGTAAGAGTAACACTCACTTGAGCAGGTGGGCGAGCACAAGCCGCAACATGCGCAGGTTGTCAGGCGGCAGTGCGTGCACCAGCGAGTGAAGCGCGCGGACCCGCTCCGACCGTCGCTCGCACTCTGTCATGACACAGTAAGAGTAACACTCACTTGAGCAGGTGGGCGAGCACAAGCCGCAACATGCGCAGGTTGTCAGGCGGCAGTGCGTGCACCAGCGAGTGAAGCGCGCGGACCCGCTCCGACCGTCGCTCGCACTCTGTCATGACACAGTAAGAGTAACACTCACTTGAGCAGGTGGGCGAGCACAAGCCGCAACATGCGCAGGTTGTCAGGCGGCAGTGCGTGCACCAGCGAGTGAAGCGCGCGGACCCGCTCCGACCGTTGCTCGCACTCTGTCATGACACAGTAAGAGTAACACTCACTTGAGCAGGTGGGCGAGCACAAGCCGCAACATGCGCAGGTTGTCAGGCGGCAGTGCGTGCACCAGCGAGTGAAGCGCGCGGACCCGCTCCGACCGTCGCTCGCACTCTGTCATGACACAGTAAGAGTAACACTCACTTGAGCAGGTGGGCGAGCACAAGCCGCAACATGCGCAGGTTGTCAGGCGGCAGTGCGTGCACCAGCGAGTGAAGCGCGCGGACCCGCTCCGACCGTCGCTCGCACTCTGTCATGACACAGTAAGAGTAACACTCACTTGAGCAGGTGGGCGAGCACAAGCCGCAACATGCGCAGGTTGTCAGGCGGCAGTGCGTGCACCAGCGAGTGAAGCGCGCGGACCCGCTCCGACCGTCGCTCGCACTCTGTCATGACACAGTAAGAGTAACACTCACTTGAGCAGGTGGGCGAGCACAAGCCGCAACATGCGCAGGTTGTCAGGCGGCAGTGCGTGCACCAGCGAGTGAAGCGCGCGGACCCGCTCCGACCGTCGCTCGCACTCTGTCATGACACAGTAAGAGTAACACTCACTTGAGCAGGTGGGCGAGCACAAGCCGCAACATGCGCAGGTTGTCAGGCGGCAGTGCGTGCACCAGCGAGTGAAGCGCGCGGACCCGCTCCGACCGTCGCTCGCACTCTGTCATGACACAGTAAGAGTAACACTCACTTGAGCAGGTGGGCGAGCACAAGCCGCAACATGCGCAGGTTGTCAGGCGGCAGTGCGTGCACCAGCGAGTGAAGCGCGCGGACCCGCTCCGACCGTCGCTCGCACTCTGTCATGACACAGTAAGAGTAACACTCACTTGAGCAGGTGGGCGAGCACAAGCCGCAACATGCGCAGGTTGTCAGGCGGCAGTGCGTGCACCAGCGAGTGAAGCGCGCGGACCCGCTCCGACCGTCGCTCGCACTCTGTCATGACACAGTAAGAGTAACACTCACTTGAGCAGGTGGGCGAGCACAAGCCGCAACATGCGCAGGTTGTCAGGCGGCAGTGCGTGCACCAGCGAGTGAAGCGCGCGGACCCGCTCCGACCGTCGCTCGCACTCTGTCATGACACAGTAAGAGTAACACTCACTTGAGCAGGTGGGCGAGCACAAGCCGCAACATGCGCAGGTTGTCAGGCGGCAGTGCGTGCACCAGCGAGTGAAGCGCGCGGACCCGCTCCGACCGTCGCTCGCACTCTGTCATGACACAGTAAGAGTAACACTCACTTGAGCAGGTGGGCGAGCACAAGCCGCAACATGCGCAGGTTGTCAGGCGGCAGTGCGTGCACCAGCGAGTGAAGCGCGCGGACCCGCTCCGACCGTCGCTCGCACTCTGTCATGACACAGTAAGAGTAACACTCACTTGAGCAGGTGGGCGAGCACAAGCCGCAACATGCGCAGGTTGTCAGGCGGCAGTGCGTGCACCAGCGAGTGAAGCGCGCGGACCCGCTCCGACCGTCGCTCGCACTCTGTCATGACACAGTAAGAGTAACACTCACTTGAGCAGGTGGGCGAGCACAAGCCGCAACATGCGCAGGTTGTCAGGCGGCAGTGCGTGCACCAGCGAGTGAAGCGCGCGGACCCGCTCCGACCGTCGCTCGCACTCTGTCATGACACAGTAAGAGTAACACTCACTTGAGCAGGTGGGCGAGCACAAGCCGCAACATGCGCAGGTTGTCAGGCGGCAGTGCGTGCACCAGCGAGTGAAGCGCGCGGACCCGCTCCGACCGTCGCTCGCACTCTGTCATGACACAGTAAGAGTAACACTCACTTGAGCAGGTGGGCGAGCACAAGCCGCAACATGCGCAGGTTGTCAGGCGGCAGTGCGTGCACCAGCGAGTGAAGCGCGCGGACCCGCTCCGACCGTCGCTCGCACTCTGTCATGACACAGTAAGAGTAACACTCACTTGAGCAGGTGGGCGAGCACAAGCCGCAACATGCGCAGGTTGTCAGGCGGCAGTGCGTGCACCAGCGAGTGAAGCGCGCGGACCCGCTCCGACCGTCGCTCGCACTCTGTCATGACACAGTAAGAGTAACACTCACTTGAGCAGGTGGGCGAGCACAAGCCGCAACATGCGCAGGTTGTCAGGCGGCAGTGCGTGCACCAGCGAGTGAAGCGCGCGGACCCGCTCCGACCGTCGCTCGCACTCTGTCATGACACAGTAAGAGTAACACTCACTTGAGCAGGTGGGCGAGCACAAGCCGCAACATGCGCAGGTTGTCAGGCGGCAGTGCGTGCACCAGCGAGTGAAGCGCGCGGACCCGCTCCGACCGTCGCTCGCACTCTGTCATGACACAGTAAGAGTAACACTCACTTGAGCAGGTGGGCGAGCACAAGCCGCAACATGCGCAGGTTGTCAGGCGGCAGTGCGTGCACCAGCGAGTGAAGCGCGCGGACCCGCTCCGACTGTCGCTCGCACTCTGTCATGACACAGTAAGAGTAACACTCACTTGAGCAGGTGGGCGAGCACAAGCCGCAACATGCGCAGGTTGTCAGGCGGCAGTGCGTGCACCAGCGAGTGAAGCGCGCGGACCCGCTCCGACCGTCGCTCGCACTCTGTCATGACACAGTAAGAGTAACACTCACTTGAGCAGGTGGGCGAGCACAAGCCGCAACATGCGCAGGTTGTCAGGCGGCAGTGCGTGTACCAGCGAGTGAAGCGCGCGGACCCGCTCCGACCGTCGCTCGCACTCTGTCATACAATACACAGCCCGTTCATTACAATGAATGATGCAGCAAGGTGTCCAAGCTGATGTAATTTACACCGACTTCAGTAAGGCATTCGACCGAATACGGCATGACATCCTTCTTAATAAGCTCTATAATATTGGTATCAGCGGTGACTTGTTAAGATGGTTTTCCTCCTATATTCATAATCGCACTCAAGCTGTTGTTGTCAGTAATTATATATCAGGGTGGGTACCCATATCGAGTGGCGTTCCTCAGGGTTCCTTGCTTGGCCCTCTATTGTTCGCAATATTTTTATATGATGTTGATACTTGCTTACGTACCGCCAAAATATTGTGCTTTGCTGACGATATCAAAATTTACAACAAGGTATCGTCACTAGATGATGCAATAGCTCTACAAGAAGACCTACACCGATTGCAAAATTATTGTGACGATCATAGCCTAGAGCTAAACCCATCAAAATGTAGCGTAATGACATTCACGCGTAAGCGGCATCCTATAATTTTCAATTACCAGTTGAAATGTGAGAATGTGCAGAGAAGTAGTACAATACGAGACCTTGGTGTTTTACTTGATTCGAAACTATTATTTGACCAACATATAAATTTAACTATATCTAAAGCTATGAAAGCCCTTGGATTTATTATAAGAAGCTCGCGTGATTTACGTCAAGTCAAGACACTGAAGATATTGTACTGCACCTTCGTTCGTGGTCACTTAGAATATGCCTCTCAAATCTGGAATCCTTTGTATTCTACATATATTTCTCGAATAGAAAATATTCAAAAAAAATTCTTACGCTTTCTATGCTACCGTACTAACGACAGATACAATTCAAAGTCTTACGAACAGCATTGTAAAAAGCAACATTTACTACCGCTTGAGAAACGACGTATGATCTCTGACATTGCTTTCCTCTTGAAAATAGCTCAAAATAAGGTTGATTGTCCAGATCTTCTTTCGACAATTTCATTGAGAACTTCGTCAACTGCACTACGCTATAGCCGTTTATTGTATATACCTCAATCATCTACTAACTACTGGAGCAATAGTTATATCTTGCGAGCTAGCACCACCTGTAATAAACTAAGCAGTGAAATAATTAATTTGGATATTTTTAATACATCTGTCAAAGCAATGAAACAATGTATCATGAAAACGTTTTTTTAATCCTAACCTGTGAACATCAAGTGTGCTTATTATTAGATTATAATTTTACATGTTTACTCTTTATAATTTTGCTTCTTACTACTTCTATTGTTTATTAGTGCATATCTGTGATTAGCTCTAAGTTTCTATTGTATTTTTATTTTGTGTAAATAGCTGTTGATATTCCTTGAAATAAATAAATAAATAAATGATATTACATTATAAATAGGTACCCTGAATACAAAATTTTCGAGAAAGCTCATGGTCGCTCAGAGGGCTTTGCTCGGAGTTTTCCTGCGGGATCGAATCAGAAATGAGGAGATTCGTAGGAGAACGTTGTGGGAGAATGTTAAATATCCCCCGTGGTATACTTCATCTCTAATCAGAATGATTAAAGAAAAATTCAAATTATTTAGAAAGTTCAAAGTCTATGGAAACAAATCAGACGAAGCCTCTTTCAGAGTTCTCAGAGAACGTGTTGATGCAACTGAAAGGGAATGTTATGATAATTATATGAACAACATTGAGCAATCCATATGTACTAATCCCAAAAAATTTTTTTCATACGTCCTAGATAGGCGTAAGCGTGGTACCATTCCATCCATAATGACATTTGAAGACAAAAGTTGTACTAAAGGAGATGATATTAGTGAGCTGTTCTCAGACTATTTTTATACTACTTTTTTATCCAGCTTATCGCCTAGCTCTCAAATGCCTCCACCATCATCAAATCCGGCCTTTGAATAGGGGAACCTAGAAGTCAGTTGCAAACAAGTATATGAACTCCTTAAGTCATTAGATCTGAAAAAATCTTCAGGACCTGGCCATTTACCAGCTAAATTTATCGTGGCATGTGCCTTCGAGCTGTCATTACCAATATCATTATTGTTTAAGCGATCCTTCAACGAAGGTCTGGTTCCCCTCAAATGGAAAACTGCTTATGTCTCTCCAATACATAAAAAAGGTTCCAGGGAAAATGTAGAAAATTACAGGCCAATATCCAAACTTAGCTTATTTGCAAAAGTTCTTGAGAGACTTGTGTTCACGCAAGTTTACAAAACATTTAGTTCGGCTTTTGATCAATGTCAACATGGATTTTTAAAAGCACGCTCTACCGTCACAAACTTAGCAGTGCTAAATGACTACATATCTGAACAAATGGTGCAGGGTAATCAAGTTGATGTTATATACATGGACTATACGAAAGCATTCGACCGAATTGACCATTGTATTCTTCTCAAAAAGCTTACAGCACTTGGTATCCGTGACGATTTATACAATTGGTTTAAATCTTATCTCTCTGATAGAAAACAGGCTGTTGTTCTCAATGGCTACTGCTCTTCTTGGAAAAATATACCTTCTGGGGTCCCTCAAGGATCATTACTAGGACCTCTGCTTTTTATAATTTTCATAAATGACATCGGACGAATCATTAAAAATTCGAATTACCTTTTGTTTGCAGATGATATGAAAATTTTTGGTACAGCAAATAATAAGACAGATGCATTACGCATTCAAGAAGATTTGTATAGACTGGATGACTATTGTACCGTGTACAAATTAGACCTAAATGTATCCAAATGTTTCTACATGCATTACACTACTAAGCCTACCCCTTTCCCTCATACGTATATTTTAAAACAGGAACCTCTATCTGCGGTAAACGAAACAAGAGATCTAGGTGTTTTCCGTGATAGCAAAATAACTTTCGTACCACATATTGATCAGGCTATCATTAAAGCGTCTAAAGCACTAGGTTTCATAATACGTACAGCCAAACCTTTCAAAAGTATGAAAACATTAAAAATTCTCTACTGTTCTTTCGTTCGCAGCCATCTTGAATATGGTTCACAAATTTGGAACCCAATGTATGCTGAACACATTAATCGAATTGAAAGGGTTCAGCAGAAGTTTACACGATATCTAGGCTTTAAGTTTAAAATACCTAATGTAAGCTATGAAGAACGCTGCAAGCGCTTCCACCTTCTACCACTTAAAGCTCGTAGAGATATTTCTGATATAGTCACCTTAATCAAAATACTAAGAAGTATGATTGACTGTTCTATATTACTGACCAAAGTCTGTCTGGCAGCCCCTAGTAGAATGTTCAGACAACAGCATATCTTTGCTGTACCATTCTGTCGCACAAATTATAGAAGGAACACATTTATTTTAAGAGCTATGCAGTCATTCAATCATTTTTGTGACACGGATAATATTGATCTCTTTAACTCCAGTATTAATTCAATTAGAGCCCATTTGGTAAAACAATTTAGCAGTGATTAACAAATTAACATTAGGAATGAAATTACTCTTTTTTGATCATGCTCTCAACTGGCGATAGGAGTGCGAGAAGATTTTATTTAATAATTTTATGAAGTTTTATTTAATAATTTTTAATTATACTTGAGTTGTTTGTTTGTAATTAATATGTTACATTTAATAATATTATACTTGTTCCTACGTACATGTGGAAGCCTATTATTAGCTCGAACGAATTATGTTTGTTAATTATTTTAATGTATGTAAAACCAGCTGTTGGCTTTCTTAAAAATATTAAATAAAAAAAAAAAATAAAAAAAAAAAGTGCTGACCCTTGCGACCTTCACCCTACCATGTACATGATACTCACTGGCAGCGGCGAGGAACTGGCGATGCAGGCGGTACGTGAGCAGCGGCTCTGGCAGCTCCCGCAGGTACGCCTTGAGCGCCGACGTCAGCGTGCGACTCTCCCAGTCGGGCGGCGACAGCGACGGCAGCCGGCCCGCGCGGCCCAGGGCCACCAGCCGCGACACCTTCGACGACACCCCGGCCACCCTGCAGCCACACCAGACAATCAAACCTTCAGGTAATGTCAGAAGGCCACACAACGATATCTGAATGATCGCCTTTCACTGGCCGCATACTTGTCATGGACGGACGGAAGTAAGAGACGAGACTAAGCATTACGGAAGATTAAGTATTTCGTATTAACGTATATTCATACAATGTATTATTTATTTACTTTAAACAAAAATACACAGCATTTAGTTCGCGTGAAAATGTCGACGTTAATGAATCGGGCCAACTAAATAATTATTTCGCGGTATTTTTTTTTTTATACAAGAGGGTGGCAACCGGCAAAAGGCTCGCGGGATGGGGAGTGGTGAGGCAACCGCCCACAAACATCCGCAACAACAGGTGTTAAGACATGCGTTGCAGGGTTTTAAGATGGGAGTACGCTCTTTTCTTGAAGGTGATTCGTAGTTGTAACGGTTCCGAAAAACAGCAATTTACTCCACAAAGTGGCTGTGCAAGCGCGCAGATGTGGAATGCCAACGTGATGCGGGTGATATTTTGCATTTTGACTTCGGCCGCTGGAATCAACTCGAACAGCTCCAATGAGCACTGCCCATGATGATGATAAATGCGGCCAGGCAATCGAAGATGACTTGATTGTCGATGATTCGAGCCGCTGTTCGTTGTATGCGGTCAAATGGAAGAAGCTTAAAGGAAATGGTCTCGAATCGAGGGGATACGACAAAGGGAGAATTTTAAGCGGTGAACGCACAAACTTGTGTCTTCTTGGGGTTGAATTGGACTAAATTTTGTCGGCCCCATCCCGAGACTTTCCAATGCATAATCTGTTCCGGTTCTCGTCGACGCTATTCCGGGACATATTGTAGGAAGTATACCCTGTGCTGCCTGCATAGCAATGAATACTGTTGATTTGTAGCATATCATTGATATGCAGAACAAACAGTGTAGGGGATAGCACGCAGCCTTGCGGCACACCAGCGTTTATGGGTTTTAAGTCGGAGCATGCACCTTTAATAACAACCTGGATACTCCGATCGGCCAAAAAGATAGGGCCCATTTGCACAACCTCTTGGGAAGCAAATACGATGACAGTTTCGCTATAAGCGCTTTATGCCACACCCAATTGAAGGCCTTAATAATTAATTAATTAACGTAATATTTATGCCGCTTCGCATGTGCGTTCGTAATTACAGTTCAATAATAAAAAAAGAAATAACAGATCATTTTTATACCATTACAAAATTAAAATAAATTGGGTGAAATGAACATTTGTTGTAGAACCTTAATCGGAAAGTTAACAGCCGTTCCCAATATACTACCTACACATAGGGATAAATTACTACCTTCTACTGTCAGTAATTAGCTGTCAATAATCTGAAGCTGTCCCAATATACCCGATAAGTCATCCTTATCGCCTTATATTGGGACGCGAGAATTGAAATGTCGCTGGTAAGCTATACGTCCTCCTATTGACAAACAGCGTGTACGCATAACGTGAGTTACGCTCGATAAGTTTATTGGGGCAGAAAAGTCAACGATACATACGATTTTTATCTCAAGTAGGCCACCGGAACGGAGATGACTGAGTATTGGGAATGGCCGTAAGACTATTCCGTCTGATATGAGCCCGGGATTACGTGAATTATGAGTTAATACCTGCTAAAGACATTGGCGTTGGTGAGGTACTTGATCCTCGTCCAATGAGATGCCGCGATATTTAGCCTGAATCTCTAAAGATAGGGCCACCGGGTGTACCTTACATTCGTATTCATACATATTATCCAAATGTTTTGAATTTTCTATAGTGTTGTTGATTCCGCTAATATTTGTCTTTAAATAATTTGACACGTGTTTCTCCTCTATACGAGGCATCCTCAGGACGTGTTGACACGCCAAAAACCTGGCACGAGACTGAGGACGTGTGGAATTGTTTAAAGACAAATGTTGAATTAACACTAAAGAAAACTCAAATCCGGATAATAGTGGATTTCCGCAAAGTAACGCTTACTTTAATAAAAAAAAGAAGTGTGGCACTCGGGGACTGCCGCGGTAAAGCTATTGCATAGCATTTTTTTATCAACTTATGCAATTATAATTATTTATTTTATTTATGCAGTTTTTTTTTTTTTTTTTGATAAAATTAATTAAAAAAAGCAAACGGGAAATGAGTAAAATTTAACTTGCAAGATTAATGATAATAAAAATGAAAAAAAAGGGGTAAAAAAAAAAGAAATTAAAAAAAATTAAGACGTACCCCTCGGCTCGAACCTTCTGCGACCTTCTGCACCAAAAATCATACGTGATAACCGTTACGAAATATCTATATACATCTAGTAAGTAAGTGTTAGGTTATTTTCGTTACGGAATTTCTGGATTCGGTCCCCACGCTCAAGGCCCGCGACAGAAGCTATGCAATAGCTTAAGAAAATCATGCATATTGTTATTTCCAACCTGTACAAGCCCTGCTCCTCCAGCCCCCGCGCCTCCAGCGTGTCGACGAGGCGGCGGACGAACGCGAAGCCCGCGTCGTCGAGCCCCCACAGGTCGGCGGGGCGTGGTGCGTCTCGGTCGCGGGGAGGGTCGCGTGCGGGCGGCAGCGGGTCCAGCGCCCGCAGCCAGGCGGCGCGGTCGCGGTCGCCAAGTGCTTGCAGTGTGAGTGGCGTCCGCTCGCGCTCGGCCGGCACGGCCTCCCAACAGAAGCGACGCTCCACGCTGGCGTCTGCGGCGCGCGCGCCCGCAACCGGCACGCTCTCGCACGCACCCACCTACAGACGAGCGTACGGGTCACCTGGTGTTAAGCGATCACCGCCGTCCACATCATCTTGCAACACCAGAGGAATCACAAGAGCGTTGCCGGCCTTTAAGGAAGATGTACGCGCTTTTTGTGAAGGTACCCATGTCGTATCGTCCCGGAAACACCGCACAAGGAAGCTCATTCCACAGCTCAGTAGTACGAGGAAGAATGCTCGTTGAAAACCGCACTGTGGAAGACCGCGACACATCCAGATGGTGGGGATAGTATCCTAACTTGTGGCGTGTCGTACGAAGGTGGAATCATTTAAGGTATGTTCCGATATGCACTGCGAGCACTATAAAAAATTCGTTATGGACTGCAAATATACAGCCGCAGTGCCGTAGAGAAATATATGACGTCATAAATCGCCGTCATATTCTACTGTGAGCAATGTTTTCGAGGTAAGGTACTCGCAGTAGTTCTTTGATCACACGATCAGTCAAAACCACTCGAGTGCCTAACGTTTTATAAACAATACCTACAATTTAATCCCAAATATTTTTAATTGGACAGTACTCGAACAACAGTTTTTTTTTAATGAACTAGAGAACTTTAATACACTCATTTGAATACTGCGTCAAAAAATGCAGCTGACAGTATACGGGATTGCGTTCCGTTTTAAATAGTAACCAATATAACTGGCTATAAAGCAACGGCTTCATAGTATACTAAATTGACGTCATACTGTACAGTGGTCGCAGTGCATATCGGAACATACTCTTAATTTATTCAAATTAAAATATTTTTATTCAAAATAGGATTCAAAATCACTTATTGAACGTCAAAAACTACCACCCATTCAAAAAAGACTGCCTCAGACCTGAGAAGAATACCAAACTCAGCGTGCTTTTTTTATACATAAAAATATGAATTACAATATGATATCGTACAATAAACATTTATAATTAAAGAGCCTGAGGGTTTTCGCTTCATCCTCAGTCCGTGGTGTCATTAAGAAAATCGTTTATACTATAGTAACGCACACAAACGTTTTTTAAAAATTCTTTTAAATTTCGTAACACATTTGTTTTGTACATTTTCTGGGATCATCGCCCAACAAAAGACTTACCTACTAACTCGACCCAACCGAGTAGTAGGCGTAACAAGTTTATGTTTGTTCCTCGTAAATTATAATTATATAAAAAAAAAAACACAAGGTGGTATTGTTTGCAGATGACACTTCACTTATATTCAAAGTGAAACGAAGCCAAGTTTTGTATGACGAAGTAAACAATGCTCTATCTGACATCGTGTACTGGTTTAGCGCCAATAACTAATATATTAAATTCACCGCGCCAAATGTCAAAAATGTAGATGCGTATATTTTATTAAATGGAGAGGTGGTAAAACTAGTGGAATCTGCTATATTTCTTGGCATTACTCTTGATTCCAAATTGCAGTGGGGCCCCCATATTGAAGGATTGGCGAATAGACTTAGTTCTGCAGCATATGCGGTTAAGAAAATTAGACGGTTAACTAACATAGATACGGCGAGATTAGTATATTTTAGTTATTTTCATAGTATTATGTCCTATGGTATATTGTTATGGGGCAGTGCGGCCGATATTAATACTATATTTGTGCTGCAGAAGAGGGCTATTCGCGCGATTTATAACCTAGGTCCTAAAGAATCATTAAGAGAAAAATTTATAGAAATAAACATTTTGACTGTTGCTTCTCAATACATTTTTGAAAATGTTTTGTATGTTCCTAAGCACATTGAGGAATTTTCTAGAAACTGTGACATTCATAATGTTAACATGAGGAACAAACATAAACTTGTTGTGCCTACTACTCGGTTGGGTTGAGTTAGTAAGTCTTTTGTTGGGCGATGTATATGCTTCTACAATATGATCCCAGAAAATGTACAAAACAAATGTGTTACGAAATTTAAAAGAATTGTTAAAAAACGTTTGTGTGGGAAAGGTAATTAAGGCATAAACGATTTTCTTAATGACACCACGGACTGGGAATAAAGCGAACACCCTCAGGCTCTTTAATTATAAATGTTTATTGTACGATATTACATTGTAATCCATATTTTATATTAAAAAAAAAAGCCCGCTGAGTTTCTTGCGCCCATTCTTCTCAGGTCTGAGGCAGTCTCTTTTGAATGGGTGGTAGATTTTGACGTTCAATAAGTGATTTTAAATCCTATTTTGAATAAAAATATTTGAATTTGAATATAGTATAATAATTTAAATAAAACGACCCCTATGGCTCAATGGTTTGTTTTCGAGTCATGGATCTTTATTAGTATTTATGTATGTTTTAGTAAGTATATTGTATTAAATATATCGTTGTCTTGTACCCATAGTGCAGGCTATGCCTAGTTTGGGGCAAGATAATTTGTGTAAGATTGTAAATTTTTATTATTTATTAATACAGAAGGTGAACGACTTGCCCAAATATGTTGCTCGCATAACACGGCATCGGGAAATTAAATTTGTTGACACTTGTCAAAACCGTGTCCGAATAACGAATAATCCGTGTAAAGTGCGTCATAGTTCCTGGAAGTTTAATGCGGTATCAAAGATGAACAAAAATACCGACGAAGTGATGTACCACCACTACCAACATACATACCACACTGTACAATTGTACAACAACGGTGCCTACTTCTGCCGTGAAGCAGTAATGTGTAAATATTACTGTGTTTCGGTCTGTAGGGCGCCGTAGCTAGTGAAATTACTTGGCAAATGAGACTTAACATCTTACGTCTCAAGGTGACGTGCGCAATTGTATGCCGCTCACAATTTTTGGGTTTTTCAAGAATCCTGAATGGCACTGCATTGTAATGGGGAGGGCGTATCAATTACCATCACTTGAAAGTCCTGCTCTTCTCGTCCCTTATTTTTATAAAAAAAAAATTGTGAGTGATTGGATGTGCATATTGTTTAACTATACCCTTCTCATTCCTAAGGAACTATCTTATAGGCCCGTAGAGTATGCGTGGGTAGTAAAGAGCTTGCACCAACACAATCTAATGTAATGTTAATGTGTGTATGTGTGAGTGTACACTCACAGACTTGGGGTTGATCTGGTTGTAGGGCAGCATGCGTAGGGTTCGCGAAGTCCGCTCGTAGCTGCAGTACTGCTTGCTCCACGTCGTGCCGAAAGCCTCTGTGTGTGTACAATAGTTATTTTCACCTCTCCAGCACGAAAGGGCGCTATTACTACGTGAAAAATCGCTTTTTGCTGCGAGCGTCAGGCAAAGTTATTTAAATTTCGAATCGTGACATACATCCGGAAATTACTCCGCGTTAAAAAAATAAACAATGCGATCCGGTGCGTTCCGAAACTCTTTAGCCTAGTGTATTATCTCATTGTCACAAAAATCAATTTAATTGTTTCTCTTACCTATAAAAAACAAACATTTCAACTTTTGATTTTTTTTTATGACGGTTTCATCTTTATAATAAACATTGTTAAATATTATCTTAATTGTTTCTTATACTATAATCTATAACACTTTTCTCGCTAGTCGAGGTGAAAAGTTGTATGTTTCACACGAGAGCAAATTTTTTTTTATGGAGGGTTTTCACGTAGCAATAGCGCCCTTTTCGTGCTGGAGAGGTGAAATAAATATTACTTGTGTACTACCTTCTTACTACCTCACAATAATATTATCAGTCGGAAGTTAAGTATTCCTTCGAAAACCCTACGTTCTCACAATTACATTTTGGACTTTATCTTTCATCAATGGTTCTAATACATATTGTTATTACTTGATCAAAGTAACAGCATATGAATATTAAAAATTACAAGAGCAAGCATGCGCTATCCGCCTTTTACTGGTGAAAGTATGCACAGAATAATGTATTTTTTTTAAGGTTTAATTAACTGAGTAATAAAAGGTACTTGCGTAAACCTTTGACACTTTGGGTGGTATCCTTTCAGTAACAATAAAATATTGAGCCGTGCAGCAACTCTCTATACACTTATATTGATAAAAGTAATTGTTGCTCTAAATCACGGACTAGTAAAAAAAGAAGGACTCCGCGCCGTGATATGAGCAAGTGAAGCACCTTTATGCTAGTGTGTGTGCGGTTACGGGGTATACCAGTTCAACAATTTTTCTCCCTTAGATAATCATATATCCACAAATACTTTTATATTATTGTTTTTACACTTTTTCACAATGCACAACGGCATTTTTAAAATATTTTATTGCGACGCAAACTGATCTGTTACAGACGATGGCAAATACCATAATGGCGGTCGATCGGCTTGTATTAGTGTAAGTGTATGCGTGGGGCTATGTATTTACAAGTTTACCAACTTGTTTTGGTGCCTCACTGTTTTGTAAAGTGACACGGAGTCCTTATTTTTTTTACTCGTCCGTGCTCTAAATAAGTAAATCATTTTTTACTTCTGCTTCAGAGACTCGTACTTACTCTTCTCCAAGAGGAACAGGTAGCCGGCCCGTGATCCCCCCACTACCCCTCCTCCTCCGCCGCCGTCCTCGCCCGCGTGCTCCTCCTTGTGCTGCACACACAACAAACATTTACAGTACTAATAATAATAATTAAGGTCTAATAATATATGGTACAGAATGTTTTGTGCCCTACCCTCTGCGGTAGGTTACCCTGAGTTGCAGAGGATAAGTCCTTCCAAAAGCTTATACATCATCAGCCGGAAGACGTCCACTGCTGGTCAAAGGCCTCCCCCAAAGATTTCCACGACGATCGTTACTGCGCTGCCCTCATCCAACGTATTCCGGCAAACTTGACCAGATCGTCGGTCCATCTTAAGCTTATATATAATAAGCAAACTCACTAAAAAAGGTGTGTGTGATTTTTTGTTAAGTCTATCTTAGTATGTCAAACTGTGCACCAGATAAAATAGTTGTTAGTAATTGAGGCTTATGTTTTAATTTTAAAAACGTTTTCTGTATCATTTCGTACTACATGATACAAGCCGCGGGCTGGCTATTGTATCAGTCAGAGAGGTTAAACTATAGTAGGGGTTGGGTGATGGGTCACCAATAATAATGCTGCCACTCGCATTAGAAGGACAAAAAATATTAGATACTATCGTTTCTAACCTTAAATCTGATGAAAACTAAGTGGGCGATTGACAACTAAATCTATATATTGTCCAGGGTGTAAAATTTTGTACAAAATCGACAAAACGAAACCGTAAGCCATTTCTTATATTATCATCCGTGTGACTATTATTAAATTTCATTCATTTCGTTTCTGCTTGAGTTTTTTTTGTATTGATGTGAAACATCTATAGCCGCACGTAAAACAGATTTCTGGCGTGGCGACGCATGCCGTGGCGACGCGTCGCCTTGTCACAGTAATACCGTCCTCAGAGGCAACATCGAATATAACTATTACCGAAGTCACTGATTAAACGAATTAAGTAGTCACGATTTGAAATAAATTCGTAAATTTTTGTATTTAATGAAAATAAATGTTTATTCAATAAATAGTCATTGTTATCTGGAAAAAAATCGTAATATTTTATTTTATCATTATGACATATTTAGTTCCTGTCACAATATGTTCTTTTCTGCATATTACTTTTACAAAATAATGTCAATGTTTCACATCTGCCAGGCGTCCCGTGACGACTCACATTTTTTTTAGTTTAAATTAGAGATGTAAACAGTTCGAAAAGTTTTGATGGACTCACAATCTGCCTCATCTCCATCATCTTCTTCATCAGCGACTCGGTCTGTTTACTGGTCTCCTCGAAGTTGGTCCGCGTCTGCACACACACACACACAAGCGTCAGTAACGGCACTCCGCGCCCGCTCGAGATACACACACGCAAACAATAACACCATGCTGTTAAACTATGGCAACGCGCAAAGTGAACTCCAAACGTTAATAGAACACAAATAATGTGAATATTGAGACCTGGTGTCCACCGACATGGTGACGTCATCAGCGTCGCCTCACCGCGCCCTCCTGCACATCATCATTTATTACGGTTTGATCATTGTGTCTGGATTTACGATTGTGTGCTTTTAAACTTAGCACACAGGTGCTAAGTTTAAAACAGGCTGTCCAACGATTGAAACGGAGAATCAGCGAGAAAAGAGTGATGTGGAGTTAAGGTAAATTTTATGATTCTTATTGAAAAGAGATCTACCACTGTCACTTAAACGCAAAATCGTCGACATGTGCATCCTGCCCGTGCTAACTTATGGTGCACAGACACCAGGGGCGTGCATACCATACAGGCAATTAGGCAGTGCCTACCTCGTTAAGAACCTACATAAATACAGCACTAGTGTGAAAGTTGATTTAGTTTAATTTGGTTCAGTAATTCATAATTTTTCCTTACGCTAGATCCTAAATAGCTACGGTAGTCTCCAGATTCGATATACAACTTCAATATTTAGACCTCAAAACCTAGTATTGTCGGACAGTACAACAACGCAACTACGACTAGTTACATTTTTGCCTTGCTAGAAAACCAATGCACGCCCCTGACAGACATTGTCTCTTACAGAAAATCAGAAGTCTAAACTCCAGGTTTGTCAGCGAGTCACGGAGCGCAGTCTGGGAGTCTTTAGGAATACGGAACTGCGCTCCGGAACTGGCATTCCATCTGACTTGTAACATAATGCGAATGGAACATCTGGATCACCCGCTGTATCCGCAGCTGCAGGTCCCTCACGAGCGGCTCGGCGTCGTGGTGCACGTCGTGCGCCGTGTGGTAGAAGGTCCACCAACCGAACACGAAGCCCAGCAGCGTCTCCACCAGCTCGAACTTCTCTCGCTCCTGCACCGCCTGCAGCTGGAACACGTACTCCAGCGACGCCTGGCAGAAGTCGCGCTCCGCCATTTCCATCGCCGCATCCGCCTGCACATATCGCCAAAAACATAACTGACTACCACACTACACACCGAGAAGTTTCTATTACAGTTTTTGTTCTAGAAAAATCGAGCGTACTCGCTAGTTACACAGTGCTTGTTACTTACTGCCTTGCCAGTATGCAGCTACTTTTGTAATAAATCATAATAACTTCCACCCAATTTCGCCCTCGCGATGTCAACTCAACATGTTCGAATTTTAAAAAGTTAAAGTTCAATGACAAAACAATTACATAGGTTTTTTTTCATGTGCTCTGTAGGAAATTCTTCATGAATGAAATATCATTAGAAGACCAACTTCCAGCCGTTTTGAATACAATAAATGCTCGTAGCAACTGGCGAGCTACTACCGCCCGCGACCAAATGCGAGTAGTGACCGAGCTGCTGGACGGGCAGCCGAGTGAAAACAAAATATTATGTTTGAGTAACTCGCATCCGAGCTACGCGTACGGGCTACTCGTTCGTTATGTCCAAACAGATTGAGTTTCTTAAGTGTCCGACTCGCACTGTGTAAACTAACCATATGCATCACCTAATGCTATGTGATCAGCGCCACCCGTACTGTGTTGCGACAACAGAGGGAACACATGTGACCATAGCAGATATCAGTCATAAAGTGTTTATTATAATACTAGAAATAAGGGATTGCCTGTAACTAATTCTAGTAGGCTTCATAAGATACATAATAGCTTTAAGTGTAAATGAATACACTTTTGTAATAAAGTGCCAGCCACTGTTCAGGCATTATCTATAAATAAATTTAAATGTTTTATAAAAAAATGTCTCTGTAAATCCTATTACTCCACAGCTGAATATCTAAGTGATCGGACAGCCTGGGACTAGATTATGATTATTTATAGCAATAGCAATGACAGTACAATATTATATATTTTTATTAAAAATAGCGCAAAAATAAGCTGGGAGTGTTTCTTGCGCTGCTTTATCACTCTCAGAGCGCCATTTGTTTCCGAAGCGGTAGCCAAAGTATAAATTAAGTTATATAGTAACGTTAGTATTTATAAATTGTTATTTATAAATTTATAAATAAATTGTGTGGGAAAGGTTATTATAGCATAAACGATTTTCTTAATGACACCACGGACTGGGATTAAAGCGAACACCCTCAGGCTCTTTAATTATAAATGTTTATTGTACGATATTACATTGTAATCCATATTTTATATAAAAAAAAAAGCCCGCTGAGTTTCTTGCGCCCATTCTTCTCAGGTCTGAGGCAGTCTCTTTTGAATGGGTGGTAGATTTTGACGTTCAATAAGTGATTATAAATCCTATTTTGAATAAAAATATTTAAATTTGAATTTCAGAGAAATACTAAAATTCATTCAAAAATTATTATTGGCAAAGAGTTTACCTCCTGGAAGACATTCTCCTGTTTCTTGGTAGAGAGGGACAGAGTCCTCTCCTGGCTCTGGCAGAACTTTGCTGTTTTCTTATCGAACTTCTTCTTGCCTTCCTGAAAATGTAGCAAGTGTAATATAAGGTGTTTATGTTATGGTCACATCAAACGGTGAAATAATCAGTTGCCAGCGGTTTCCCAACTAAGAGGAACTTAACATTCATTTTTATTCTACACATACATTTGGAAAAATACTCAAGTAAGTTAAAAGGTTTGAGCATTAATTTGCATAGATTATAAAAATATTTTGTAAAATGATGAAGCTGTAAATATTGATTCAAAGAGTGGCAATGTGTTTCTCGCCACTTCTTCTTATTAAAGTTCTAATTTTCTATTACTAGTAAATGTTAAAACTTAGACATTCACAAGAGTTTGAAACTAATTCTCTCTTATTTACAGTTAAAATGTGTCTACAACTAACCTTTACGGCACCGATGTGCTCCTTTCTGAATTTCTCCAGCGGTTGGATGATCTGTTCGTTGGCTCGACCCAGCTGCGATCAAACATATTGGATCAGGACTTGTTGATGTTGATGCATGCACTAGTTGATGTTTTTTAAATGAAAATAAGGGACGAGACGAGCAGGACGAGGAATTGATACTTCCTGCCCATTACAATGCAGTGCCGCTCAGGATTCTTGAAAAACACAAAAGTTTTGAGAGGTAATGCTATTGCGCTCGTCACCTTGAGACTTAAGATGTTAAGTCTCATTTGCCCAGTAATTTCACTAGTGACGGCACCCCTTCAGACCGAAACATAGTAATGCTTACACATTTAATTTTTGCCGGCAAGTTGTGGTAACCATAAACTTGCCGGCATCCTGTGCAAAGGAGCCTCCCACTGGTAATTGGACATGTACAGCACTAGTTAATTAATGATTACACACAAAAGTAGAATACTTAAGAGGTCGTAAATATGCAGTCACTCAGGTATCTATTGTACGTGATGAGCTCAATACTCCACTAACGATATAAGTGGCGGAGGCGGGAGTAGTGTGGGGCCAGGAAAAGAGCCGACGACGCGAACTTCAATTATTATCCGAGCGATACATTCATGAAATTGTGAATACTCCGTAATTTATTGTGTTTATATACGCACACCATAAATATTATCAAAATTTGTCATCAATTTACTATTATCGTGGCACAATTTTTAGACCATTATAATAGTAATAATAATATTGACACACTTTTACACAAATTATCTTACCCCAAACTAGGCATAGCCTGTACTATGAATAGAAAGGAGATGATCGGGTCCAGGCAAGCTGGCCTTTCTGTGACCTCGGCAGGTCACTCATAAAGAGTGAGAAAAAGTTCGGAAAGAGGACTGAGCCCTGAAGGACTCCTGACCTGATGGGTCGTGCCGTAGAGAGCGTACCCTCGACGCGGTAACGAAACGAACGATTCGTAAGGTAATCTCGAATGACGCGCTTCAGTTTATCTGGCACACTTAGTCCGTAAAACTTATATTACATTTAAACAATATGATATGTTAAAGTGATAACACTCACTTCTAGGATTAATACACAAACAAAATTTTATGAACGATGCGAGATTCGAACCCACGACCTCCGGCGTTCCGTGCCGGTGCTCTAACCAACTGAGCTAACCGTTCGAGTACCGCCTCGTTATAAAATTCTGTTTGCTTTGTTCAACTCTCATTACGTTACATTTAGCCAATGTGCCAGACCTTATCAAATGCTTTCGCGAAGTCGAAAAATACGGTCGCTGTGTGAACTCCATAATGTTGTAACATCAGTATGGACTCATGTATGTACTTCGTGTGGGTTGTGGAGTGTGTGGGTTGGAAGCTGAAGTAATGGTCTAGTATTAAATTATTCGCGTTGACTGACGGGCTTACGCTGGAACGACGTTCTATTTCGTTGACGTGAGACGGATCGACGGGTACGTAATACGAATGGAGTGCACAGACTTTCGAGGCTGTCGACAAAGTACTCAGCCTTTTCGTTATCATCGAAAACCGTTGGGGAGTCCCAGCTTCACAGGTATGACCGTATCCTAAGCCCTGGTGTCTCTGTGTTTCTCTTACATCGGCAGGTAACGCTAGGCGATGCTTTTGCAGCAGGCTTATATCTAGATATAGGTCGCATTACAAGGAAAGAGCCCTGTGGGCTCCGACGACCGAGTCAGTAAAGCCAAAAATCGTGAGCAAGAACCTTGGAAACGGTGGTCTCGAGTTCCTCCTCTAACTGCTACCAGTTAAATCAGTCGAAGCGTTGATGTCGTGATCAAACAAACATTAGCAACAGTCATCGATGTATCTACTAAAGTGGGGTAATCTATCCGCCAATCACAGCGACATTATCCTCACATTAACCTACACACGATCTCTACGAGCAGCTATCGTGTTGGTACGTGTAAGCAATGGTTAGGATGCTTCATAAGTGAACAAATAAAATGTTGTACTTTTTATTCTTCTTTATTAGATACATCAGTTTTTATTTGCAAATTAATTAGGACAAGGCAACGCCGATGCGAAAGCCATTATTGATGTGTATAAAAACGTAGATATAGGTTATATTTTCGTAGTACTATTTGTAATAAAAAAAAACTAAAAAAAAATGATAATTATTTATAAAGTTGAAAGCACACATCAACGAAATGCAAAAATATTATAGTCAATTGCTGTAAATCTATTTATACGTAACTAAAACAATCATTTGCCGAAGATGTCGATCTTAACTCCCCTTCTCTTCTAAGAAACAATAGACGACACGGTAGCCGAATGGTTAGCGACCCTGACTACTAAGCTAGAGGTCCCAGGTTCGAATCCCGGTAGGTGCAATCATTATTTATATATATGTATGTACAGGCTATGCCTAGTTTGGGGCAAGTTAATAGTCAATATATAAATAAAAAAAAAACTGTCAATAGAGACACATCCAGCCTGACCACACTCCGGCACTTCACCCTCGTATCCTCCTACGCATGTATCACTGTTCCAACGAAATGCTTGCTGCTGCTGCCACAGACTACAATATCATGATCGCCACAACAACCACATAGAAAATGTTAGGAATAAATTTATAACCAGGTAATAATACCTACAACAAAGTACCTGCTCAACCTTAAAAAAAGCGCACACACTCATGTGATTCCTCTGGTGTTGCAAGACACTAAGGATGGGCTTTCTATTCCACAGAATAAACTATTTAACATACATAATAGATCTATTAATACGGCTTTACTCACGTTTTTGTCGGTGTCGGTACCGACTAGTTTCGGACCATTCGGAGGTCTTTCCCACCACACTCACCCTGATGGGTGAGTGTGGTGGGTTCGCGATAACGTCCCACCTCCTACTGCGTTATCACTGACGCACGAAACTTTTAATAATTTAATTACATAATAGTTTATTTAAAAAATCCGTGTACCCGGACAATACAAATTCGAGGCACGTTGAATCGGGTTGAAAACTAATACTCTCAAGAGAGTAGTATCACTCTGTCATATGATATGATTCACAAAACTATTCAATAGATCCCCTAGAGACGAATTGAATGAAGAATTAATTATATGGTTCACAATGAATCACACAGACACGATACAGACGGGCGCCGCAGGACGTGATGTGATTTGTGCGCACGCAGCTCATTTACATGACACACAGCGGGACGGACACAGTGTCACGTACGAGCCATCATTACGTACATATAGTGACCTACTACTACCATTTACGACGTATGCCAGACGTTGCCAAGCTCTTAGCTCAGTAGTTAACGCACAGACCACTGAGCTATGTCCGCGGGTTTTAATTCCGGTATGCGAAAGTATTGTATTAATGATTGTTTGTACTTGAAAGTAATGAAATATATCGTACCCATATGTCTAAAATGTCTTTTTTTGAGGCTGGATAATTAGTATGGAGGTTCGCTATAACTATATAAGTAATAGCTCGACTGTTTAACACAGTCTTTAATGAGAGCGGGCGCTGTACGGCTGTTCTGTGATGGCTCAAGGTCACTCGCACGTCACCAGGATGTAGTCATGGAAGCCCTACGGTTATATGAGCTGCGAGACCGAGCCATCAGTCACTTGCTGTATTATATAATACGAAAAGTCACATTGCGCCCCGAACGGATCTTTTGATGACGACACGACATCGCCTGCCATCATTATCCAAGAAAATTGTAAGCCTTTATAGAGTTATTAGCTTTCAAATTCAACAACTCTAATGTATTAAGTGTATAATAATTATATACATATGAGTATATCAAGTTCTACCTCCCATTTGAAAAGATATATCTCAGGCCTAAGAAGAAGGGCCGCAAGCAAATCAGCGGGCCTTATTTATGTATCAGAATACATTTTATATAGGTAGGGAGCGGTAGCCCCAGTCACAAGATGTAACCTTTGTTAGAAGTCCGACGAGACCTCGTCCTATACTCGTTTAACACCACCCACACTCACATCACAAATCAGACACCTACAATGACACTACACACAAATGGTCATACACTTATACACACACATTCACACATAATTACAGACACATACATATGTCACCGAAGTCTCTTCAAACGTAGAGTCCATTGGACTAAAAGATATATTAGATCGTTAGTGATCTTGCCTCCATCCAGCCTTGCGTGCAAGCGGTCCGAGGTTCGAGTCTCCTTCCGAGACGCCCCGCGCCTGTGAGCTACATTAGCGGCCTGCAAGGCCCCCGCCCGGCTCCACTCTGAAAGCCTTTAGGGCTACCAGCACAGTGGAGGTTTTTAATCGGTAGGGGGAGTATACAGCCGAGCCCGACATATGGGCCACGTTTCGGGGTCTTCAATACGTAAATGTATTTTCCTACTATCAAAAAAAAAAGTCACAACATGTAGTAAGACTTAGAAAGTCATTTAATTTTATAGGAACCTTTACCACATCGCTTGTCACCAGAGTGTGGTCACGTGCGGGAAAGTGAAACCGGAAGGTCGGACGTGACTCTATGCCTCACACACACACACACATACACACGGAGCATGTCGAAACAGTTACTTAATAAGTGATACGTGAGCAGATTGCAGAAAAGGGAGCGCGTGCCAATCCTTAATAATAAGGTTTTACAAAATATAAAAACCAGGATAGGTGTGTGGGGGGTGCATTGACGAAATGAAGATATTGCTATAAACAAAATGAGAATAAAATGCTATATATGACCACAACTGATACTTTTATGAGAACTAGTGAGGACACGAGTGAGGACGAAAACAGTAAACCCAATTTGTTGGCGATAATATTAGGTAATCCAACATCAATTGTCGCTGTCTTCTTACGGCCGTTCCCAATATTCAGTCTTTCTCTTACTTGAGATAAAAATCGTTACTATCGTTGACTTTTCTGTCCCAATAAACATATCGACGGTAGCTCACCTTATCTGTACACGCTGTCTGTCAATGGGACGACGTATAGCTTACCAGCGATATAAGTTTGTATGGAAATTGCAATTCACGCGTCTCAATATAAGGCGATAAGAACGACTTATCGGGTATATTGGGACAGCTTCAGATTATTGACAGCTAATTACTGACAGTAAAAGGAAGTAATTTATCTCTATCTGTAGATAGTATATTGGGAACGGCCGCTAACCGCGCATTAGAGAGACTGCCTCTATTTAAGATACGGTTTCAATGTGGGACATATTCTGATAGCAAAAAGCCAGGATTTTCCATTTTCCTGGATTTTCCCCCACAAACTAGATGTATTAGTTTTAAGCGTAATAAAGTTTTATCCCTCAACACTTAGATAGGCTTGTAGAAATAAGTTTCTGAGTTTCTGTTCCTACATAAGATTTGATTGTAAATTGCTAGCTAATTAAAAACACAGAAATTTTAAATTTGAATTTTTTTTTGGGACATTTCACGGACTAGAAAAAAATAAGGACTCCGTGTCACCTTACATAACAGTGTAGCACCAAAACAAGCCGATTAACGTGTAGCATGTAGCATAACATAGCCCCACGCACACATTACTACAGGCCGATAGGCGGCCATTATGAGAATTATTGTCATCGTCTGTGACAGATCTGTTTGCGTCCCAATAAAATATTTTAAAAATGCCGTCGTGCGTTGTGAAAAAGTGTAAAAACGATACTATATAAGTATTTGTAGCCATATTTAAGGGACAAAACATTGTGTAACTAGTATCCCCCGTAACCGCACACACACTAGCATAACGGTGCTTCACTTGCTAATATCTTTTTTTACTCGTCCGTGGCACATGTTGGGACATGTCCGGATCATACATACTGACGTAAAATCATCAAGTGTGGCTCGCACTATTGTTCCTTGCGCCCGCACATTCATGTCCTATAGTGTTATTTCTGATGTCAGGCCACTTTCCCTGAAGTACAATGTTTCCAGGTCGTTAAGACAAGGGTTTACCAGTGGGAGGCTCCTTCGCACAGGTTGTCGGCTAGATTACGGGTACCACAACGGCGCCTATTTCTGCCGTGAAGCAGTAATGTGTAAACATTACTGTATATCAGTCTGAAGGGCGCCGTAGCTACTGAAATTACCGACCAAATGAGTCTTAAGGCGAAGAGTAAGCAGAAAACACGAAAACATGGTGTTTTTAGACAAGTTTTGTGGTGAAAGTATAGCATTTCGAGCTATGAACACAACTTAATCCTGTTACACATATCCTTAAGTCTTATTTGTAGGTTGCTAATGCTTGCTGTTGGTTACAGTTAACACTGCCGAGCCTTTTTGAACTATCACTTTTCTTTGAAGTTAAACAAGTTTTTTGGCATGGCGTGACGCTTTTTTTTGGTAGTTCTCTCAGAAAAGTTATTCTTATAGCTTGTACTTTTTTGTGTAGGTTCATTTATTCAGATTAGTAGTGAATAACGAGGATTGTAAGCATATGAACTGTTTTCCACGCAAGAATTTTAAAAGTTTTTGTTACATTGATGGCGGGCCGGAAGCCGTGAACTCATATAGCTCAAGGTCGCTGGCATTTAGTGTCGCCTTAACATCTTATGTCTCAAGGTGACAACCGCAATTGTAGTGCCTCTCAGAATTTTTGGGTTTTTCAATAATCCTGAGCGGCACTGCATTATAATGGGCAGGGCGTATTAGTTACCATCAGCTGAGCGTCCAGCTCGTCTTGTCCCTTATTTTCATTAAAAAAATGTACTGTAGGTTACCAAAACATGCCCACACAAAAAGGCATTTTTATGTCTAATTTAAGTCATAATTTCGGTCTGAGGGTAGTGATTTTACTGGGCAAATAAGACTTAACTTATGTCTCAAGGTGACGAGCGCAATTGTAGTGCCGCTCAGAAATTTCGGGTTTTTCAAGAATGCTGAGCGGCACTGCATTGTAATGGCGTATCAATTACCATCAGCTGAAAGTTCTGCTCGTCTCGTCCCTCATTTTCATAAAAAAAAAACTGAGCGTGAAATCTTATAACGAGGTATGCTCGTATTTAGTTCAGTAGAAGGTGTACATAAGGGCGGCGGTACCATGCGGTCGCGCTCGTCCTCGATGCTGCGGATGAGGGTCGCGAAGTGCTGCAGCGAGCGGCTGATGACGCGCTCGTCCTCCGTCATGGAGGCGCCGATGCTGGCGAACTCGAACTGCTCCATACTGCCCGCCAGAGCCAGCTGCGCCGCGCCCAGTCCTGCGGATACACACTGCCGTCAACGACACCGAACAACACACTTGGTACGAACATCTAACAAGGTAAATTGTTATGTTTTTAAAGTGATAACCCTTATTTCTGGGATTAATACACAAATACAATTTGAAAACAAAATTTTTTGAACGATGCGGGACTCGAATCCACGATTTCTCGCGTTCCGTGCCAGTGCTCTGCCAACTGAGCCAACCGTTCGAGTGACGTATCGTCATAAAATCTTGTATGCTTCGTTCAACTCTCAGGTTGTGGCTTCAGAAGTGAAAGTTATCACTTTAAAAACATAACAAATTGTTTAGATTAGCAAGAGCGACATCTCAAATCAATTTTCTAATATGCAAATATTGGGGTTGAGCAGTTTATCAACTGTAAATTAGATTCAGTAGATTAAGCGGGTTGCGTAGTAAAACTTTGTAAAAATAATAGTGCAAGAAATAAGAAAGACACTGGGATCACATATTATCATCAGTAAGTATTTAGTATTTTCTTTGATTAACGCGAGTGTAATTTGCTTGAGTGCATTTAAAAAAATGATGTGGTGTCGTGGGACACCAGGTAGGTACGAAGTTCCTTCGGTTAATGTAGAATGGACACAAATTGCAAAAAAAACTCGTTCTAATATCGCTATAATCGTTATCATATATTAATATAATAATATTGATAATATATACACTACTCGCTTGTGTATGCGACTGTCGCGCCTGCGCACGTCTCATTTAACGGTTTTATTCCACGCACTTTTTTCCACGGATTTTTTCTTACGGTTTTACTATCACATTTTTTTCAGTTCGGTCGCGCAGCAAAATCCCTATCCCCTCCAAGCCTGCCGTAAGGAACTTCGTTCCAATATTGATAATATATATACACTACTCGCTTGTGTATGCGACTGTCGCGCCTGCGCACGTCTCATTTAACGGTTTTATTCCACGCACTTTTTTCCACTGATTTTTTCTTACGGTTTTACTATCACATTTTTTTCAGTTCGGTCGCGCAGCAAAATCCCTATCCCCTCCAAGCCTGCCGTAAGGAACTTCGTGCCAATATTGATAATATATATACACTACTCGCTTGTGTATGCGACTGTCGCGCCTGCGCACGTCTCATTTAACGGTTTTATTCCACGCACTTTTTTCCACGGATTTTTTCTTACGGTTTTACTATCACATTTTTTTCAGTTCGGTCGCGCAGCAAAATCCCTATCCCCTACAAGCCTGCCGTAAGGGACTTCGTTCCAATAAAACACTTTTAAAGGATTAAAACGCGTGTAATTGAAACGGTTTTACATTAGATGTTTGCGTAAAAGTTACATTTTTATTTTAGTTGACCCGACGTTTCAAGGCCTTTCCAGATCTCGTTTTCAGAGACTTCTTGAGACCAGTAAAGTGTAATATTCAACTGCAAGATGTAGGTGTCTATAAACTGGACTGCGACTGTGGCCTGTCTTACATTGGGCAAACCAAACGTAATATCTTAAGCCGACTTAAAGAACACATTGCGGATATCAAACACAGACGTCACTCTAAGTCAGCTGTATGTGAACACATAACAGACCGTCCTAACCACTACATCCGATTCGACCAACCAAAAGTTTTGGTAAAAGCGAATAGATTTCTCCCAAGACTAAGAAATTAAAAAACACCCAAATTTAAATAGAGAAGATGGTCTAAAATTATCTAACACCTGGGATCCAATAATCTCTAAATTAAAACCCATAACTACACATACCAAAAAAGAAGACACTGTCAGTAAATTTTGCCAAAAACCATCTGTGTATAGCAAATACCACCTCCGAGGAAATAAATGGGGCTAAACTTCATAATGACAACTATGACAAATACTATCTTTGACTCATTTCATCTGCAGTCCCCCTGAAATCGAGATCTGGAAAGGTCTTGAAACGTCGGGTTAACTAAAATAAAAATGTAACTTTTACGCAAACATCTAATGTAAAACCGTTACAATTACACGCGTTTTAATCCTTTAAAAGTGTTTTATTTAATTCAGTAAGTATTTTGTATTTTATGTATTTTATTTTTTTAATAACACGAAGCGTATGTTACAAAATTTGAAAGATGTAATTGAGTGGCAAGATCCCAAAGGAACTGATAGTAGAGTAATAAATAAGGTATTGTTCTTATGTATTGCAGTATCCAGTGGGAGCAAAGCAGAGACCAATCCTTAATCTAAAGGGCCCTGTAGACGGTCAAATTTGTTTGTCGAATTTGTTTGTCAAACTTCATGTTTTCATCAAACAAAAGCGCATACGATCAAACCAATAGATCAAATAAATTTGCCCATATTTCAGTTTTCTCCTTGACGTTCGTGTGTTGTTATCATCTTCTGTCGTATATAACAATGAGTAATAATACAGATAAGGCGTTTTTGGCATTGACACTAGCACTATGTATGAAGAAAAAGAAAAAAGGTCGTCGATGGTCTAGAGAGTGGTTGAAATTACGGGATAAGTATACGTTGTGTTTATCCATATAATCTTTTGATTTTATTCTCCACAGCATCGGCATTTCGCGATATACGGAGATAAATTCCAAAAGAAATTCTTTTTCAGACATGTTGCCGTTATTGATTGTCGCAGTTGTGTTCTCCATGGTTGCAAGGCGATAACTGAGATATTATTTAACAAACACCGTTGCACACTATCAAACAGGTTTGCCAAACACCGTCAATCAAAATTTCCATCAAACAGGTCAAACATTTCCATTGTTTGACAAACACGTCAAACAAGCTCGCACACTTTCAAAAAATTTGACAAACACGTTTGTCAAACAATTTGACCGTTTACAGGGCCCTTAAGAGTAAAATGTTACTTCCAGCTATCAGTCATTTTTTTAAGATACCGAAGCCTGGTGCCAACGTATCGCGCAGCGAAGCAAAACTCTCTAAGAAAAAATGTGCAGTCGTAGATTGACAGATGAATGACTTGTTAAAAAACGGAGATAGCCGAAATCCACTACGTAAGCAACTGTTCACTTTCAAACTTAGTCGGATTATACTTCGTCGCCAATCGCCATCTACATTACCACTATTTCAAACTTATGTTAAATCACTGCATGTTTCATACTAAACTAAATTTCAATTTTTACTCAGGTACTCCCGCCTCTTATTACGTAGTATTTACATCCTCTTTGCATAATCTATATATATAAAAATGAATTTCTGTTCGTTAGTCTCGCTGAAACAGGAGAACGGCTGGACCGATTTGAAAAATTTAGGCCTTGAATTATTTGTGGAAGTCCAGAGAAGGTTTAAAAGGTGAATAAATAGGAAAATGCTCGGAATTAAATAAAAACAACAAATATGTTTTTCCTTTGATGTGTTCATACATAATTTCTATGAGAGAATTTATTGATGCACGGTTTGACAGTTCTGCTGTGAAACAATTTCATTACGACAGCAGGATGCATATTTTACGAAGAAATTCTTGATGTTATGATATATGATTGATAAAATTCATAAAAAAACATTATTTTATTTATTATATACAGAACAACGTCTGTCGGGTCAGCTAGTCTATATATATAAAAATGAATTGCTGTTCGTTAGTCTCGCTAAAACTCGAGAACGACTGGACCGATTGGACCGATTTAGCTGATTTGGTCTTGAATTATTTGTGGAAGTCCAGAGAAGGTTTAAAAGGTGAATAAATGTAAAAATGCTCGGAATTAAATAAAAACAACATTTTATTTATCCTTTGATGTGTCGTCCCCCGTCGCGGTCGTTCAGAAATTAAATTGAATGAATATTTTAAAATGAATAACTAATTTGAATTTTCATTTCTTTCCAACTTTCTTAGTAGGTAAAATATAAACTTAATTTTAGCTCAAATAAAATTTGAAAATGAAATTTTTATCAACGATAAATCTTAAGTTTTGTCATAAGAAATCAATATCATTTTTATAAGTACCTAATACGTGCTTAGTCATGTGTGTACGCGGACGAAGTCGCAGGTATCAGCTAGTACATAATAATATATTATTTGTAGCCGTGTCAGTATAGTCACGCTAAACATCACGTTTCTAACTTGTAATAATAAACATAAACAAACAATGACATAGCCAACGGTATAGTTAAACGACTATGTTTTAAGTCAATCTAAAATTTGGCTTTTGGGTGATTCAAAATCCAATAAAGAGTTTTGACTTTATAAAATTCAACAGGGAACTATGTAAAAAAAAATATTGAAGTAGGCGTTACTTTTCGGAAATCCATAATTATATAAATGATTTGAGTTTTCTTTACGATTAATTCCGCCGATATTTGTCTTTAAACAATTCGACACGTGTTTCGCCACTACACGAGGCATCCTCAGGACGTGTTGTCTCACCAAAATCTGGCACGCGACTCAAAGTCTCGTCGGGAGTCTGAAGAAAACTCAAATCATTTATATAGAGAACTATGTATCAAAATATTCTACTTATGATACAGTAACTTTTTATATTTGGGTTCACATAAACCATATCAAAGTCAAAGTCAAATAAACTTTATTCAAGTAGGCTTAAACGAAGCACTCTTAAATCGTCATTATAAATTTGTGATTTAAATTACTGAATCTACCATATATAGTTCAGAAAAAGTAGAATTTGTGAGAAGAGCATACAAGAAACTCAAAAGCCACTCTTTAAATCAAATAGAATACTTTATGGCTGTTATACAAAATAAATTAGTAATATATAATAATAACTAATATTCAAAGTTAAATAGCGTTTTAAATATGAGATACTAGTGGACCTAGTACATAATAAATAAAATAATGTTTTTATATGAATTTGACAATAATATAATATCATAAAATTAAAAATTACCTGCACATTATTAAATAAACTAAAAAATAAACATTATTAAATATGCACCCCGCTGTCGTAATGAAACTGTTTCACAGCAGAACTGTCAAACCGTGCGTCAATAAATTCTCTCATAGAAATTTTGTATGGACACATCAAAGGAAAAACAAATTTGTTGATTTTATTTTATTTAGCGGCATTTTCCTATTTATTCACCTTTTAAACCTTCTCTGGGCTTCCACAAATAATTCAAGACCAAAATTAGCCAAATCGGTCCAGCCGTTCTCGAGTTTTAGCGAGAGTAACGAACAGCAATTCATTTTTATATATATAGATTTTACAAAAAGTTAACTGTAAAAATATAGATTATACAGTGGACGCATCGACCTTGAACTTATTGTTCGTGTTAGGATACTTCGTGAACATGACGGACGTGATTACACATTACATTAATAAATCATATCGCATATAGGATAGAGCCGCTATAGTTATGTGTACCAAATATTAATGAGATCCCCAAGCCGGGAGGATGTACAATGGTTCAGTATCTATTTATATATTCAATCCAAACAGTTGGGAGTCAATAAAGATGTGAGCAGTTATAAATTATGCCGTTGTGCTCCTATCAGTAGAGGAATTCCCCAGGGATCAATTCTAGGACCTCTGCTCTTTAACTTGTATAGTACAGATATAATCATAAAAGTACAAAAGCTGTGATATTAACGCTGACGATTTACGTACAAATTATAATAATAAATATACTACTAAAACGTATTTTATAACACTACTTATATATATATTTATATTTAAAAAAGAGTTACGACAAAATCAACATATTATATTCATTCATTCCCTTTGACACACAAATTAATAACAATGGGAAGACTACAGCAATTGTCAACTCTGAGGCTGGGTTCCCATTATGCCGGACGGGTAGATTTACCGGCTGGGCAAAACTGCCGGAAGACCTAAGAGCTAAAGAATATATATGAAACTGTTCACATTATGCCAGATCCGGAAAAAATACGGAGTCCGGCATTTATACCAAGCGTATTGTCACTGCGAAGTGCCGGTAAAACCACCGGACCGGAGTAATGTGAACGAATTTGCGCCGGTATCTCTCCACCGCTCGCCCCGCCCGTTCTCCCGTCAAGTCATTCGGCTCGCTAAAAGTAGACGTGTAGCATTGACATTCAAGTAGAAACTTTTATTACGCTTGTCCAAGAGAGACCTGTTCAGTGGAATAAGACTGAAGAAGATCCGGGATCCGGTGTAATGTGAACATTCTGTCCGGTGTCCGGTTTCTGTCATATCTACAGGTCCGGCATAGTGGGAACAAGGCCTAAGTGTCGTGAAGGGCTGCTGAACACCAGTGTTGTGTTGGTCTGTACTAACACAACAATGTACTTAATCACGCACCGCAGTTCTTTTTAAATTTTATTTGCACAATTTTTGGTTTTTATCTGTTTTTTTTAAACGACTATGATGGTAATTGATACTACCTGCCCATTACATTGCAGTGCAGCTCAGGATTCTTGAAAAATCCATAAATTTTGAGCGGCACTACAATTGCGCTCGTCACCTTGAGACATAAGATGTTAATTCTCATTTGCTCAGTAATTTAACTAGCTACGGCGCCATTCAGACAGAAACAATAATGTTTACACATTTCTGCTTCACGACAGAAATAGGCGCTATTGTGGTAGCCATAATCTAGCCGGCACCCTGTGCAAAAGAGCCTCCCACTGGTATTTTATTTCTATTCTACATTTCTACGAAATTTACTCTTATTTAAATTTTAAGTTACACGATATAGTCACTTTCTAAGATACAACTCATATTTGGGCACTGAAAGCTGTACAAACAGATTTTCGTCAATTGGCCTACGGGTGATTTCAACAGACTAAAAAACTTTAACAAAAACAAGTTGCAAGAAATAAACCTAAAATATTGGTCACTTTCAATTACTTAATGAGGCCTTCAGTAAACTTAACCGTGCAGTAATGAGGATTATAAATGTCACCCTTAAATTACGTGGACCTGTTTATTTATAGATATAATAATAATAATATTGACACACTTTTTACACAAATTATCTTGCCCCAAGTTAAGCATATATAGCCTGTGTTATGGGTTAGGGGGCGTCCATAAATTACGTGAGGTGTTTTTTTTAATTTTCTATCCCTCCCTCCCCCCCTGGTGAGATGTCGTGAGATTTTATTCAACCCCCTCCCCCATCCCCCAATCTCATGTGACATTTTCCAAAATGTGGGGTTTTTACGTAAACGCGTTGGATTGTTATTGTAAAAAAAAAAAATGTTTCGTGCTTTTATTTACGACTAGTTGCCAATATTGCTGCGAGTTATAAGTGTAATAAAAATAAAACAATAGAATACTTAAATCGTAACTACTGTGATTAAAAAAAGAATATCTATTCTAATTCAGTCCATGGAGAATCATGCGCGGTCTCAAGAGAGACTATAATTGGAACCAAAATGTCTAAACCAAAATTGCGTGGTATTTGCCGAGACCCCCCCCCCTCTCTCCAACGTAAGATTAGATGCGATTTGACTCGACCCCCTCCCCCCCTTAAATATCTCACGTAATATATGGACGCCCCCTTACAAGACAATGACATATTTAACACAATAATATACTTACTTCAACGTACATAAATACATTTAAACATCCATGACTCGGAAACAAACATCTATATTCATCATATAAATGCTTGCACCTACCGGGATTCGAACCCGGGACCTCTAGCTTAGTAGGTAGGATCGCTAACCACTCGGCTGTACAGATATGTAAATTAATAATTGTTAATAAAAAAATCTATGCATGCATTCTGTATTTTTAAAAATGAATAGCATAATTTATATAAGGCAGACCCAACAGACGTTGATCTGTACTGTATAATAAAGAAAATACTTTTCTTCATGAATTTGTCTATAATATTTCACAACATCAAGAATTATTTCGTAAGATAATATGCTCCCCGTTGTTATAATGAAATTGTTTCACAGCAGAACTGTCAAACCGTGCGTCAATAAATTCTCTCATAGAAAATATCTCCATAGAAAACAAATATTGGAAATAAATATAATCATAAGTCCCGAATCAAAATAAAAACTATCCTATCTCTCAATTTGGACTAAACTGCACTCCATGAATTAATCCCCATTAAAATCCGTTCATTAGTGTTGGTGTTCACTGGAAACAAACATCAGGACACTGTATATTATATATATATATATATATAGCTATAGCTGGCTGACTTAGCAAACGTTGTATTCACAATTAAATTAATAAAAAAAAATCAATAATTAAAGTTTTGGGGTATAAAAAATAGATGACGACCGATTCTCACACCTACCAAATTTAACGTACTACAATTATTGTATTATATTGCCATCTTGGAACCCTATAGCGGATTTATGGATGGAACAGAATAATATAAAAATCGTGATACAAAATTAGAGTAGACCATAGAAGGGCGAAAATTTGAAGTTGTATGTATTTTTCAATGCTGAATCATAATAAAATAAAAATAAAAAGAATTGTAAAAAAAATATATATATAGGGGTATGAAAAAAAGATGTTGGTCGATTCTCAGACTTACTCGATATGCACACAAAAATTCTGACAAACCGGTTATCCGTTTCAGAGGAGTTTGGCCACAAACACCGGGACACGAGATTTTTATATATTAGATTAAATACCTAAATCGGTTATTGTCCTAATCAACAAAACTGAAGATTATCTCCAGTTTTGATAACTAACTCCAGTTAAACTAAGCATGGTCTGTTATAAAGTCTCCGCAATGTAGAGTCTGCTAATTATTGTAATAAGTAAAATGTTTAACACAACAATGGTATTTTGCAATGTGCTCCACACAGCAATGCACTTTCATTTGTTTAGTTGTCATGCAACACACAGCATCCACTCAAGGTGCACAATGTATTGTTACTGATACGTCGTTACCTATAGAGAGAAGAAGAGGAAACATTTGTGTTTTTGTATGTATGTTTGTAAGGTTTTCACACACAAACTACTCGACCAATTTCAAAAATTCTTTCACCATTAGAAAAATTGCATCTTCACTGAGTGACACGGGCTACATTTTCAAAAAAATTGGGATCCCTAATAAAAATTCAAAAATATCACCCGGAGTGTGAAAAAATCTGTCATCGCGTCTTAAAACTATTGATGATAGAAAAAAAAATGTTCTACAGTATTATAGAACGTATCAAGAAAGTCCACGATACTGTTGATATGTCCAACTAACAGAGTTATGCCACTATAACTACTTTTTTACATTTTAAAAGTTCATATAAATGCCGACAATAAACAAACCATCATATTCATACCTCTTATCTCATTAAATGATATATTATTAAAGACTGTTTCAATACCTGTAAAATACTTTTTAAATTATTAAAATCGGACATTTAAAAGATATGACGAATTTAAAAATGTCTATCTAAAGGAAATAATAAAATAAGAACTAAGTGAAATAAAACTTTAATTTTAACAAAAATAAATCTACAGTCCGACTTAGTAGGCTTTCCACTACAACGAGATCGGAATCTAAGCGAGTTAAACCGCAGGGCATTGCTAGTAATTAAATAAATTTGTCAGTAAAATGTCAAGTCAGGACTTACTTTACATGGATATATCGGATCACACTATTGGAAAAACGGACAAGCTCAAGTCGGACTCAACCAACGAGAGTTCAAATGTACAAAAGTTACAAATGTATAGTATTCAGGTTTTTTCTATACTTGTAGAATAAGATGGAATTACTTGTCAAATTTTATAGTTCTAGAATCTAGATCAACGGAAAATACCCTTTAAATTTGGATTCCTTGATTGCCGAAATATAAGTTTTTTGCGGCCTGAACGGCCGTGTTTTTTTTTACGTTCACTTAGATTCACAGCTTCAGGAGACTATAGATGTATAGAATATCATTTTAATCTCAACTCGATACCTCGACGCGTTCCCGAGATAAAGGGTCTTGACAGACGGACAACAATGCTGTTCCTGTGTATGATCCAGCTCGAAGGACCATAAAGATGTACGGTTTTTGTATGATAATTTATTATAAACTTATAGAGTAAGATATATATATATATATATATATATATATATATATATATATATATATATATATATATATAATGAACTAAGAAGCAGATTTACCGTTTGCGATAGATCGCAAGGAGTGCTATATTGCAGCTACTGAATGTTAGAAATATATATCAAGTTTTATATGGAAATATGTGTTTCGCTGCGAATCGATGTCAGCATAAAACTTAAATTACTGATTGACTGAGTTGGCTCGTACAGGTATTCTAAAGAAGAGAGTCAACCGAATAATGAAAACATTAAGAACTCTAATGATGATCAGCAAAATAACTTTTTTTTAAGACAATAAGGCACGAGATTTTTTTTTTATGAAATAGGAGGACAAACGAGCGTACGGGTCACCGATGTTAAGTGATCACGGCCGCCCACATTCTCTTGCAACACCAGAGGAATCACAAGAGCGTTACCGGCCTTTAAGGAAGGTGTACGCGCTTTTTTGAAGGTATCCATGTCGTATCGTCCCGGAAAGCTCATCAAAACAAGGAAGCTCATTCCACAGCTTTGTAGTACGAGGGAGAAAGCTCCTTGAAAACCGCACTGTGGAGGACCGCCACACATCCAGATGGTGGGGATGATATCCTAACTTGTGGCGTGTTGTGCGAAGGTGGAATGGAACGAGATTAAGTGATTACAAACAATAATTCCAGGCCCAACAATTTTTTCCAAGTAATGTTGATTCTACTGTCAACATTGTTTTCATTATAAGATCAATGTTCTTAGGTGGACACATTCCTCTGTGTATACTGTATTCTATCAAGTCTCTTTCTATTTAAAGAAACTATTAGTGTTCTTTAGTAGGAGGCCTCACCACAGAGGGAGGCTCCTTTCCGAGAGGATGCCGGCAAGATTATGGGTACCATAATGGCACCTTTTTATGTCGTGAAGCAGTAATGTGTAAACATTATTGTATTTCAGTCTGAAGGGCGCAGTAGCTAGTTAAATTACTGGGTAAATGAGACTTAAGATCATTGTAATGCGCAAGGCATATCAATTACCATTAGCCAAACATCCTGCTCGTCTTGTCCCTTATTGTCATAAATTAAAATCATACTATGTTAACATGTCGGGGAAGATTTAAGACCACAATGATGAAGTAGGATGCACAGCTATATATTACGTAGTACACCATAATTAGAGTGGAGTCAGGTTGATTAAAGTGTGTGTGAAGGACCCGAGGATATTGTTATTATCAACACAATATGTTATCTGCATGATAGCTTATCTCAACATTACCAAATACATCTCAACATTACCAAATACATAGCATTCCTCATTTATTGCTTTAATTTACATCACAATAATAATTTCTACTCTTGTAACATGTCAATTATGACTCACATATCATAGTACATCCATATGTTATATACATCATAAAATAGAATTTACTATATAAAGATTATAATTGATTGACATGCAGAATTGTATATTTTTTTATATGAAAATAAGGGACAAGACGAGCAAGACGTTCAGCTGATGGTAATTGATACGCCCTGCCCATTACAATGCAGTGCCACTCAGGATTCTTGAAAAACCCCAAAAATTCTGAATGGCACTACAACTGCACTTGTCACCTTGAGAAATAAGATGTTCAGTATCATTTGCCCAGTAATTTCACTAGCTACGGCGCCCTTCAGACCGAAACACAGTAATGCTTACACATTACTGCTTCACGACAGAAATAGGCGCCATTGTGGTACCCATAATCTAGCCGGCATCCTGTGCAAAGGAGCCTCCCACTGGTAATACTTGTATAATATTGTCTAGCAAATATTACAATAATACTAAGGTTAAACTTTATAATACTAATTAAGTTAAATATGTACATATCAGAACATCACAATTGGTAGTTAATATTAGAAAGAAGAGAAAAAGAAAACCCCATTTGTTTCATCACTTTTCCACAACACTTCCCTTAAAGCCTTGCCTTGTATCGGAATACTGGGTCTTGAAATCTCGAGCAATTACCAATTTCGCAGTCATCTAAAGGGCAAAGCCAGCTTGGATTCAAAGAACCTGGGTGTCATAAATAGAGCATGGCAATACTTCAAGTCTTGCCACATATGGAGTATTGCTATGATCTATGGTCTGGCGCACCCCAGTATCAACTTGATCCATTTGAACGCTTGCAAGGCAGAGCAGCTCGAATTGTCAGGGACCCAGTGCTCTGTGAACGGCTGAAGCACTTAGTGTTGTGCAAAGGCATCGAGCCCTCACCACATGGCAATAAAAATTTATAATCACATCCCAAACGAAATTAAAAATAAAGAGAAGCCTTCTCTATTTAAAAGACATCTTAAAAATTTTTTAGTTTCAAAATGCTTCTACGATTTACCCGAATTTTTTAATAACAAGTGTGAGAATTAGTTACAATATAGTATAAGAACGTAAAAAATGTATATGACTTCTTTTTTTTTTATGTATAACGTTGCTGTGCCCTTGCAGGGCGTCACATATTGTCTACCCATTAATGTACCAACAATCCTACTGTAAAATGTGACTTGCAATAAAATATTTTGATTTGATTTGATTTGAAGAACTGTACACCAAACTTCTTCATCCTCAATATACTCTTTAATATTATAATAACCCCTTGCAATAAAAAAAGATTTTACATATTATGTATTAAATGTTTTGTCAGGCAATTCTGTTATGGTTCTGGGGAGTTTATTATAGAATCTAATAGAATTTCCTCACAATGACTTATTTAGCCTAAATGGTTCCAAAACTGGGTAATTTTATGTTATACAGTTCACACTTTTTTAATTTAATTTGTTATTTTTAAAGTGAGAACCCTCCTTTCTAGGATTAATTACACAAATTAAATTTAAAAACAAAATTTACTAAGGATGTGGGACTCGAACTAATGATTATAATTATGCATAGTTTTCTTAGTATAGATAATTGTAGTAGCTAACACACAAATGTACATGAAACAACATAAACATAACGTTATTTACTATTAAATATATGTCCAGTTTGTTTACTATAAGTATTATTTATCATATAAGTACCTATATTTAGTGAGTAGTATGCAGGATGTAACTGTGTGGGTGGACATTAGCAACCATGGCTTGTTTTGTGTGTGTTGGTGTCACTTATGGACAGTTACCAAATGCTCTGAGTCATGTCTTGCTATTAGGCTTCTATATTTGATAAGCAAGTGATATACATTTTATATAATTACTACATACACACATAACAGTCATAACATAAATATAATATAACACTTGATCGATTTTGAACACAATCAAATACCTAGTTTGTTTAAGTTTGCTAATTTCAAGTACACTCACCTAAATATCGCTGATCTAAGGACGATGAATACTATCCTTTCGTGATACAGTTTTTACTAGTACGAAACGCTAGTGTTAATCAGTTTAAAGACAGCCACTAAGTTACCTATACTAATGAAAGTTAACTTTGAATAATAAATAGTTATATTGCATTTAGTTAATTATATAGATTAAGAAGCTGTATAATGGTTGTTTTCATATTTTAATAAATTTTATTATTATTATTATTTCATATATTTCAGATAAAATTGTTTCGGTTTCACTAGCAAAATTACTACCTAGTAACAAATAAAATGAAATCTATTTTAAAATTATGCTTTCATTGTTTTAATTAATTTTGAATCATGGTAAAAATCTATTGGTAAGGGTAAAAAACTGGAGTTCAATATACGAGGTAAATGGAATAAATAAACTGAAATTTCTACAGAGTTTCCACAACAAGTTGAATAGTGGTTCACTTGTACAATCAACTTTCCAGTAGTGTCATTGAAGTTTAAGAGGTGAGGTCACTACAATGCACAGTCAGTGGTAGGCCACAGCTTGTTCACTGTTCTCACACAGATGGAGTGGTGTACACAATACAATGCAAAAGTTTCAATATACAATGACACACTTGAATGTGCACCAAGGTTACTTAAATACCACACTAAATGGAAGCAATGGCACAATAACATATAATAATATCAATGACTAGGCTTGTTCAAAGTTATTGTAAAATATTGGGATAGGCTTAGTTAAGCTGCATTAGTATAAAACTAGTATATTATAAATGTAATATTATGATATCATTATTGAATAATACTCTTTGATAAGACAAGTGATGGCCTCAACATTATGTTTGTTATGTAATTATTGAGAGTGAAACATATATACACAGGATATTGTAGACGATCGCTTACTTTTAGCAGCCTGCACGACATCCTTGACCTCTTTGATGAGCCGTTTGATCTGCTGACTGGTACGGTCTAGCTCCTTCTCGTGCCGTTGCAGATTCTCGCGGAAGTGAGGGCTGTCCGCCAGGCACTCAGTGAATTCCAGCGGTTGGAGACCAACGCCCATCCTTGCTGCACGGCTGCGCCCACCTTCCTTCTCCTAAATAGGCTCACTTTCACCTCAACCCAAACACCATCGCTGTAACATCACTCCCGAACCACTTTATTCTTAATTTCCAATATCTACACTTTTAAAACAATCCACACTCTACAGTAAAAATGATACAAATACTAAACACACTACACAGCTCTCGTTGTTTGATGTTTCTATCCAAATTCCAATTTGTCAATTTGAGACTTCCTAATTCCTATATTTCATTTTTATTTATGTAGGTAGTAGGTACAGACATGAGACAGCAGACTACAGAGTACATACCTACCGATCACCATAAGAATTGCACTGCCGTCATGTTACCACTATTGCTTGTCAACTTGTTGTTGACACTTTGTCAGATCAGATTTAAGTTTGAACTGCTCCGCTTGTTTTTGTCAAAGATAATTTAAGCACAGAGAAAATGATGAGAAAGGTCGCTTGTATGAAACGCGTACTTAATCTTGATACCAACATAATAACCTAGTGACGTATAGCAGAGCTGCCAAAATAGTAATAATGTAAGGGTTGTAATCAATCCATAATTTTTATCGATAAAACTATACTATATGTATATTCTTATATAACTATAATATATACACAGGGTGTCCCAAAGTTATGGGACATGAAGGGAAAGTACCTTAAATATCATAGATAGGGTATTTTACTGAAGGAAGACTTTGTGTTATTTTTAAAAGTTAGTAATTCTGCATTCAAAGATTTTTTAAAAATTACTTGCCTCGTCTGGGTATCCAGCCGACTAAACTGTAAAAAAAAACACTCCTACTTTTTATGATATGTAGATATGAGAAAGTAGTCAATTAAGTGGGTATTTTTTTTGTAAATTAATTAATTAAATGCTCAAAATGTGATCCCTCCTGTCTTACGCAAATCGCCGATCTTTTAATGAGTCCGCTGCCTTTTGATTTTCTTATCATTTTATGGTGATTACTATCGAGTATGATATGCCACAATTCTGTTTGTAACTCGCCCATATTCTCGTATCGCTTTTAAACTAAAAAAAAACTAGGCTCTAAAGTATTTTAATTATGAAGTGGGTACTTATGTACGATTAATCAATGTTATCTTTGGAATGATAATCTCTCTACTTTTCTAACGTCGTCGTCGGCATTTAATTACTTTTTTGAAATTTGACTCAAACATTTAACGTTGCTCCTTTCTTTTAAAATACTATGTTATTAGTTTTTAGCCATTCTTTCGATTGGCATCATAAAAGTAAAGGTGTTTTTTTTTAATTTAAGTTGGTTCGAGTTCCAGACGAGGCAAGTAAATTTTAGAAAATCTTTGAATATAGAATTACTAACTTTTAAAAATAACAAATAATACAAATATTAAAAAAATAACAAATAATACATTATACAAATATCTACGATATTTAAGGTACTTTCCCTTCATATCCCATAACTTTGGGACACCCTATATATATATTCTTATATCGACAGGTACATTAATATAAATGTGATCTAATTTTAAGGTTCCCTTTGTTAAGTTTAAGATGGACCTAAGCCAAGGCTTATTAGTTTAAACTAGGGATACGTTTTAGTTATCTCAAAGAAAAAAACAATTTACATAATTAATATATTTTTTAATACTTTTATTTTGCGTTGAGTAGTAGTTTTGGTTTTCGTTTCTCAGATGTTGCAACAAATGTTTTTGAAGTCGTAAACGTGGGTCCTGAATCTGTAAGTAAGACAGAATACATATTAACAGAAATTAGTTTACCCAAATTTTTTGCACATCATGTACAATATAATAAAAAGGATTTTAAAGGTTAATAAACTTATAAACTATTTTAAGATCAATAAACTTATTAAACAAAAATATAGATACCATAAAAATGAAATAAACAAATTTAATAATAATTAAAAATAAAATATCGACAATCGCTAAAAAAGCGTCAAGCACTACAGATAGATTATAATTTTTACTCTACATGAAGTAAATCAATACTCGTATAACTTTTAATCATTCTTTATTAGCTTATTATTTGTTCTTTAGTGCATACCTTTCTTTATCCAAAGGTAATTTAGCCATGAAAATTCTCTTGCTCCCCATCTGACCGGCCAATAAATCAACGCCTACCAAAGTTACTGATCGAGAAGCGCAGGTAAAATCAGGTGAAAAAATAAATATTTCAATTTAAATAAATAAGTGTATTTGGGATATTAGGTTATGGTTAAAGAAAAGTTGTAGATCTTTTTATTACCTACAACTTTGCCATTTCACTTTTTTCTATAGGACTTGTAGTTTTGCCGGAAATCAAAATGAACCGTTTTTACACAAAAATTTTGAGATCAATTTTGTTACTTGACTTATAAACTTCGATCTTGACTTAGAAATTTTGATACATTTTCTATTAGTTACTGAGTTATATAATACATTTCTCAGACATTTACATGAATGTTTGTAAGTATTAATTAATTATACTATATTTATAATAAGTAACAAGAAAAAAAAATCAATTGGTTTAGATAAGTATAATGTAATTTTAAAGTAACTTGTTTATTGTCAGCTTTTTAGAATTTTTTGTCTGCGTGGTTGAATTCGCCATAGATTGGATAATAAACCACAAATTAAAAAATCACGGTCTTAATGTAACAGACCTCTTAATATAATCGTAGTTGTAACGTAAACATTGTTTGATTATATATAGGGGCGAATTTATATCTAGATCACGTTGTACTGAGAAATTGAAAAACCTGTCAATGGAATGTTTCGGAGTTGAATTATCTTGAGGTCTCTGGATATAGGGGGGTGTTCAGTAGGTAGAAGCATAACATGGATAAATATAATTTTATTCATTGAAATATAAGTAGAGCGTAGAGCAGGTAACGGTGCACTGCACTGTTCACAACATGCGCTCTCATTGTTTGTGCTGCGTTGAGTCTTCCGTCGCGTCCGGCTTGTCAGTGGAGGCAGCTGTTTCCTCCTCGGAGCTGTCCTCCTGGCTATCATCCTCGTCATCCTCGTCTTCATCGTCGTCTTCATCATCATCAGATTCCGAGTACGAATAATCATCACCCTCGATGTTGTAGTCATCTGTGTCACATGATTTATTTTATTAAACAAGTGAAATAATAAATCAATAAAATATTTGAATAAATTAATTTTTATTTCAAAATAGGATTTAATATCACTTATTGAACGTCAACAACTACCTCCCATTCAAAATAGTATGCCTCAGACCTGAGAACGGGCGCAAGATTTTTCATTTCAGACATTTTTCGCTTTCGATTCTACAATTTACCCACACTAGATGACTTAGCGGTTATTTTTTGGCATATTTATCGTCAAATTCACTCCTTGTGTATGGTAGTTGGTAGTAAAACGTTTTATCGTTTGAATAATTCATTCATTTATTCATTCTGCGATACGAAGATTTTTTGTAAATGGACTAATAAAAATTAATATAACAACCATTTACCCCCTGGTGAGGTCATGGTAGGGGACTGAATTTGTCCACTAAAAATGCCTGAAAAACACCTGATTAAAATATTGTTAATTTATGTCCAGACACATATTGACAAGTGTCAGCTTCGGCATGGATGTACCTGCATATAACATAATATATAAATGTACTTTCATTTCAGCAGCCTCTAAATAAATAATGTACTATGAACTTATATTTATTTTATGTATAATTTAAGTGCCATTTAATTTCTTTTGGTGCCACAAAGAGCTTGTGGAGTAGATCAAGTTGTCCAACATCCTTTACATGAGATATTCGGACAGGTTTGGCAGTAATGATGATATGATCTCTGTGAAGATGGTTATTAGGTATATGTCATCCGTTACCGTGGGAGTAGGAGCCGTAGTTCGTCGCGTCTCCATCCGCATCTCCGTCGTAGTCGGGGTCGGCCACGCCCTGCCGCCCGTAGCGGTGCGTGCGCGCTGCACACATACATACACATTGCTTTCAAATCAATATCACTTTATTCAATTAGGTCAAACAAATGACATTTATGTATGTCACAAGTTATACACTTCGGAAATGGTTGAGCTTTAATGAGAAGAAGTAACAAGAAATCTATTGACACTCTTTTAAATCAATTTGTTATGTTTTTAAAGTGATAACCCTCACTTCTGGGATTAATCATACTAATAAAACTGAAAACAAAATTTAATGAAAGATGCGGGAATCGTACCCACGACATCCCACGTTCCGTGCGAGCGCTCTTCCACTGAGCCAACCGTTCAAGTGACGTAAAGTTCATTCATCTCGATATGTCTTTGTTCAACTCTCAGGTTGTGGCTAAAGCTTTGCTTATGGACATTGTTTCGGAGTTTGACCTGGGGTCAGCCACTGGATCTACTTTACAGTTGATAACCTGCGCAACCCCAATATTTGCATAATAGGAAATCGACTTGAGATGTCGCTCTTGCAAATCTAAACAAATTGTTGTTTTTAGATAACTATCTTTTCTGGTATTAATTACTCAAATTAATTTGAAATGAGAGGTTTGAGAAGTCGCAGGTTCGAGTCCCGCAGCCTTCATAAATATTGTTTTCAAATTAATTTCTGTAATCACTTAATTTAATTAGGTCAAACAAATGACACTTATTAATGTCACAAATTATACATTTTACAGGTTATCAACACTTCGAAAAAAGTTGAGCTTTAAAGAGAAGAAGTAGCAAGAAATCTATTGAGCCTCTTTTATATCAACAATATCAGCTTTAACATTAACATCTATGTAGAGTGATGCCGCAAAAATACTCTTAAGATAATTTCTCAATAACTTACACGAAGTAAAAAATTTATGTACAGTCCTACTTATTTGTGTGCTTCAGAAGAGAAGCAGTTGAAAGGGGACTTCAATGAACAATACATAACGCTATTGTAGTGCCGCTCAAACTTTTGAATTATTCTAGAATCCTGAGCGGCACTGCATTGTAATGGGCAGTGCATATCAATTACCATCAGCTGAACGTCCAGCTGGTCTTGTCCTGTATTGTCATAAAAAAAACATAAAATCACTACACTTGTACTATGGGTACAAGAGAACGATATATTTAATACAATATACTTAGTTAAACATACATAAATACTTTAAAACCTCCATGACTAGGAAACAAACATTCATATTCATCATATAAATGTTTGCGCCTACCGGTATTCGAACCCGGGACCTCTAGCTCAGTAGGCAGGGTCACTAACCACTAGGTTATAGGAGTCGTCAAATATCATCAATAGAAGACAACAAATAAATTGATTGCTTGGTTAACTTTTAATAAGATGATACTTTTGGAATGAACATGTCCCTTCCGAAAGTTCCGTAGATGTAGGTATTGTGATCAGCCAGCTGTTGATATATATAGGAGTGTTTTTTTTTATATGTGAGGGATGCTCACGGGATGGGGAGAGGTGAGGCAACCGCCCATGGACATCCGTAACAACAGGTGTGTCAAGAAATGCGTTGCCAGCCTTTAAGGTGGGAGTATGCTTTTTCTTGAAGGTCCCTAAGTCGTATCTGTTCGGGAAGACCCCTGCCGGTAGTTGATTCCACAAAGTGGCTGTGCAAGGCAAGAAATTTCGAACAAAACGCGCGGTTGTGGAATGCTAGACGTCTACGTGATGCGAATGGTACTTTGCACGTAATGTTCGATGGTGGAAATCTGCCGCTGGAATCATCCCGAACTAATATAGTGATAAATGCGGTAGAAGATGCAGAGAGAACCCACATCTCTACGCAATGCTAGAGAATCAAGCCGATCGGAGATGACTTGATCGTCGATGATTCGAGCTGCTCTTCGTTGTATGTGGTCAAATGGAAGAAGCTGGTACTGAGGAGCACCCGCCCAGAGGTGAGAACAGTACTCCATGTGAGGCCGAATTTGCGCCTTATAAAGTTGCAGGCGGTGGCTTTTAGTGAAGTACTGTCTCGCCTTAATGAGAACACCAAGCTTTTTTGAGGCCAGTTTGGCCTTCTCTTCCAAGTGACCAAGTAATAGGAGTGTGGGACACTGACTGGACATGGCGAGGTCGGCGGTGATGTGCAGCGGGTAGGCGCAGCGCGGACAGGGCGGAGCACCCCGGGCCGGCCGGGCGCCGCGCCGCCGCACGTGCTCCTCGCAGAAGCAGGTCTTGCAGCGCAGGCACGAGTACTGGCCCAGCCGGTTACACGACTGACCTGCAAGACAACACACCACATTCATTACTCGCGCTCACTGTGGGACTCTGTGACAGAGCTTGGAACTAGTGGTAGGATTTAAGAGAGTTGCATAGGTACTAATAATGTTGAAGCATACCGCAATACAATTCTGATCAAAAAGTTCTACAGCTGTTATCGGGAGATCTTTGGTGGAATGTTACAAATGTCTGTAATTACACAGGCACCTGCACCCTTATAAGCAAAATAAAACAGAATTTAATGGTGTGTATAACAGCATTATATATATACATAAGAGATGATAATTTTCAACCCCTAAGAAATTTAAGGTATTACTGTTTATATGCAGAACAAATTTTAAAAAAACTGAGTAATGAAATTAGAAAGTCTACGCTATAAGGTCCATGTTCCAGTTCAAGAAGGTGGCCTCGAAATACTTGAGCATACTCCATATTCTGAGAGAGCTTATTGAGAGAAGAAAGGAATTTAAGCAATGCTTAAAGGTGACTATATCAAAATAAAAAATTAGATTTTATAAACATACAAGCAACATTCTTCATTGAACATATACATTTAATATTACATAATTTAATGTACTCACATTTGTATGTCTCAGACTCGAGCACTTGGCATGAAGCTTGGTGCTCAAACTGGTCATCCTCACATAGGAAACCCTGGCAGAAGCAGCACCGGAATACTCTACCACCATGCTCCCACACTCCTGCAGATAACAAATGTGTTATCGCATAACATTGTTAAGCATTTGTAGATGGTTTTTTCTTTTAACTATTTGGTAATATAATCTTTAAATTAATGAAAAACAATAATAATATTGTATTAAGGTATAAAAGAGCTCACCTCTCTCACACTCCAAACAAATAGCTTCCTGCAGTGGACATGTGCAGGCATGTGATGTGAGACACTTCCTGCCGTGACAGACCCACGCCTCACAGAAGTCGCAAATAGCACCCTGAAATATTTAAGTAAATGACCATTAAGACAAAAGTAAATTTTATTATCACTTTTGATTAAAGAATCTATAATATAATAACTGCTAATATTATAATATTGTAGGTATAAGTCATACATAAACATCCTAAAACATGGCCTTTTTCATTAAACTAAAAGATCAATATTACTATTTACGACTTTGCAACAAGCCTGGGTTAAACCTACACCAAATCACTAACCCTATCTTTTTCTCTGAGACCCTGCCAGTCTTTATGAAGTTAAATAAGTAATTTAGTAACCTTACAAATTTACAGCTAAGCATTTGTATTACCTTCACATTATAATGTAGACTTCTTAAATGAATGTATAATGAATTCAGTTTAATTTTATGAATATATAATATACATATCTTATGAGTAGGTTATATTTAAAAAAAAGTTGGAATAAGTCAAAACTATCTTACTAACTGAATTTATGGTAAATTATTCTATCCAGTCTCTGTTAGAAAGTACTAGTAAGTAGCAACACCTATGTGTAATGCTTAGAAATTGACTACTGCAAGTTATTTGAGAATGATGCATGTATGATGAGAATGTTAAAAAACATTATTATAAAAGTTTTGTCCATACCACCATCCCCATCCCAGTGGTGTAGACACCGGGGTGTCTCACCACACAGTCTCCAGACTTAAGCATACATTTCATCTTGCCGCACTGTGCGCACACTGGTAGACGCTGGAGCGCCGAACAGAAATAGCAAAATGCTCTGCTCTTCTGCTTCCTAGAACATTTACATCAATGTAGAAGCACTGTACACAAACAAAAACATTAAATCGTTTTAATTTCTTATATACTTTTGGCACTTATCACATTCCATAGCTAGATTACATGGGTGCTGACCCAAGTCGACGTGGTCCTTGGCGTTACGAATCTCCTTTTGCCTTTGTTTTTGCTTTTCAGCTTTTTTACGTTGACCTGTCTTTTTCTTAGGCATGTTTACCAGAAAAAATCTAATAAATTTCTATAAAATATCTAAGTTATTGCTCTAAGTTGCATGAAATTAGAAAATATTTTTCATTTCTAAAACCATCCTGCATGATGACATTTCTCTAATCTCTTTAGATCAGCTGACTGTCACTGTTATGCGTCAATTGCACTCTTAGTAGTCTGTGGTAAATTATTAACTTTTACCTCAGAGCTTATAGAAGTAACAATAAGTTGAACTGTACTGCACTGGCTTGACTTTTCTAACTTACGCGAAACGCAATGCACTGTATGAGAAACACATATCTCACCTTGTCCCTCATAGCCATTTCGAAATATATGCTAAATTTTAGTTTCATAGTGTTATGCAGTCACAATTTGGTTATCGATGCGATAAACAACGTAGTGTACAGTAAATATTATGTAGTAAATACTAGACTGTTTCAAATGAAATAGGTTATATAATGCAAATAATATGTTCGTAAATCTCTCGGAGCTATAATGTATGTTAGAAACACATTTTTTTCTATAGATAATATTTTTTTGTGTGATTCTATAGATATTTTTTTTTGTGGCGGATCAAAAATTGAAAGCTTTCGATATTTGTAAAAAACTGTTTAATCGGTCATAAATATAAATCTTTAGTATTACAAACATTTTTAAAACACAAAATATTATTTTCGTATACCTATTATCTGTTTTATAATTACAGTAATCTTTAAAGTTAGCCAGAAATAAAATAATATACTCATAAAGAAAGTTTCGAAGAATCACTAGAAACCTTCAGCCTGCTGTAGATCAACCATCAACATCAAGAGATTCATGTGTTATGCCTGTTACTCCTGACTCATTTACTGAGCCACGATGATGACACTCTACAAAAAAATATACTTAAGAATTATTGTGGAATAACCAAAGAACTCTTAACAACGTCTCAAAAAATTAAAAAGTTTTGCCGCAAAAGTGCAGAATATAAAACGCAAAATTGCATCACTAGAATATAATCCAAAAATTAAAAAAAAAACCGGTCAAGTGTGATTTGGTCCCGCGCACGAAGGGTTCCGTACCATTATCTATTAAAACATCATCTATAAGAATCAAGTTTGTCATATGGGAGCCCCTTATATAATTGTTTTATTCTATTTTTAGTTATTTGTCGTTCATCGGTAGCAGATATACATATATATTTTATGGAACGGAACATTATATTTTTGTAGACCCGAGGCAATGGAACGATTTCCATGGGAAACAAGGCATATGGAAGGCGTGGGTGCCGTCTGACGACGACTTGAAATAAAAGATAGATATTATGAAGCAATGTCTCAAGGTCGTGTCAATGTTTCGTACAGTACAGCTTATCTCGTAACAAAACGAGACTAGGTTCAAAGCGAACCTTACCTTATGTAAAAAGTTGAAAACGGATACGGACCGTTAGTTTAGGTAATTTACTTCACATTGTGATGAAGTAACGTTCCGATTTAGAGAAATCGTAGGATGCGTATTCTCGTATCAAGATCGAAGGTCAAATTAACGTGAACGATTTTGAAATTACGTGAATAGAACCCGATGGTTTGTTTCGCAAATTGTTGCTGGACTCAAAGGTTCTGGAATAGTTAAAAATAGAATTAATATCCCAGTATGTATTAACATAAGTTACCATAACAACTATTAAACAAAAAACTTCTCCGTTTCAACACAGCTGGATCAAATAAACGTCAATGACGTCATTTTTTTATCGTTTTCTAGTGGGTTTTCGCGAACACTAGGTTGTCGCACAAAAACTTAGAAAGTGTTTCGTTAGTTTTGACAAGACTCTAAACTGTAACTTGGCTACGATTTAATATGAGATGTAGCGATTTTAGTACAGACTACCACAGGGTAGCAATTGACATTGTAGAATAGATTGAACGTAGTGTTTAAATTCTCTTTGGAATAGATTACATTTCTATTCTATCATTTTGAACGATGTAAACTTGGCTACCAATTTTCTATTCGTTCGTTTCGACCACGCGACTTAATGTTATTTTGACTTCATTCCCATATATTTGATTAGGTTTCTATTAGCGTTGACGATTGTAGATTGTCAACTTGGCTAAGCCTGCTGATGACCCATAGAATCGTTTGTCGTCCTCTACCATAAAAAATACCCCCCAAATCTAAGCGAATGCCAAAGAATTAAGCCAACCGGAGATGACTTGATCGCCGATGATTGAAGGCGCTCTTCGTTGTATAATGAAAGTAGTGAAATGAAGCCGAATTACACCTTAGTTGCAGGCGGTGGCTTGAAGTGAAGTAGGTAAAGGTTACTATAACATAAATGATTTTCTTAATGACGCCACAGATTGGGAATGGGGCGACCGCCTAAAGGCTTAAGAGGGGACGCTAGCAGCGTTATTCCTTAGAAACGTATTCCCCTTTTTTCTCCCTGGATAATGCTTCTAGAGAGGAGATTTTTTTGTCACAAAAAAACAAAACGTACAGACATCTGTACGTTTTGTTTTTTTCAATCAACTAACGACATAAGAAAATATGACTCTTCAAACATCGTAGAAAATGCCATTTTAATACCGCCTTGTTCAGACGAATACGTAACAATTTTAAAAGGTTTTTAAGAAAAAAGCAAAACGTCGGTACTTTTTCCTTTTTTACAGAACAGACTCGTTCTTCCTGAAAATATTGTATCAAATTTTTTTTAGTAGGTTCAATATTCAAGGGGAAAACAGGGGATTTTTTTTATGAGAGGGGGCAAATGGGCAAGAAGCTCACGGGATGGGGAGAGGTGAGGCAACCGCCCATGGACATCCGCAACAACAGGTGTGTCAAGAAATGCGTTGCCGGCCTTTAAGGCATAAAGCATACTCCCAGTATGCTTTTTCTTGAAGGTCCCTAAGTCGTATCTGTTCGGGAAGACCGCTGCCGGTAGTTGATTCCACAAAGTGGCTGTGCGAGGCAAGAAATATCGAACAAAACGCGCGGTTGTGGAATGCCAGACGTCTACGTGTTGCGGATGGTACTTTGCACGTAATGTCCGGTGGTGGAATTCGGCCGCTGGAATCAACACGGACAGCTCCTCTGAGGACTCCCCGTGATAAATGGGATAGAAGATGCAGAGAGAACCCACATCTCTACGCAATGCTAGAGAATCAAGCCGATCGGAGATGACTTGATCGTCGATGATTCGAGCCGCTCTTCGTTGTATGTGGTCAAATGGAAGAAGCTGGTACTGGGGAGCACTCGCCCAGAGGTGAGAACAGTCCTCTATGTGAGGCCGAATTTGCGCCTTATAAAGTTGCAGGCGGTGGCTTTTAGTGAAGTACTGTCTCGCCTTACTGAGTACACCAAGGTTTTTGGAGGCCAGTTTGGCCTTCTCTGCCAAGTGACCACGGAACTGAACGTCGCTCGATATATCGACGCCAAGTATGCCAATACAGGCTGAGGCAGTTAGAGGAGTGATCTCGAATCGAGGGGATACGACAAAGGGAGACTTTTTAGTGGTGAACGCACAAACTTGTGTCTTCTTGGGGTTGAATTGGACTAAATTTTGCCGGCCCCATTCCGAGACTATGCTACTACTACAAAGCATAGTCTCGATTTCAGACACAAGTTTGTTCCGGTTCTCGTAGACGCTATCCCGGGACATGTTGGCACGGCCGGTGTAGGAAGCATACCCTGTGCTGTCGTCTGCATAGCAATGAATATTGCTGATTTGCAGCATATCATTGATATGCAGAAGAAACAGCGTAGGGGATAGCACACAGCCTTGCGGGGACACCTACGTTGATGGGTTTTAAGTTTGGTCAAAATTTTGTAGGTAAAATCGGTCTGAGCTGCATTTGTCCCTATCGCACTTTTTGGGGGAAGGCTGGAGGTGAGGGGCGTTCGTTGGCCAGTCCGGAGTATAACTTATGAGTTATGCACATAATATAATATGGTGAATCGCCCAGATACCATGGGTTTGCTTATCGATTTAGTAGAATTTATTTATGGATAATTTTTGTGAATGTATTGATGGATAAGGATAATTTTACCTACCTACAGATAGACAAGCATGTATTAATTATACACGCAACCACATGTATAAGGGCGCGTTTCCACTGACACGGAGCTGAGCGAAACTGAACTTGAATTGATCAATCACAGCTGCTTCCATCAGCGAGCATGGAGTAGAGATTCGGTGTAGGTAGACTGTGATTGTTCAACTCATGAACCGATAATGTATACATTTATTTTGATATATAGGTACTGTAAACATACTTAAATAAAATATGTAAAAGGGGGTGCTTATTATTACACACAAAACATAACATAATTATTTTTCAAATAATTAAGTAGTTTATTATATCGTTATAACTACTCTTCCCCGTACAGGTAAATTTCTTGGAATACGACCGTCAATCAATTCGGGTAGCAGGCATTCGTAGAAAGTTTTTCTAGTTTTGCTTCCACGTTTCGCATAGATCCGCCATCTTTTTGAATTGTTTCATAAAGTTATTTCCTTAGGGCTCCATCTAATAATAAAATAGAATTTTGACTGTGTAAACATGATAAATGAAATGAGAAAACATTAGGCCTTTGTCCAGCAGTGGACGTCTTGAGGCTGATGATGATGATGAAACATGATAAAAAATAATTGTGATTTCTTTTCAATTTTAACATGTTTTTGTGAAGTGTAAAAATATCAGTAATTTCATTTTCTATTCCATCTTTCTTATTTTCATTTATTATTATTTTTAATATTATATTACATTTTACTTCCACAACGGAATCATCATTTATTAAGCAATCAGGAGTAATACCGAATAAAAACATTTATGGTTGTTCTCGAAGAAACCGCTTTTGACATCGTCCAGTCCAGCTTAATACGAACATACAGTAATACCTCCGTACATACATAGTACAGTAGTACATATTTGGGAGTATAAAAATCATTTTAATAATTCCGCAATAATTGAGGTTTTTTGTTTCGAAGCCTACAGACTGCCAACATTTTACGCAGTAATACGCTTGCGCGTCTCTAAAGGATACAATTCATCATCACTCTGATCAAATTGTAGTGTGTTGAAGCTCTTCAGCTTTTTAACTATGAAATAAACTTATGCAGAGGAAAGATATCACTTATCAGACTCTAATTCTAACCGAACATGTTACATTCTTATTATCACCAGTATCAGTAACTTTTTACTTTGCAGTCCAAAAATGCAGCACCGGGCGCTGAGTTACACACACTTTTGTATGAACGTTTTTCCCAAGAACCATCTGCAATTACTGCTATCACAGAACAGCAATCTTTATCCACTTCTCTGTTTAAAATGGCAAGCCTTTATTCTTCTACAACTTCTGCGATCAAAGAAGTACCACTGAGGTAGTGGCACTTCCTTAATTGCATATTCGGCATATTTAGCGCACTACAAATTTAATTTACAGCTGTTAAATGAAATTTTTATATCCATTTCCTGATCAGAAACCTATTCCTTCCACAAACGTTTCATTTATATTTAGTTTTTCATCATACACTATTTCAATATATATATTTTACATTCGTGATTGAATTCGTTGGTAGGTTGGCCCCCCACAAGATGCTCCGGAACAGGTTGGATGCGGGCAGCGCATGATCGATCGTCATGGCGATCTTTGGGGGAAGTAATTTGTCCAGAACTGGATGTCTTCCGGCTGAATAATAATGAGGATGATGGTAGTAACACTGATCATTTTAGAGTTTTCTAATGTGATGTCGTAAATGAACACATTTTTTTGCCTATACATTGCAAACGCTGGCTGAACCGTACGAGATAGATCAAAATGTGCTAGAGTACCTATTGTACAACATTGTTGGTCTACGAAAAAGTGCGCGATTTTAGATGGTATATGTCTCTTAGGGATAAACCACAATAACTATTTTTTATCCTTTACTATTTACGAATTACGAGAAATAATGGCGTATTTACGAAGCGAATGCAATACAGCATAAATCCTAATAAAATTAAGTATACATTGTGCATTTAACATAGATCAACATGGCTTTTTACAGCATTTAATTTAAATGAATATTTTCGAAGATATAAAAGATTTAAAATATGTATTGATACATAAATTTTTTCAGTAGGTTTCGGAATCCGATTCACAAGGCGAGAGCGAACAGAGTCAAAGAATAGCAACGTTTCGAATCCGTGTATCAATAATAGCCAGGGTCAAAAACTAATTATGAGCGAGTACGGAGATTTGTGGCGTGCGCGCACCCCATCATACGCATTACTCACACAAAACACGGGCTATTCAGTATTTACGCACACAGAGATAGTTGTGTTTCGGGCGCAGCGCGACAGCGATAGTTTCTTCTAAAACCTATTTTCAAATTACGCTTGACCCGGGTCCCCTCTTTCGCTCAGTACCTATTTTCATTAGTTACAGCGCCCTTCAGACCGAAACACAACAATGCTTACACATTACTGCTTCACGGCAGGAGTAGGCGCCGTTGTGGTACCCATAATCTAGCTGGTATCCTGTCCAAAGGAGCCTCCCACTGGTAATACTATGACTACATTGTGACTGAAACGTGGGATCAAAATTAAGCTATGATTACAAATACGCCAATTAGCAGTTTGGCATTTCTATGGCAAATTCTGAAGATACTCTTAAAATAACAATATACATTAGAATATACGTTACATAACTACAAATTAATTAATACCTACTAAATTTAAATAAAAGTGTACAATGATATTCTATTCTATTCTTCCTACTATGGCTCCTGTGGAAGGTATACCACAAGTTTGCCAATGTCACGTTAAGGTAGACCACCAAGCTTAGAGTATTCTTTTACTAATTTTAATGGTATTGATCGGTGCTTAAGATTGAAACAAGTTTTATTTTCTTATACCTGAAACAAATATACATGCTGTTAGGACTATAGACAAACACAAATATAATTACTTAAATTATTTGATATAAGTACTTAGTGCTATTTACAACTTAATCTTATTTATTTTAATATATTTACACAAAATATATACAAAAGGAGTGAAAACTAGGGAGAGGAGACATTTAAAGGAAGTTGGGCGGGGAATTTCAGGAGGTATAAAATTGTATAAAGAAGGTTGTGTTAAAGGGCAATTGAAGAATAAATGATCCACGTTTCCCTCATCTAGACCACACTCACACAAGGAATTGTCCCTAATTCTTATTTTAGCCAAAAATACTGGGGTACAAGCATGATTAAAACGTAGACGACAAATAGTTGAAATTACTGACTTGTTGGGAATTTTAAATTTCGAGAACCAAGGTTTCTGAGGAATTACGGGTTGTAGATCTCCATAAAATTTGCCTTTAGAGTTTTTGGAAACTTGCCAAATGGTGGACCAATTCTCATGCAATGTGGGTTTCAGGATGGTGCGCAAGTCATGGGAGAAAATTTTTGAGTATTGGAGGGAACCTGTTGCAATAGCTGTCTTCGCACAGGCATCTGCATTTTCGTTACCAAGAATGCCTGAGTGACCTGGAATCCATGCTAAAACGATGTTAATATTGAGGTCATAGCATTCTTTCAAAGATTCCCTTATTTTAAATATAATTGGAAAATGACTTTTAGACCTAAATGGATTTGACAGTATTGATTGAAGGCAACTTTTGGAGTCTGAGAGAATAATAGAGTTGTTCATGCCATGAGCCTTAACAAATAAAATTGCTTCAAGAATGGCAATTGAACAATGATACTTCATTAACAAAAACGTGTGTAAGAAACTGAATGTTGTCTGTTTGACAAGAAGGAATCAAAATATTTACATACTGATTTTTATTTTCTTTTCTTTTGTATTTAGATCAAATATAGCGACTTGTTTATGTATAAAATTATATAAATATTTTGATACACAAGGTTCCAGTCGTTCCACAAATTTGGTAAGTATTAATTCTTGGGCGTGATATGTGCGTTTCAATTTATTTTTAATATAATTAATTTATAGGCGAGTACTAGAAACCCATGTGGGGTTTCCTTATTTGATATCAATGAGGTTGACGCAGGTAAGTATTAGTTAACACACTAATACCTACCTGCGTCAAAAAAAAAGTAGGTTTTAGTTATATTGTTCATATTCAATTTAGATAAAAAAAGGTCACAACTTCAAATTCAGAAATGAAATGAAATATGTTAACAATAATAAATTACTTAGTTACAATTTTACTAGCATAAAAAGACCATAAAAATGAACATCACCTATCCAGTCGTGGCAACATTGTTCTTAACAATTGGTAGATACACAGCACAATTCGCCAATAACTCGGCATACAATTATTTACTAGATCAAATAGGTATCAAAAATTAACTTATATATAAAATAACTTAATTTATTTTCGAGAGGAGGAAAATACATTTACGTATTCATTGCCCGAAAGGGGCCTATGTTATGCGGCTCGGGTGTAATAACCCCCTACCGACTAAAAACCTGTTTTATTAAAATATTAGCCTCGCTGGTAGCCCTAAAAGCATTAGAACACATTAGGGAGCACGGACCTACCAACTCCTATGTACTATTAGGTACCTAATATCAATTCGCGGTATACTTTTGTACAGTGATGTTATTAAGAAAAGGGGAATTTGAATGGGCAAGCATAGTAATTGTAGCCTGGGCTCTGATAACAATATACTCGTTTCGTACACGTGGAATCGATAGCTCTAGTACCTGTTTCTCATAATAGTATTGTTTTGTTTAGTTTGCGTTGCGCAGTGCCTCATCCTCGGCGCGTTAGTGTCAAGCATTGCAATTTGCAACGTAATTTGCTCCGATTTCCGACGTCCGACTCTCCGCTCTTCACGAAATATTAATAATATTTATGTATAACATAGTAACTACGTAGTACTATGTGAGTATGTGTATTGTGTATGTACTACATAAGTAGGTATTTCGTAGTTCCCGTACTCGTGTCTCCGGTCTCGTACTCGTTAAGTCGCTACTCGCTAGTCGCTGCTCTCTACTGCGACGCTCGGTCGTGTTTATATTTTGTTCCGGTCTTACTTTTGAAATTGTGTCTTTTATAAAGAAAACAACATGTTTTCATCGAGAGATATGGTAAGACCTAAGTTTAACATAACATTGTGTAGTTGGTAAGTACTATTTTTGTTTTCAATTTGAATCAATGAAATGGCTTTTGTTAAACAACTTTTTTGCTTATTCATTGTAAACAAATACATGAATATTATGAATGGAGTATGTTATTAATAACATTCTGTCAATTATGTTCTTTTATAATCTGAAATAGGAATCAAGGATTCCTATTTCAGCTAATGCTTAATTCAATAATGCTTAACAATCACCAATAATTTTTAAATCTGCGTGATCTATATATTTGATCTGTGTGCCCTATTTTTTACGTCGTTATATTATACCAGCTAGGTTATTTATTATATTATGTGTAGTTGAAGGGCAAATCTGTGAGGTAAATGACCTAAGACTGTTTTGTTTTGTCTGTTTGTTTCTGTTTAGCAATTATTTAGCATACCTTATTTATGTACGGACTAACCGATTTTAACATTTGCAAACGTGTGGTTTGGTTATTAATTAAATTCTTACACGGATCAAATTATTTTAAATCAAACGGGCCTTGCCGAGGCGCGAGTTGTTATGTTGCTGACACAATTTACTTAGTATTACATAGGTACCTAGTACCTACTGTTTTACACTTTTCTACATTTTTTTTCTGGGTAAAAATAATCATAAATATGATTACATAGTTAACTTTCATTATTATAGGTAACTTAGTGGCTGTCATTAAACTGAATTACCCTATCCTGCGTACTAGTAAAACTAACTAACGTAAATTAAACTGAAAATCTGTAAGTAAAATGCATATAATGTTTTAACTTTTAACTTTCAAACAGCAACAACTAGGTAAGTACTTATACTAAATATGTATTATGTATCACTTAGTTTTTTTTTAAATAGGTGATAGGAGGGGATGTATGAAATTACGCGATAGCCGGAACATTCTAAATTTAAAAAAGCGGCCAAGTGCGAGTCGGACTCGCCCATGAAGGGTTCCATAGCAGCAAGTACCATAATATAAAAGTTACATAGAAAGGAAAGTGATATAAAATTATTTTAAATGGAAAAGGCAAAAAATCTTTGCACAAAATCATACAGTGCAAATGAGCTCTCATCATTTATACGTATTAAAAAAAACTACTTACTAGATCTCGTTCAAACCAATTTTCGGTAGGAGTTTGCATGGTAATGTACATCATATATTTTTTAGTTTTATCATTCTCTTATTTTTGAAGTTGCGGGACAGCTACCGTACCGAGGATAGGTACCGTATCCTCAATTTACATTGGATTTTTCGACTTTCAGTTGTTTTTTTTTTTGGTAAAGATGATGGATGGATATATTGCAAAAAGCTAAGACCAAGATGCCATTGTGTATTATAAATATAAACTGTAATTAAAAATGTATAGGTAGGTAGATAAACTTGAAAAATGTGAAAGAACTTTCCCCCTTTTCCCCCAACTAAATATATTGAATTAACAAAAGTAAAAGAACAAAGTAGGTTGTCGTTGATGACGTCACAGAAACATATTGTTCTGCACGTCAATAGCTGGTAGGTACTGGAGCGATCGTTATCAGTCGTGACTCGCGCTGAAGGGCACCTCCACCTTCAGGGTTCGGACGGGTAGCGCCGAGAGACAGAGACTACCTAATTATACAACTATTCTGCTCTGTTTGCGGTTACATCGATAGGTACTGATAAGGTTTTATTTATTTAATTGTTTTGCTCGTCTATGAGTCTATCTGAGAATCGGGCGAACATTTAATATCCTTTTTGTGTTTATGAATAGTCCAAATGTTAGTAAAGAATAATATGAACAGACAATGTCGTGCGAATGATTATCACCAAAGAAGCTTTAGACTATGGCGGCTGGACCTGCATTTAAAGTGCTATAATATAGGTCAGTTCGAAGTAAATTTCTCCCTGTTTATTTATTTATTGGGCCAACAAAGTATACACTAATACATACAAAAGAATATAGACAAATACACTAGTTGAGAGCTACTTGAATTATAGGCGCAAATAACGTTCTGAATAATTAAGAAACAAATGTGTGCGTGTTGGCGAATGTAAGTATGTGACGCTCACGCACACATTAATTATAATGTTACTTCTATATTGACAGGAACTAGGTCTGAATGAAACTATCGTTTTGAGCGTTATTATTCTTATCAAATCATCTACCTGAAAAAAAAAATTAAAAAGTTGACTCACAATTAAATTGAATTACATTAAATTACAATAAAATATACATAATTATTATTTTACAGTTTTTAATTATATAATATGATGAACTTTTTCAAGAAATAAATAATGAAAATAAATATAAAATTAGTTTAATAAACATTAATTACACCATATCATTTTGAATGAAATAAAAAAATATTAAATTCTAATTTAACATTAATCAATTACCTATTAACTTTGTTAGCTAATTTTTTATAATCTCATCTGCCAATTTCTTGAATTGTGTTATTAGCTTTGAGAAAATGTCTATCTCTAAGATTTCCTCAGTACTGTTCTTCTTGGTTATACCAACAGGGGCTACGTTATGAATTGATTACAAGCAATTTAAAAATAACAAATTCAGTATGGGATTTTAGAGGTAGCCATCGTGGTGAAAAGATATATCAGCCTACAGGTTTTGTTTGTGTAGTGCTGATTTTCTTTTCATGTCTAATAGCTTCTTACGCTCAGTGCAGCCTCTTTAAGTCTTAACCAGTCCGCTGAAACTACACGTCTTGCTATGTGGAGGTCACGGCTAAGTACCTCAAACCCGAATATCAGCGTGAAGGAGAGACTAGCCGAAGGATACAACCTCAGTTGGCCTATCTGGAAGCTTACCCGCTTACCCGCCACAGAGTATTTAATTTGATAAATATTGGATAAAAATTGAAAAATTCGGGAGTCCCGTAGGAACGAAGGCCTATGAAAGAAGCGCTTATTGCCCTACTCCATCAAGGGCCTTCGCTGAAATATACATAGGTACATAATACAAGGCAAAATCAAAGAGGATGTTAAGGACAAAAAAAATCCGACAATTAAAAAAAAATCAGTGTTTAACTTAATAATAATAACGCAATAGTAGTCATTTTTTCACCCGTATTGGTTTCACACCATATGACACGCCTTAATACTTAATACAAAACTTGTTCTGTTGTCCATTTACATGCGTCTCGGCTGAGAACTGAGTACAGACTTAAATCGCCTGGAATTTTTACCGCAGTGCGTGCTAGTGAAACTTAATACGCGGATTTTAACCCGCAAAAAAATCCGCGCGGATTTTATTCGCAATGCGTGCTAGGCCTAAGGTTCGACACATAGGTAATAAACCTATTCCGATCTGTCGTCTCGTCGATCTGTACAACCTTGACAGATAACAGCGATCAACAAGAATTAACCCAATTATAACATGTACGTACCTATACTTGCCTATACGAAGGTACATGTTAAATGAATAGCTCCGTCCTGTTCCGGTCGAGGGTCTGCGCTCCGAGCGGATACCTCGTGAAGCGTGATGCCACACTCGGTACAACTGCACCGACGGACGCTGGGATTAATGTATAAAAATCTGTAGGATCAGCCTAACCTATTAAGTTTTTCAATAGCAAACTTAAATTGTTAATAATTCCGTTATGCCAATATTTGCCCCCCTAATTTTTGTGTATTTAAAATAGTCCTTGGGTCCCTAGGTAATATTTCCCGAATCTCCATCTCTTCAATCGACTTCATATTTTTTCCGAGATCTTTTAAAGGTATTTGATTATAATAACGGCTTCATATATATTTTCGAAATAAAGAGCATTTTAATTATTTATTAATATCATTGTCATCTTCACTATCGTCGGAGCTCTCTGATTCTACTTAATCAGCATTTAGGAAAGGAATTAACACAATTATGTTGAATTTACTCATTACTCGTGGTAAAAGATTTTTCAAAACACGAGGAGTGCGTATCGAGTGTATATTCAATGTAATTGGTCCAATAAATGTATTATGTACTCATTGTCCAATAAAAAATCACGTTCAGTTACACACACAAACATACATACCAAGTTAATAAAAGTGAGACAGACTATTTATATTATTGCATTGTTAACAGCCCTTGATAAATGTAGTGTTAAATTAAGAAAGATACATATCGTATGTAACAAAGCTAATAAAACCGTGTTCAAAAGTGTGTCTCAACACACTACAGTGAAAGGGCTTCAATCCTTACGGAATTGTACATTGTGTTACACGGGTGGAAAGTGGGTTATTACAGCTGAGTTGTGATTAAGAAGCCCGAGCCGAAGCGGAGGGTTTTTAATGTCACAAGTTGTTTGTGTATGAATATAATTAACGTTTTTCAATACAGTTGAGAGAAATAGTAAAAAACAAATCCAAGAACTAAACATGTTTATTTCAACACACTTCCAGAAAATGGCTTGCACTTTTTTTTACAACGAAACGCAAAGGCAACGCGGTCGTACGCGTAAACAGCCTATTCAATTTTTGACAAGTGTCGATGTGAAAATAAAAACCTAATTAAATGGAAACTGATAAATCAAAAAAAAGGAATGGTAATTAATTTTATTAAGTATAAAAAACAACCATTTAAAAGTAATAGGAGAGATAGAGATATAAAATCTATCCGATTTTATTCTATGTATGAAAACTTTCTGCTACTAAACTTTTTAAATTGACTTATAAATTTAAAACTTAATTGCAAAAGTAATGATCGGCCAAATATTTATAGTTCACATGGTCACAACCGCGGAGACTCTCCTAGCGAGACTCGGATCGAATCTGTAATGAGAAGACTGATAGAGTGAAGCAAATTGTTTTTTTGTAAACGATAAAAAACCATGTACTTTGTATTTTGAATTTTTCACATAAATTTTGAGGTTATGTGAAGAAATTGTGAAAACAAAAGATCTTTTTACTACCTACAACCTTGCCATTTGACTTTATTTTCCATTGGACTTGCAGTTTTGCCGGAAATCGAGAGAAACCGTTTTTTATCCTTAAACACTCCCCCTTTTTCACTTTCCGACCTCAGATCGCCCGTAATTTATTTTTCCTTTCATTTTTGTCATATTCTCTTCCATTTCCAATGGCTTTTATCCTATTATTATTTTAAGAATTAAAAAAATTATCGAAACTGGTCTAATCTATATTTTGTGAGTTTGTCTTACCTCTGCGCGAATTTCTAACAAAGCCTATCGTAATAATTCAATCTAATAGTGAAGCTCATCATCAATAGTGAAGCTTTTAAGATCTAGGACGCATTCTTGATGCAGGGTTTGCCAAGTACAAACGACAGTCCTGATCTCTTAACTGAGTTGGACTTCCACATTAAGGTGGAACAAGTTCTCACATTTATCGACATTCCGCATGACTGTCTATTTTTTATTACATGTATGTGTTCTTGTAACTCTCGCTTCGTCTTGCTTATATATATAATAGCTTGAGTTAAATCTGTTGTTTAAATTGTTGTTAAATATGTCAAAATGTTTACAGCTCTCCTGTACTGTAAAATATACACTCTCAATTGTTCTGGCTGGGTTATACGCGACAACCCTTTGATTGGGTTTATGTTTTCCGGCTTGAGATGTGTTTTGATAGTAAAACTGTGGTTATGTACGGTTAAGGTGCAGAAGCGCCAGCCACAGTACGCGGCTCATCACAAAATCCATACAATATCGGCACGTGGCTGCTGCGTGAACCAACGTGTGCTCGGTACAGTCTACACCATGTTAGCTAATCTGTCAGATATTACTATTACCTCCATCATTAAAAATGGTAGATGTTTAAGATTCAAAATGGCACCGATAAATTACTTTAATTACATTACATTCGTTTAAAATTATATGTAGTTTAATATAATAATTCGAATATTGAGCAAAATAAAATGGTAGCAATGGAATAAGGTGAAACGAGGTGCGACGATGTGCTCGAAGGCTGCAATGCTTTTTGTAAGTACACATAGTACCTCTGGTGGGAAAAAGAGGTGACTATACTCTTACTTGATGAACAAGCTCACTTCTCCTGCTATTTTACAAATATAAATAACAAACATTATTCAAGAACATATAAATCGCGCCTTTACAAAAAATACAAAATAAAATATCGTAGCAACGGGCTGCACAGTTTAATCTTTGATTTATATTATTTACTAGTTGACCCGACATACGTTATACGAATATATAATAAATAAAATACTGGTTCATAACATCGAGAATTATTTCGTAAAATATGTTCCCTGTTGTGGTAATGAAATTGTTTTACAGCAGAACTGTCAAACCGTGCGTCAATAAATTCTCTCATAGAAAATATGTACATACAAAACACATATCGGACGACGGGGGACACATCAAAGGAAAAACAAAATTGTTGTTTTTATTTAATTCCGAACACTTTCATATTTATTCACCTTTTAAAGCTTCCCTGGACTTCCACAAATATTTCAAAACCAAAATTAGCCAAATCGGTTCAGCCGTTCTCGAGTTTTAGCGTGACTAACGGACAGCAATTCATTTTTATATATATAGATTTATTTTGTTAAAATAAAACGGTTAACAACAATTTCATTAATTACAGACAATTATTAATTCAGACATTCATCTCGCTCACAGTACTTCAGGCATTCTGATATTATTCCCGTCCATTCATCCGTGAACAAGTCACACTCAGGGTTTGCGTTCAGAAGAGCGTTGAGTGCGCTGAGTATATGTGACGGTGCGGTGGGTATATGTGACTGTGCATGGGCTACTTTGCGCCTCTGCGGAACCGTATATTATATAACTTAATTTTATTATATTCACATAAATATATATAATTATATTGTTAATTAAATCTTCGTACTTTTTTAAAGTTGTCAGTAAGAAAAATAATTCAAACATGTGAAATATCGCAACAGCCAAAATATAATCCAACCAAACCAACGATAGAATATTTACTCTAGCATTGGGCCCAACTGTGACCTATTTTAAGTTTTTTTTGGAACGCATCTATTTGAGGGAATAAGTATAAGTCCCAGGGAGGCACTGTAAGGATGATGACTGATGACAGTTTCCATGTTTAAATATTCAGTATCTGACAGATAGAGCTGGAGCGTTGTCAGGTTTGCTTCTTGAGCGGTGCTGTCGAACATTAACCAAGATATTAGTTGTTTCAATGGATTACTTGTACACACAATATCTCTAATACTAATCAGTAATCACGAATATCAGCCAGAAGGTTGGGTAGAGCACGAAACTTTATTAGCCAGACAAGAGGTACACTCAAACGCTACCAAATTTGATGTCATTGACCAGACCTTTCTTTTCCTGTTCTAATTGAGTAAGCTAATCCATTGGTCACATTATTTATTTATTTTTCATTTATTTCAGTAAACAAAATATGCATAAAATATAAAATTACAACAAGGTGTCACCTGTCGTTTCAAGTGTTTTTGTATTTTCCCGATATTTCCACGTTATATTTTTCTTTCAATCATGGGATATCTCCTATGATTGAAAGGAAAAGATATAGGTCGGATTTCGACAAAATAGAATAAGTTTTATTCCTAGGATAAAGTTGCTATTTATTCTCAGATAATTCTTTTAGCTTCTACCTATTCTGAGAATAACAAAGTTATACGAGAGTAACTCTTATACCACCAATGTTTAAGGAATAACTTATTCCTCGCTGGCTTATTCCTCGGAAAAATCAAAATGGCGTCAAATTTATATTTACTTTTCAAAGTGGTGAAACGTATTATGAGTTATTCTGAGAGTAAATGTAGCGAATAATTTTATACCTGGAATGTTATTCTTTGTGATCCCTAGAATATTTTTCAAATCCTATACTTTGGCAGATTTATCGTGTAAAATACACCTTTTATGTGTATAGGTACACTTTTTTGATGACTGCCTGATTGGCAACAATGTCCGCTTCATCACCTCAAGCGCCCGCACTAAGGGAGGTGGATATTTCAGCTAGAACTAAGCCGGACAGCTGATGGACGGGTTAACTAGGCGGTTATGCGCCAACTGAAATGACTTTTGTACTGGATCCGGCCTGCAGGCTGGAGCCTACTAATTTCGGTCACCAACAACGCGTGAAAAATCAATTAATGCGAGACTAATCTACAGCCTTCAAAGACCAAGTTTCGGCGACATAGTAGTACCTATGATCTTTATTCGGTGCAGGACCCTTCTTTTAGACCGATCTCCATCTCATCCGCTCTTTGGTAACTTAGTCTTCATATTTTAAGGTATTGGTGTTCGTCGCTGGGCGTCTCTCAGAAGTTCAGATTCATTTCGATGTTTCAGATGAAGCGCGTGGGGCAGAACGGGCGGTTGGTGGCGTTCTGCAAGGCGGTGGGCGTGTACTTCTTGGTGGGCAGCGGTGGCGCGCCTTCGCTGCAGACGGCTGTGCTGAAGTGCGCGCCAGTGCTCTTCCTGGTTGCGTGCGTGGGGCTGGGTGGGCGCGGGGAATATGCGCGGCGCGTGGCGGTCGGGTTGGCGCTATCGTGCGTGGGTGACGCGCTGCTGGTGTGGCCCGCGTGCTTCGTGGGCGGGATGTGTGCATTCGGCGGCGCGCACGTGGCCTACCTCGCCGCGTTCGGCTGGCGGCCGCTGCGTGCGGTCGCCGCGCTATTGATCTACGCGTGCACGCTCCTGTACCTGCGCACGTTGTCGCCGCCGCCCGGACTACGCGTCCTGCTGCCTGCATACGCGCTACTATTGGCCACCATGGCATGGCGCGGCGCCGCACGTGCGGGCTCTCAGCGGCCCGGGGCGCTACTTTTCTTGCTCTCCGACGCTATCTTGGGCTACAGCCTCTTTGGCGGAGATGTTCCGTATAAACAGGTCAGTTACTGTCATAAACCGTCATAAGAAATAGTTAACTTTGTAAAGCGTCGGTGGCGCAATAGGTAGAACCGTTGACTCTCTCGTGAACACACTCTTGTGATTTCTTTGGTGTTAAAAGGGAGTATGCATCGCGGCGATCATTACCCGTATGGAAGTTCATTTATGTCCCTTTTCCATGAAAAAAAAACCTCGTACTTCGCAGTAACTATATTGAAAGGCGGTGGCCACCAGACTGTTAATGATGACCGACATTAAACCAACCCCTGGGCTCTCTTGCATCACTAAAGAAAAAAACGGTGTTGCTTAAAAATCACACAGAAGGCAGAAATGAACACTGCATAAGTGATACTGGTGTTTCAATTGGTGATAAGACATCTCAGTTTAAAAAAGTTGGCAAGTGGATCACCAGCTCCCTCGCGAAGCAAGTCGTTATCAGCGCTTGCTGCTCAGACTTTAGGTCCGAGTTTAACTAGGATCTTATATTGAGCCCTCTATTGGGAAGGTCACGGAATGGGTAAAATTAACATTGCTCTATTTTATCCCCACAAGATTCCCAAAAACCTCACTTACATTATTTGCTATCAGGTTCTGGTCATGTCTACGTACTACCTCGGCCAGCTACTGATCGCCTCGAGCGCGCTGCAACCCCCTGCCGGCGGCTCAGCAGTCACGGTGACGTCATCGCCTCACCCCTGCTCCGCGCTAGCTCGCGACTGATGACACGCGTCCCACGCATGGACCTCTCTCCATTAGTCTTCCTTACATTACACTATCAGCTGGATACTTCAGGGTTACCGGTCACACGAAGAGCGATCAAGACTGTTAGAAACCAATAACAAAAACCACCGAAGCGGATTGAACGGTGAAATAGTAGTAATACTAGTGTATGATAGCTGATAAATAAGAAATCGTACTTCCAGTAGAAATAGAGTATCAAAATTGAAATTTAGAGAGTCGCTATGTGCAATGAATAAAAGTTAAAAATATGATAGTTATTACGTGTTACCTGTGCAGTCATGTTTGACAAGCGTCGTGCGTTCACAGCACCGAAGTGATGTTAGGACAAACATTATGTGAACGTAGGAAATGAGCAGGTACCTAATTAGTGATCTCGTTTTTAAGTAATAACCAACTTATTAACTATAATGTAGGTAATATTTATGCACAAGTTGCCACTCAGTCAATAATGCGTGTGCATATAAATAAGTATATTAAAGTAAATTGAGCGTAAATAACGTTTAAAAAACATTCTTATCTGAAATCTTAATATTTTCAGAACAACAATAATAGGCACTGTGTTTATGTGAAGGACAGTGTATTGTAACACATATATAAATACCTACCTAATATATATACGTATATATACTAGTCAAAACAAAATAAGGGCCACCACGTTTTTACAGTATTCTCATGAATTCTTGAGGTTTAAATGTTGATCAATGTTTCAGTTGGATAAATTGATTGATTTTTATTGTAGACAGCATAAAATAATGATGCATTCCATTAAAAAAAGAAATTTGCTCCACTTTTTCTAAAAATTGACATTTTTGCAAAAATTAGTGAGGAAAAAAATTCTGAAAAAAAAACATAAAATGTTTCTTGATTTATGACTTTCCTCAATATCTAGTATGCCGTCCTCGACTACTAATGCACTCTTGAAGCCTAGAAGGTACATTCTCCACCAGGTGAACCACTGTTTCTTGAGGAATTTGTTCCAAGCTTGATTTCAGAACGTTTATTAGCTGGCTTTCATTGTGCACGGGTTGGTTTGTGCTTCGAACACTGCATTTCAGTAAATCCCACATGTGTTTAATGGGATTTAGAATCGGACTGTTTGCAGGCCAGGCCAACACCTGTATACCAGCCTCCTCTAGGGCTTCTCTGGTGGCCCTAGCTGTATGAGCGCGAGCATTATCGTGCATCAGATGGAATCTTGCGCCGATTCTATGTGCATATGAGACCACATGGGGTCTTATGACCTCCTCGATGTAACGTTGAGCTGTTATTGTGCCTTCGTTTAGAATTACCAGCTCGGTTCTGCCTGACATAGAGATTCCTCCCCATACCATAACATGGGGGCCCCCAAATCTGTCACTTTCATGGATGAAAGCATCCGAAAATCGCTCACCTTCACGCCGCCAGACCCTAATGCGACGGTCATCACTAAAAAATTTAACTTTGCACTCATCCGTTAACAATACAGTCCTCCAATCATTCATATCCCACGCCAGATGCTGCCTTGCGAATGATAATCGGTTTGCACGATGAGCACTTGTTAATGGTATCCGCACTACACGTCTCCTGGAGAACTGCTGGTCTTCGTGTAAACGATTTCTAATAGTTTGATCACTAACACGTGTACCGGTCGCCTGCTGCAAACGGTTTTGTAACGAACGGGCTGTTATACAGCGTTCTCTACGCGCAGTCAAGCGCACGTAGCGGTCCTCCTGTGCTGTAGTTGCTCGAACTCTGCCAGATCCCCGCCTCCTGGTTAGTCTCCCAGTCTCTTGAAAACGATTCCAAGCATTCTGGATCGCTCGCCGGCAAAAACCCAGCTGCAACGCCAGAGAACGCTGCGAATGGCCTTCTTGAAGCAATGTTACGGCCCTAGTTACGGTTGGCAAGTCCATATGACTTCGAATTCTCGGCATAACTTTTTTAAAATGTTAATTCAGCTACTAGTCAAACGAAACTTACAGTGTTCCTGAGAGAATCGTCAATTTGACTGAGTTGAAATCCGTCTTAAAATCGGGTAGAATCAAGTGGTTGCAATAAATTATCTAAAACTACCCACTTTAAACAATTATGCGGGTGGAATGCTCAAAAAAAGTGTGTAAACAAATAAGGTAACACCACAATAAAGTATCAGCTACTTGAGAATGCATAAAAAATAAATTATCGCTAGCGAGGCCAAAAAAATCATTCGTTGAGGCTACAAAGTCAAAACTACCAACTGGATGGTATGTGGTCTAATGACTATTGAAATATTTTTAACATATTATTGTGTAGTTTTTTTAATCGCTCGTGTCAGGATTCATTACTCGAAATTATATGTACCTACCTTATATCTGTAACACAATGGTTTTCTTGGTGATATGATACATAATTAAACACTGTACAGAAAACATTGCCTTTCTTCAAAAATGTATGAGCCGATTTTTTTCTATAGGACGTTACTACGAATACACTTTATATAGGTATTTAGGCCGTATACGTACGTATTTAGTAGGTAACTAATGGTAAGGTTACCTAATATTATTATGTCGGTAGGGGGTTTCCCGCGTACGTGGAAATCGTTTTTCGAATCCGTTGACTAACCTGTAAATATGTACTAAGTGTGCTTATTATTAGAATATATTATACTTTATAATTTTTCTTCCTATTATTTCAATTGTCTATTTGTGAATATCTGTAATTAGCTCTAAGTTGTTTATTATATTTTTATAACATAAAAATATTTATTAACACGGCTTTAGTCACGGTTTATCGATGTGGCTACCGATTACTTTCGGAGGTCCTTCCTTCATCATTATCTATACTCACTCTGATGAAGGATCTCCGAATGGTACGAAACTAATCGGTACCCACACCGATAAACCGTGACTACAGCCGTGTTCGTAAATAAAATGATAAAGTCTTACGAAAGTTTTAAAAATTTAATTGTATTTTTATTATTTGTACCTATAGCTGTTGATCTCTAAGGAAATCTGCCTTCCAAACGAGCTGTATGAAAAAATTACATATTTCAAGTGTAATGCAATTTACCCACGAAATAAAAATATTTTTCATTTGACATATTCCTGGAAATAAATAAATTTTAAGAGTGGGAAGGAGGAAGAACCCTATTGTTTATAGTACCTGAACGCGAGGCTTTTTTGGGGTGAAGCTCCTTAATAATTTGTTTCACCTCTTGTTTTATTAAATCGCCTGAAGAGCTTAGAGCGGAGCGACGTTCAACTTCGTCAACGTGGGTCGGGTCGGATGATGCATTCGGAGAGCACTGACTCTCTAGAGTCTAAACCTTCTCATCGTCATCGATCGCCGGCGGTCCCGGTCTGTCCAAACATCTCTTCGGAATTATTACTCCCCGTGATAAATGCAGTAGAAGACATACAATAAAACGACGTCTCTACGCACACACCAAGTGATCTAACGGTTCACAGACTACTGGATCCCCAACAGAAATGACAGCAATACTCCATATATTATATAACGTAGAGAACCCGCGCCCGATTGTCGTCGAGACCCGTGTTGCTCTTTGGAGATCTAGGAACTTATAAACACGTACATATATACATACGCGGACACCCCTACTGACTAAAAACCTCCTCTATGCTGTCAGCCCTGAAGGCTTTTACAGCGACGTAGGACGTGGGCCGTGGAGGCCGCAAAGACTACGCAACAACAGTTGCGGAGCGTCTCTTAGTCTCCTAAGGAGACTTGAACCTCGGACCGGCTGTGTGCTTGTGGGTAGGAGAGAACATCGCTTACGATCTAATATGATCTGATAGTTCGATGGACTTTTGATAAAGGATAACACTCGCTGGCGATGTATTGTGTAAACGTATTTATGCAAGTGTACATGTGGTGTATGTCAATCCGTGTTCGAGTGGAGTGAAACGATTACAGCGACGAAGACTTACGTCTCGTCGGGTATCAAAACCTTAGATAATTAATTATGCGTCTAGATAAGTATCTTGCTGTTAGACAACCGATAAAAACAGGCCAGGAATATTGGTCTTACACTCACGATTTGTAAGACACTTCGTGTTAGTGTGCTTGAATTGCTCAAAATAGAGGTTCGTTCTAAATTCAATATTTTCCGACGTTTTTACAGCTGTTATAGTCTTATCTAAACGTATAAATAATCTAAGATCAAAACAATGTGTGTGCTCGGTGTTTATGTGGGTGCCGCATTCGGGATTGTAATTTCGACGTCCGTGTCTACAGTGACGTGACGGGGCGCCTCGGTTAAGACTATGGTGAAGCAGGGTGTACCCAGTACCCACATGCCTCCCTAACGAAGATGTTCGGATGGTTAGGCACCTTGTCAAACAAGCGTCGCAATATCTCCTTAAAGTGTTGAGCGATTGTCGGCAGCTCAAGATCGCGATGGAGATCCTCCCCCGATATCGTATAAGTACACAAAGATACAGCAAGCAAGTTACCTAGAATCAAGATGTCGAGTGCCCTGTGCCACTGAGGAAATAGCCGTGAATTGCGGCAAAAATAAAACAAGCACGTCTTAATAGAAGTATTTATTATATCAATAATTAATATTATTTACAAACTTAAAAATACATCATTTTATAATACAATTATACGAAACAGCCACAAGCATGTTAGAATAAAGAAGGAAGCTGAGAATGGAGAGGTACAGCGATTCAGTAGATGCAGGGAGCGAGTGACTTGAGCAGTGAGTCCCAGTATTACTAAGTATAAATAACAGCCTGACCACGGGATATTTGCAATTGCGAATTTTTCGCAAAGCGTCTAGCGACTAGAATATATGTATCGAAATATCAAGCCACGCGCTGCGGCGAATGGTGAAGCGACCGGCAAAATTTACCGAGCGAATCGGGGGGGCGACTGAAACAAATGCATGAAACAGTACGGCGCAAGCCGAGCGGCAGGCGCGGCGAATAGTACAGAAACTAAGCAGGTTTAGTTGTTTACGCCTCGAATAAATTGTGAAACTTTTATTTCTAAAGTACTGGCTAGGCCAGCTATTCCAGAATATGGAATGTTTCGATACTCATTCTGGTATTCAAAAGTATTCTGGTACTCGAAAAAAATTCTGAATACATTCTGTAGTTCTCGTACTTCTTGTTGAATTCTCCATCTATACCCCTTATTCCTATTCAAACGGCAGGCAAAATTTAGGCGAACTTGACTGCCCTTGGCCCTCAAACTGTGTCGCCCAAAAGCGGTGGGAGTTTCGCCTCTCCCACCGCTTCGCCATTCGCATCGCACATCCCCATGGTTAGGCCGTTACCTGTGCATCTTTTATAGAGATTTTGCACGATTTACGAAAATGAGGACCGTACTATTCAGGGATACCGTGATCTCCTGGTTTAGTTACTCACTACCGGCTGCGTTGGTCAGTCGAATTAACTTGTTTACTTGTGCACGTGACACGTGTTAAAGCCCAAGTGGGAAACACATTAAGCGTCATAAACATGTCATGGTCGATTCCGATGACGTCATTACCACACCACCGACACAGGCGCTACACAGCAAAAACACTATCTGTAGTATCGCAAGAGAATCCCGTTGTTTTCTTTTATAGATAGCATGTGCCTTTACTACGTTTTGGTGTGTAAACTTTATGCCATCAAAAACATACTTGTAAAAAAACCAAATCTCGCAACCCTGTTCTTCTACCGTAAAAAGTTGTGAGATCCATGTTATATCTTCTGTATTAAGTTAATTATTATAACGTTATTAGCTAACCAAACAACGTCTAATAGTGACCAATTCGATATTAAAAATCTTTTGTTTTAAATAAATAGGTTAATTTGGCCATCGCATGAAACGACAGTCCTGTAATGGTTAATGGTAACTAGGACCGGCCCGATCAATGGTCACCCGCGTACTGCATTACTAAAGGCAACACATGGTTTTATTAAAGATCGATAGATCGATCGATCTAAAATTAGGAAATTTGAGGCGAAGCTGCTCGTGATTTTAGAAGACGAATCCGAAGATGAAGGCTCCGTCGCGTCAGAGGAGTCTGGGGCGACCTCGTCGACCCGGCGTCGCCGAGTGGCTAGACAAAGTACCACCACTGAAATCGTCACAACCCATCAGGGAGGTGCGATCAAATACAGTCACTGAGAAGCAGCCTGCAATCGTGCCGAAAAGTAACCGATCGGAGGAAGACCGTCTTCACCTCAGCGAGCCGACTGCTGCAATCACCAATGCTGCGCGGTCACATCACGCACCATTGGTTTCAAATTAAATCGGAGATCTGATACCACTCGACGGCTCTAACTTCGAATGGCTCGCGTTCCGTGCGGGCAACCAAGAAACAGCTGTATATTTTTCAGATGTAGAAAACACCACAAGACTGAGGAAGGCGCTAAAAGGTAAAGCAAAAGAAGCAGTCAGCAGCCTATTCATCGTGAACTCAAAACTGCAGACATACAATAATTAGAAACTCGATCGGCCGGAAACCATCGCCCTCGCCGAGATAAATCGACTGCGTCATATCTCGCGCACCAGTGACATACCGAGGGACATCATCCAGTTTACCAGCCAAATCAAGATCAGCGTAGCTACACTTTGAGCGTTAAATCAAGCGCGTCCTGCGCCGCTCAATGTCGCCAGACCTGCGCCACCCAAGGGCGCTAGACAGGCACCTACGACCGCAACCCGCCCATCGCAGCGCAACGCTGCCCGTCCTACGCTACCCGCAGTAGAAGCACAGCCAAAGAAGCCTCGATACCCGCCAGTAGTGATTGAAAGGCTGGAGAATTGGTCCAGCCACTTCAAGATACTGGCGGAGAAACTCAATCTACCGCCAAACAGCCGCCCGTGCAAAAGCAGGTTCAGATTCCTGCCGGAAGACGAGGTCGAGTACAGAATGCTGCAGGCCTATTTCTCTGATCTAGATAAAGAGACAGGGCTCGAATGGCATTCGTACTCCCCGTCTGCAGAAAGAAATATCAAGGTGGCGATCCGAGGGCTGCCATCAGAGAAATGCACGGAGGAGATCACGGAAGCCTTAAAAACTAGAGGTTATAATATAGATCACGTGAAAAACATAAAAGCCTGACAAGGTCGCCCGGGCAGTATATTTTATGTTTCACTGAGGAAGACGGCAAATACACAATCTGTGACAGCAAACGTGTGCACGCTGTGGAGAACTCCACAGGGCCAGTGAGTGCCCTCGACCGTAGGACGAAGCCACCACGTGCAAGAACTGTGGCGGACTGCACCCGGCTAACTACAAAGCTTGACCGATATTGAAAGCGTTCCTTCAAGAGTACCAAGTAGACATTCTGTTAGTTATCGAGACACCTGCATCCTAACGAAGAATTCAAGATCCGCAACTACCATGTCTATAGAAAAGACGAGATATCGCCGACGGGACAGGTGTATCTCGGACTAGCGGTACTAGTACATAGGAGAGTGATACATCAGCCTATCACTACTAAATAATACAATTCCTTTCAGACGCTGGGTGTAACCATTTGTATAGCGGGGCATACAATGGACACCTACTCTATATACAAATCTCCTGGAACAAAACCCAACAAATTGGAATAAAGGTCCGTATTCAATGCAGCACCCCCACTATAGTGGCAGGCACGATGTACCAAGAGATGGTTGAGGGCCGTTATGAAGTTACAGACCCAACAACGTGGACGCACTACATGCATGACGGAAGCGGCGACATCATTGACCTGGCCTTATACAAAGGACTCGGCGCCGCAGTTCCAGAGCTGAGTGTAGTGTACATGATCTCGACTCTGACCACAGGTTGATACTACTCACTCTGAAACTCCTTCCCAGTAGGGTCACACTCCAACCCAAAAGACAGAGGATGGACTGGGGAAGTGTTCCGAAATGAAATGGAAGCAAGAAACACAACAGGGCCTGTAACTACAGATAATGACGTGGACAACGAAACCGAGGCACTCACGAGCGCCATCCAGCTCTCTCTCAAATCAGCAACGCGCACCTCTAAGCCGGGGAAAAGCAAGAACAGCTCACGGCGAAGATACGGACACTTATAAACGATAAGAGAGAGACTAGGAAACTGTGGCAACATACAAGATGTCCTACAACCAAACGCCGCCTCAACCATCTTTTAGAGCAAGTGCGCATAGCTTTGGACGAGTACGCAGCCGAGGGGTGGGAAAGACACGTTTTAAATATAAATGACGAAGTACCCTCAGTCCACAAGCTATGCAAACAGCTCTCCAGGAGCCACAGACCGGTCCAGCCACTCTTGGATAAGAATTTCCTTCTGAAGTTCGCAGCGGCAGACAGGGCGGAAATCCTGGCCGACAGTCTGAAGCGACAGTTCGCACCAAATCCATTTTCAACGGCATATTCCGCTCGGGCCATTTTCCAGATGCTTGGAAGGTAGGCAAGGTGGTGATGCTTCTAAAACCGGGAAAGGACGCCCGCAAACCAGAGAGCTATAGGCCGATAACTTTATTAAGTACTCTCTCCAAATTATTTGAGAGAGTCCTATTAAAACATATGACACCGTGCAAAGAGCCAAGAGAAGAGCAATTCGGTTTTAGAGCTTAACACTCCACCACCTTGCAGATCACACGGATGGTGAACGAGTAGGCCGTGAGCCATAACAAGAAGGAATATGTCGCAGCAGTACTGCTAGATATGGAGAAGACCTTCGATCGCGTATGGCACGAGGGGCTGCTGTACAAAATAATGCAAAATACAAAATAAAAACAGAGATGACATGCCAAATAATAGTTATGCCTGGTATACAAACGATATCCCGGTCGTTGAGCAGGCTCAGCTAGCATTATACGCGGATGACGCAGCTTTCTACGCATCCTCCTACAGACCTGAGTACACAGTAAAGTGACTCCAACCCACTCTAGAAGCTCTGCCAGAATGGCTGAACAAATGGAGACTCGTGGTGAACGTAGCGAAAACGCAGGCGATCATCACGGGAAATTCACAACTACCCTTGAAGCTCATGTCGGAGGAACTCCCATGGAGACCGGACGTCAAATACCTGGGAGTAACCATTGACCAGAGAATTCAAGAAACATGTAGACAACACCATTGGGTGCTCGCGTCAAACTGCAGCATGCAGCTGCATCTTGCGGTCCAAGCTGCCACTAGGAACAAAACTCATGATATACAAGACATACATACGGTCCAGACTGACCTATGCAGCAGCAGCTTGGTACCCGTTTCTGACCACGACGAACCGGGGTCGCCTGCAAGCTCAAGAAAACCTTGCGTTGCGTGCCATAGTGGGGGCACCGCGTTACGTAAGAAACGCTACGATCGCCAAAGACCTAAAGATGGAAAATATAGACGCCTTCGTACGAAGGCTTACAACCAACATGTTCCGGCAAGCAGATGCCTCCTCACATCTTCATCTGGTGGGAATTGCCCCGCTACGCGCAAGACCCCCGGATGAAGAGGGTAGGAGAAAAATGAAGGCATACTCAAGAGATATTGCGAACGAAGAGGATGAAAAAAATGCGCCAAAGAAAAAGAAGCCAAAATAGACAAAGGACTGACTAGCTTCTAGCAAGGACACAACGGGAAAAAAAACAAAAAAAATACACCGTTATGTTCCAAGCGAATAGCACTGACATCGCACTACCCAAAGACTCTCCCAATGTTTTGGGAGAAGAAGAACCAGGGTATAAGGCTCAGCCCTGACACCCTCCTTCCGCCCTCACACAGTGGGTGAGAAGAAAACTCGTCGCCGGCTTGTGGTTGTTCGCTCGCTTAGGAGCCGGCGGGGAGGAAGGAGCGCTAGACGCTTCCTTTCACGGCTCGGCTTCCTGTCCGTATGCGACGCGGCACGTTCTGCGCTCGACGGTAGAGCGGGTACCGGTTCCGTTAGGCAGGCCGGAGATGAACTGGGAGCCTGACGGGCTTCCGTGCGGTCGGTCGCGCTTCGGGCTTTAGGGGTCGCCGGTCGGACCGGGGTGGCACAGAAAGTCTGAAGGACTGTGGCGGGCGGGCTGAGCGGGTGATTACTATATCCTATGCTCTCCGGTGCAACCGAGCTCGCGTCGGAATCGCTTCCCGAAGACGTTAATATCGGGTTCCTCATCGGATACGATGACTTGTGTGATGATGATCGATCAGGGTACTTCGCAAGAATCTGTCGATACTAGACCACGGCTAGGATGGCTATGCACTACACGGCTCAACCAATCGGAGCCTGGGTCACTCAGTCCATCACATATACCGTATCACCAAAGTCAAAGATTCATTAGAAGAAGCCGCCAAGAAGCATTTCAGCATAGTCGCCTGGGAGTATAACGTCGCGACGACCCAAACGAGCGTGCCCTCAACATACTTCGAGAGAAAACCATTGAACTTCCAACCACCAGCCGACGTGATCAACGTACCAAACAACTACGATCACGCCCTCACCACGCATGTACAACACTGCGAAGGTGCCCGGTACTACATCCAGCCAAGCCGGGGAAAGTATGCCCTGTCTTCGACGCTGCAGTCCGAACGCGTGGGTAATGGCTGAACGGCCACCTGCTGACCGGACCGGAACTGCTGCAGTCACTGCCGGGACTGCTAAGGCTGACGTCACCATCCGCACTGGAGTCCCGCGCCGATCAACTAAGAAACTCGTGGTGCTGCCTACATAGACCGTAGACCGTCCATAGACCTACTAGATTGTTCGTTTCATGTTCTTTGTGTTTTAATAGTGTAGCTAGGTTTGTTTAGTCTTTAGATATTTAATGCGCTTAGTTCATAAGGTTTTTTAATAAATAAAGTAATGATGGCCAGACTAGACACAATAGCTATAAGCAATCCGAAAGCGAAAAGTAGATCGATCTAAAATTAGGAAACTTCTCAATTTTGCGGTGCTATCTACGACATATCTAGGGTTTAAGTCAAGGCTCCCGAAATTGATAGGAACATTTCTTTCACTCCTATCGAAAAGATGTTCCTATATTGCAGGGAGAAAGTGTATAAATATAGAGAACCGGCTAGGATGACACGACACGCAAAAAATGGTCTCTCGACCACCAGTCCGAGAGATTCTCCTCAAAGCGGCGTTTTACTTTCACAAACCCCCCACCCGCAGGCTCTACGGGATTCTACCGCATCGTTCACCAATCCCCGGATCAGTCGGGAATAAATATGGATAATAAGTAGACTTCCATCAAGTTTATTTAAAATGTATGGATGGAATGAGATTTATACATATTATGTTTGTATAACATAGTTATAAACAATATATTTCAAAACAACTGCAATAAACTCTGTCCATTTCTCACAAACAACTCTTTAACAATTTCCAACAGCAGCTGCACCTGAAACAACAATTATCTTTCATTATAACGTGGATATAAGTTATTTACTGCATATGAATATACAATTAGATGTATAACGTGGATTCAAGTTATTTACTGCACGTATTTAATGCACATGAATATACAATTTGTTGTAAACGGGTTCACTATGCTAGAGGTATTATTTTTATTATGATAAGGGGGATTAAAATGCACTTAAATCCTAGGATTTATTGTGCCCCTGCTTGCTCTAGCGCGCCAACCTCAACACCCTACGTCTAAAATTAAGATTAGGAAAAATCGAGGCTACTAACTAGAACTACTAAAGAACATAACCCTAACGTCGTGAGAAGAGGTACGGATTACGCGATAGAAAGAGAGGCAGCTTCTAGGTGAATAAAAATGTAAGTTAATAGCGCTTGTGCAATCGAAATTGCACCTTATTATACTACTGCAAGAGTCCCAATTTCTTTAATTAATTTTGCTGAGTGAGCCTTCTGTACTTGTACTATTATTGTGTTGGTGTTGTGTGTGTGTATTATTATGTGATATTCTTTGCTTTCGTTGGAAGTTGTCAGAGAAAGGTCACTCAGCTGCACTGTGCCTTGCCACTGGACCTCAATAGCAAGAACTGTTTGTACTGGTCTGCAGTATCATGTACAAACATAGCTGCATTATACATATTACACAGTTAGTTTAGCTGGGCTGTTTACACACTTAACATCTTCATTGGGCCATTGTGCCTTTTCATATGTCTTCAAACTCCAACCAGCCCAGATCATTCCATAAGTCTAGCAGTCTTTTTAAGTTTCTGCAGGCATCCGGAAGTGATGCTTGTGATTGGAGTATTTGTGCCCATTGTTGGGCCACACTCCTTAAACACCTGTTCTGGCGTTACCTCTGCCTGCATGCATGCTTTGCACAAAGGGTGGTCTGTTACATATTTTTTTTTTGTGAAAATAAGGGACAAGACGAGCAGGACGTTCAGCTGATGGTAATTGATACGCCTTGCCCATTACAACGGTTTTCTAGCAAGGCAGGCACTGTAGATCTAACTAGTAGTAGTTGAGCTTTATTCCAATAGTACGACATAAGTTGCATGAAACGCTGCTTGCTTCGTATATGCAATCTGTCGACTGCCTACCGTAGGTACTAAATTAACTTTAATACTAGTGCTATATTTATTCAGGTTCATAACAAGGTAGGCACTTTTTTATGGAAAAGGAGGACAAAATAGCGTACGGGTCATCTGGTGTTAAGTGATCACCGCCGCCCACATTCTCTTGCACTGCGGTGTACGCGCTTTTATTGAAGGAACCCATGTCGTATTGTCCCGGAAGCACCGTACAAGGAAGTTCATTCCATAGCTTTGTAGAACGTGGAAGAAAGCTCCTTGAAAACCGCACTGTGGAGGCACCACATCCAGATGGCGGGGATGATATCCTAACTGCCTGCCTAATTGCCTATATAATATGCACGCCCTTGCCGGTATCATACATATACAAGGCACGGACGAGTAAAAAAATAAGGACTCCTTGTCACCTTACATAACAGTGAGGCGCCAAAACAGGTAAACGTGTAAATACATAGCCCGACGCACACACTTACACTAATACTAGCCGATCGGCCGCCATTATGAGATTTGCCATCATCTATGACAGATCAGTTTGCATCGTAATAAAATATTTAAAAAATGCCGTCGTGGGTTGTGAAAAAATGGAAAAACAATAATATAAAAGTATTTGTGGATATATGATTATTTAAGGGAGAAAAAATTGTGTAACTGGTATCCCCGTAACCGCACACACACTAGCATAAAGGTGCTTCACTTGCTAATGTCACGGCGCGGAGTCCTTCTTTTTTTACTAGTCCGTGATACAAGGTAGGTCTGTGAAGTGTTTCTTTTGTTGGGCGATGTATATGCTTCTACAATATGATCCCAAAAAATGTACAAAACAAATGTGTTACGAAATTTAAAAGAACGAGAGACTGGGAATGAAGCGAACACCCTCAGGCTCTTTAATTATAAATGTTTATTGTACGATATTACATTGTAATCCATATTTTATATTTTAAAAAAAAGCCCGCTGTGTTTCTTGCGCCAATTCTTCTCAGGTCTGAGGCAGTCTCTTTTGAATGGGTGGTAGATTTTGACGTTCAATAAGTGTTTTTAAATCCTATTTTGAATTTGAATTTGTACCATGTGCCAGCCCGCTGTGTGGTGACCGGTCACTCTCGCCGCAGGTTGTCGAGTCGCGCCTGGAGCTCGGCGTCAGCGTCGCTGATAGCGCCCCCTCCGCCCCCGGCCCCGGCTCCACCTGCGGCGCCTGCTGTCGCCGCCGTAGGGGACGCTGGTGTTTTTGCTGAAACAATAAACCAATTTTGTTTGAATACTAGGTGTATGCAGTACTGCCAGATGAAAAGGCATAAAAGGCATTTATTTTCTCAAAATTGATTCCTTTAGAATTATTTTTGATGTCTTTGTAAAAACTACTAGATACTACTACCGCTTCGGAAACAAATGGCGCTCTGAGAGAGAAGAAGCGGCGCAAGAAACTCTCCCAGCATTATTTGCGCTCTTTTCAATAAAAGTATACAATATTGTCATCCGATCATTTAGATATTCAGCAGTGGAGTAATAGGATTTACGACAGAGCCATTTTTTTATAAAACATTTAAATTTATTTATAGATAATGCCTGAACAGTGGCTGGGAATTTATTATAGAAGTGTATACATTTACCCTTAAAGCTATTATGTATCTTATGAAACCTACTAGAATTAGTTACAAGCAATCCCTTATTTCTAGTGTTATAATAATGAAAATCACTATTAAGAGCAAAAAGATGTTCAACTTAAACTAGTACAAAATTAAACAAATGGACGACGTGGACAGTACGAGCAAATATAAATATTGTGGCCGCCAGACGATAAGAATCAAAAGAATAGCACTCTCACAACACACTCAATGCGTTGGGGGCATAATAGGTTGAACCTTTGACTTGATATTAAAAAGAACCTTTCTTTGGGTAACCACACTCCAGTGCTATTATTTGTTCCTGAATAATATATTTAAGCTTTAGGTTTCCAGCGTATTACTACAACTTCCACTATGAATAATGCCAGTTTGGAAGCTTATATGTTGGACGATCCGACTAACCATCGGTACCAGCCAGTACCCTGCCCAACTAGTGCGAAATTTGGTAATCCGCGACGCGGCCAATACGAAAGTCCACGAAGCTATACACATTGCCGAAAACCGAAAGAAATGGAAAGCCATCGTCCGGCAAATAATTCATGGAGTTAAAGACCCTCAGCAATGAGGAAAATGACACAAGGAGGAGTACCACCACTTGTAGGTATATAAATAATAGCACTAGTTACCCTATAAGGTAGGTTAATTCCATTAGGTACCTGATATTGAGAGAGAACCGGTCGCCTGGGGCAGTCCGGACAGTTGGTCGTTCAGCTGTAGTCCAAGCTCGTCTAGTATCTGCGACACTACTGCATCACTAAAACAATAAAGTCATGTTACAATTCAGAATGATGGTTCTTCTGCCAACATCTAAAGTATGTTTTATTTCGGATTGGGCAGAATAATAAACTATAAATACATTAAATGAATAGTATCTGAGCCTGTGGACAATGGTCAATTAGTCAGATTAGATAAAGATCCCTAGTTCACTTTGATCGGATAATTTGATGCTGTGTTGTGGTAATTTTATTACTAGGTTCAGGAAGCTTTTCATTATATTGTGTTCGAAGCTATTTATAGCTATAAAATTGTTAGCGGCGCAATAGGTTAATAAATTAATCACGTTTTTGAATTAATTGTATACGTTTATTTAACAGAACACTTTTGAGATTTCTCTAGTGTTTTTTTATAAGGGACGAGACTAGCAGAACGTTCAGCTGATAGTAATTGATACATTACAATGCAGTGCCGCTCAGAATTGTCAAACCCGAAAATTCTGAGTGGCACTACAATTACGCTCGTCACCTTGAGACATAAGATGTTAAGTCTGATTTGCCCAGTTAATTGATTAGCTACGGCGCCCTTCAGACCGTAATACTGAAATGTTTATAAATAACTGCTTCACGGCAAAAATAGGCGCCGTTGTGGTACCCATAATCTAACGAGCATCCTGTGCAAAGGAGCCTCCCACTGGTGTTACAAGAGAGTATGTGCCATGGTGATCACTTAACGTATGTATGATCGTTCTTCTGTAATAAAAATATATAGAAAAGAGGATGTAAATATTACGTAATAAGAGGCGGGACTGCCCCTAAGCAAAAATGGAAGTTTAGTTTAGTATGAAACGTGCAGTGATTTGACATAAGTTTGAAATAGTAGTAATTACACTATGGCGACGAAGTATAATCCGGCTGAGTTTGAAAGCAAATAGTTGTTTAAAACGTAGTGGATTATTTTTTTAACTATTTCACTTTGTTACAAGATTATAGCCGTGATCAGTCAATCTATCAACCACAGTATGTTTCATACAATCAATTGAATCGCTTCTTTCTCAGAAACAAACGAATGAGACAATTTGGTATCACTGTGAATCAATTGTTCGTGTAGGCCAAATGCGATCAGTTTCGTGGTTAAAATGCTGTTGTCTAGTGCCCAACAAGCAATTGGTCTGCTCTGAGTTTGACAGTGCAGTATTTATTTCCTGGATTCTTCAGCTCTACAAATAATATAAAAATAGCTTATCTTACCTTTCCTCTTCATCATCATCACCCTCCATGGCCTCATCTATGGAGTCGTTCATCATCTCCTCTTTCATGTCCATAATTTCCGACTGTTTCTCAAACTCCTTATAGTAAAAAAAAATAGGTATTCAGTGGTAAAAAAATTGCATGTGTAAGTCACACACCATAGAACTTCTGAAAAGTTTCTGATTAAAAGTACTCATTGAAAAGTATTGAAAAAATAAACAGTTGCTTCATGTAAATTGTATATTTATAAATAAATAAATAAAGAATTAGGATTATTGAAACATTTCAAATTTCATCATTCTCAATACTTTTCAATGAGTATTTTTAATCAGGGTAGGCTACGATATATTGAGATGGATATAGAGTATCAGGATAAACATAAGGTTTACTATTTTTTACCAAGCTTTAAAAATTATTCAATTATATTACATTTTATTCAGTCTCTATGTTATTACATTTAACAAATGACACGAGAGGCTTATAGTAACTAAAATAGGAAACAAATGCTCTAGTTTCAATTTTACTTAAATATCTTTGGAAGACAGCGTAATACCAGAGGTCAAGATATGCGTTGTCGACTTTGGCGAGTCGAGAGAATAAACTAAGGCTGCTAACACTTAGCTATGTTTTACGTGAGTAAGTCTGAGCAAAGTCTAAGTAAGCTCTATAGATCTCTGCCTTAGACTTCCCTGAGTCGAAACAAAGTATTTTGAAACGCAGAACTCGATTGCCACGTATCAACATGATGCGTGAGTAAATCTCTCATATTGACGTTATGATCGTTGTCGAAAGCGGTTGTAACTGAACCGGAAGATACAGAGAGACGCCATATCTCTATGGAACGCAAAAGAATCAAACCGTTTAGAAATGACTTGACCGTCAATGATTGGAGCCGCTATTCATTGTACACCGTCAAATAGAAGCTGGTACTGGAGAGTCCCTGACCAGAAGTGGGAACAATACTCCATGTGTGGCCGAATTTATGTATTATATAATTGCATGCTGAACTGAACTACGAAGCTGAACTTCGCTCGAAATAGCAACACCAAATATGCCGATCACGGCCTTCATCATCTCCGGTTATCAAATTCTCCAATATGGTTCGTTTTCGTTACGTCTCAATTAAAAATCGCGGACGAGTACACGGTACATTAGATTTCTTTCAGTGATCTCATGTGGCACCAAAATATCGATCTTTTTGTGTACCAAACTTTTTTAGAACGGGTCATAACTGTTTTGTACTTAATTCCCAGTACTTCAGCTATGTCCTAACATGGCCAACCTATCTCCCAATAATATTTTAGAAAAAGAAAAGTAATGTGACAAATCCAGCTTACAGTAGGCAATTTGGCTTTGCCTTCCAGGTCCTGCGGAATTGTAAATAGTTCGTGATTTCAAGACCCAGTATTCTGATCAGGGCGAAGGGATTGAATATGGTTCATAAAAGTCACAAGTTCCAGCTCTGACCGAGAATTGCCAAGAGAGACCTGCACAGCATGCATGATGGACGTGTCCAACATATCATTGGCATACAGAAGAAACAGGGAAGGCATACATCCTTGGGGTACGCCAGCGTTCACAGGCTCCTAAGTTCGATAAGTCTCTTTTTTGCAGTCAGCTGCCACTTTAACTGACACATTCGACCTGGGCTGTGAATTAACACCGATCTGTACTACGACTACAGATCTTGGTCAAAATATTCACTGGTACAGAAGGATAACATGCTCAATCATTATAACAAAAAGATATGTACTTTATTCTCCTTAAAACATGCTTTAATCTCACTCTGTTTGCAGCGGTAGTGGAGATAAAATAGATAACACATTTTGCACTCTACTTGTACATCTACTTGGATACCTACTTAGGGGTGACGGTGAATTTGAATGTAGTGTGCATGTTTTTTTAAGGTAGCCATGAATTGACTACATGTGTATTGTACCTGTACTGGATGTGGTGATATACTAAAATTTCATATCTTTACTGGAACCAGCTGTAATAAAATAGCATATTTTGTGGGTTCCAATGAAGCCACCTTGCCTTTTTTAAAAATATGATGTGTAACTGGACTACATACCTGTAATATCTTCTGTATCTGAGGCATGTTGAGCTGGCGGTTCATGGTGGCCATGGCACGCGTCACATCCCGCATGGCCTGTGCCATGGTGTTCTGTGACTTAAGTGTTTGGATCTTGAGGGAAATTGCCTGGATGTTGGTCTTCATTACAATAAACTTGCGCACATATCGCCGGGTGCGAACCAAATCCTTTGCCATGATCTTGACTGCATCCTGTGGAATCCCAAATACATTTGTTATTAAAAAAAATTACAAAGATTTTTTTTGTTTTTAAACCAATTCAATTTTTACATATCCTGACAACACTTAAATTATGTTTCAAACAAATTAACATAAATTCACTAACTTTTCCATGATAGCAAAATAATAAAGAAAAGAAGAAGTTCCTTGCACATGTTTATCTCAGGTCTGCGGCATATAATTCAGAATGGGTTAACTGTGATTTCTTATCTTATTTTGAATAAAACATTTCAATTTGAAATATACTTAATATAATATAATAATTAATTAATATACAAATTTAATTTGTACTTACAAAATACAACTTCAAAATTACAACATCTAGACCAGGGGTAACAAAATACTTTAAGATCATATTATGCAGAAACAGTCATTAGGAAATTGATAACTTATATTATTAAAGAAAATATAGCATTAATCATGTTTTTATGCAATAAGAATTATTGACAAAGCATGTAGATATATTTCTTCAAATATTTAAAATAAATCACACCAGAAAAACAATGTGAAGTTTTAAGTTTTCTACATATTATAACAAACACAAACGGGTCAGAAGCTACCGTGATGAGAAATGAAAAGCAGCCAACCACAGCTGCTTCCCAAAAAGTCCCTAGTGCCACACCCAAATGTAGGCTTTTGCTATGCGGTGACTAACCACTCACGCCTCTTCCTTCAACTTAACCGCTTCCAACCATGTATGTGTAAGATGTATAAGACAATCACCAGCGGAATGAACCCGACGGAAACCATGCTAGCAATCAGTACTTTTAGAGCACATGTCCATAATACATAAAGCATGATCTGGGGGACTGAATTTATAAAATTATGTAAATGGTGATGTACAAGATTGGCAATGAGTTTCTTGCCACTTCTTCTCATTGAATATTTTCAAAAGTGATAAAATGGTATCGGTTAATGTTAAAGCTCAGTCTTTTTTTGTTGACATCATATACATATTTTGTGGTAACAGCATACATTACTTAAATGAATCATCTAATTTAATGATTTAAAAGCTTAAAACACCATTTTAAAGGCTTTCAACAAATATGACTACAGATAGAACTTAAAATAATTTTCAATTGAATTTTTAAAATAAAGCATGGATATAAATAAAGTTGATGATGAAATACTTAGCACCAACCATTTGTCCATCCTTAGCAAGTTTTTTGATGTCAGCAATAATCTTTTTTTCCTGTTGCTCCATCTTAAGTCGTTCTCGGTCAAGATCTCGCATCGCTTTGTTCAGCGCACGTTGATTCTTTCGCAGCATTTCATCAGGAGTCATACGGTGACCAAATAACCACTCCATCTTTTGAGATTATTTAAATTAATCTTACTCTTAACTGAAAATTATGAAGCAAATTTAACCGTTTAGGGATAAATATTATGATTATGCTTATAAAATAGGTTGTAATTATATTAAAAAAAGGTTTATTTATATTTACCTCGGATATACTAGGTAGTAATTTTATTGTATTGAAATGGATGATTCACTGATGCCTTCTAACGACCTCACTTTGGAGTTTTGTTATATACCTACAGCAATTACGATAGATTGTTGTATGCTTTAGTCAATAGGTACAAAGATAAAACTTAAGATTTAAAAAAACCTTAACATAATTATTAAAAAATTAAATTTGAAAACAAATTACGAATTATTAAAGTCCTAAACCGTAATACTAATAGTATTATGATGATATCGAAAACTACAGATATAGGTAGTTAGGTGTACTGAACAAAGAGAATTTAAACACTACATTCATACTGAACGCAAAAATATCACTTGTCATTTGTCAATATAAATTTGTCAAAAAACAAATTGTCAGAGAGAGCATTGGCAACTAGGCTATCAGCCTTAAAATATAAAACAATGAAACAAGAATAATACAACATATAACCAATATAAAAAAAGTTTTTAACTTCCGTTAGACCACATAATTGAAGACAAATTTCACATACCACTGTAGGGGAAATAGTTCCACATTACACTGTGAGTCCAGACTCACAATCGCCTGTTATAGGTTGCCAAAATGTCCGAGGGGCGTTGTAAATACGTATACAAATAACACTTAAACATTCATTTAAATTATTAACACCTTACCTGGCGGCATGTTCAAAGCCAATTGTATACGCTTATAAGGAGCTCATTGAGTGGAAAATGTGCACATGTCGTCGGCGATGTATTTTGTTTTTTAAAGGGGCACTTACCTGAAATACGACACTTTATTTTAGATATGCTGTTATTTAAACAGTTCGCCCTGTACTTTGCCCGGGGCGTAAAAATAATAGTGAAGTCCCATGGACCCCCGTGGACTTTTGCAATATCAGGGAAATTCTCTCCAAATTAAACGCTGTCCACCACTACCTTGAGACGGCACAGCCGGCCTTGTGTTTCTTTACGGAGACGCAGATATCTCGACCTAGCGATACGTCATATTTAACGTACCCCGGGTACAAAATCTAGCACAATTTTTTGCCTCATGCCGGTGTGTACTTTAGGGAGTATATCTGCTGTCGCCGTCTCGGCAAATCTGAGGGTAGGGACCTGTCTACTCTCTGGCTCCGCGTAGATTTAGAGGACCGCGTCCGCATCTATGCATGTGTCTACAGGTCCAATAATGGTAACGCAGAAACCTATTATCTCACGGGCTGCGTTCAAGCGGCAATTGACGACGTGCTTGCACAGATCCTCTCCGCTGACATCATAGTCTTGGGTGATTTCAACGGGCACAATGCCGAATGCCTTGGATCACGTACCACAGACTACGCAGGGCGATCTGTGCATAGTTTTGCATTGGCGTATGGTCTGTCCCAATTGGTTGAGTCGCCAACGTGGCTCCCGGATGTGGATAGCCACATGACATCCTTATTAGATCTTCTGCTGACTACACAACCCGATGGTTACCAGGTCTTTGTCGACGCCAATCTCGGAAAGTCCGACGATTGCCTGGTCAGGAGTGTAGTGCCTATCCGACGCCAACATCGCAGACCACGGTGAGACGCCGTGTTTGACACTACAAGTCAGCAGATTGGGATAGGATGCGTTCCTTTTTTGCATCCTACCCTTGGGGCAAGGTTTGTTTCCCTTCGGATGATCCTAATGCCTGCGCCGTTGCAGTAACCGATGTGATACTACAGGGCATGGATATTTTTATACAAAGCTGTGTAGTACAGACAGTTAAAGCAGCATCTGACTGCAAAAAACAGGTGTTTCGAACTTGGGTTGCAGCACTGGGCACAAAGGATCCGAACTGCAAAGTTCTGAAGAGGAAGTATAACCGTGCCTCCAGATTTTTTAAGCGGCAAATCGCTTGTGCAAAATCAGAGCACGTCGTCAAAATCGGCGAGCAGCTTTCCAGTTACCCGACCAGAACACGCAAGTTCTGGTCGTTGTCGAAAGGTGCTCTTCGTAACTTCAACCAGCCGTCCTTGCCACCGTTGCAAATGAGGAATGACACCCTGGCCCATACGGCAAAAGAGAAAGCCTATCTACTGTACGCTCTTTTTGCCTCCAACTCAACTCTTGACGACAACGGAAAAACACCGCCGACCATCCCGCGGTATCAGAGCTCTATGCCTGAAGTACAGTTCAGACAGAAAACTGTTAGGCGAGCTCTGTTTTCGTTGGACGTAGGAAGTCGAGCGGGCCGGATGGATTTTCTCCAATCGTGCTTAGAACGTGTGCCCCTGTGTTGACGCCGGTGCTAACGCGTTAATTCCGACACACTTATTCAAAACTCCCCTGGGCTGACTTCCATGAGTCCCTGATACATGTAAGTCAGCCCTTGTCCATCTGATCCAAAATAAAGGAGACAGTTCGGATCCGGCAAACTACAGGCCTATTGCTATTACTACCCTGCTCTCCAAAATCATGGAGAGCATAATCAACCGCCAGCTCTTGGTATACCTAGAGGGTCACCAGTTGATCAACGACCGACAGTACAGCTTTCGCCATCGTCGGTAGGCAGGTGATATTCTGGTATACCTAACACATAGATGGGCGGCGGCTATTGAAAGCAAGAGGGAAGGCCTGGCAGTTAGACTTGAGAAACTTGTGTCTTCTATCGAGTCCTCTCTTGAGAAGGTCGCGGAATGGGGTAATTGAACCTTGTCCTTTTAACCCCCAGAAGACTCAAGTTTGCGCGTTTACCACTAAAAAAACGTTGAAAACCCCATTTGTCGTATCACCGCTCTTCGACAACACTTCCCTTAATGTCTCGCCTAGTATCGGAATACTGGGTCTCGAAATCTCGAGCGATTGCCAATTCCGTGGCCATCTGAACGGAAAAGCCAAATTGGCTTCGAAGAAACTGGACGTCATTAATAGAGCTCGGCCATACTTCAAGCCGGTCAACATTCTAGCGCTCTACAAAGCGCAGGTCCGGCCACATATGGAGTATTGCTGTCATCTCTGGTCTGGCGCACCCCAGTATCAGCTCCATCCTTTTGACCCCGTGCAACGTAGAGCAGCTTGAATTATCGGGGACCCAGTGCTCTGTGAACGGCTGGCGTTGCGTTGAGATGTCGCTTCATTGTGTGACTTCTACCGCATTTATCACGGGGAGTGTTCCGAAGAGCTGTTTAACCTGATTCCTGCCGCCGAATTCCACCTTCGCACGACACGCCGCAAGTTAGGATATCATCCCCACCATCTGGATGTGCCTCCACATTGCAGTTTTCAATGAGCTTTCTACCACGTACTACAAAGCTGTGGAATAAACTTCCTTGAGCGGTGTTTCCAGAACGATACAACCTTCAAAAAAGGTGCGTACATCTTCCTTAAAGGCTGGCAACGCTCCTGTGATTCCTCTGGTGTTGCAAGAGATTGTGGGCGGCGGTGAAATTTAATTTTTCACTCAAATTATTCACCCTGAACCATCTCGATAAGTTTTCCAAGGACAGGTTTATGTTCTCTAAATGCTGTGAATGTCTAACAATATTATAAAGTAATGAAGTTTCGTCTAAGAAAAGAACAATCTTACATTCTTTCGAAGCTGCAATACAAAAACAGTGGCATACCATAAATGTACTCGTAGAGATTTTTTTTTATTTACTCTATGTGCTTTCTCTAGCAAGGCTGTCACATAAATAAAGGTACTCTGTGGGTTGACAATTATTGTCATTATAAAATCTGTCTTCAACGCTTTTTCGATAAATTGGTTTCAGTTGTTTTATTTTGTATGTCTGTTTCACGTCCGTCTACATTATAAATTGTGGAATTCTTATTTTTACTATATTTCCTTTTTTTAATATCGTTACAAAGTTTACCTTTTTAAATTCATCGTGTTTTTGAATCTTCAAAATAATTCTATTCAATGGATTATTTAGTACAACCAAGACTGAACTTTTAACCTATGTTAAAATCATTTTTGCTTATGCCTCCTAGTTTATGTATGTGTAAGAAGTAAACGATTACAGCACTGACAACATCGAAAAATAATATCAAAATGTCTGATGATGATGTTGTACTAATGGAAGTGGATGATGTGCAACCGGTCTCTAAGCCGGCTCCAGCAACTGTTGCTGTCAAGGCAACGTCTCATTTGCCGTGGATTGAAAAGTACCGACCACAAACTTTCGCAGATATTGTGGGCAATGAAGACACAGTGTCAAGACTTGCGGTGTTTGCCCGGACGGGAAACGCGCCCAATATCATCATCGCTGGTCCCCCTGGTGTTGGGAAAACGACAACTATACTTTGTCTAGCTAGAGCACTGCTTGGTACTGCATTCAAGGATGCTGTGCTTGAGCTGAATGCCTCAAATGACAGGGGAATAGACGTAGTACGCAATAAAATTAAAATGTTTGCTCAACAAAAGGTGCTCCACAATTTTTGCAACATATTTTTCATTACAGTAATTAATAAAATGTATATTCAGAATATATAATACTATGCTGTTGTGGTTTGTGTTATAGGTGACTCTACCAGCGGGTAGACATAAGATTGTGATACTGGATGAGGCAGACAGCATGACAGATGGAGCCCAGCAGGCCCTGAGACGCACAATGGAGCTGTACTCCAGCACCACAAGGTTTGCTCTGGCAGCCAACAACAGCGAGAAGATAATTGAGCCAATACAATCTAGATGTGCTGTTCTCAGATACTCTCGACTTACTGATGCACAGATATTAGCAAAAGTAATTAGTATTACAGTAATTGCTATTTCATCTTTTACTTATTAATGTACAAGTGTGGTTAACTAAAAATGTTGGAATTAAGAACATGTTCGCTAGATCAGCATGTGTGTTGTTTATAAAGGTATAAAGCAATAGTAGTTGTGGTGGCAGGATGATCCTGTTGCCGAAGGCTCGGCTTCAGATTCTTAAAGTGAATACATATATATTTTGTATATATAATCGCTTATAACATGCTCACAGAATACTTCTATTTATTTACGGTGTGTGTGGATGATGCAGCTACTGTACTCAATAACTTTTGTTTTGTATTAATTTACATTTACTTTTTTGACTTACACATGTAAGGTTTTTTGATGTTTGAGTATGTTTGTTGCATCACTTTACATATTATATTGTAATTAAAATGATTTGTAAGATGACAATAGTGTAAATCTTGATTTAAAAAGAGTGGCGGTGAGTTTCTTGCTACTTCTTCTCATTAGCACAACCCTTTACAAAGTAGCAGGAGATTCAATAAGAAAAGAAATTTCTACATTTGTGAGTGTCATTTCCATGATCTAAATGATTAAAGTGATTTTGATTTGTATTGATTAGCAATGGATATTGCAGTGGGATGTTATTTAGTGAAACTGTTACAGGTCATAGAAGTATGTCAGAAAGAGAACTTATCATACACCGAGGAAGGAGTTAATGCTGTGGTTTTCACAGCCCAGGGAGACTTAAGATCAGCTCTGAACAATCTACAGTCCACAGCACAAGGCTTCAGGCACATCAGCCCAGACAATGTATTCAAGGTGTGTGACGAGCCGCACCCTATGTTCATTAAGACCATGCTTGAGTCCTGTTTGAAGCAGGACATACATTCTGCATACAAGGTAAGAGTGTACTTGGAGTATTATATTTTATGTGAATAAAATCAATGAACAATAGTGTTGCTAAGAGTAAAACTAAAGGCACTTGAATGCCAAGGCCTTGTCTGCATGGAAGTATCAAGTTATTACCATTATTAAGACATCCATCCCTCTCCTAAAAAGATTTTTATTTATTTGTATTAATACAAACCTCTGTTATCAATATGAGTGTTATGCAGGTAATGGCGAAGCTAGTGAAGCTGGGGTATGCAGCAGAGGATATTGTGAGCAACATATTCCGTGTGTGCAAGGGCCTGGAGACCTCTGAGGATGTGAAGCTGGCACTGATCCGAGAGATCGGAGTGACTCACATGCGGCTGGCAGATGGGCTCAGCTCCTCATTGCAGCTAGCCGCTCTTCTTGCCCGGATGTGTCAGGCAAACGCTTAAGTGATCTGAACATAGTGCCGGCCATGTTGCATATTGTATTGACAGATAATGAGATTGTGTTGTGAAATTTTAGTTCATAAATGTGAGAGTGTCTGTACATTTTTTTCACCAGATATGTCTATTCTATTTTGTGTTGTCTTGTTAAATCTCAGACCATATTTTTGTCACTCCATGTTATATGGGCCACATTCAATTCTTCCCATATAACATAATTAGCACATTGAGACTGTCCCCATGAAGTATGGATATATGTTTGTATTTTATCAATTGTATCAGATCTTGCCAAATATGTGTATGTAATCATACCTTCATGCATGTGGGGGGTACAAATGCATAAATACATATAAAGTTATAACCTTAGAGAATTTATAAGTCTAGATAGAGTCTCTTGCTGTTAGACAACTGATAAAAACTGGCAGGAAAATTAGTTTAGTGTGTGTGTCAAACTGTGTCTTACACTCGCGATTTGTATGACATTTTGTGTTAGTGTGTGTGCATTGCTCAAAATGGAAGTTAGTTCTTAACTCAAAGTCTATCTAGACATATAAAGATTTATTATTCAAACAAATCTTATAACTATATTTACTGTATTATGACTACATATAATTAAAACAATCATTATGTGGAAGCGTACCAAGAATACTGGCAGCATTGGATAGCAAGGCTGATCCGTTGACCGAAATAGCTACCAGCGCTTGGGTTTCCAGTAGCCTTATTGAGGCGCGAAGATAGTATTTTGAACATTCTCCACGCCTCTGGGCTCCACGGGCATATAAATAATCCAAGGTTATAACTATTAAGATTTGTGTAAAATATTTGGAAATGTCAATTTTATTTATGTGATAATAATAGTTTATGTGATTGTAGGTACACAATGAAGGGTGTTAAACATGTGTGGGTAATAATAAAATTATAACATCACACAAGAGCTTTAATGCCTAATTATCTACAGTTACATACACTACTTTATCTAACAACATATCATAAACGTGCTTGATGCATTCAGGAGCCCACATATTAACACGATAAATTTTTACCAGTAAAGGACTGTATTAAGGAAGTAACTGATATTAAATTAGAGGCCAAATCAAATTTAGTAGTAATAAAAAAAAATCTAATAAGAAATTTGTTGTCTATTTTTATGGTGGTCATAATGTGCAGTTATTGAACACATCATCATTATGGTATTTGAGTGTATAAAGGAAATAAAAGGAATTAGTAAGAAAATATTCGATTTATTTATCATAAAATAATGTATAAATGTTATACTTAAAGTATAATAATATTTTTATATTACAGTATAAAATGAAGAGCTAGTTATATAATATAGTTGTGTGTGGTCCCCGTTACCCGTCCGCTATCAGCTTGTTGTGTTCAATCATCAGACTCTGTAAAACGAGAGGTACCTAATTGCAAAAAAATAAAAAATACCACGGACGAGTAAAAAAAGAAGGACTCCGCGCCGTGATATTAGCAAGTGAAGCACCGTTATGCTAGTGTGTGTGCGGTCACTAGTTACACAATTTTTTCTCCCTTAAATAATCATATATGGCCACAGATACTTATATAGTATCGCTTTTACACTTTTTCACAACGCACGACGACATTTTTAAAATATTTTATTGAGACGCAAACTGATCTGTCACAGACGATGACAATTCCCATAATGGCCGCCTATCGGCCTGTAGTAGTGTAAGTGTGTGCGTGGGGCTATGTATTTACACGTTAATCGGCTTGTTTTGGTGCTACACTGTTATGAAAGGTGACACGGAGTCCTTATTTTTTTTACTAGTCCGTGCAAAATACAAGATGAATGGATCTGGTCAAGATCGCCGGAATACGTTGGATGAGGGCAGCAGGACCGATCGTCGTGGAGATCTTTTGGGGGAGGCCTTTGTCCAGCGGTGGTCGTCTTCCGGCTGATGATGACGATACAAAATGGTACTCTATGATCAGAACAGCTGGCCAACTGCAAACTTAATCATCTGCATATTGCGGGCTATAACTTATACTGAGTGACTTCTACATGATGTGCACTCAACAAACAGACAAGATGTTTTGTTCTGTCGCTTATTTCTCGATTCTTCCAGTTATTACGAAAAATCTTCGAAAAGATTCGGAAATTAATCGACTTTATATGCATGTAATATTCTTTACTGCAGTTATTATTGTAGAATACCTGCTATTACTTAGTTAAAAAGTGTTCATCGAGGTTTTCCGAAAGGAAGATTCGGAACATTAAATTTAAAATGTTGTGTCGGTTCAAAAGCGGTTTGTGTAAGCCTAATTATTTCAATAAATCCCAGCTCCACACAAATGAGAGCCAGTCCTGCCACTTGAGTCCCCAATCGTCTACATCAGTTTGAATGTGGCTTGGAGGAGATGTTGCAGCATATTCCTAGATGGCCAAAGGTCAAGTGTCCTCTCAGCCCACATACAGTAAGCATAGTGTGTTAATAACCTACCCTCATTAAAATAAAAAAAATGTTACGAATTAAGGTATCAAGCCACCGATTCAATTCAATATACGAACTAGACACTAGTTCGTCTATTGAATTGAAATTAAGTACGTGATTCATCTGGAACACGATGAAAATTGAAATACCAATATTGACACAAATTATTTTGCCCCAAACCAGGCATAGCCTGTGTGGGTACTATGGGCACAATACAACGATATAATATTTAATACAATATACTTACTTAAACATACATAAATACAAAATAAACATTCATGACTCGGAAACACACATTCATATTAATCATATAAATGATTGCGCCTACCGGGATTCGAACCCGGGACCTCTAGAACAGTAGGCAGGGTCACTAACCACTGGGCTAAAGGGGTCGTAAAATATTAATAATAATTTAATAAACTATTAAAACATTTTTTTTAAGTATATGTAAAGTATAATATATGTATAATGTTCAAAATTTTAGGAGGCCACAAAACAGGCCAGTAAAAAAATTGTTAGTCAACATGACAATACAGCTATTTTCTAGCGCCAATTAACCTATCGAGGATTTTTTTTTAATTTAACCCTGGCGAATTCGGTACGGATAAATGATATATGATGTGAATTGCTTGCGAGTACAATGCTAGTGCCTGCGCCTGGAGGTACGACAAGTGATCACCTAGGACTAGTGCACGACGCGCTGGTGCTCCACCGACACCTGCTCGATCATCCGCTGGTGCTCGTCGCTCAGCGCCTGCCGAGCCGCCGCGCGCACACACAAACAAACAAACAAACACACATACAAATCAATATGATACAACGTGTGTCAAGTATAAGTCGAAGATGGCGGCGACTGACAATTAAATACATTAATTATCCGGCCGGTTGTTTCAGACAGTTAACGTCAAATACGTTCGTCAAATATTATCAATTACGAAGGATATTTAACTATCGTTAAATATATAACGTCAATATTCTGATTATTTAAGTAAGAATTTTCAGGATGAAACGCCGCATGCATCAAATTACTAAACGCTACTGGAAATGTAAATAGGCTATATCAATAGTTAGAACACGATTTCATTTCATGTGTTCAATAATAGGACATAATAAACTCTTAACGGAATGCGTCAGGTATCACTCTTGGGACCCTTTTCATTACTATTTTTGTCTATGAATGTTAGGTTCATAGCACCAAGGCGCATCGTTTTAATGAATAGGATTTGGCACTGAGGCAGCACATGCTGAAGGAAGCTGGTTTAGAGTAAGATTCACACATATAACACTAAAAGAGTTATTACTAATAAAATATAATATGTTAATATCCATGCAGAACTTTTTTATAAACTAATTACAGAGTTTGTTACAGTTAGTTCAGCAAAGTACCAAAATGTTAAAAGAAAAATACTCGCCTAACCGAATATTTACAGCATGGCATGTCGAAGTAGTACTGAACACCCCTAGAGAAGAGCACTGAACATACCTGAAGACTGCCGCCGGATAGAAGGAATCTGTATAACAGTGTGAATGGCAGTTGGTATTCAACTACTTAGATCCATTGTACCCGCAAGTAATGTACCACAACCAATCCGTACCACCACCGAATATTACACAATATATTATAATGTACCAATAGTTGATAGCAGTTTTGCATGCGATGTACCAACAAAGATAGAATCTACGTTGTTCTATGTCATTCCGGGCATCAACAGCTAAGCAAATTTATATAACTTACATTAGTTATTCTTTGAAGATGATAATAATGTTATTGTGATGGTTGTAACAGGGACGTGTGGGGTTCAAGGTTATTATTGTAGTGTGGTTAGGTAGGTACCTACCTAACCTACTTTAGTTAGTAGGTACAAAGTGCATTCTCTCGTTACCTTGAAGTACTTGACAGTCTTGACGCGCAGCTCGAGCGTGGCGTCGTCGTCACACACGAGAACGGCCTGCGGGTGCTGCTGGAACGCCGACACGGTCCACATGTGGTTCACGCCCTCCTCCACTGCCTTGGCCAGCGCTAGCGCCTTGTGCGCGCCCGTGATCAAGATCATCACCTGCGACATCATCAAGGTTGTAGCCTATCCTTAACATACCTACTTATATGACGTATCTCTTATGATGGTGTGGTCAAATTGAGACGGAGGATGAAAGAAGATTGATTGGACAAACAGCAGGAGGGAGGTGCTGCATAATATCGACCTGGACGTACATTCCACGGTCAGACCGGAAACATACCAGGTCAATAGTATTTAGAATAAGAATGCTTGGACTTATTAAAGTTTATGCAAATGGAACAGCCAAGGAATTGTCAGGACAGTGGCAAATTAAGGACCGTGATGTAAAAAATCGAGATTGCAAAAAAGGTTCTCTAGTCGTCACAGTAGGTAAACTGGTAGAAGTTAAGAAGTCAATAATTTACTGTTGTTCAAACTAATAAATAGGTAATATAAAATAAGTAAAACGGTATAGAGTTTATGAGACTGATTGTAATATTCTAAGTAGGTACATCATCATTGAGTTTTTTTCTGCAATGCATTGTAGCGTTCAAAGTTAGCAGAACGGTGTCACTTTGACGGGCATTGAAACATGAAAAACAAGAACGTGCATGCACTATTGCAATATCTCTTAGGCTCCTACTTTGCAAGATAGCTATCTCTTACCATATGATGACTGCGAGTTCGATTGTTCTGCTGTTCCATAGCAACCTACCTCCTTGGCATCCATGACGGTGCCGACACCGACGGTGAGCGCCTTGGCTGGCACCTTGCTGATGTCGTTCCCGAAGAACCGCTTGTTAGCCTCGAGCGTGTCGTAGGCGAGCGTCTTGATGCGCGTGCGCGACACCAGAGAGGAGCCCGGCTCGTTGAACGCGATGTGCCCGTCCGGTCCGATACCTGGCCCACATGACGCATATTAATTACTTGATCGCAAACCACAGTAGGCAGAAAAATTATGAAAGCAGAATCAACGCAGTTGACATGCGATCACTGCGCAGTATGTGTGGGGTGAGCCTGATTGATGAAATTCCGAATGCAGTTATACGAGCGCGCTGTGGTCTGAAAGACAAAAGACGACGTGACAAGGATTGAGAAAGGAATTCTGTAATGGTTTGGAGACGTGAAGCGAATGAGTCAAAAAAGAATGACGAATCAAATATATAAAGCAAGCGTGTGTGGGCAAGTAGTTCGCGGAAGACCTCGTAGGATATTCGTCGAACAAATTAAGGAAGGGAAGCTCTGAAACATCCAAAACCGGCGAGCATGTATGCATAACTGTGAGTTTTGTTAGAATAGAAGCAAGTGGCGTACTGTTGTCTCTGCTACTCTGGTACCCCACAAAAAGGCGTGAGTGTTCATCAAATAATAAAATGTTAGGACAGCTGTGTGTGGTGAGTGACAGTTACCGCCAATAAAGAGGTGCACGCCGCCCGCCTCCTTGATGAGGTCCTCGAACCGCTGACACTCGGCCACCAGGTCGGGCGCGTTCCCGTTCAGCACGTGCGCCTGCGCCGGGTCGATGTCAATGTGCTTGAAGAACTCGTTCCACATGTAGTAGTGGTACGACTCCGGGTGCTCCCGCGGCAAACCTGCACACGACCCTCATATACCTCACCTGCATCGATAACCTGTATCTAGCGTAAAATAGCGGAGCAGGCGTACTACACCTTTTACTACAGCCAAGTGAAATTACTGGTCTACTGTGGGTTTTCAAGACTCCTGAGCTGACACTTAGGTTGTGATACTTCAATGGTCTGTAATAAATAATTACCCGGCACCACACTCTTTCAATTGGTACATAACATTACAACCAGTGCACCGCTATTTTGCGCCAGATGTCGGTGTCGAACGAACACCGCAGACACAGATAATATCAATTGTGGGTGTTATTAGTTTAGTAGTAATATCAAATGTTATTGATTGGGTTGTTTTGTAGTGTACAGGTACTCCAATACATCAAAATCTGCAAAAGGGTTAAGGGCATGATACCTGTAGGAGAGTTACTCACCGACGTACTCGTCCATGTTGAAGGTGGTGACGTACTTGAAGGAGATGCGGCCCTGGCGGTGAAAGTCGATGAGGCGGCGGTACATGCCCAGCGGCGTGCCCCCAGTGGGCAGCCCCATCACGAAACGGCGGCCGGGGCCCGGCGCGAACTCGGTGATGCGTTGCAGCACGAACCGCGCCGCCCATTCCGCCACCGCATCAGCGTCCTCCAGGATTATCAGCCGCATGCTGCCGCACCGCTGCGCCACTCACACCTGCAAGCAACATGTCTCTAAGTCTTACTCTATAGTTATTAATGTCCTTATCTGGATGATTAGCTCTTTAGCTCTAACCATATTCTCTTGAAACTCCATAGAAACCACAGATATCTTAATCATATCGATTTGCGAACAACGTGCTGGTTTTGCGTTTCAGGGCGAGGCAGGTTCTAGAGATTTTCAACGACATAAAATGTGCTCAGTAACTCTTTACATTTTATTAATTTGTTTTTAAACTTAATCAAGTTTAGAAACCGTTTGAGTATTTTTTTAGAATCACTGCGCAGGTTGTTACATATTTTAAGCTATAAATCACGCACTCCTCTAAAACTTCCATCATTTGGGCTTCCCGATAGTTAATGCAGGTGGATCTTCAACTTCTACTCACTCACTGAGCGCAGCATACAGGTCGTTATCGACGGTTATTGCTCGATCCGAAAATCGTGAACGCTGGTATTCCCAAAGGCTCTGTGGTATCTCCTACACAGTTTCTTCTGCATATCAATGATATGTTGGACCTCCAACATATATTTCTATGTAGACGACAGCACTGATGATGGGTGCCCTCAAAAAAAGTACACCTTCCTTAAAAAGGCCGGCAACGCTCCTGTTATTGCTCTGGTGTTGCGCCCGACCTGGTGGCCGAGTGCCAGCGGTTCGAGGACCTCATCAAGGAGGCGGGCGGCGGTGCAAGCACTTCTTAGTTATCATGACCCAAGCTTTGTTGAAAAGGTAAAGGAGTAACAAGAGTGTATATATCCGATAATCCTACTAATATAATAAATATGAACGTAAGTTTGTTTGTTACGCTTTCACGCCTAAACCACTCAACCGATTTGGATTAAATTTAATACATAGATACACTAGAGCTTGGAAAAGGACAAAGGCTACTTTGTATTGCAAAAAATAAACGTAGGGGTTGAGATAGGGGATGGAAGTTCGTCATTATCGAAGATGACACCTGCATGAAACATTGTATATAGGCGATTTATAAGTATTTGTTCGAGCATTTTCGAAACATTGATAATAGATAAAAGTTCGCATGGAAATATTATAAAAGAGTGTCCACATTGACAAGCGATATCCGCTGTGTCATAGAAGAGCACACAGCAACGGAAGAGCAGTTTGTATGTGTATTATTTGCAAAGTACCCCAAAGAAAACCCAAAGTAATTATTTCACGCGGACCAAGTCGCGGATAAAAGTTAGTAAATAATAAAAGACTTACCTTTTAAAATAAACTTACAGCTGTGAAGCGAAGAAAATGATTGTTTGAAGACGAGATGCCACTACAACGACTGACTCATATCAAGTAATGGTTTAACTATATTATCTTAATTGTGTATAAACGTTTCACAATAAAGTAAAAACATAAAGTTCATCGACTCGTGAGATATTGTAATATGTATATCGACTATCGAACCGCGAACCATTGACATTTGGTTTGTGATGACAGCGGGCAGCGGAAATCGCACCGCGCATGCGCCACGTGATAACGAGCTCAGCTTACGAGTTGCAGTTACATATACGCAGGGTTCCGTACCACCAACAAAATATTCTCCCACTTTCACTCGATTTTCAATGGTGTAAATAAATAGATATATACATGAGCACGCGTAGTCGCAAAGTGAGGCAACTAATACTACGCCCATATGGACGTACTGGAGCCAGTCTGGAACAATGTGTGACGTTGACGTGCCACATGTTCTGTTAAACTATGCGAATAATTGATGCTGATTCCATTAAGCGTCAGTTAGGAAATGAGTTCTTTGGTTAATTTGGTGTTCGAGCTGATAATATGTAATTAGATAAGTAGGTAATACAATAGTGTTAAGCATTTGATTCGTGTATGTAACTCTCACATTGTTTTTGTTTAATATTTTACCTAGCTACTCGTGAGAATCTGTAAATGGCTTTCTGTTATTTTATCATGTATCTATTGTAGTGTTCAGCTGTAGATTCTCCAATAACATAAATAAATAAATAATTGAAACTAAAATGCCGAGGTACTGCGAAATGTAAATTGTCTTTGGAGTTTCCGGATAGTACAGAATATTATTACAATATCGCGGCAACGAACCCTGATTCACATTTTTAAAGGTCTCAAAGGGCGTTAACACACTTTGATTAGAACAATCCTACACAGATCAGAACGGTATATCCTGAAGATATACTTCGCAAGACAATCAAACGCTGACGAAGAACTGACCACTAGCTCTTGCCTGTGAACTTGTAGGTACAATACATTAGTTATTCCAAGCCTTTCTCGGGATTTAATGTATATTGTAAATTATAATTCTATCTTTCATTAATTCAGGAACAGACATAAACTTATAATGCCTACTACTCGGCTAAGTCGAGTTAGAGAGATACCCCCTTATTCATAATGGTCCGCTAACTTTAAACAGCCGCTAAGGAGTGTTTTTTCTCATTCTGACTTAGGTCAATAGAAGAAGACAGAGTGAGAATTAGCAATGCTTTAAGTGAGCAGACTATTATGAATAAGGGGGTAAGTTTTTTTTTGGGCGTTATATGTTTTTACAAGATCCCAGAAAATGTTCAAAACAAATATATTACGAAATTCAAAATAATTGTAATAAAACTTTAGTTTGGTAAAGGCTACTAGGTATAACATAAATGACTTTCTTAATGATACCACAAATTTGGAATGGAGCGACCTCCCTCAGGCTATTAAATAATAAGTTTTATCGTACGATATTACTTTGTAACCATATTTTTTAAGAAAAAAAAATGAAGCCCGCTGAGTTTTTGCACCCGTTCTTCTCAGGTCTGAGGCATACTTTTTGGAATGTGTGGTAGTTTTTGACTTCCATTAAGTGATATCACATCCTATTTTGAATAAAAATATTTTAATTTGAATAAAAAAAATCTATATTCATTAACATAACATATTTTTTGTAAGGATTCTATTTAGTTTTCAATAAACTCTTCATTAGTGAAGTCATAATAATTAGCAATACAATGACGCGTTTTTACAGTAGATCGATTTGTGACTCCGCATTTGATGAGCTTATTCCGGGAAACGTAAAATATACAAATATATACCTAGAACAGGATTAGCTCGGGCTCCACTCGTGAAAACTCGAAACGTATAACGCGTTTTCTGAGAGATAACACCTTTAGATCGGTTTTTTGTTCACATAAACGGTTTAGTAAAACTACACCAAACCGTTAACAGGATTCATAAATTATGACAAAACAAAAATACAATTTGATAATATTATTATAGTTGAGCGCGCGGCAAGGAGCAATCGAGTCCTGTTCAATATTACGCTGAGTTTAGAATTTTAAGTTTCTTTAAAAATTATTAGATTTTCTTTTCAAATAAAATACTGTATATTTAAAAATCTTACTTCAATATCTAGTATATATTATTATCTAGTTTGAAAATCAAATTTCATGTTTAATGTACGAAAAGGTACTTCAAAGAACATATTTGCTTGAAGTTTTAATATATCTCGAGCGATTGTCAATTCCACGACCATCTGGAAGGCAAAGCCAAATTGGCTTCGAAGAAGCTGGGCGTAATAAATAGAGCACGGCAATACTTCAAGCCGGCCCACATTCTAGCGCTCTACAAAGCGCAGGTCCGGCCACATGGAGTATTGCTGTCATCTCTGGTCTGGCGCACCCCAGTATCAGCTCGATACATTTGACCGCGTGCAACGCCGAGCAGCTCGAATTGTCAGGGACCCAGTGCTCTGTGATCGGCTGGATTACTTGGCGTTGCGTAGAGACGTCGCTTCATTGTTCGTCTTCTACTGTATTTATTATGCGGTAGTGTTCCGAAGAGCTGTTTCCCTGATTCCTGCCGCCGAATTCTACCTTTGCACGACACGCCAAAATCCCCATCATCTGGATATGTGGCGGTCATCCACAGTGCGGTTTACAAGGAGCTTTCTTCCACGTACTACAAAGCTATGGAATGAGCTTCCTTATGCGGTGTTTCCGAGACGATACAACATGGATACCTTCAAAAAAAGCGCGTATACTTTCCTTAAAGGCGGCAACGCCTCTGTGATTTCTCTGGTGTTGCAATAGAATGTGAGCGGCGGGGATCACTTAACACCAGGTGACCCGGACGCTCGTTTTTCCTCCTTTTCCATAAAAAAAATATTATAACAATTTTCGTTTAATGTCCTAGTCTTCTTAAGAGCCGAATCCGAGATGCGTGAAAAAAAAATATAAGATTTACTTACAATTATCAAACACAAATATCTAAATAAAACCCGTCTCCCCTCCGAGCCTGCCCCTCGTGTATCGATGCCGTTGACCCCAATATAAACACTTAATACTTAGTTATTACCTCATTAGAGTAAATAATATTATATTCTCTGATTATATTCCTCAGATTGCGAAACGAAGTGTCTATATTACTTAAGGTTTGTATTTTTTTATTTAATTATTAAAATTAAATATTATCTTCACAATTTTTCACATCTGAAGAAACAGTTTTCATACCTGAAATTGCTTTAATATCGTTACAAGTACTATATCCACCCCAGTGGTAGCCGAACCCGCGACCCATTGCTATATAATTTGCCTGGCATTGAATAATAGAAATAAAAAGCAATAGAAACCTTTTTTTTACATTTTAACTAGCCGTTCCCGCCCCCTTCACTGGGCGAAATTTAAAAGGAAATAAATTAATGAAGGAACGTTGGAATTCGAAAAATAACCATAAACCATCTAGGATAAATTTCGCATCGAATGGTGGTAGTTTCATGTCGATACGATAAGTGGCTTAGGCGTGATTAAGCCTCAAAGACCATTTTCATTATAATATATATAAAAGATACTAAATTAATCTTGTAAATTAAAAATAGTGTTGTTAATTGAATACAAATTTACCATCGCATTAGAAAGTAAGTCATGGAGAATAAGAACCGTACCTATTGACAGTGTTTTAGATATTGTGAAGTTTTCAGTTTATTTATTGCAAACCATAAAAGCCCTGATATCATCATATTTTTAGGTTTTACATTTTCATTTAACTTCTATAAATAACTTATATGATATTGTTTTAATTTACAATATTAAGTATACTTTTGAACATCAAGAAGTCCTTCAAGCGGGGTCACTAACCTTTTTGGCACGTTAACCCTTGGTCGGAATGTTGAAATAATATTATCTTCTTACGACGCTATTTTACCACAGATTATTAAGAATAACAATTACTTTTTCTAAACTTAAAAAAGCTTTTTATTCCAATTTATCAGTTATTGATAGGATGTGATAACTGATTAGAATTTGCAACTGATTATAGAACAAAATAACAAACCTTGCAACTCAATTACTGTCACGGTCATGTGTCACAACAACGTCAAAATGTGATTGACAGGTTTGTCAGCGAGCAAATCAAACTATTGATAATGTGTTACTTTGAATCTTAGAATAATATATTATAGTGTCATTATTCTAAGCTTTTAATTAATACGTTACCTAGGATTATTTCAGTGCGGTAAGGCGGCAAGGATCTTTCAGCACGTGGCCAAATTTAGAACTAACACCGTCATCGTGTGACTTTTATTTATTTATTTTTTTTTTTTATATTAATTCGTTCTTTCGAACAGGCTATAGCCAGGGGCCTTACTGCCTTGTCGTTAGTATTTTCATTTCTTTGGTATTTATTATTTTCACTATTTTGTTTTACAAAGTGTGACTTTTAAGTGTCTTTGTGAATTTTTGACAGACTTTTTGAGTTACAGATTTTTTCTTTTTAATTTATTTACTGGCACGGGATGCAAGTCCATAAGCCAATTGGTCCTGAGAACTGAATTGGTAATCATAAATAATGGACATGGACTCATGAATACTATTTGGACCTTAGATTGTTTCAGATATTATAAGAAAATGAAATCTTGTTTTGACTTAGCACTGATCATTACAGTTAAACTTAGGAAACACATACTCAAAGCTAAACTACTTTAACGCGATACAGGCAAATTTGTGGTGTAGGAAGAATAGAATACCTATTGAATAACAATTAAGTTATTCTATGTAGTTTATCACATAAGGAGAAATATAACTGAGACACTTCAAAAATTTGTGGATTAACCTATTGCTTAAAAATTGGAAACATTTGTGCGGTGAAAGTTACAACTTAACAACTTTCTAAATGATACCCCAACTTGGGAATGGAGACATCGCCTTCATTTATTAAATAAAAATGAGATGGCCGTTGAGGTTTTACTCAGGTCTGAGGCACCGTTTCGAAAGGATGGTAGAATGTTCAATAAGTGATTTAAAATCTTAATTTGAGAAATTATATTTGAATTTATGATTATTACATCACACAAAATTTAGCTTTAGGTAGAAGGGTGTAATTATCTAATCAAAGAAAACTCACAAGTAATATATAATGACATTATTTATTGTAGTAATACTTAGGTACGAGATTAAACATGAGATACGCCACGCAACGTTCAACAGACGTGCGTACAACAAACAAACAACCAATTTGTACGAAATGTATATATACATGATTGACACAACCGGACTTTCAATAACGAACTTGTGTATCGACACAACCGGAATAAACAAACTCGTGCATCGATACAACGGGTATACATAACGAACTCGAGTATCGATACAGCTGGTATACATAACGATCTTCTGTATCGATACACTGTAACAATTACGAACTTGTAAATCTATACAACCTAAATAAATACCGATCTAGTGTATCGATACAACCGGCATATTAAGTATCGAAAATGTGTACAAACATCGAGCTTGTAACAATACAAAGATTTCGCACCGATCGATGCGACCGGGATCGGCCGCTACAGCTCCAACACAGTTCACAAACATTAAAGACATTCTGCAGGGGTTCTGATGAAGTCACTTTTTGATAGTTTTAACGCTAAACGATAATTACAAAAAATACTTCAATCAATTAGTAGTTGTGAAGTATTTGTAAGATTTTAATGTCTATTTCGTTAGAAATCTAAGTTAAGTCCACAGCTATATTGACCTTATACAATGTCACGTGTTCTTTAAGCGTTTTTAACTAACAAAAGTGTATCTACTGCCTAAAATGGTCTCGTTCACATTTTCTGTGTAAATGTATTACTATGTGTATCATAATCACTATGTATATCATAACATGCACCAGGAGATTTATAAATCTCCATTTCTGTGTAACACATTAATGTCACACTCTTTTAAATAATCTGCTTATTAAAATTATTATTATTATTTCGTTATAAATGTTTTCATGAAACATGTTACACTGTATTTTAAATAAACAAAAAATAGTTGTCTACATGCAGTGTTTACCCGAACATACAATATGTAGAGGCGCGAGTATGGCGCCTATTTATTAAAAAAATATATAACTACACGAATTTGACAACAGAATCACATTGAGTTATATTTGTATACTAATTATTGTTTCTCTGGGTGTTGTGAATCCAAAATATAACCTGGTACAATATGTTACACTTAGGCGCAAATTACTTATAAAAACCATAATATAATCATTGTTTTACGTCTCGATGAAGCTTAGCAATAGTAATAGTACTATAATAAAATAACTTAAATTAAAATACATGGTACTTAATACAATAATTCACTTTAAATTTTACTTTATTAACCAAAATATATAACTATTTGTGCCTCGATACCTTAACTAGTGATATCCAACGTAATATCTCATAATAACTAATAATTGAAACTAAAATATTCTAACAAATATAGACTTATGTTATATTATAATATTATTTGATGCCTAACATTCCTTTTTACCTGCGTGGTTCTGTTAGTTGCTAGGGCATCAACCATCATACATTGGAACTTTCAATATGCTTCACTTGAGCAAGAATAATAACTTATTATGATAACTGTAAGCACTATGCTATGTACATTACCTGCTTAAAATGCCTCTGTACAGACATCATAACAAAATGTAACGTTGCGACGTCTTGTCAAATTCATATCACAGTACACGTAACATTCAAATATAAATTTTAATAAAATCAATTGGATGTAGTTCCTGAAATCGTTCTAAGCCACAAACATCACATTTTAAGGAATTCGTGTTTAAAGTATAATAAATATTTCATGATGTCATTTAGAGAGTGACAGTAGGGCTGCCATTTTTTGTCAGTCCGTTAATATGATTCACGTGATCAGTTTTGTGTTCTTAACTCAATTTCGACATGATTGTGGTTTGGAACGTTTTTTCTAGAATTACCTCCAATTTACTTAATGAGTTTTTGACGAAACAACTTAATAAAGTGAACGTTTGGAAAATATAATGATAATCAACAGCATTCAACATTTTTACAAAACCGAATGCTGCCTATGTAGGTATATATTTAAACTATAATGTTTATAATATAAATAAAATATTTTATATGCTCGTGATGTATAAACTTATTATAGGTATATTAATTTTCTGTAAACGTACAACGTAAGTGATGAAAGGAACTTTAACAATACAATACACACTATTTACGCTTCACAAGCTCTGTTCAACAGACTACTTGAAAATGCCGTGAATGTATTTTTGCATTGTTATTAATTTAATTTAAAATCAAATAATTCTATCCTCTAGCAGGACTGCCCATCCTTGTGAAGATATTTTTATAGTATGTGTAACAGACTACACAAATAGTGACTCAACTCTGCCACTAGACAGAGCAACGAATCAGTGCGGCGTCCCCCTCCCGACCGCGCCCTCTGCGCTCGTACCGATTTTCACAATTGCAAATCGGTACTTGTATCTAGACATGTCACGTATATTATATCGGTTGCACGTATTTGCATGGCATGCCACAACATGATTTTGCTCTCGATATTTATTATCAAATTACATACTAAGTGTACTATTCATTAAAATAGTACGCTTTTTACTAAGTAAAAATCTTGCATTTTTTTGCGACTGGACGTCGAGACAGCATTTAAAGTATTTTCTAGGCATAGAGAAGAGCAAAGAAGTTGACCACTATTAGTATTTATTACACATATTCCAATCCCTCTAACATTACAATTTCACACGAGGGATAACCCGATTAAATGATCAACTCGGATCTAGATTTAATCAGGGTCGAAATGTACACTCCATTTCGTAAGCAACTATTCCGTTCTACTGTGTAGTAACTAAACAATACACAACTACACACGACACGGCTTCTAGCGCGTGTATCCTAAGAAGATAATATGATGATAGACCATTGTGACAGATACATTTACGGTTACTTATTTTAAAAATTGGTATTCAGGGACTGGAGTTTGTATTTATCAGGGGTCACTGTATCACCTAGCCTCGACAGGATCCATATTTATCCGAATGAGTAGTATTTAGGTATGGATCAAAGAATTTAAAGACTTTATATTACTTATACTCTCGGCTTTCGAATGGCATTAACGTTAACGTTAAAATTAAATATATACATTTAATTAGTGATACTTGATAAATTTGGCCACATTTTTAGCTAAGAGGAAGGCAAAACACGTCAGTTTAGTAGACAAAAAAGTTCTTGCAGAACTTTAGAACAATATATGTGATCATAAAAATATACATATAGAGATAAATTTTTCGACAATGTCTTGATTCACACGACACGTCGGTGAGTCTTTAAAACGGCACATGTCTAGTGCGGCAGGTAGCGGCCGGTGTAGCCGGCGTGGGGTGGGTGGACGGGCGCGGGCTTCGCGAACACAGCTCGCAGCACGGACGGGCGCAGCACGGAGGGGCGCAGCAAGGGGCGCGCGGGGCCGGCCGGCGCTGGCAGCTCGGGTCAATCCAGCCGCGAGCGCTTGGCGGGCGGCTCGCCCTCGCCGCTCCAGTACGCGTACTCCGGCAGCCACTTGACCAACTGCGCGTCGAAGAACTCCTCCAGCCTGCGCGCGTCCTTGTAGATCTGAGAGTCGGCCTGCGGGAGGGGGGCGGCTATATCACTCTACACGTCTCACAATACACACCCGTGGGCGCATATAATAAGATGCTCGTATCGATTCGGGGATTAAAATCGATATCCGATATATCGTGGCATTGGTCGTGTCGAATCCTACTCTTAGTTACATCGTATTGAATGTCGAAACGATGATTGAACAAACGAAACATTATTCGATATTATCGGTCCTAATTCTACTCTTAGCTGTAAATGTCAGAGACAAATTTTCGAATTTGACAAATAATCAAACGACACTTTTACGATAATTTCAACGACACCTTCTGGGCTGTCGTTGCTATTATCGTTTTATGTTGTAGCTGTGATTTAGATTGTGGAATCAATTTCTTGAGTCCTTTGGTGTATATTAAATAACTAAACATTCGCCAAACATTTAAACATTAATTACATATTCAACAGATATTTTTTTCACTACCAAGTAATTTAAGTCGTTTTATTGATCATTTATGCGTAGAAAGTAATGCAAATGGCCGCCTGATAAATAGGAAGTCAACGAAGGGTTGAGTTACTTTTTTTACATTTTATTGATTCGCAAGTTTTGTATTATTTATTCAATTTAAGATGTTTATATTATATTCATTACATAATTCTTGAAAGTGTACATTTTGTATAAATGATGTGAGTTGTTGGGGCAGAGTTTGTCATGGTCCTTTGCGTCTCAACTATGTTTTGACTTTTACAACTTAACAGCGACGTAGCAAAGATAATATTTAGTTTTTCAAGGTTTGCACATAATTTATTCTCACAAACATCGTAAAAAAATCAAAATATTGGTCTATGGTTTATAAATGATAAGGAATTCGAACATTTGTAAGAGTTGCGATATATTCGGAGTATTATCGTATCGTTCCGAATGAATCGTTGTCGTTTGGGAGTAGACCTCCAGTTCTTGTTGTTGATGTACATGTGTATACAAACATATTGGATTGTTTCTGTACCAAGTACAATACATGGGTGCGAGTGTGAATATGTTAGGTTGTTTCTGTACGGAGTACGAGGTTTGGCTCCGAGTGTGAACATGTCGGGTTGTTTCTGTACGGAGAACGAGGTTTGGGTCCAAGTGTGAACATGTCGGGTTGTTCCTGTACGGAGTAGGTATGATGGATGGGTGCATTTGTGTACATACCGGGTTGTTTCTGTACGCATTGCGAAACAGTAGCCGGCAGTCCGCTACGAACTGCGCCTCATGCGTGTAGCGGTCGGGGGAGCGCGGCTGCAGCTTCATGCGGATCATGTCCAGGCACATCGGCTGCAACTGAAACCATGGCCGGTTAGAGAGTCAGTCGCGGTTCACGGATCACTCGGAGGCGCGTGACTCACGTGATGCATCGCAGCGTAGAGTGCGGGCTCGCGGAACTGAAGCGACAGCTCGTACTGGCAGTACAGCTCCAACGTGATGCGCTCCACCACGCGGCGCCGGCGACCGCCCAACTCGCCCGCTCCCGCTCCGACCCCGTCCTCCGGCACCTCCGCGAAGTTCACGCAGAGCAAGCACTGCCACGACTCCGTCGGTCTACAATTCAATTAGTCATTTATCAGAAGTAGTAAACAACTTTGAGTGACAAACAAGTTTCGCGTGAGGCGGTCGGGTCGGTGGCGGCACTCACTCGGGCAGCTTCTCGACGGCGGGGATGTGGCAGTACTGGTGGAACACCTTGGGACACTTGTCGCAGCACATGAGCTCGCCGCCGTCCATGCACACGGCGCACCAGTCCTCGTTGGGGTCTCCCGCGCCCGCGGCGGCCGCAGCGCGCGCGGGGCCCGCCGCCTTGCCTGCGAATACATTACATCGACAACATCAACAACCAGTAGGCTAAAGAGTTACATAAGCCCCCCCCCGGGTCAGGAGCACGTACTGTCGGTGGAGGAGTGCACGAGCGCGGGCGAGGGCGAGGGCTGCGCCGGCGTCTCGGGCACCACCTGCACGCCGTTGGAGTCCAACTTGGCGATGGTGGCCATGAGGTCCTGCACGGACTCCGCACACACCTTGTCCAGCTCGCACGCCTGCGCCGCGCCGGCCACGCCCGCGTGCCCGCCCAGGCCCATCGCCGCACCTCCCTGCGCAACAACCAACACGTGTTTCTTAATGTGTGTGGCACTACTCTATCACTAATCTATGTATATAAAAATGAATTGCTGTTCGTTAGTCTCGCTAAAACTCGAGAACGATTGGCTAATTTTGGTCTTGAATTATTCGTGGAAGTCCAGGGAAGGTTTGAAAGGTGAATAAATAGGAAAATGCTGCTAAATTAAATAAAAACAACAAATTTGTTTTTCCTTTGATGTGTCCCTACATAATTTCTATGAGAGAATTTATTGACGCACGGTTTGACAGTTCTGCTGTGTAACAAATTCATTACGACAGCAGGGTGCATATTTTACGAAATAATTTTTGATGTTATGATATATTATTGACAAATTCATATAAAAACATTATTTTATTTATTATATACAGAACAACGTCTGTCAGGTCAGCTAGTTAGCAATAAACAATAGAAATAGAAAAAATATAGAATTAAGCGCTATTATGCGGATATCCATAATTATCCAAACGCTAACGTCACGATCGAAAGAAAGAATATTACGTATTTAAAAAAACCTCTCGCGTTCAGTTAAGACTTTACACATCTGTGTGAAGTCAATCAAATGAATCACTGAATGGGTCTATGCATTTATAATCGTTTATAATTTTGCATAATCGCGACACAGGTGAATTGATCCCCAAAATAGTTCTGCGAGAAGGTGTTTCAAATAAGTTCACAGATTTACGTGGGCATCTAGGCAATCTAAAATTAAATATGGACACAAGAAAAGAGTTATCATAAATGTTGTTAATACTTTTGTATAAGAAAATTTTTAACAAAAAAACAACCACCTTCAAAAACACTATTCCAAAACAATACATATAATGTGCACTAAAAAATAATTGCGTATTTTTATACAATCTAATTAATTAATCTAATTCTAGTTACGATTATTGTTATTTTTGGAATCGGTGTCCTTCCGCTGCAACCCGCTCTCGCCTCTCACCTCCTCACGACTCAAGCACATCTCACCTATCTTGGATGACACCGACTCCAAAAAATACAATAATCGTAACTAAGAATAAGATTAATAATTTAGATTGTATAAAAATACACAATAATTTTATACTTTTTAGTGCACATTATATCTATTGTTTTGGAGGCAGTTGATTTTTTTTATTTTATGATTTTTAGTGAATTTGAAGTACACTAACTAACAATTTGTCTAAATCTGTGTTAAAATACAAAATTTTTCAATGCAGCAATGAACGTAAGTACTTTGCAATTTGATTACAGACAGTGTTCCGTTACTTTGTCATGGATTCCGTTATCAGAACCTAACCAAACTCTCTTTGAAGTATATGCTTTCCAATAAAAAAAAGAATTATCGAAATCAGTATGCGCGATATTATTGAGTTATTCGCCACTTTATCCACTTTGCTATACGTATGTATAGCAAAATTTAAGACTTTTATGGTTTTCTCATGGATTCCACTGTCAGATCTGGACCAAATTACAATGGGACCACTCGGGAATCACCAGTTTTCAAATAAACAAAGAATTATCTAAATCGGTTCACCCAGCCGAAAGTTTTGAGGTAACAAACATAAAAAAAAATACCGACGAATTGAGAAACTCCTCCTTTTTTTGAAGTCGGTTAAAAAGTAAATCCAATATGTCGCTACGTTGTTTCAGAGTTAGTATATTATGTAAGTCTTTTAGAGTATGTTGCGAGTGATCTAGATTTCCCAATTGAGAAAGCCAAGTGATAAAGAAAACGCTTCTGGATTCTTTCGATTCTGAGACACTGGCAAGCATAGTGTGGTCTCCAGACGGTGCTGCCGTATTTCAAAATACTCACAACCAGACTTTTATATAGGATCACCTTCGTACGCCAGTTCCCAAAAACTTTGGCATTGCGAATTATATATCCCCGCATTTTAGAGGCTCTGCTTACAATAGAGTCTATGTGCGGTATAAACGTAAGTTTGCTGTCAAATATAACACCCAAATCCTTAATAGTATCTACTGTACTTAGAGGCACATTATCTAAATAGTATTTAGTTGTAATATTACTTTTGCATTTTGTGAACGTTACATGAAAGCATTTATTTTTATTCAGTATAATACCATTAAGCTCACACCATCTAAATAAACTATTTAGGTCGGACTGCAATGCGCTAACATCATCGGGACGATTGATGAATCTTAAGAATTTTTAGGTCATCAGCAAACATAAATGGTGTGCATTATTTAAGGCAGTTTGGAAGGTCGTTGATAAATATGTTAAATAGTAGAGGATCTAAATACGATCCTTGGGGTACTCCTGATGTTATTTCGTGTTTTACTGATTCAAATCCATTAGCCACTACGTAAAAACATATGTCAGTAAGGTATGAATTTAATCCAGCTAGATTAAAATTGATCCCGCAATACCATATACAGACAACTTCAAGAGTAAGATGGAAATCGGCACTAGATCGAATGCTTTACTTAAATCTGTGTAGATAATGTCGCGTAGGAACGCTTCGACGTATATGACGAGAGTTGTCAAACTTCAAGACATTGATAATTTCAACAGCTCCGTCAGCAATACTCGTAGCTTTGGCGTAAAAGTGTTAACTTAAGACGCTGTAGACCCGGGTTCGATACACCTACCGTGTATGGAATTTTTTGGGTTTTGTAAAGTTAATGGAAATTTCTAGTAAGTTCAGGATCAAATCAAACAGAAAAATGTGTAAGCAGGATAAAAGTAGTTAAAAGAATTTTCTAGTACAATCTAAATTTAAAGATGGAATGGGAGAATCATTTTGAAAATGGAACAGATCCGGGGGTATATAAGACGTACTAAGCGTGGCCCATGGCAGTTCTAGTTCTGACTCGAAAGTGTTAGAAAGAAGAAGAAGAATAGAAGAAGTAGTGAAAAGTGGAAGTGTTCCAAGAAGAAGAAGATAGAAGAGACCTAGTGTTCGGTGCGGTGTAACGCGTTAAAGGTACCGCCGCCCACAAGAGGAATAGCGGCAGACCGGCGAAGTGCAAGTTCGGAAAAAGTGAACGCAAATAAAGACTTGTTCTTATAAGCGGAGTATTATTTCCAATCCCTGGCCCACTCCCGTGTCAATAACATTTACTCTTTTCCTCTTATGAAGCGCGTCAATTAATAATTCTGAAAAATTTACCAAGTTTGTGCAAGTCGACCTACCATTTATAAAGCCATGCTGGTAAACACTAAACGTATTTTTCAAGTAGCCATAAAGTCGTAAATTAATTAAGGCCTCAAATATCTTACCAAGCAAGGAAAGTATGGAAATTGGTCTGTAATTCGTAACACTTTTTTATTGTCACTTTTTAATACTTGGCAATTTTCCACTCTTTAGGAAATACACCCGTTATTAATGAATTATTAAATAATACTTGTAGTGGTAGAGCAAGTGTCTCAGCACAATTGATCAGGTACACAGGTGATATTTGATCAGGTCCAGGTTCCAGGTTCAGTTCCATTTCGGAACAACTGGCGCTTTGAGAGAAAAGAAGAAGCTCTTGAAGCATTCTTTTTTGCACACTTTTAATAAAGTAGTAGTAGTAGGGGAATAGTATACGTAGGAGGGGATATTACGACTCACGTGCAGGCCGGGGCTGGGTGTCTTGGGGTTGGTGGAGGTGACGAGCGCGCTGCGGCCCGGCGTAGCTGGCTGCTGCCGCCCGCCCAGAGTGATCTTGTAGTCCGCGCCGCCTGCCGCCCCGCCGCTCGCGCCGCTGTCCGCTCCGCCTGACACACACACATATTTTAATGCGAATTTGAAAAGGATATAAATAAAAAAAATTCTCAAACACGCATTGAAATATTGTCATTATTTTCGAAGAAAGAACACGCGCAGTATCGTATTTTCGGACAAAGAAAATGAAATCCATTGCAGGAGCGTTTTTTGAATGTGGAACATTACAACGCACCTGCAATTTTGTATGAAACGGCGTGCTCGGGTTATTAAATACTCTTTGATCGGATCTCTTTTGTCATTCTTGGCATACCTTAGTCTCTTTGCGTTTGCCTGTCAAAAAATTGGCGGCAAAGTTGAAAATTCGTCTTGTATTGTTATTTACATACCTACTTAATAAATATAAATTTAATAATAATTAAAATGAGTTTCACCGGTTCAGAGAGTGAAATGGAGATTGATTGTACTTCAACAGATTTACGATCAGAAGCCAAATTGGCAATAGAAAACCTGCTTCCAACGAAGTCAAAAGAAAAATACATGGAAGTATATGAAAATTTATGAGTTGGAAAAACGAGAAAAAAGTGAACATTTTCTCCGAAACAAAAATATTATGGGCAATTTATTCCAAGCTGAAATGTACAGTTCATGTTAAAAAAGGCATAAACTTGAAAAATTATGGGAATTAAACTACATACTTTTAATTTATATTATGTATAAAAAAAGTGTGTTTTATTTCCCTGCTTTCTTTTGAGAAAAGCCTCGGCATATGCTTCGGCAGGAAATGTCAATTGCCTGTTAATTAAGTGAAGTCCTCGCCTACGGCGCGGCCTTCAAACTCATACTCGACCTGCAATTGCCTGCTACCCGGCCTTTGCAATAATATACTATTATTCATCTTAATACAAAAACAATAAAAAAATAAGTAGCCATAAACCATCTAGGATAAATTTCGCATCGAATGGTGTTAGTTTCATATCGATACGATCAGTGGTTTAGGCTTTAAAAGAGCCTTAAACAAAGACCATTTTCATTATATATATAGAAGAAATACACAAATACATACAAAAACAGGTTTATCAGTTACTATTACTATACACATCGTTTATTAGCAGCACTTTGTAGTTTCCAACCACGGATTTCAGTGCTTGTGAATTTAGAATGATTGCCTAGCTAATGAAATACCACGAATGAATCCACTTTAGGAAGGTTATATTTTAGCTTGCACAAACCAGTGGAAAGCTCCTTTGCACGGGATGTACGATAGTATAGCTATATTATAGCACGATGCACCACTAGATTATGGGTACCACAGCAACAATTATTTCTGCCGTGAAGCAGTAATGTGTAAACATTATTGTGTTTCGATCTGAAAGGCACCGTAGCTAGTGAAATTACTGGGCAAACGAGACTTAACATCTTATGTCTCAAGCAGATGAGCGCAATTGTAGTGCCACTCAGAATTTTTGTATTTTTCAAGAATCCTGAGCGGCACTGAATTATGATGGGCAGGGCGTATCAATTACCATCAGTTGAACGCCCTGCTCATCTTGTCCCTTATTGTATTTAAAAAAAACAGCTTCTACTTTATCAGTACAGACATTATGTACGTTATATACCGTTATAGACTCGTTGTTGTACGTTGGTGTTAGTGGTTCTCTTTGTGTTCTCCATAGTACCATCTCCACACGTGTTTACCAAGGCAAACTCCCACAGTTTGCTTGGGCCTCAGCGTCGTACCAAACTTGAGAAAAGGCATCACAACTGTGGTGTTTTGGTGTATGTATTATACTTTGTAGAGATTTTTCTTCATTTATATAGTAAAATTCTTCATCATTTTTGAAGGTTTCACTTCTACCACGTGTGAATTGACCACATGAATATTTTTTTACATTATATCCGAAGCAGCATTTTTACAAAAACTTTGAAAGAGACAACAGTATTTGGCGTGATAAAGTCTGATCAGTTACACGATCGTTTATGTACGCAGCTGTGTGAAGTAGTCGGACTCGAGCGATAAGTGTATACAGTCAGGGGCATGCCATTATTTTATAGCAAGGTAGGCACTGTGGTTCCAACCAGTCGTAGATTAGCTTTGGAATATTCAAAGATTGTTTACCGTAGGTATTTAGTATCTAGGGAAAAAGTTTATGAGTGGATGTTCAATAGAAGCTTTTTTATAAAATAATGGGCCCAAATGAAACTAAATTAACGTTAACACTAGTGCTATATTTACTTAGGTTCATAACGAGCATGGACGAGTAAAAAAAGAAGGACTCCGCACTGTGACATTAGCAAGTGAAGCACCGTTATGCTAGTGTGTGTGCGGTTACGGCGGATACTAGTTATACAATTTTTTCTCCCTTAAATAATCATATATGGCCACAAATACTTATATAGTATAGTTTTTACACATTTTCACAACGCACGACGGCATTTTTAAAATATTTTGACACAGACGATGACAATTCTCATAATGGCCGCCAATCGGCCTGTAGTAGTGTAAGTGTGTGCGTGGGGCTATGTATTTACACGTTAATCGGCTTGTTTTTGGTGCTACACTGTTATGTAAGGTAACACGGAGTCCTTATCTTTTTACAAGTCCGTCATAACGAGGTAGACAATGCTTAATTGTTTATACGATGTGCACGCCCCTGTATACAGTATGTATGTGAGTGTGACTGACCGCTGTGCTGCGGGATGTGCCACTTGGCGGGCGGGTAGACGGGCGCAGCGGCGGGCGCGGGGGACGGGGTGCGCGGCCCGCCGCTGCGGCGCCCGCTGGCCGCACACGCGGTCTGCGCCGCGCCGCCGCCGTACGCGGTCATCACTGAAACACAGAACAGACTCTCAGCGTATTATGACACGATGAAATGCATTGACCTGTTTAAATACCACTGGACAGCCTGTTTCATATATTTGACAGCAATTTTTTTATGCCTATTTGAAACGCCACTCGCGAGCGCCCAGAGAACAAATTTTGACGTTTAATACAAATGGCTGCGAAGGAACGTGCTACGAAGTCTTTTTGCATTTTGAATTAACTTTGTTCGTTTCCGTGTTATTTATTATACTTCAAGAATCAACATAATAAAGTACACATTTGTTTTTTGAATTTATTTTCCCACCGTCTGTCGATGTTTGCTGAGGTCGTCGTCACTAGTTTTAGTACCGAAGGCTCTCGCTACATGGCCAACAGCGCCAAAACAGCGAATATCAAACAAGCACAAAAGCACTTTGACAACCGCCAGTCCAGTGGTATATAATACAGGGCAGTGATGAAATGTGAATAACTCTACCCATGGACAAGTACAGCTCCAAACGTATTTTATTTTTATTTTATTTTATTATGAAAACAAACAGTATTACATGACATAAATAGGTTAAAAAGTATACATCTATTTACCATTGACAGTTTTCGCATATAAGATATTTGGGGATGTATTGTAGTGGGTTAAGTTTTCTCTGAGGAAGACAAAAATCCTTGGCAATAGCATGTTTGCAACTCGCTAGAAAACGTTTGGTTAATGCAACATAGAGCCATAAATTAAAAATAAATCACCTCTTTCTGTGATGTATAGTATAATACACCAATCATGAAGTACAATACCTTTTTTGTTAAATAACAATAATAATAGCACACTCTTCCTCCTTATCTTAATGTTACGATTTATCTAAAAGTGTTAATTCTGCTAACATTTGTCAATCTACATGCAGTAGGCACCTGTCAACCCGACATTTCCTAAAGAACTTTGTAAAGACCGAAACAGGAAATCTGAAGATCAGGATATCAGTTTAGTGAAGTTGTGTTACAATCAACGTTTAATAGGCCCTGGCTATAGACGGGGAACTTATTTGCAGTCTAAGGGCGCGTACACATAGAACATCCGTTTTACAGGATCCTTTTTAACTGATCCGTCGTTACTGGAGGTAATATTCACACAGCATTTACAGGACCGATTTTAACAGATCCGACGCTACTGGAGGTAATATTCACACAGCATTTACAGGACCGATTTTAACAGATCCGACGCTACTGGACTTTCGTTCTTCAGTGTATCGCCTACTTTCTACGAGAATGGACGTTGTCGTGTTGTATTGGTACTATCGTCGTCTGCGGCGGAGGAAGCCCCGGCGTTATTGGATACATCCACTATTAAGGCAAAGATTTTGTCGTGGTGCTGTTGTGCGTCAGCTGAAAGAAGACGAATCTAAATTTTTTACTTATTTACGAATGACGACGTCTACTTTTGATGACCTTCTTAAACGATTAGAAAAGGATTTAAAAAAGAAAGACACAAACTGGAGGAAAAGCTTGTGCCCTGAAGTAAAACTAGCGATATTTTTAAGGTAAGAACTTTAATTTTTGTTATTATCAATTAAAATTTAAAATGACAAAAAGGTTTACAAAAATGAAGATTTATTTCAAAACATAGACAGATCTGGCAAGTCTGACTCCTGGCTGAATGTAGATTCTACTGATGGCGAACCTTCTACTGATGGTGTAGAGTCAAGATGATGTGGCCTACTAAAATAACCTTGGGTGTGGTAGTGAGGAGTGCTAGAACTTTGTGAATATGGAGGCCACTCGTAGTTTGACTGACCATATCTTCTACTTTTAATATTTTGTAAAAGGTTTATCACTCCAGACTGAAATTCTAAAATTTGATCGCCATTAAGTGAAGCCAGTTGCGGCAAAATACCTTTGAAGAACGATAAATTGGGATCTTCAAACTCATTTTTACTTTTTTTTAACTGATCATTCATGTATTCAATCATTTTGGCGTCTACTTCATTCACATTTCTTTTGATTGCTTTGCGTTGCGGCGGGGCTAAATTTTGTCTTTCCTTTTGTCTGTCACTACCACTTTGTTCCGTAATCTGATCAGGTTCATCTTCGTTGTCTTTATTACTTTCTACTGTTTCCGTGATGTTGTCATTAGCAGGGACGTTCTCGTGTGTATCACCTGGGGTGACAACTTTTTTCAAAAATAACATTTGATTGTGATATTTGTAAGGCTTGGTATTTGAGGCAGCAGCTCCAGATTTCTTCAATTTCTTTTTCTCACTCAATGTTCGTATCCAGGCATCTCTAGTCGAATTCCATTTTTTTATAACATATTTTCCTGAAGCAAGTAAATAATAATATAAGATGGTTGTCAATAGCTTAGTAAGTGAAAGGCGAATAAGAAGGTAGAATAGACTTGTCAGTAATTAATTACCATATTGGTCAGTGGATAAGTCAAATTGACAGTGCAAGAACTAATCGGTCAGTAAATAATGGGAAGCAAAAAAGTATTACTAATGTTTAAATCAATTTATTTTAATTAGGTAATTTTATAATTTAGTTCAGTTCAGTTTAATTTTATTTTATTTATGTACTATATATACAGGGTGTTAGGCACGTCGACGCACAAACGGATACCATGGCTCCAGGACATGATTCTGGACCCTCCCGTGTTGGAATTTTTCGTCGGTTTTTTCCTAATTTTTTCATTTTTTTTGGAGTTTTTTTTACTTTAGACTCTTCATAATCGTTATTCTTACCTAACCCAATGAGATTTTTAATAAAAAAGTAATTAATTCACTACTTTCACTAAAAGTAGCAATGTAAATAAAACTAGAAATGGTGTCTTCTCAGCTGTTTATAAAAGTTCAAATGAAAGGTCATCGTACCACAGAACGATGACCTTTCATTTGAACTTTTACAAAAGTCGCGAGCCGTGCGCTTTATTCGTACCGCCTCTAGCTAAAATCTAAACAATACTTATTATTACTTCATTTTGCGCCACTATGAACATTTTGGATTGCGCGCGCTTTCTCAAAAGAAGCCGCTATTCTGCTTAGTCCATTATTGTTCTGTGGTCAAAGGTACGTTATCGCGCGTTGAAATCGCGGTGTTCACAATACATTGCGCGCTCGAAAATGACAATTTCTGTAACCGATCATTAGCGAGATGAATGACTTTCACAATTTGATTAGTGGCATTAAGTGTAGCCTTTTCGCGAAGTTTGCGTTATGACGTCAAAAACACCCTGTATAAGTATGAGTTTTGATTTACGACTTTGCTAAAAACTCTCATAAAAATTTCGACTTTCCATACAAAATTTGTTGGTCACTATAATATTTTATAGTTTTATAATAAAACAAGACTTATTCATCAAGCCATCTTTAATAGTCTGACCATAGAGAAGTACCTCTACGAAACATAGACATATACATAATCAGTAATAGACAAAATTAACTAAAACTAAACCCTTACAGTCACTAACGTTACTTTGTATGGGAAGTCAATATATGTGTAATAATATAGTAATTGATTAATTTATTTTTTTTAGGTATGCAGCGTCTGGGTGTACATTTCAAGAACTTCATTACGTCTTTCGTGTCGGTGTGTCAACTATAAGCAACATTATTAAGGAATTTACACGATGCATATGGAACAACTTGAATGACGAGTTTATGCGACTTCCTACAACAGTGAGTGAATGGGAGCATATATCAAATGGATTCGACACAAAAGCAAATTTTCCCCACTGTTTAGGAGCAGTGGACGGTAAACACATCAGACTTCGAAAACCAGCAAAAAGTGGCTCAATGTACCTAAATTACAAAGACTTTTTTTCCATCATATTATTAGCGATCGTAGACTCTGACTATCGTTTTCTATATGTTAGTATTGGGTCGTATGGAAAAGAATGCGATTCATCAATATTCAAGGAGTCGACATTTTGGAAAATGATGCTAGATGGCAGTTTACAAATACCAGAACCTTGCCCATTAATAACAGGCTCAGAAACGAGAGTTCCCTACGTCATAATCGGCGATGAAGGTTTCGGTTTACACGAAAATTTAATGAGGCCATTTAGCGGGACGCATTTAGACGTAAATAAGCGAATATATAACTATCGTTTGACCAGAGCTAGACGATACGTTGAATGTGCATTTGGTATTCTTGCTAATAAGTGGAGAGTATTCCACCGGCCTCTAGACGTCAACAAAACAACAGCTATATGGATAGTTAAGGCATGTACCGTTCTACACAACTTTATAAGGGAAAAAGAGGGCTTAAAGGATGGCAACACATCCGAATCTGAAGCATTTCATTTCAATAGCCTACCTGATGATGAAACGCTACGAGGTGGTCGAACTGCAAATTCAGTTCGAACGGAATTCGAAAACTATTTCGTGTCCGAATCTGGGTCAGTTTCTTGGCAGAATGAAGCTATTTAAAATAAAAAACAATGTCTCCATTACAATATAAAATAAATACTTACCAAATTCTTGTCTTTCTTTTTGTTCCATAGCTTCAAAATCCTCCTTTAGAATACCGCATATTTCGCGCCAAGCTGCGGTTTTTGCAATTTTATCTTTATAAATCTCCAGTGTTTTGTCCCAAAGAACTGGTCTACTTTCAACACAATTTATCAAAACTTCTTGCTCAACATATTTTTCAAACGCCTTGCTTGCCATGATTATGATAGCACTGGACACGTGCACTACTCTAGGAATGAAACCGGCAAATGGCGGCTGTGTGTAGCACATCGCACCCCGCGCACCCCCGTGCAAAGCCTCGTGCGGTTTCAATCCGATAAAACGGATTAGTATAGTATTACTGGATCCGGAATACTGTGTGAACTGGCTCATACAACTACATACGCTAATAACATATACGTTTAAACGGACCTGTAAAACGGATTGCTGCTTATTTTGTCGGATCAGTATTTTTTACTGGATCCGGAATACTGTATTCTGTATGAACTCGCTCATACAACTACATACGCTAATAACATATACGTTTAAACGGACCTGTAAAACGGATGTTCTATGTGTACGCGCCGTAAGTCGTGCATCGTCCGATATACAAAGAATCGAATAGGCGACGAACAGTTCGCAGGACAACCAATTTCCTAAATCAAAATACAAACTTTCGGTTGACAGATCGTACATTTTCGTGTTACGAAAGTGTTTCCGGATACGAAGGTCGCGATAAGACATTTTGTCTTTCGTTTACCTTATTCCCAAATTCATTGGACAGTTACTTTTTCGTTGTTTGACATTATTATGATCGTAACTAGGACGCCACTTTTTATTGTTTCATCTATGGTTCCGAAATGAAATTCATTCACACTATTCGGATCCGAAAAACTTTGGTAATAGGATTTAATTCGATAGTTATATAATAGTTCTTTCGTTTCGGACCGAAACTACGTATTTCAATTTCCATACTAGGGCTCCTGTTACGAAAGTGTTACGGATACGAAGTTCACGATTAGATATTTTGTCTTTCGTTTACCTTATTCCCAAATTCATTGGACATTTACTTTTTCGTTGATTGACATTATTTTGATCGTAACTACTTCACTTTTTATGGCTTTATCTATGGTTCTTTGAACTTATCTTTGAAGTGGCAAAAATAGGAACTACGGTCGCCATGTTGAAATGTCATTCGACTGTCAGTGTCTACTACTTTCGAGTGTTCCGTGTATTTTATTTATTATTATTATTTAAATAAAAATGTGTCGACTTTCCCGACTTTTGTGGACATTGGAATTAATTAGCATGGAGCAACGAGGATGGCGACACCAATCAGTTCACAGATAAGTTGGTGACACTGTAATTGGATTTAATTCGAAGTTCGTCGTTCTTTCGTTTCGGACCGAAAGTTCGGTTTTCGATTTTGGTAATAGACCTCCTGGATCGTCACCATGTGGGACACCGGTGGGAGTGGCTCTCAAGTGGTGGTTCAGATACTCACTGTGTTGGTAGGGGTGGGTCACGTGTTGGTGCTGGTGTGTCTGCTGGTGCGGGTGCATGGTGAGAGCGGGCCGGCCGGACCCTCGCGCGTTGGCATTCAGCAGCCCGCGGAGGTTCATCTCGTTCATACCTAGTGTACACATCGGGCCTTGTATCGATCATAACATAGCACACTATTAGGTCGGCCTCACACATTCGTTTTATTATTCGAATACGAGAACACGTTATTATTTTTTTGCTAGGAAAAGTAACATTACGCATTATTAATGCGTTTTCATTGATTTCTTGATAACATTTAATACATGTTTATACTTTTGTTTGTTTTTTATGGAAAAAGAAGAAAAACGCGTGTCGGTGTCGGAACATAAAGCCGTCTGGGAGCATCGATGACGAGTTATCTTCTCACCCCTTGTGTGAGGGCGGAAGGAGGGTTCAGGGCCCTATACCCTGGCACTTCTTCCCCCAAAACGTTGGGAGAGTATTTGGGTAATGAGATTGATCGGCGCTATTCGCTTGGATCACAACGTTGTATTTTTTTGTCATTTTTTTTCGTTTATTTCCTATGGATTTAGACTGCATTATTTCTGAATACTTAGTTACATCATTTTTTTTTGTATTGACAGAACAGCATCAGTCGGGTCAGCTAGTTATATAAATAATGCGGTGTCATACCGTCCTACCGATTGTGATGAAAATTCACTTATATAGAATTGTTGGTATAAGGTTCGTATATTACCGTGCAGGTGGTGGGGATGAGTGGTGGAGGTGACATGCGGCTGTCGGAGCGGCGTGTGAGCGCGAGGCCGTCCCATGTACCCGCCCACGAACGACTGCACAGACACACAACATACAATAAGTTGACTATAGAATAAGTTGACATAATAAAACAAAATATTTACATTGTATCAGCATAAAGCTAAAATTATAACTGTGCTTTGTATTAACAATACGTATTGTTTAGTTTCAAATGTAATTGCGATCTGTTATACTATTGCAGGCGAATCAAACGTGTACAAGCTCAGATACGGGATACATTTACCAGTGGGAAGCTCCTTTGCACAGGATTCCGGCTAGAATATGGGTACCACAACGGCTATTTCTGCCGTGAATCCGTAATGTGTAAGCATTATAGGAAGAAATTACAGGAAAACGAGACTTAACATCTTATGTCTCAAGGTGACGAGCGCAATTGTAGTACCACTCAGAATTTTTGGGTTTTTCAAAAACCCTGAGCGGCACTGCATTGTTATAGGCGGGGCGTATCAATTACCAACAGCTCAACGTCCTGCTCATTGTTGTTTGTTTTTCATTAGTCTTGCGGGTATTCAGATATTTAAAGCGATGAATCAGACAATATAGTCTACTAAAATCGCCGGAATACTGTTAGTGGAGACCAATGACGTTCTATACATATGGACATATCATTCGCAGTCCGACAGTGGAATGGCTACAGTGTGCTTAAAGAAAATGTAAGCACACATTTCTCCTTAGTCGTGTGTCATCTGTGGGTCAATCAACAAGCCTAAGTGTGCTATAGAAAGTGCTTAAATAATACTTTAACGACTCAAAACAAGATGGTGTGACTTATCATCGGTAAGGTTATTTTATTTATATAAGATTGATATGCAAAAAGCGTAAGTAATTCAATAAAATTAATATTTTTTCATTAAATATGGTACAATTATTGACAATTCCCAGACAAGATCCGCTTGTCACAATGGGACAGATGAAAGGATACAGTCAGAAATGAAAACAATAGAGTCGCTATTTTTAAACTGACTTCAAAAAAGGAGGTGGGTCTCAATTCGTCGGTATGTTTTTTATGTTTGTTACCTCAGAACTTTCGACTGGGTAAACCGATTTTGATACTTATTTTTTAACCGACTTCAAAAAAGAGCAGGTTTTCAATTCATGGGTATGTTTTTTTTGTGTTTGTTACCTCAGAACTTTCGACTGGGTGAACAAATTTTGATAATTATTTTTTTATTTGAAAGCTGCTTCTCGTGTGGTCCCATTGCAATAATCGTTACTAGAATTAGATTGTATAAAAATACGCAATTATTGTTATACTTTATGAACAATGATTTGCAATATTGTATTTTGTGTAATGTGAACGGCTTACAAAAACGTGAACAATTATATACTAGTGTTTAGTGTAGGTACTATTTACACGTTATCACTGAAGTATAATTGATACTTATTTACTTCGCAAATATGTAAAAACTAATATTTTTCAGATTTCTTGTACACGAGGTAATGAAAGAGAATTGGCGCCAGTTGGTAGCAAGAGAGAGATGTGAAGAAATTTACAAACCAAATAAGCATATTTTTATTCGATCACTAAAGGATTTAAGTTTTTTGGATTTAAGCACATTTTAAAATTTGACAAAAGCTGTCATACAATTATATTATTTTGATGACAGCTTTTGTAAATTTTTTTAAGTTGATGTCCGCTTTCACTACATATACCAAAAAGGTATCAAAGTCTAAAACACAAAATTTATTTAATTCAAGGAACTTAACATTTAAGTAACCAGATTAACTTATTATTTTATGTAAATAAAAATATTATATTTGAGTTTTTGTTTCTCTCATTAAATGTTACCTTAACTTATTAAATCTAAATCTCTTTATAACGTAAAGAAGTTGCAAATATAAACACAATAAGTAAGCATACAAACTTTCCCCTTTATAATATGAATGTGATTTTTGATTAAAAACGTAAAAAACCTACAACTGAACAGATCTTGATCGGGACAGACTGACGAACGTAAGCCTTATAGCAAACCTTTTTTTCGTCTGGGTTTAAAAAAATACCTAACTCCTACTCCATTGATGTCACTGTCCAAATCGGGTTCTAAATTCAAAATACGCAGCTGAAACTGAAATAGTGCTTACATTGCTGCCTATTGACCAATCATATTTTAAGAAACTGGAGTAAACGCAGAAATGTATAGACATAGCAGTCGAAGGTTATTATGGTGTAATTTGTGGCATGTGCCATATTTCGACTTTGATTTTGTATGAGGTGCATTGTCTATATGTATAGAACGTCATTGGTGGAGACGCCATATTCCACTATCCAACTATCTTTAAAATCAGAATAATAATAGTTTTAAGTAATTTATGATGTACCAACCTGATATCTAGCCATCGTCTATAGCGTGAAACCATTTCAATAACGATAATAATCATAATATACAGAACAAACATAATATAATACATAGGTAGGTACATACACTCGCGTTTGCTATATGTACATCAAGCCGAATGCAAAGTAAGACAGTAAAAAATATAATTAATATAGATTGTGATTCAATATGTTACACAAATGAAATTTATGAACGACGCGGGACTCGAACCCGCGACCTCTCGCGTTCCGTGCGAGTGCTCTTCCAATTGTTCTAGTAACGTATCATTGATACATCTTGTATATGTCTTGTTCAACTTGCAGGTTGTAGCTCCATCTACAGAATCTACTTTACAGCACGGACTAGCATAATAAGGACTCCGTGTCACCTTACATAACAGTGTAGCACCAAAACAAGCCGATTAACGTGTAAATACATAGCCTCACGCACACATTTACACTACTACACGCTGATAGGCGGCCATTATGAGAATTGTCATCGTCTGTGACAGATCAGTTTGCGTCTCAATAAAATATTTTAAAAATGCTGCCGTGCGTTGTGAAAAAGTGTAAAAACGATACTATATAAGTATTTGTGGCCATATATGATTATTTAAGGGAGAAAAAATTGTGTAACTAGTAACCGCACACACACTAGCATAACGGTGCTTCACTTGCTAATATCACGGCGCGGAGTCCTTCTTTTTTTACCCGTCCGTGCTTTACAGTTGATAACAGTAGTTAATTCCAGGTTTTTTAAGTTGCCTTTGTTTTTTTGATAAAATAAATGTAAGGTAAAACTAAACAAGAAGCGTTCGGGCAGACACTGTCGGTTAATGGGCGGGACAGTGCAGCTATTGATTGATTGGTACCTGCTGCATTGCGGCTTGCTGTAGGGCCATCACAGCCGAGTGGGGGGAGTGGGCGGCGTAGTGCGGGGCGGCGGGGGGCGCGGGGGCGGGGGCAGCCGGCGGCGTGGGGGTCGCGGGGGCGGGGCCGGGGGCGGGGCTCGCGCCGCCGTCCACCTTGCCGTCCACCACGATGGCCCCCAGCGACGACAACACTGCACACGACATACGAATATAGACCACAACATAAGGTGCTCGTCATTTAAACAATAACAAATCACAAGACAATTGGAGGCTCCTTTGCACAGATTATTGATACCACAACGGCGCCTATTTCTGCCGTGAATCAGTATCTGTGTGTTTCGGTCTGAAGGGCGCCGTAGCTAGTGAAATTACTGGGCAAATGAGACTTAACATCTTATGTCTCAAGGTGACGAGCGCATTGTAGTGCCGCTCAGAATTGGGTTTTTCAAGAATCCCGAGTAGCACTGCATTGTAATTGGTAGAGCGTATCAACTACCATTAGCTCCGATCCTTCTGCTCGTCTCGTTCCTTATTTTCATTAAAAGAAGACAGCCAGTTGTTATTTATTTACTTTTACAAGGAATATCAACAGCTATTAACACAAAATAAAAATACAATAAAACATAGAGCTAATTACAAATATTCACTAATAGACAATAGAAGTAGTAAGAAGCTTAATAATAAAGAGTAAACATACGAATATTATAATCTATACTAGCGGCACGCTATGATGACCGTTTTGACATATTATAATAGTGATGTGAAATATCAATTTATTCTCGAAAAAAATATAATCAAATCTATTAGTTTTTGTTGCATTGTAGTACCTGATTAAAAAGGATTAATGTTTAATAAATATATTTGAACGAACTGAATACTTAAATGAAAATGAATATGTACATACTTTATATGTACATAAGAAACATATGAATACAAAATGAGACCAAAAAAAGGTGTAACAAGAGGCCAGATTTAATCAGATTCGTCCATACTGCTATTTTCACTGTCATGACTACTATAATCACCTACATTAATTATGAGTTCATTTTCTAAAATATTATAATTTTTCTCATCTCTTTCATAATCTTCCCTTATTAATTTTTCACTTCTATTCACAACCTTTTCCCAGTCTCCTTTAGTCACATGTTCACAAGCTTCTTCTAATATTTTTTGCATTTTTGCTGTGGTAAATGGGGGTTCTGTATTGCGTCTTGCAGCATATCCCTTAATTTGAGCCCACATCAACTCAATTGCATTATATTCACAATGGTAAGGCGGTAACCGTATAACTCTGTGCCCATGCTCTAACGTTTTTACGTCAAAGACGTAAAGATCCGATGATCTTGATTGGTTTGTTTTCTTTTAAAAGACTTACTAATTCCGCTTTTAACATATTTATGTTTGCATCTACGCCATTTTTTGAAGCCATGCGACGATGTCAGCTTTCTTTTGGGATGGGGCAGGTGGCTTGTCAATTTGCATCGAGTGGTATGAGGCGTTGTCCATAATTATAATAGATGGTTCATGGAGACTACACAACATTGAGGTAAACCATTCAGTAAACTTTTCCCCATTCATATCTTCATGATAGTCTCCAGTGGCTTTTGACGAAAAAGCCATGAGAGAACCTTCGACAAACCCGTTGTTGGTCGATCCTTTTCCAACAAGAACTTTGGCCGTAGATGCTGCAGTGTCATCGGTCCAAGAACGGTTTACAGTATGGTTAGCATTAAGCCATGTTTTATACAAACACATAATTTTACATATTTGCCAATTATCAATTTCTTTCACTTGCCGTAAAAAACTATATCTTGCCTTCACGATATCAAATCTTTCATCAATATTTTGCGTTTTTTACATTGTTTGTATCGAAATCCAACGGTCTTTCTAAATCTTCGTTAAAGAACTTTCCCCACCAAAGTATAATCCAGCTTCCTTCAGTGCACTTACTTTTTTCTTGTTGGATACTCCTTCCGTAAATAGCAGCCGTACACATGCCTTCGGATGGCATGGGCATTAAAGCTATCGATGCCTACGCCTGGTTTTGCTCGTTTTCTCTTTTTTGGTGTGTGAGGTTTATTCTCTTCTGTGCCAGTCTCGCCATATTTTTCTTTAGTCATTCGTCTAACAGTTCGTTGTCCAATATTAAACGCATCAGCTACGCGTTCAACCACTGACGTTATAGGTAAAATTGGCCCTCCATTTTGAGATTCACGATCGAAATAGTTACAAAAGCGTATGACTCACGTCTGACTGTTTAGAACAGTTCTCTGCGTACGTTCGGCCATATCGACGAAATCCACAACAAAAGGCGTAAAGAGAGTCCAAATTAACGAGCAAGGGTTAACAGTAATGCAGTATCAATATCCGAAATCCAAAGCCAGGTCAAAACTATATCACAATCGCAGTGCACTCACAATTTGTACTTTTCGAAGCAAAGTCAAGTCGAAACAGCTTTGTTTTGCATTGAGCATTGACGCGAGTTCGCCGGAGGATGTAGTTGTGCTGGCCAGCGATCCTATGTGACGATCGTATTAGATTTCATTTTTAAATATTTTGAATTTCAAAAAACAAATGCTGTGTTTGTTGTGTAACTGAACTTCTCCTAAACGGCTGCACTGATTCGAGATGGTTTAGATTATATCGTCCATATAATATAACTCTCCTGCTCATGTGTATGTTAGTGAACTCCTCCTAACGGCTGGACCGATTTTTCAAATTTAAGACGTGTGTACAGGACAACGTCTGTCGGGTCCTACTAGTCATATATAAATAAAGTGAATAAAAATATTTGAATTTGAACAGTGTCGTTCTGTGTGTGTGTACCTCGCACAAGGTCGGGCAGGTTGTCGAGAGCCAGTGTGATCCGCACGGGGATCTCGGGGTTAGGAATGTCTGCGCGGCGACTCTTGATCCGCTGCAGGTGCGAACTCACGGCCCGCTTGCTGTACAAGACCGCCGTGTCACTGCCCTGCAACACCGACCGCCGCACTCGATACATTGTCTCCAAACAGGACAGATGCAACACATATTGTAGTAGATTTTCGGATTCATCCATACATGAGATTACATCCATATTTGTTAGTACAATTTGCAAACTTGCAAAATAGTGTTAGTAATAACTATTAATTCACATATTGAGATAAAGATAAATAAAATAACAGACTGGCCCGGGTGGATTTCCCGATGATGACGGTAAATTACTCAACCACACGCGTGCGCAGTATGCTGTTGGGACTGTCGAGCATAGCGGAGGCGCTGCAGTAGCGCGGCAGTCCCATCAGCACCCGGAACGCGTTATTGTATTGAACAAAATATAGTATAAGTAATAAAACTAAATATTTAGTTCAAACTCTAACTCTAGACTGCAACGTAGGTAATTCTTTTGTAATTGCGGGAGATTTACAGATTAATGATGAGCAGTGTTCCGAAGAGCTGTTTCACCTGATTCCTGCCAACGAATTCCACGTTCGGAGGATACGCCACAAATTAGGATATCATCCTCACCATCTGGATGTGTGGCATATCTCTACAGTGCGGGCTTTAAGGAACTTTCTTCCACATACAACAAATTCTTCCTAAGGACGAATTTGAGACAACCTGGGAACAAAAAGAGCGCGTACACCTTCCTTAGAGGCCGGCAACGCTACTGTGATTCCTCTTGTGTTGCAAGAGACACTTATTACTTAACACCAGGCAACCCATTCGCTCGTTTGGCCTCCTTTTCCATATTAAAAAAAGATCAGTAACAAATTATCTGCAGCCAACTGTTGCTACACGTCTTTTTCTTTTGAGGATAGGCTTGCCACTGCCCCGAGCACGGTTTACTCCGACGCGGTACCTATTTCAGCGCAGTAGACACGGAACGCAAACAGTGGCCTGTGGTAGTGGCCACCTGCTGCAGTACCTGCTTCTCGCGAGGGTGAGAACACCACTAACCCGAAGCAAGATTCCCTGCGCCACTGTACCTGTTCCAGCGCAGCGGACACGAAGCGCAGACAGTGGTCCGTGATGGCGGCCAACTGCTGCAGCGCCTCCTTCTTCTCTCCGAGGGTGCGCTGCTTGGCGTCGCACACCTCGTTCAACCTCAGCACTAACTGTTTCCCGCGGGTATTGATCGCGTTCGTCAACCTTTACAAAACAATTTGATTTTATTCGCCAGCCTCTTAATTTACCTGTTCCGGCTAATAATAATTAAAAAAAAAAGCTTATTTTAACCAAAACCGTAATACTAAGAATAAAACTACTTGAAGTACCCAAACTGGTACTTCGCTTCAAAATGTGTGGAGGTACAGTAGAAATTTATATCTGCAGTAAAAGATCCTCAGAAGTGTAAAAATAATCTACTAGGTAAACGCAACCAAAATGTAAGGAAATTTATATCCTGGCCTGCCGGTAGGTACAGGTAGGTACGTCATGTTGTCAAATGATAGGTGACGACCTGTATAGCCGAGTGGTTAGCGATCCTACCTACTAAGCTAGAGGTCCCGAGTTCGAATCCCGGTAGGTGCAAGCATTTATATGATGAACATGGATGTTTGTATCCGAATCATGGATGTTTAAATGTATTTATGTATGTTTATATGAATTTATGTATATTTAAGTAAGTGTATTGTATTAAATATATCATTGTCTTGTAACCTATAACACAGGCTATATATGCTTAACTTGGGGCAAGATAATTTGTGTAAAAGGTGTGTCGATAAAAAAAAAAGATGTCATCAGGCATCGAGGTGCTATTTTTATTAGACATTAACGATATTCTTTCAGATATATTTGTGTTTTTCATCGTCTGGCAGTCGGTACTCACTTGACCACCGTCTGCGTGATCTCGTGCACGAGTGCCTTCTTCTTCTCGGCGATGAGTTGCTGTCGGTCGCGAATCACCTTCATGGCGGAGCCCAGCAACACTCGCTTGTAGCTTACCTCCGACACCAGCGATGATATGCTCGCTCTCGCCTGCACCAACACCAACAGTACACATTACTCATGCATGATATCCATCATCACATTCATCTATTTATTAAAAAAGGCTTACCAACTAGATATACAATTAATATTTATTCATTTATTGACACACCAACAGCATTACATACAAAACATTAAAAATAATTATCGTCTTATAGGTTTATAATCTGGTATGAATGCCAGTTACTGGTGCATACACCAAGACATTAATTTAAATACAAAATACAGTTCGACCTACAAATTTAACAAGGATTTTAAGCAAATTACTAACAATAATAGATACAATATAACGAAGAAATAGTTTGTATGAATATCAACTAACATATTATTATTTACAAACAGAAATGTGCGGTTAGTTTTTTTTTCAGACTTGTCACTTATAATGTAAAATTTCTTATATTTAATACTTATATATCTCTTATAGGTATGCACAGTGTTGCCTTCATTTATTATTGTAAGTTAAGTAATACTTCTACAATATGTATGTTTACTAACTAAAACTATAATTTTATACATCCAAATTATAATTATAAGGGTTAAGCGTATTTTTTAAAATTGCCAAATGTATTAAAATTTATATCTATACTACTATTACTATGGAATTTACTGTTAAATAATTTTGAAATAAGTTGGATAGGTGAATTTGAGCCATAATTGTTTCTGAAGAATCATACATTTACTGGCAGATATGTACTAATACGACAAGGATAAGGTGGTACACATAATCTAATCTTAGATAGAAGTAATGCACAGTCTAATAGATTATTTAATAATTTATATAAGAAAAGAACTTGTGAAGAAGAAATGCATTCTTCGCAATTCTAAGGTTTTCATATTGAAGAATTTTAATTTGTCTATGTAATTTATAATAGTGTAATTATTAGTAACATAACTCAACTTGGATGCTATTCAGTAAACACGCTCGTAAGGCTCAAATTCGAAAGCTATGATGACTCTTGAAACTTGAAAAAAAAAAAAAAAAAAAACTCAAAACAGAGCATTACATTTGCATAACATGAGACAAGACGTTTCGTTCTTCCCGCCTGACATAACCTGCACCAAGAGCACTCATTGAGCCCTACGGCACGTAGAAGTTTGTATAGTAAACGATGGCCATTTTATACTCTTAATTATTTTGAGCTTACAGAGAGCGTTTCTTCTTCTCTGCAGTATTTCTGACTTAAGTAGTATCAGCTTTTTCCATTCCATTTTCAAGAGAGCATTTAGAAAAATATGAATCGCCTTTGGGAAATGTGTTTGAATATAATTATCCCTCACAGCTTCTCTGAAATGCTGCTTTTGCCACCACACTAACACACTTTTAGAACTAATTATGTTGGCTGCTAGGACATTGAAGGCCAACCAGTTGTCCAACTTGGGTATTTTTAATTGTGATTAGATGTGTGATGCTTATTCCACATAATAAAAGTTAGTATACAACAAAAGTATCTGTATGGGTTAGTACATTTATACAATCGGTAACATTAAATTGGTAACATTAATAATGAGACAAGGTACTTCTATCACAAAATAATTTTACCACCATATTGTAATACCAATAATCAATAAACTCACTGGTTACTCAATCCAACATGGCGTTTGTAAAATTGACAACCCGTTCATTTAAAAAAAAATCTGCTGTGATGTATTAAGCCATGAAGTGTGATGAGTTCCATATCAGTAGAAGAGCCTCCGCCAACCCGAACCACTCACCTGGGTGGCCATCTCGCTGCTGAACTGGTATTTGTGGTCGCGGTGGTGCTGTAGCTGGCAGTCGCGGCACGTGAGCCGGTCGCACGTCTCACAGAACAGACTGAGGCGCTCCTGTGAGTACCAACATTACTAATTATATCAATAATTATTATTAACGACAGTGGTTGTTATTTATTTATTAAGGAAACAAACAGATTTCTAGAGAGATCCTAGAACCCCGCACGGCACAGCTCTCCAGTGCAGCGCTCAGAAAAAAATATCTAAAAAAAATAATTCCAAGTGATACCCAAAATATGTTTTTTTTAGAAAAACATACGTTTTCTAGAAATACATTAAATAATATAAGTATCTATGATACTTTTTTCAAAAACAAAATAAGAACTTGAGGTTTTGACATGAAATTTGATACCAAAATAATTTTGGCATAGTTTGAGAGTGTTTCATGTAAAAAAAAGTATGAAAACAAAACAAACAAAAAAAATGCGCAGTTCATACAATTTACAAAATGGTATAAAACATCATTTTATTTAATACCACTACGAAGTTATTGCTATTGAGATGCAAAAAGAGTAAATACGACTAAAAAAGAAAAGATAAGTCTTAATAAATTTTAATAATTGTAATAAATTATAACAATTTGGTGTGTGAAAGGAAGTGTCCTTATGGACATTTCCTTGAAAGTCGATGAAACGAAAAAGCGAGACAGTAAAAAGAGACACATAAATTCATACGATTTAATGGGAGAAAATGAGATAGGAAGCATTATATCGTGTTTTGGTACCAGGCGATCATAGACGAAGAATATGGGTTGTTTTATGTGTGACGCGAGTATACCTTAATATATTCTGACGTCATGCGCACGACGTATTACTACATAGATACCAGGCGAACATAAGTATGGTAGCGGTGATAGTCTTTAATGTAATGACACAGTATTTGTTTATACAAGCCTCTACTTACAATTGTAATAGGTGTGCGACAGACAGCCCTAAATGCTAAGGGGTGCATGGGGGCAGAAGAAATACCAGAGCACGTGCTTACAGAGTGCAGGAGTGTTGCCGAAGAACGAGTACAAATCCTCCAAACATCTCTTTATAATACTTGTACTAGGTCGGTTTAGGCTGGTTGAAGTAAGAAGACGGACGAATGCGCACAATGGCCTAATCAAGAGGCTAATACAACAGAAAAAATAAATGGCTTAAAAAAAGTAGCTGTAGCTGAGTATTTACAGGCAGATAGTTTCGGCTTTACATATGCAAATTTATTGAAGTAGGCGTTACTTTGCGGAAATCCATAACTATGTTTTTTTACCAAATGTTTTTTTTAGTTTTATTGAGTGTTAATTCCGAGTGCGAGTCCAAATTTCCTGAGGATGCCCCGTGTAGAGACGAAAGTTGTCGAATGGTTTGCATTTCCCAGAAAGCTAATAAAAAATTGAAACTCGATCATCACCATTAATAATGATGATCTGCGAGGCTGATGACCTAAAATTATACCCAAGCCCGTTCCTTTATAACTTGTCATAAAAATTTGCTTCTTTTTATAGAAGTCAAAAATAATCTGTGTGAATTTATTTTGTAAATAAACATTAGTTTATACAATGGTAACAGTCACTACCTGGGGATGATCTCGACAAAACATCTCATGCGCAGCCTGTGTCCCGCTCTGTGCAGCCTGCAACTCTTGCAACGCTTCTTCTTTAGACTTAATGCTGTGGTCTTTCGTTATTTTCAATCTGAAATACGTATCATTTATTTTTTAGAACAAATCAGTTGTTCAATTTGTTGAGGGTATATTTAAAATTAATATTGAGGTTTAATACTACCCTCTTATATTAACTTCCTGTCTGCTTACGTTGCCATATGGCAACGGCATGAGACCATCACTTAGTACGCTGTTATAAAGTTAGTACACATTAATTAATTATATTGAATCATCAATCTAATCAAAGTGCTAATACTCAGGATATCTCTAATCATAACAGTAGTTTCAAATAAACTTGACACAGTCTACAAAACTTCGACTTCTTGTTCTTGCAGCTTTAGTTATATTCATAGTATTATGTCCTATGGTATATTGTTATGGGGCAGTGCGGCCGATATTAATACTATCTTTGTGCTGCAGAAGAGGGCTATTCGCGCGATTTATAACCTAGGTCCTAAAGAATCATTAAGAGAAAAATTTAAAGAAATAAACATTTTGCCTGTTGCTTCTCAATACATTTTTGATAATGTTTTGTATGTTCATAAGCACATTGAGGAATTTTCTAGAAATTGTGACATTCATAATGTTAACACGAGGAACAAACATAAACTTGTTATGCCTACTACTCGGTTGGGTCGAGTTAGTAAGTCTTTTGTTGGGCGATGTATATGCTTCTACAATATGATCCCAGAAAATGTACAAAACAAATGTGTTACGAAGTTTAAAAGAATTGTTAAAAAACGTTTGTGTGGGAAAGGTTATTATACCATAAACGATTTTCTTAATGACACCACGGACTAGGAATAAAGCGAACACCCTCAGGCTCTTTAATTATAAATGTTTATTGTACCATATTACATTGTAATCCATATTTTATATTAAAAAAAAAGCCCGCTGAGTTTCTTGCGCCCATTCTTCTCAGGTCTGAGGCAGTCTCTTTTGAATGGGTGGTAGATTTTGACGTCCAATAAGTGATTTTAAATCCTATTTTGAATAAAAATATTTGAATTTGTCCTGAAGTTTATTTTGTTTAGTAATAAGATAGTGAAAAACCTCTGGTGGGCAAGCACACAGTTGTCACAGATGAACTCGGCGCAATCTACACAGTAGCTGGTTGCAGGCTCCGTGTCTTCACAGCTGTTGCATTGCTGATCACCACTCATGTTACCTGACAAAGTGGTGCAATATTTACATCCCATATTTTTTTTAAAGTGAAAACTTCTTAAGAATCGTTGTTATTTGAAAGTCGATGAAACGAAAAAGCAAGACAGTAAAAAGAGACACATAAATTCATAAGATTTCATGGGAGAAAATGAGATAGGAAGCATTATATCGTGTTTTCGTACCAGGCGATCATAGTCGAAGAATATGGGTTGTTTTATGTATGACGCGAGTATACCTTAATATATTCTGACGTCATGCGCACGACGTATTACTACATAGATACCAGGCGAACATAAGTATGGTAGCGGTGATAGTCTTTATGTAATTGACGCAGTATTTCAAAGATATATTGAGCATATTAAGACCAAACTATTTATTTCATACTTTAGTTACCATACCATAAGCCTCCTGTATCATTTATCGAAAATGTAAGCTCTGATTCTGAATAAATCTATGTAACATATAGGTACGAATAAAATGTAATATAAAAATAAAACATTGTATCACTATGATCATTACTAAAACCTACAATTATCGTTATCTTGAAGACAAAATTTTTGAAGGTTTCAATTGTACCACGTGTGAATTGCACATAAGTACCCGCAAATCTGAGTGGCATAGTGATTTCGCTCACTAGAGTGAGATATAAGATGTTAAGTCTAAATAGCCCAGTAATGTCACCTGTAGAGGCACTCTTAAAACCGAAACACAAAAATAACAGTGACGCATAAGAACGCCCGAAAGAAGCGGACTTTAAAAAACGGTGTACAACACAAATACAAAACTAGGTATTTTCAACAAAACTATTTCTATGTATTGAACGATGATTATTTTTACAGTACCTACCTATCTAATCGCGAGGATAATATAAACAAATCGAAAATAAGAAAATTTTATTTACTCAGAGACGAGCAGTACGTTCAGCTGATGGTAATTGACACGCCATGCCCATTACAATGCAGTGCCGCTCAGGATTATGGGTAGGCTATGACGCCTAACAATATTTTCGTTATATTTGTGTAAAGACCCTAAATCTGACGTTCTCGTGGAACCCTAGTAAATCTGACGCTAAGCTCGAGTAGACAGCAAGCGCGGACGATTCAAACATTTTAAATCTTCGCTTAAATAGGCGCTAGAAGGATAGGAAGTAATTTCAGGCCTCTATTTGCCACCCTGACATACTTTTTTGACACTAGATTATTATGATTATCAGGGAATGTTGATTGTCTCCACAGATGTACAGTGATAGAATTGCTAAGGAAAATTAGTCAAATGTTGTCAAAAGTCCCAGAGTCTTGAGCCAGAATTTGGCAAGTCAACATCTCCTGAGGATGCCTAGTGTAGAGGCGAAACACGTGTCAAATTTACTGAAGACGCAACTTAGCAGAATTTACACTCAAAAAGGCTCACAACATTTGAATAGTTATGGATTTCCGCAAAATAACGCCTAATTCAATAAAGAGGAAGATTAGCCTAGTCATACATTAATTCCAGTGTGACAACACGCGCCCGCAGAAGGCACCTGCTGAGCTGTTTTGGCGACAAACCCGGCGCGGCCACTTGAGACGCCATAGCCACTTGTGTTTACAATAGTCGAGATATCATTACGATGTTTATGTTACGGGTTGCTAGATAAACATGGTTATTGTATACAAAAACGTGATTTATGATAGATTCGTGCTGTGATATCGCCACTCTTTCAGAGTTGTACGAGAAATTGTGACTATTTTACTAAGCGCGTCAAAATAAAAATATTGCAATTTAATTCTTTGTATTATTTTTACTCCAGTGGACACGTTATAATATGATCTTATGATTTCTTTAATTTTTCTTTTTTAATATTCACAAAATAAGCATCAGATGAAGGGGTCACATAGTGCAGTCTAGTAGCAAGAATAGTGTGGTAAAATCGAATCAAAGGAGTTCTATAATGGTCAGCTGGATATAAGAGGGTAAAGTCTATAATGTCTTTTAATCTAGGACATTGAAAGGTTTGTAAATCAAATCAAAATCAGTTTATTCACGTAGGTCACGGAAATGACACTTAAAATGTCAAAAAAAAAAAAATTATTGAATCTACCGCTACTTCGTAAAGGGTTGAGCTAATGAGAAGAAGTAGCAAGAAACTCATTGCCACTCTTTTATATCAAGATTTACATTTAAGTACATCGATTTACAAATCATTTCAAATTACAATATAATATGTAAAATGATGCAACAGACACACGTCAAATAGTCAATGTCTTACACGAGTAAGTCAAAAAAGTAAATGTATATTAATACAAAAGTTATTGAGTACAGTAGCTGCATCATCCACATACACCATAAATAAATAAATAAAGGTATTCTGTGAGCATTTTATAAGCGATTATAAATAAATAAATATGTATACATCCATCCATCGACGACCGATATAGCCGAATGGTTAGTGACCCTGACTACTAAGCTAGAGGTCCCGGGTTCGAATCCCGGTAGGTGCAATCATTTATATGATGAATATGGATGTTTGTTTCCGAGTCATGGATGTTAATATGTATTTATGTATGTTTAAGTAAGTATATTGTATTAAATATATCGTTGTCTTTGTACCCATAGTACAGGCTATGCCTAGTTTGGGACAAGATAATTTATGTAAGAGTGTGTCAATATTATTATTATATTATTACATATATGTATGTATGTACCTAATAATAAATATTTACCATTGGTTCCAGCCTGTTCCATGGCAACCTTCTCCAGCACAAATCTCTGATCTATCATATTGTTTGGCTGACACTGGAGTCTACATGCTGCACAAAGAATTGATACTCGACCAGCACCTAAAAAGAGCAACTATGAAAATACGTTTCATATTGAAATAATTCTGACAAATCACTTGCAAATCAGAATTGATCAACAATCGATCAATCCTTCACAACTAGGTAAGCTATGGTAAATATGTGTCCTCATACAATATCGATTTAGAAGTTGTAGGTATTTTAAATTCAAAATTGTAAGTGTAACTTAATATCGGATAATTGCCAATTGTTAACAAGTGGCTTTTTTTATATTAACTGGCTCCGTCGACTAACAAGTTGGTTTAAAAGTCCTATAATAATTCTGAAGTTGACAGGTTTACACTACAGTTGTACCACAGCGCGAGCAACCTCATGGATGCGAAATTACACCACAGAATATATAGTATTATTTGTATACTACATAGCGCATAAGTGTTGGGACATCCCTGAGGTCAGAGAATGGCTCAAGCAGAAGATTGGACATGCATAATATGTGTGTCAGCATACACCGAGCTTGTGCCTTTGCAGCTGATGTGTACCTAGTTTTATTTTCATTATGTATGGTACCTTAATTTTTATGGATTGTTCTATTTTGTATTAAGTGGTTTTCAGCGGCAAATAAAATAATTCTTATTATATATACCTATTTAACAGTAATAGTCTTATTACAATACTAATGCATATTGCCTACTGATCAATGACAAAATTTATTTTTATTTTTGTTAAGACCACCATAAGAATTACAAGAGTGCTGCCAGTCTTAACTTAAGTTGTGAAGTATATTTCGATTTTGTGATATCTCAATAACTACAAGGAGTACCTAAGAAGTCTCTGCTTCCAGCCAGCTTCTCTTCCACCTTGGTTTTGACACAGGATTCGCAAGCTGAATGTAAACACTCCATCAGCTTAGGAGAACCTTCAGTCTGTGCAAGCACTGCTTGACAGTATACACATTTGATGCTGAGGAATGAGGTTCGGGAAGCTGCTGGTGAGGCCAGAGAATCAACTCCATCAGTTGGCTCGCCCTTGCTGGTGACCTCCCCTCCACTGTTGCCAGCCCCATCTTGTACACTGCTCACCTACAATGGATTTCTTATTTAATAACATCTATATTTACTTTTGCCACTGCATTTTCTATAGACTACAAATAAAAAGATGATAGTACGAGATTACTTGGATTTTTATGAGTCTCTTGTTGATACATTACAATCCCATGCGATAATAAACTTTAATTTTCTTGAAACTAGCTCACTAAATAACCAATATATGGGATGTTGACTCATAATGAATAATTTGAATCCAATCAAAACAGTGTTCTATTCAATTGTTTGTATTGTGGCTTCATGGAAGATATACCATAATTTTGCCAATGTCATGTTAAGGTAGACTACTAAGCTTTTGTTATCTAATTTTAATGATAGTAATTAGTGCTAAAGATTGAAACAACATTTTTATTTTATAGCTGAAACAAATATACATGCTACACAAACATAATTAATTAAGAACTTAATGATATTTTTTACTTAATATTATTTTTTTAAATATATTTACAATAGGAGTGAAAACAAGGGAGAGGAGATATTAAAAGTAAGTTGGGCAGGAACCTTGAAAAGGTATAAAAGAAGGTTGTATTAAAGGATAATTAAAGAACAAATGATCCACATTTCCCTTATCTAGGCCACAATCACAAAGGAAATAGCCTCTAATTCTAAGCTTAGCTAGGAATACTGGAGTACAAGAATGGTTAAGACGGAAACTGCAAATAGTTAATATTACTGTTTTATTTGGAAACTTAAATTTGGAGAAACAAGGTTTTGAAGGGATTTCAGGTTGGAGTTCTCCATTTTTGCCTTTCGAATTTATGGAAACTTGTCATATGTTTTTTAAATCTCATACATCATTGGGTTTCAGGATGGTGCACAAATATTGAGAGAAAATTTCAGATATTTGGGGGGAACCCATTGAGTAGTTGACCTAGCATAGACATCCACATTTTATTACCAAGGATGCATAAATGACTTAGAATCCAGGATAAAATTATATTAATATTCAGGTCTATTCTAGACTGTAGCACTCTTTTGAAGATTCTCTTATTTTGAATAAAACTTTTATTCAATTGGGTCAAAATGTGACACTTATAAATCTCAAAAAAAAAATGCATTTTATCGTTTACCAGCACTTCAGAAAAGGAAGATGTAGGTGAGAAAAAATATGCAATAAGAAACTCATTGCCACTCTTATAAATCATTTACAGCTTCATAATATTAAAAACTATTTTATTTTAACTAAAACAACTTTAGGTTGCGCTGGTGCTTATTTTAGTTTTCTTGTGACAGAAACCACCCCATATGATGGTAAACTAGCGAAAGCTCAGAACTTAAAAACTAATTTAGTATTATGGTTAGTGTTTTACTCAACACAAATATATTATCTATTCATCTGAAGCTAATATTCTTTAATGAAGTTTTGTCTGGTTCTCCTTTATTTTTTAAGTTTGCTAAGCAGTAGATTATAACACATAACTTTAAGACAAATGATTATGACTTTAACGACATTATGATTTTAACGATAATTTAACTGATAATTATAGACGTACATTTGCTCGAGAAGCGGCGGCTGAGCTATCCGAAGGCTCATCTGGAGCTTCCTCCTTGATGGTGACTCCGAGAAGTGGACCCAAGTCCATGAGTGCCTGTTCTAAATCCTCTCCGCATCCACCACTTTGGAACACGTTGTTATCCATTTAACGATGTATTAATATGCTCCTTGTTCTCTATTCATATTATAGTTAAAGCTATCGCTATAAAAGTAGGTCGAATATATCATAAATCGTTTTAATTCCATGGAAAAAGTTCTTTCACTTGAGCACGTCACATCGCGTTTTGTAATGCAAATTTTACATTTTACTTCAGAGAAATAAAAAAAGTCTTTTCAATACATATTATAACGTGTTTGTGATAGAAAGGGAAACGAAGTTTTTCTTATCAACAAGGTGACCGCCTTATTAATTAATGGTTTATCAATATTTCCCTCTGGTCCTGTAGCTTTCTAAACATTTTTCAGTATACCATGGAGTAAATTTTTTTTAAACTGACAGTGACAAGGCTGCAGTCCACAGATTACTTTTGACTGTGCTGCAAGGTGGTCGTGGTGCAGACGCATTTGCTTCTAAAATCTAAACAAGGTCCGTTTTAATAAAAATTAAAATATGAAGATATTTGACAGCTCCACTACTGAAAAGTTATAGTGATGTCGGAAGGGAGCTCAAGAAAGTTAGCCACCCAGTTTTTTTTTTTTTTATTACATCGTTAGTTCGCCACTTGTTCTTGATTGTTCTCTATAAACATTTGTATGTTCTCGATTTTTTTTTTTAATTTGCAATTCATTAAGATTTGTTAGGTTAGAACAGTTAAAACAACGCACGAGCCGAGCGTAGCGTGCCGTGGCAGCGCCCTACGAGTGCCAGAACCAAATAGTAGGCGTTTCCCCCCATTTTTAATTATTGTTTTTAAATAAACAACAAAAGAACAAACAATTATTTATAGCGAACAATTAAGACCAAACTACGAACTAACGATATGCGATATTGAAAATACAAAAATAGAAAAAAAATTTTTTTTGGGGGGCTAAGTTTGATGAGCCTCATAAGGGACTTATCGATATCTTTTTTTTAAATATTTATTTTCATATTTATGTTACAATATTGTAGCCCTCTTATATATTATTTATTTGTGACCATAGGTAATAATTATTTACATAAATAAAGTAACTTGATCAGAAAATCACTTAAAAGAGTTTAAGCCTTTTTTATTGTAAAACAATTTAAATTCAAGCGTTGTAATTAGGATTGTGATCAATATCACAAAATTTTAATGAAATACATTTTTTTGGTTTGTCAAGAAAAAAGGGCTAACGAGCTCTGTGTATTATATATACATTAATACATAATAATGTATAATACATTATGCATTCAATGTATTTATAGTATATTTCTCAAATGAAAAAAGGAAAGTCTCAAAGGAAAATAAACTTTCCAATCTTTGCAATAAAGTGTTATTTAATATGTTGAGTAAATTTAAGCAAGAACTACAAAAGAAAGAAGCGATGTTGTGGCATGCAAAAAGCTCGACTGAAGCGTTGGAGCGTCAATCACTATTCATTCAATTTTAATCAATGCGCGAAGAGTAGGTGGTAAATGCTCATTGACATCGGATGATCGAGGTTCCATGAGAGTTTACACAAGCGCGTACTCGCTGGCCGGTTTACTGCGATAGCATTAGTATTAGAGCGAGATAGAACACATAATATTTTTCTCAATTCTTATTGAATGAAACGTTTAACTATTGGTCAAAATGTAAGCTTTAGTATTGGTGTGTATTTTCTAAACTTGTAAATATTTTTTAAGTAACAATTGTAATTGGTTAACTAGTTTTAAGGATTTTGTATATATATCATGTAACTGAAATAAATCCTCATCTTCCACATATTCCTCACAGTGAAGCAGTTGTTTTATTTAATTGCCAAACGCTCAGTCTCTAAACAGTCATAGAAGATGATTTTGAAAGTATAACACCAGAACACTGAAAGACAATGACAGAGCATATTTTTCATGTTGAAGTTCAGAACCAAACAAGGAATGGAATAATAGAAGAGCTAGAACCATTGATCATATGTGTGCAGGATGATAGTTCCAGTGCCCAGTAGTAGTTCAGACGATTCTATGGAAATAGAAATGTTAGGATCAGCTTTTGATTATAATGAATAAAGTCAGTTTAACTTCCTTTATGGCATTTATTTTTATACTCACCTCAGCTGTGAAGTGGTTTTAATTAAATATTGTTCTTAAACTGTATATATTTGTTACCCTTCAATACTCCAGGCTCTGATAACATGATCCCTTTGTACGTTGAAGTAACAATTTCAATAATAATACACTTTACTGCAAAGAACTCATGTCGATCAAGAAATAACATGTGTACAAGAATTATATAATAAATTTCTGTTTAAAGTTGAAAAACCAAAACCATTACCTTCATAATAACCGGTAAGGAATTATAAAAAAAAATTGGAAAAGTACCAAAACTATTTATTCCTACTTTACTTGGAATACCATTTGTTTTTTTTATAATTTGTCGCCTTTTGCTAGGTTCAGCTTTTGTTAACCAGAGTATTACAAAAGGCATAAAAGGCATTTATTTTCTCAAAATTGATTCTAGGGAAATGATAGAAGAATACAAATCTAAAGCAAAATGTGGATTGGATCAGATTTTAATTTCATCAATTTTGAAATTACGTGAATAACACCGCTGGTCGGAACACATGTTATGTTCCGACCAGCGGTGTTATTGTAAAAACGGTTTATATGAGTAATAAAATAATCTGACAACACAAATTTATTTTATTTTTTAAATCTAGTTTGAAACTGACTGTTATGGTAGTGACAGTAAAATTAAATTAATTAATTATATTTACTCTAATGAGATTAGTGTTTACTAGTTACATTCTCTGGTATTTACATCATCTTTGTACTTTAGTTTTAAAAAATGGCTGAAGGTGGTCCCAGTAAAGGCGATATTGAATCAGTTTTCCAAAGATTACGTTCGATTTCTGCTAATAAAGTACGCGTGACTAATTTAATTTACCATTAAAAATATGTAGCCATATTCAAATGTGTATTTTATTCTCTTTTAGGTATGTTTCGATTGCAATGCAAAGAATCCTACGTGGTCATCGGTGACGTACGGTGTATTCATCTGTCTGGACTGTTCAGCAGTCCACAGAAGTCTAGGAGTACATCTAACTTTCGTACGTTCAACCCAACTTGATACCAATTGGACATGGAAGCAACTGAGAAATATGCAGCTAGGAGGCAACGTGAATGCTGTAAGAATAAAAGCAACATGTTTTTGTTTAATTTTTTTTCTAGTTGTTATGAAGTGGCTCATGTCTTATTTTAGACCCAGTATTTTCGGACACATGGACTGGTGACAGAAGACGCACGCCAGAAGTACAGTTCACGCGTGGCACAGATGTATCGCGACAAACTCAGTGCCTTGTCAGAGCAGGCTATGAAAACATATGGCACCAAAGTGAGTACAATACCCTATTCTTCCTATAGTGGTGTTTGCATAAGGGCCACAGCTTAGACAATGTCAGGTTGATGTTGGCCACCAAGTATAGAGCATTTGTCTGGGTTAAGAATAATGGTTATTCTAGTTTTATAATGATGCTTGGGGTTTATATTATGCAGCAGTTATACTGTAACTTCCTTATCACTTTGCTTCTAAATTTATCTATTTTTCTCTTTTAAGATGCTCTTTTCCATTGCATGATGGGTTGTAATAATTTTTATTGGTTGGCTATTTGTCCTCACTTATGTCTTCTATTCATATTTTACTTTACCAGTGGGAGTCTCCTTTGCACAACATGCAACAGTTGCACAGTTATATTTAGGGTATGACAATGGTGCCCATTTCTGCCATCAAGTAGTAATGTGTAAACATTATTGTGTTTTGGTCTGAAGGGCACCATAGCTCGTGAAATTACTGGGTAATCGAGACCCAACATCTTATGTCTCAAAGAGATGAGCTCAATTGTAGTGCTCTTTGTTGAGAGTCTGTATAATTTGTTGTAATTCTGATGTTGACCTTGCAAAGACAAAAAGTGCTCCCTTTGTTTCTAATCTTATTCTGATAGATATTTCTGAGAATGGTTATTTAGTTCTCCTCTATCTTACAAAATTCAGTGATTTCTAAATACAATATATAGTAATTGATTATTTTCCTTAAATTTTTCAATAATTTGCTGAATGGTGTATATGTGGTAAATTGTTGAATATCCTGAAGGGAAACATCTTGCTCTACTGGCTGCCTATGTCATTCTTTTCTGTTATTCTAGACAGTATAATATGTGAGAATTGTTTGTACATGCTTGTCAGTCGACTAATTGCTCTATAGTTTCCAATTTCAAGAGGGCTACCTTTTTTGTAGAGGTATTATGTCTGACTTACACCATTAGTATGGCACCATATTGAAAAGTGAACTTTCAAGTTTCATTTCTGGTGTTGTCTGGGCCAAGGCTTTCCTCAGTCTTTTCTAGTTGCACTTGTATTTCAGATATCCCACTACCTTTTATGTCTGGGATTGACTGGGATTTTGTCTCTCTGTGCTTATTTCATTTTATTTTATCTTTAGTTTCCATGTTTGTGTCATCAGGTGATTTTGTGCATAGCTTTTATAGAGTGTGGTAGCCATTGTAGTCTTGTCTTATCTTTGGTGTTTTAATCTAAGTTTTCTTTGATTGTATTGCTTGTTCTTAGGGTTGCATACCTCAAAAAGAAAAAAATTAAAACTATTTGTCATCACCTTACTGTCCATCTATACACTTGTTGGTCAAGACCCCCTGGAATGTGTGGAGTTACCTAGTTGAAATTACAGCCAAATACATACTCAATTCTACAGTCTCTTGAAACTGTGAAAAAGACTTCTTAGTTAATGTAAAAAGGCTGTTTATGGTGCAAAAACCTATATTTTGATACTCTCAATGGAAATTTATAGGAAAAGTCGAAAAGCTATGCATTTGCAATTAAATCTGTAAAAAAACAGGGTCTTTATGCAAGGAACAGTGGTCCAAATTTTTAATTGAGTTAAACATGTATGTTTGAATCACATGAAAAGGGCTTCATTGGCACAAGCTTAAATATATTTATTATTTTTATTTGCACAAGAAGATTAATTATTGTGTAGTTTTCGATTTATGATGAAGAATAAAAAAAATCCCTTTCCCTTTTTGTTTAAGTAGAGATACCTAAAAATATGTAATCCACAAATTTTTATGGAACCCTTGGCAAGTCCTTCCGTACTTATCCATTTTCAAACCGTTATTTATTTCGTTTTCTGTTTTTAATTATCTTTATGTGGACATTTTAATTTGGTTTAGGTTTCTCTAGATTTAACACCAGTGTATTGTAACAAAATTTTAATATGTATAGCCTTAATAGCCGTTGCGAACACCTGTAACACTGGCCACTTATTCAAAGTGGCAGACAATAGCATGTTCCTGGAAAGGTACCTAAAACAGTGCTGCACAAAGTTAAGCAGAAAAATAAATATTTACGAATTTAAGAACTATGTGGTAAAGTTTACCCGGTAGAGTGTCCTGCCATGTTAATAGAGACAATAAAAAAAGTGTTTAATGGACACATCTTTAGTTTAGTCTATCTAGAAGTATAAAGTAGAATAACTTATGAGCCTAAGTTATTCCACTTTAACTTTATTACTAAGATTGTAATGGAATAATCACATTAATATTATGTTCCCTAGGGGACAAAAATATTTTTTTATAAATTACTTATTGAACACTTACATTATTTACAGGACAACTGCCTATATAGGTTTTTAGACTTTAATGCAAGATCTATTTAATGTTACAGTTACATCTGGAAGCAGCACCGGTGGAGACAAAAGACTTGAAAGAGAAAAGAGAGGTAGACTGGTTTGCAGAACACAGTGACTCTACCCACACTAACACTGACTCTGTTCAGGTAATGCTGCACCACCATTATTACACATACTAACTTAATAGTAAAAAATTGGAAAACTATCTCAGCCAAATGTTATTATTATAATCAGGTTCAAATATAACATATTTGAATAAGCCATAGTTTTGAGCAGTATGCCAGTTACAGACTGCTGGTTCTCTACCCAGGATGGTTTTGAATGAGAATGTGATACTTAAGCCGAATTCTAGCAAGTTTACTATAAAATAACATAAAAGCTTTTGAATGTAATACCAATTTCCCAGTGCAATTTAAAAATAGAAGTGTTCAGTTTATAACAACTCCAAAGTAAGGTTAACTTATATTGTTGGGTATGATGCCCGGCAGGTGGTGCCACGGCGGTGACTTATCCTGTCGCCAAGCATCATTGATTCGTTTTGATTGAGATTGAATATCTTATGTCACAAATTGACAAATTCAATTAGGTATGGATGTATTGATGTGAGAATATTTTTGTCCAGACTAGTTATAGTAACCGACTGTAGACTTCTTCTTTTTGCAAGTACCTTACCTACTAACTAGTTCCGGTTTCGACAAAAAAATTTTGGCACCTGAAATGTCATCCAGTCTGCTCGACTTCTTGATGTCCAAGGAAACAGCTCGCCGAACAGAATACTGTCTATATCAGCTATAGTACTTTAGTGTCTAGTTCAGGCAAAGAGCTCAGACACTATTTTCATTGATGTTAACAGTGTGTGTCGTTGAGAGACAAAAAGAAGCTGAACTTACCAATAGAAGCATTTTTGAAGCTGCTATTGGTACACATTAACAATGACAGCATGCCACATTCAAAAGCACTATGTAGGTTCTTATGACACCTATTATTATAACAGCTCAGGCCAGACAAACCAGACCCAGTGGGCTTACTTATAAAAACAGATTTTCTTTCCCTATTCATTGAATAGAAAGGCTATTGAGCCTTTCTTTTTCACAAATGATTTTCTGTTATACATATTTACAAATTCATCACCATTAAGTTTTGAAATTGTTGTTTGTGTTTTTTTACTAATATTAGTGGAAACCTACGAACGAAGCACATAAAGAAATTGTATTTCAATTTGCATGAAATAATGTGTTATGTTTTTTTGTTGCAATTAAACAGTAGTTAATTACAATGTGCCATTATCATTAACTTATTTAGGAGAGAATATTTGGTTGTTAATGTAGTTCAATGTTGATTTGAAGTTTTATTTAATATAAAATTGTTCCATCATATCTTTTTTTATGTGTGCTCATTGAAATATATTTTAATGGATGTAAGCTAGTCAGTAGTAGGAATTATCACTATAATGAGATTTAAAGTGGGTTACACATCATGCCTTTGGCATTGTGTTTCTATGTTAAAACTAGTAAGTATATAAGTATCTCAACTATATATAGGTAGTAAATACTTTTAATTTAATTTATTGTTGAAGGCTCCAGTGGTGCCCTGCAACATTAAAATGACAGAGGAGGCGAGGCTGTGGGGTGTAACTGACACAAAGACCACAAGTTCTGGTGCTGCCAAACCTGCGAACAGACAAGGACCACGCAGGACAATGGTAGGCTTATTTATATTTATTGACTAGGTACTTCTAATACTGTATTGTAATAGGTACTTCTAATATGGACCTAGACATAGAACCTTCATGGTTTGAGGTTCTTGAGTGAAACTTTTTCACATGGTTTCACACAACTTTTATTTGTTTGTTTTATTCAGCTTAGACAGGAAAGATAGATACTTTGAAAATTCGAGTGATTTTTGAATACGAGTTCCGACGAACTAACGCGGCAGAAACAGTTCGCAATGTCAATGTTGCGTTTGGAGAGGAGACTGTGCCATTTTGGTTTAAACGCTTTCGCCGAACACAGGTGAATAACAAGGAATTGTAAGAGTTTGTGGATGCCGATCCGAGCCACACTACCCAGAAATTGCCTTACCAAAAATATCAACAAATTTGTGTCAAATCAATACCACTTGATATGACTGAATTTGAATAAAATTTTGAAGAAACGCGTGTTGAAACTTGTGTTGCCTTGTTCAATCGATACAGAAATGAAGGAATATTGGATGGAATTATGACATGCTATCAAAAGTGGATTCTTTACGATGCAAAAATGCAATGGCTGACCCCAGGTCAAACGCCACAACAGAGTCCTACAAGCAAAGCTAATCAATGAAAAGGTAATGGTTACTCTTTGGTGCTCTCAGCATGGTGTTATTCAAATTCAAATATTTTTATTCAAAATAGGTTACAAAATCACTTATTCAACGTCAAAAATTACCACCCATTCAAAATAGACTGCCTCAGACTTGAGAAGAACAGACACAAGAAACCCAGTGGGCACTATTCACTATACCTCTATAGATTTCTGCGATCTGGTCAAGCAATAACAGCAGATTGTCTACTGTGCCGAACTACGAGTTATGATTTCAAAACTAGCAGTGAAACAGCCCCTCATGAATCGATCTTCACCATTCTTACTTCTGTCACAGCTTTTATGAAGTTTATTTAAACTGTTATTTTAGTTTTTAAATGGACCTTTATGTAAATGTTATTGTTTCGAATTATTTGATAGTGATGATGTTTGAAATATAATTATTCTTAAATATACAGTTTCATTCATTCTCAACATATTAAGTGGCTTTATGAATCGGCAGTGATATCAAAATTCAATTGGCATTTCCAGAGTTTTTGAAAATCTACTTGAATAAAAAAATATTTCAAAAATTTTATTATATTATTTTCTGTGTTAGATCCTCCATATTATTCTTTAAAAATATTACAGTTTTACAAGATTATTAATTGTGAAAAATATGTAAATAGATATATCTTGTTATGTTTGCAGCTGGGTGCCCGGAAAGGAGGGCTTGGTGCAACAAAGGTGTCAACCAACTTTGATGACATCATATCTGAAGCTATTCAGGCCTCGGAGGTTTGTTTTGTTTTGCCTGGGTCGTTTGATGTACCAGAGAATGTGACTGATAAATCTTTACTGCCACTGCAGGCGTAAATTTGATTACTTTTACTAATAGTTGCTTTTGTGTTCTTATGCATTGCGCAAATAACTTCCATAACGCACATTTTTTACAATGCACATGCCTAGCAGTTCGACTTCTATTTTAGTATACAGGAAAGTATTATTGGAGATGAGCTGGGTATTGCTTGGGGCTTCACATATGCAGATCATTATTGTTAAAAAGCCTGCTGAGTTTCTTACGCCCAATATTCTACGGTCTAAGGCATACTATTTCCAATGGGTGGTGGATTTTTTGATTTTTAATAAGTGTTTTTAAATTCTATTTCGAATAAAAATATTCGAATTCGTAGTTTGTGTTGGAATATAACTGAGGCTGGGTTTGTTACAGCAGTCCAAGAGTGTGGAGAGCGCCGCGGTCGCGAGTGAAGTGGACGTGAGCGCGGAAATGGGCGCACTGAGGCTCCAGTACCGCGAGGAGGACGCACGACCGGGCCGCGACCGACTGGGGATCGCTGCCGCCTCGCCCAGAGACAGGTACGTGGTACCAGTGACGTGCAATTGGTATTCTAGCAAGGTAGACACTACAGTGCCTAACTAGTCGTAGTTGAGCTTTGGAATATGCAATCTGGAGATTGCTTACCGTAGGTAAGAACCTGAGAGTTGAACAAAGCAAACAAGGTTTTATAACGATACGTTACTCGAACGGTTGGCTCAGTTGGTTAGAGCACCGGCACGGAACGCCGGAGGTCGTGGGTTCGAGTCCCGCGTCTCATAAAATTTTGTTTTTCAAATCTTATGAGTAGGTGTTCAAAAGAACATTGGTTTTAAAATAACGGAACTGAATTAAACTAAAATAACTTTAACACTATATTCATTTAGGTTCATATCGAAGTATGCAATGCCAAATTATCTACATAATGTGCACGCCCCTGCATGGCACACATACAACGATACTTGGTCTCATGTTGCAGGGACGATGGGTGATGGTATGAAATCACTTATTCCAAGTCCAAACACTTAGTCAAAAACTACCACACATTAAAAAAATTATGCAGAGCGAAGAAAGGGCGCAAGGAATTCAGTGGGGTGCCTTTTTTGATATAAAATATTAATACAATCAAATTTATAATTTAAATAGCTTGACGGCGGTCGCTCTATTTTAATCCGTGGTCTATTCTATTCTTTCTAGTGGCTTCTGTGGAAGGGGCACCACAACTTGCCAATGTCACGTTTCAGTAGACCAACAAGCTTAGAGTGTGTCATTTGATCGGTGTAAACGAATTTATAAGCAATTATAGTAATGACCGGTGCCCATAATCAAAACAGATTAATTTTCTTATTATACCTGAAACAAATATACATGCTGTTAGATTATAATGGACAAACACTGATAATATTACTTATATAAAACATTTATTGTGTTAGTTATAACTTAATATTATTCTGTTTAATATATTTACATAAAGTATTTACAAAAAGAGTGAAAACAAAGGTGAGGAGGCATTTCATGGAGGTGGGGCGGGGGATTTCAGGAGATATTAAGTTGTACAAGGATAATCCGTGGTCATACACAGTTTTAAATTAAAGATATCAGCTGTCACCTCTGTATCAGAGGCTAACCTAAGTAGATAGCTGAGCAAAGTCATATAATCTTTATTCAATTAGGTTTAAAATAAGCGCTTTTGAATCGTCACTATAAATATTTCTATTAAATTACTGAATCTACTATATGCTAAAAAGAAACTCATCAGCCACTCTTTTCAATCAATAGAGTATTTTTGCAATGGCTGTAGTATACAAAACAAATTAGTTTATAAGGTTGTGCATCCAATGAATTGTGTTCAAAGTTAAAAGCGTTTTAAATATTTCATAAAGTAAAAATTAATTAAGAACAAATTCTATAGAGCTTCAGTTCATTGAGATTTTATCATGAACTGAAGCACTATAAAATTTGATCTTGATCTCGAATGATCATTAGAGCTTCAATTCATTGCTTGTGTAAGGATGCTTTGTGAACACGGTGGTCGTGATAACAGTCTAATAATTAGTAATCGCATCTAACAAATACAATGGTTTATTAACTATAAGGTTGATGTGGCACTACCACAATCAGCACCCGTTCATGAGTTGACGCACGGACCAGTGGACCATGCAGTGGTGTATATCCCACCCCACACAATGTCCACGTGCCTGGAGTTATATCGATCGTGTCGTTCGTGCAGGGCCGGAGGTGTGTCCCACAGCGCGACTCACGCCATGCAGAGTATCGAGCAGGAGGACGCGGGGGGCGATGCGCCGCAACAAGACATTGACGACTTCACCGCCGCATTCACCATGATCAGGTCACCACGCACTCCTTATTATTTCATAATTCGAATCCTTTTAACTCCTGACTCTTAACCAGAGTTTGAAAAATTTGTTTACATTTTACGATACAGACTGAAGGACTGACAAAGGAATGCTGAAATGGTTTGGACACTAGGATCGAATGAGTGAAGAAAGAATGACTTATCAAATATGTAAGGCAAGTGTGTGTCGGCAAGTCGGTCGGGGGAGACCTCGTAGGACATTCGTGGACCAAATTGGGGACGTTCTGAGTGAGTAATGAATGTAGAGAAAGCGCGTGAGGTGTGTAAGGAAGCAAGAGATAAGAAGCAAGTGGCGTTCTGTTGTCTTTGCCTACCTCGACGGGAACAAGGCGTGAGGATGTGTGTGTGTGTGTCATTTTACGCGGTTTGAAACTAATGATTCACAGTCGTCTGTTGTATAACTTCGGAACCAATTTGTCCTTCTGACACAAAGGTCTCCTCAGAGCATTTTTTTGCCAATCTTACTTGTGGGTTAGATTGGCAAACACAATTTCAATTACCGTATTCAAAAACACTCACGAAAAAATCGCGTGAATGTAATATATTTTAAAGTAATTTAGAAATTGAATGAAGAAGAAGAGATATGCTCATATAGCATTATGAAAAACATCCATTACTTTTTCTCAATAAGTCTTGATAATATTCAAGTTATATATTAACTTATGGAAAACAGACCTAACCACTCAAAAAAATTGTCAAAGGAGCATGGAAAGGTCCATTCTGGGCTATAAAATAAGGAATAAAAACTACTGATCTTAGAGCTATTAATGGATGAGAAGGTAACAACGTCAAAAATAATAAACTAAAGTGCATATGTACAGAGCGAAATTAGTAACCGTATGGACCCAAAGGCATGGGCAGATAACATCAAAAAACAGATGGTGCATTTGGGTTGGATTGGCAAAAGATTCGATGTAGATCCACATGCCGAATTTAGTAGTTGCAGAATATCGAGAGAGAATTGTTACAATGTAAATGCCTCAATGCATACAGTACTGTTATCATGTTTCTCGAGTAAAGGAAAATTATTTTATCCCCAAATTCTTACTACATAATATTAACAAGAATGAATGTAACAGAAATGAGCCGTTCAGCAGCAGCAGAGAGTCAGAGAGCTCGAGGTCTGTCGGCGAGGGCTGGGAGAGCATCCAACCCGAGCCCGCCCGCCCTCTGCGCAACATGTTCTCTCCGGATACTGACACCGCGCCAGGTATGTACAAGTACAGAACACTCACTTTGCAAAATTAATTAAAGAAATAGGGACACTTGCGCCATACAATAAGGTGTAATTCAGATAGCACAGCGCTATTAACCTACATTTTTATTTACCTAGAAATTGCCTTTCTTCCTATCGCGTCACTCTTACCTATTCTGACGATAATAGGGTTGTCTTCTTTACCCAAAACTGTACCTACCAAGTCTCTTTTAAAAATTACTTTTTTCTTTAATATAAATACATATGTAAGCGTAATTTTAAAACAATATTCTTTCATTGTCAAACCTACATTAGTTGCAGATAGTAATGTATGCGTTGACAGACCACGACCTAGTCATACCAACTTAGTATAGAAAATAAATAGCTACCTAGCTATCGTGAATGGTCATTTAATTATAATAATAATCACTTTATATTAGTCAGTAATAATAATCAGTTTATATAGTCAGATGGTGAAGTAGGTGAAAAAAACTCGCGCGTGCGTCACTGCTCGCTCTTAAGTGCTTACTGGCTGGCAGGGGGGTGCAACTTCCCTACATTGGCACATGAAAAAAAATTGCATTGAAAGTGCTGCCACCTATTCTATTAGGTACGCTGCAACTTCACCACGATTGCGATAATTTAACATACATGATAGATGGATAGATGGAGCTAGTGATAGCAAAAACTCATTTAACTTATTAAAGACTTGACTATCGTGTTGTAATCATTGAATGGTTCTCCTTATTTAAAGGTGACTGCTGAACTTAATAAACGAATAATATTTTCCACCCGCACAAAACAAACATCAATATGCATTCAATACGGTCTACAACAATAGTAAAAACTATAAACATAATTAGCGCCATCTAGCGACGGTACGCTAAGAGCGTAAAAATAACGCAGCGCCATCTCTTGGCCTGGGTACATTGATTTTACAAAATAAAAACATGAGTTGCACATCTATCTCTAGTATATAGTGTATTATCTATGCTGGCTGGCCTACTGTGTATAGGGACCGCCGCGCGTACTTACGAATTTAGACCTAAACGTGGAGTGAGACAGGTTTGGTGCGCTGCTTCCTAAAGAAACCTTATTTTGGCCTAACTGTAATGTTTAATTTGTAGAATAATGTGTAGTATATTTTACATCGACACTTTAAAATCACCATAAAAAACTATTATTGATAAAAATAAAATATAAAAAAATCTACTTACTCTTTTACTTTTATTTTCGATCTATCTTATTTTATTTATAAATATGATAGATCCAAAATATTAGGTATATTTTTTTAAAATTTAGTCTATGGATTTCACTTGTATGCAATAAATTAAAATACCAGTAATACTGGTCCACAGAAGTATATTAAAATTATTTAATTAAAAAAACATACTTTGACCCCTAGAGCGAGTGCCAACGGTGCGCGCGGTTTGGCAAATCAGCTTTTATCGTCAGCTCTGCCATTGACTCGTCTGACTAATTATGACGAAATTAAAATTTACAAATTCTTTATTAACAACAAGTTTTTATTTCGTTATAATCGAACTGAAGTTAATACATTCAATGATCTGAAATCTCTGCGAAAGGCAAACAGCGGAAGTCTTACGTTAAACTGAAGTGGCGAACACTCAAAATAACGACAATATGAAATAAGTATTTAAATAAAAAAATAACGCCACTATTATTGTTTATCGATACTGGATAGTCACGATGACGTGGGCGCAGTCGTACTTACGATATCGATCACTGGACTGGCGGCTGTCAGAGTTTTTGGGCCTGTTAAATATTCGCCATTTTGGCGCTGTTGGCCATGTAGCGATAGTCTGAGGTACTAAAACTAGTGATGACAACCTCGGCAAACATCGATAGATGATGGGAAACTATTTACAAAAAAAATGTGTACTTTAGTACGCTGATTCTTGAAGTATAAATAACACGGAAAACGAACGAAATTAATTTAAAATGCAAAAATACTTCAGAGTATTGTACGTTCCTTTGCAGCCATTTGTATTATACGTCAAAATTAGTTCTCGGGACGCTCGCGTGTGGCGCTTCAAATAGGCACAAAAAATTGCTGTCAAACATATAATGGAAATTCCAGTGGTATTTAGACAGGTCAGTGATATCGATACATACACGGAGAGTGCGACAGGCCTGCCTGTAACGTCACCGTGGTTAATTTGTATGTTGTATGAAGATAGTCATGCTGTAAGAAAAAAACTAATCATGTACTTGTTGCGAGCAGGCTGGGGCAGCAAGCCGGCCACCGGGACAGGTGGTAGCGGCAGCGGGGCTCGGAGGACGGCGCGAAAGACGTCCGCCGTTGAAGACGATTCCGCCGTGAAGAAGTTCGGCGCCGCCAAGTCGATCAGCTCCGCGCAGTTCTTTGGAGATCAGGTAACTTACCGCATCGCCAGTCTGTACGTGCTTCGATTACTCGGCGTTTGAATTATTTGCGATTCTAAACATTCTATAAAGCACATTACACTATTATACAGCTTTCCAATTGTAATCTACACTTAGTGCCGACTGGCGCGGCCGCGTGGTTTCTTTCCACTAACTTAGATGTTTTCAAATAACTTGTTGCAGCCGTATATAACAATATATTAACTATCCAGTGATATTAAAATTACATTTTATGTTTTTGTAACTAAAGATATTAAATGAATCTGTAGTATACTGAGTGCAGTGTGTGTTTCCTCCAGGACAACTCGGGCGGCAACGACAGCGGTCTGTCCCGGTTCGAGGGCAGCAGTAGCATCTCGTCGGCGGAGCTGTTCGGTCAGCGCGACGCCCGACCGCCCGGCTTCACCGTGTCCGCGCCCGACCTGGACGAGGTCACTCACACACACACACACACACAAACAAACACACTCACACACGTGGTTATTTGGACTGTCCATTAGTGAGACACCCTTCTATTGTGCTCACTTTTGTGCAATTTAACACCCAGAATAAATAAAAACAACAGCTTCAAATTTTCAAGAACTAAGTTATTATTCCCGCCTGACCCGGGAATTGATGAACGGAGCGGTAGTATCCCGTAGAGTCTGCGGGCGGTGGAGGGTTCTTGAAAGTAAAACGCAGATTTGTGGAAAACCTTTCGGATTGGTGGTCAGGAACAGATTATTTGCGTGTCGTGTCGTGCTACGGGACTTTTTCCGTATATATACACTTTCTCCCGGAAAGAGACAGCAACATCTTTTCAATGGGTGCGAAAGAGATAGAAGATATTATTATTTTGGGAGCTATGAGTTAAACCCCAGCTATGCCGTAGAGAACATCGAATTTTCAGAGTTGTTTCGAATCGATCTAGATTTTATATTACTATTATTAGTATGCTTATGTTCCTTATATCAGTCGCTATCATTTCTTTATTTAATAAAATCTTATGAACTAAATACAATCAATAGCTAAAACGAATAAAAAAACTCAATTAAAACATGAAACAAACAATTACTTAATATTATTTACATACAAATTTAACTGAAACTAAGTTCACTTTCACCGTCGTGTACAGTTATCTACTTTATTTATTATTGTTATTTTCATAATAGATCGCCAACACCAAATAGTACACGAAAACACAACAACTAAAAAAATGGCGCTGTTATTGTTGATTACTAAACAATATATTTTTATTTCCGGAAATGTCATATTATATTATATCTCACAATCGTGAATCACGTCATGTGCGATGTCAAAACTCTTATGGGAGCGCAATAAGGTTGAAACTCGGACACTAAGCGAACGAGATACGTCATAATAATTACTCATAAATCATAATGTAGGTATAATTTCTTTCGTTGGTTTAATCCGTAACAGCTATAGTTGTCAGTTCTAACTGTCATAAGCTTGTCTACCCGAGAAGTACCAAAGAAGTCAAATTGCGATGGTCATATTTAAGAACGATTTACATAGTCATTGTATATTTTTTGCTGTGGTCGTATAACCTTGACAAATAAATTTTGTTATAGTAATTGAACATAATATTCTACTAGGCTTGAGTAAGCATTATCGGAATTAAATAGAAGTTTGATTATAGAATAAAAGAACTAAATTTATCGAATTAAATTGGAATCTAGTGTAGGTATATTATTTAGAATGTAAATATGGTAGGTAGGCTATGCCTATTGGCATATATGGAATGCACGCCACTGCAAGCATCAGCACAGGCTTAAATGTTCCTTACAACAATTCTTTAATGTTATCAATGGTTTTTGATGTTCAGGCATGCTTCATTAACATCCTGTTGATAAAATAATATTAAAGGAAATAAGCTTTAAAGGGGCCAAACACGGAAGTGTTAAAACTGATAGTACATGAATACTGATGTACCAGTGGTCTGGTAGATATGTGTCAACATCCATCTGTATCAGTTTAGAAATACGGTTACAGGCAACTTATTCCACAAAATTTAATTTATGATGCAGGTGAGAGAGTCTGTGCGGATGGGAGTGACCCGAGTGGCAGGCAGACTATCCTCGCTGGCCAACGGAGTTGTGTCTTCACTGCAGGAGAAGTATGGGTACTGATCGACACTGCCACGCCAGCTCACTACTAAAACGATTTATATTATGTATAATATGTATAAACTCATTGATACAAACACATCGACCTAATAGACCTCTAATAAAGGCTAACTCTCAGATAATAATAGTAAGAAGCACAAACATAATGTAAATCCACAGTAGCCAGTAACAATTTTGTGATTATTACCTGGCCAATGAGAATTCAGTCCTCTACGCCCGCTCACCTCAGTTGGTTATTTGTATTGTTTGCATTATAAATATTTTCAGTCTACTGTGTTATGGGGTTGATGTGTTGAAAAATAAACATTGCCATGTCTATGTAGTTGTAATCTTTTGTTAAATTTATATTGTACAACAGTACAGTGGAATGCTGATAGAAATGGGTATTTATGCATACCTACAAGTAAATTGGGTTTATAGAAACTACAGGAGATTGCGGATACTGAGTGAACACTCAATTCAACATAACATTGAAATCATGTCAATTTTTAACCGACTTCAAAAAGGAGGAGTTTATCAATCCGATTGGTATTTTTTTTATGTATGTACACCGATTACTCAAGATTTGTGATCCGATTTACATAATTCTTCTTTTGTTTGATGCGAAATAGATGCCATTTGGTCCCATATTCATTTTATGAACATTTATATGAAAATTTTCGTCTACCTGGATGACATAGATGTTTTCTGTGTACGGCCTTTTTATGGAGTTTTCATTCAGGTTGATTATATATAATTATTAACTGACACTAAAACGTAAAAAATAAAAAAACTACGTTTAAAAAAACCGACTTCAAAAACTGAATAGTATCAAATAATTAAAAATTTAATACATCTCTTCGCGTGACATTGATCGGGATAGCTTCGTCTAGAACAAAACAACCCAAGCGGACAGACACCCGTGGCCAGACAACATAAATAATTACAGTAAGTCAGAAGCCGTTTATAATATTAAGTTTTAAAGTTAAGGGCTTGGCACTGACTTAAAACTTATCAATATGTAGCATATACAAATAATAGTATTTTTTAATATTAAAGGTTAAGGTTCTCATAAGAGGTGTATTAAATTAAATATTTAGTTATTTGATACTTTTCAGTTTTTTTTTGATGTAACTCTAATACTTCTACCGCTTCGGAAACAAATGGCGCTCTGAGAGAGAAGAAGAGACGCATGAAACTCCAATGTTAAATAAAATCTGGTTGATGAAAGAAAATATATTTTGTACTAACAAACCAGCTTGTTTCCATCCATCCTGGACCCATGGTCCTTACCATGGGGTATACAGAATAGCATTGCTTAATTACTATGTCTCAGTCCATATTACTTAGTTTTGATTGGTATGCAAACAATATTATTATAAGGGAGACACTAAAATAATGGACAATATTATATACAAGTGTGTTAAACTTAAATAATTTTTTCATCATTTTTACTTGATCTTAAATGAATGCAGTCAGAATTCAACTGTACTTGGTATGTCTTAAGGTTATTTATATATTTTTGTAAACACAAACTTATTTAGGTGAATATTTGTACAGACTTTGTAGGTGTGTCTCTGTGAAATCTTTCTGTACATACACATTGTGAATAAGTTTGCATTTATATAATATATTTAAATGGAAATTCATTATAATTATTTCAATCCCAAATGATTTAAGCTGTCAATTTTATTCGTGTGGAATAAAATAAATAATCAATGGAGTTGAATTATTGTTATTTTTTTTTAAGTGAGTGAAATAATAATAAGGTTTTGGAGATAATGTAACTGTTTGAGTCATATTGAGTTATACTGTTTGTTTTTTTTTAAAAAACATTATATTATAGACTAATATTTCATTGCATTCCGCATTTATTATTATTAAATTTTTGATTTTTGTTTGAAATTATTAAAGATAAATACTATTTAAATTGAAAATATTTGGAGATTTGTAATTACCATACTAATGATTGGGCTGGGCATTATTTATAAATCATTTCGATTTTATATTATTACGTGTGTCGGATAGAGATGGTCTGTAGTCTGTGAGATACTCCGGGCCATCCATCCCAAATCAGAATGGAAGTTATTTCAACACTATTACTGCTTTCTAATAACAACATGACACCATATTATATTTATCATCTCGGTACCAGAAGCATTATTGTGAATATGTCGTTATTATAATAATAATTATCTGTTAGATTGATATAATGAATATTAGTAAGTAATAAAAACGGAAAATTATATTTGGACGGTGTGGTTTTATTGTGTGTTGGTGGCCACTATGCACACGTTCTCGGGCGAGACGGCGGCGGCCACGTAGCGGGTGAGCCGCGCGTTCAACCCGCGCTCGCGCAGGTACAGCACCCGACCCCAGTCCAGCAGCAACTTGGCGCGGCGGCCAACAACCTCACGCGGGCCGGGAGGGGCGGGGTCTGGCGCGGGGGGCGGGGCCCGCGGCCTTCCGTCGCCGCACGTGGCCCACGAGACCACGCCCAGCATCACACACAAGTCGGCGGCGTCCACGCCCAGCGCCTGGACACGTCACCGCGATAATACCTCGACATATACAGACTTAGGCCCGGTTTCCACCAAAGCGGAGAGGAGATTAGCCGCGAAACGATCAGGTTATTTCCACCACAGCGGAGAGGAGATGTGAGCTGTGAGAGCTCGAAATCAGTCAAGGAAGACGTCAAGTCGTTTTTTTTTAATGAAATAGGAGGACAAACGAACGTACGGGTTGTTAACCTGTTGTTAAGTGATCACCGCCGCTCACAATCTCTTGCACCACCAGAGGAATCACAGGAGCGTTGCCAACCTTTAAGGAAGGTGTACGTGTCATTTCAAGAGTAACATTTTTATTTGCTTGAATAAGAGGAAAGAGACAAACTTAACTGAAAATATTATTAAAAAAAAAATCAGTGACAACAAAACTGTTTATTTACCGACTATTACGATGTAATTCTATGAGAATATTTTTGGAGCCTCCTCCCTTTTTTTAAGTTAATACTTTGCTAAACTTCTAAAGTCGGTTAAAAATACGGAAGTAACGAAAAGTGTGCGAGACGCGGGGAGAAGGTGCGGCGAAAGGGGCGCCGCCCGACTACAGACATCTCCGCTCTGCCGCACCGCTTGCTCGCTCGCGGCACAATCTCATCTCCTCTCCGCTTGATTCATTTCCACCGAAGCTAAGCGGAGTGGAGATGTGGAAATAACGAAATTTGATTGATTATCAAAACACATCTCCGCTCCGCTTTGGCGGAAACCAGGCGTAAGACCAGTCTTCCAGAATATCTAGGAAATTTATTTAGTGACTAAGGGTGTGCCTTATTCCAGAACGGGAATTAGGATTACAGGGTTTATTGAAGGTGAGCGGCTGTTTATGAATCATACACTCTTCACTCATAATTTTAACGATGCTTTATTATGTTTGAATTTATAAAGAATACTTTTTTTATGGAAGAGGAGGACAAACGAGCGTACGGATCACTTGATATTAAGTGATCACCGCCGCCCAGATTCTGTTGCAGAACCAGAGGAATCACAGCATCGTTGCCAGCCTTTAAGTTGTACGCGCTTTTTTGAAAGTATCCATACCGTACCCTCTAGGAAACAAGGCACAAGGAAGCTCATTCCATAGGTTGGTTGTACATGAAAGAAAGTTCCTTGAAAACCGCACTGCGGAGGAACGCCACACATACAAATGTTGGTGATGGATGCGAAGGTGAAACAGCTCTTCGGAACACTCCCCGTGATAAATGCGGTAGAAGACACAATGAACCGATGTCTCTAAGCAACGCCAAGTGATCTAGCCGTTTACAGAGCATAGGACCAGGTTAGGATGGAGCAGAATATGTTTATCACATAAAAATATATAATGTAAATTTTTTATTTGCTAAATTTAAAAAAAACATCTATTTAAGTACAAAAATCAAATGTTGAACTTTCTAATTCGCTGCTCCCAGCAAGATTTAATACGAATTCTGTGTCCATATCGAAATCTACATAGAATTCTTCTTTATTATTTACTTAACGTAACAAATATTACGCCACATCTCTACATCAATTTGACTTAAACGTTCATTTATTAGCTTCATTACTCCCGTTACAGTTTAAGTATTTGTCTCCGCTGTGCTCCAACTACATACCGCACTACCTAAGAACAAAAGGTTAACACATTGTTCGAGACTGACTCGAGTACGTCCACTTGTAGTATTAGTTGCCGCACTATACCACTACGCCTGCTATCTAGTTAGAGCGCAGCAGAGACCAATCCTCAATCTAAGCCCGTCACGTTTTGTTATACATTATGTGAAGCAATATAATTTTTCAATATTCCTTAGATATTTTTATAGGGGTGATGAGGTTGCAGTCTAGGTACTTTTATGCCATATTATTGAAGTATGTTAATTTAATATGTTAGAAATATACCTACATTACTTTTTTGTTTTAAAATAGCGCGTACACTTTTCTAAAGGGCCGGAAATGCTGTGATTACTCTGGTATTGCAAGAGAATGTGCGCGGCGGTGAGTACTGTTATAAGGTACTTCTTTAATCTATTTAAGCAGGTCACTCAGCATACCTGCAGGTAAGATGAACCCACGTAGCCGGCCGGCTGGCATCTGTGGTGGCAGCAAGTAGACATCACCAGTCCGCGCAGATGACTTAGGCCTTCTGCCGCGCACAGACAACGCAGGGCATAATCTGAGAGAAAACACCAAATTTTACTATAGTTTTGTATTACCTGTGTGGCACAAGGTTAGTATCAAAGGCCTGAGACCAGTCAAGGGCATATACCCTTGGCTTTCAATAAGTGTTGTCATAAATATTTTAAATAAAAATATTTGAATTTTTGTACAATTATGATGCGATCGGAATGAAAACTCGGCGGTCAATTGATATGGGTTCAATGGTTTCTCCCTTTTTTTCTTCATTCACTCCATTTTCACCTTAAGGATCCGCAACGGCTCACTTTTACCAGTGAGCAGTGAGATATCTTTGTGGTGATTATTCATCTATCCATCATGGCATTAGTAACACAGTTGCTTTTTTTTACGATGATTTTTTCCGCAGCCGTTCAAGCAAGCCTAGAAAGGAAAATTTCTTAGATTTATGTTCAAATTCAAATATTTTAATAAATATTTAATACGTACGGATGTTGAAATTATCAGTTCTTTTTTTATCTTTTTTTTAAAGGTTTAAAAAAATCTCAATCCATTTTGAAATTTTAACGAAAATAAACCCAGTTTCAGTGAATTATTAAAAACTTATGCAATTTTTACGGGCAGAAATAATTTTTCTTACAAAAATCCTACCTGAATTAAGTTGACCAAAAAGCATTTGTTGACTAACCTACCAAAAAGGTTACATACCTAAATATAATCCAATAATTTAGTTGCTGTAGTTCTGTACTTACCTACTAGTGGCAATTAAGAGTGTTAATATTCATTTTGTTAGAGATTATTGTGTGCCATAATAAATAAATAAAAAATGATTTATTGATTGAAAATGACACTATGAAAAGGATTTTCGACAAAAAGTTAGGGCCACTGGCAGCTAGTATCAATGAAACATCGTGAGTGTCAGTACCAGTGGTAAGTTAAAACATGTATGACATTAAAGTCAGTGAGATATTTTTGTCTTTTACTACCTATATCATAGACTTGTTTATTAAGTTTATATTGCGTTGTATCTGAATAATTTGGGTGGTGCAGAGAACGACTGTGTTCATTTTTCAAGTCGAAGATGGCCGCCGCTCAAAAGTATGATAACTACTTTATGGGTATCGTATCCGAGGTTTTCGAGGGTGCTGAGAACGATTTTGTGATCATTTTTCTAATCCAAGATGGTCGCCGCACAAAATTATGTTTTCAGCAATATGGATATCGTGTCCGAGGTTCTCGAGGGTGCAGAAAACAATTTTGGGATCATTTTTAAATCCGAGATGGCCGCCGCTCAAAAGTATGATAACTAGATTATGGGTATCGTATCCTAGGTTCTCGAGGGTGCAGTGCCGCTGTTTATAAAGTAACTAAAATACTCTAGTACCAGTGGCAACACCACACAGGTGCTTGGTGATGCCCACGACCGAGCGCCGCTCTCTTACGGCCGGCACTAGGTGCAGCACCAGATCGGCGATGTCGGCGCGGACTCTCACCGCTCCCTCCACTCTTCCGTCCACCACGCTGTCCACCCGGGCCTCGGTTCCTTCGCTTGTATCGTGACTGGTGACATGGTTCGCGTCACTCTTAGCCACCTGAGTTTGTATCTTGTTGTCTCGCTTATGTCTCAGCGCGGCTCGCTCAACTAGCAGCACGCAGCTCTGCCTCGTGGGTTGAGTGCACCACGCCTGCCACGCAAAATATGATAAATGACCTGCAAGCATCATGTACATACATCATGAGAAAATACAAGGCCTTAGATTGAAAGAAGGGAAAGAAAAAATATTTATTTACAAAACACTCGCAAAATACACTTAATAAAAAAAATGATGTGGTGTCGTGGGACACCAGGTAGGAACGAAGTTCCTTCGGCTAATGTAGAATCGACACAAATTGCAAAAAAAAATCGTTCTAATATTGCTATAATCGTTATCATATATTAATATAATAATATTGATAATATATACACTACTCGCTTGTGTATGCGACTGTCGCGCCTGCGCACGTCTCATTTAACGGTTTTATTCCACGCACTTTTTTCTTACGGTTTTACTATCACATTTTTTTCAGTTTGGTCGCGCAGCAAAATCCCTATCCCCTCCAAGCCTGCCGTAAGGAACTTCGTTCCAATACGGGTACAAAACAAAAATGAACGAATTTAAATAATTATATATTTATCAATGGACAGTTCGTGAGCAGTGCAGGCAATGGGTCACCAACTCACACATTTATGTCAAATTTCCATCAAAATGATTGTCTACAGTTAATTTGTTTACATTTTAACATGTCCAAATGTTATTGGTTGTCTTGTGTTAATTCCGCTAAAATTTCGACACCTCTTTCGCCTCTACACAAACTCTGAAATGAGAATTTTAAGTCGGTATGTCAGCGGTACTGAAGGGCGCGTGGGGTCTGATTTTTCAGCCGTCGTTTTATTCACTCGCATCCACATACTTCTCAGAGCTGAAGTCTGGTAAATTGTATGGGCCGCACACCCTCGTCGCATGATTGTCACGCTGTGATTGGTTGAACTGTTGCAGTGATTAAAGTCAACTCTTAGCGGAATAAACATTATGACAATCAATAACATTTGGATAATTATGTATTCTGCAAAAATAACACCTAATTCAATATTTTGAAAAAAGAAATATTACCATGTGGATGGATCCAGGGCAGCTGTATCTGAACACATCAGCTATATCATTTTACTATTTGTGTCATGCATGTTTTCATTGGACTTATTAAAAAGTTATGGCTGGCTATTATGTCAAAAAATTATAAGAAAATTAGAAATGAAACATGTGATTAATAAATCTTAAATAATAAATTTAATAATGGATGCATATGGCATACCACTCTGTGGATCAGCAAGTCACTCAAATGATTTGGAACCTCCAATGCTACCAGAATAAATTTGAAAAAAAACCATTTGTCGTATCCCACTCTTTGACACCACTTCCTTTAAAGCCTCGCCTGGTATCGGAATACTGAGTCTCGAAAACTCGAGCGAAGGCCAAATCCATCAAGAAGCTGGGCGTCATTAATAGAGCACGGCAATACTTCAAGACGGACCACATTCTAGCGCTCTACAAAGCGCAGGTCCGGCCACACATGGAGTATTGCTGGCACCCCAGCATCAGCTCGACCCATTTGACCGCGTGCAACGCAGAGCAGCTCGAATTGTCGGGTACCCAGTGCTCTGTGGAGGCTTGAAACAGCTAGATCACTTGGCATAGCGTAGAGACGTCACTTGATTGTGTCTTCTACCGCATTTATCATGGGGATTGTTCCGAAGAGCTGTTTAACCTGATTCCTGCCGCCGAATTCGACCTTCGCACGACACGCCACAAGTTAGGATATCATCCCCACTATATGGCGGTCCTCCGCAGTGCGGTTTCTTCCACGGAGCTTTATTCCACGTAATACAAAGCTGTGGAATGAGTACAAATTCAAATATTTTTATTCAAAATAGGATTTATAATCACTTATTGAACGTCAAAATCTACCACCCATTCAAAAGAGACTGCCTCAGACCTGAGAAGAATGGGCGCAAGAAACTCAGCGGGCTTTTTTTTATATATAAAATATGGATTACAATGTAATATCGTACAATAAACATTAATAATTAAAGAGCCTGAGGGTGTTCGCTTTAATCCCAGTCCGTGGTGTCATTAAGAAAATCGTTTATGCTATAATAACCTTTCCCACACAAACGTTTTTTAACAATTCTTTTAAATTTCGTAACACATTTGTTTTGTACATTTTCTGGGATCATATTGTAGAAGCATATACATCGCCCAACAAAAGACTTACTAACTCGACCCAACCGAGTAGTAGGCATAACAAGTTTATGTTTGTTCCTCGTGTTAACATTATGAAAGTCACAGTTTCTAGAATATTCCTCAATGTGCTTATGAACATACAAAACATTATCAAAAATGTATTGAGAAGCAACAGTCAAAATGTTTATTTCTTTAAATTTTTCTCTTAATGATTCTTTAGGACCTAGGTTATAAATAGCGCGAATAGCCCTCTTCTGCAGCACAAAGATATTTTTAATATCGGCCGCACTGCCCCATAACAATATACCATAGGACATAATACTATGAAAATAACTAAAGTATACTAATCTCGCCGTATCTATGTCAGTTAACCTTCTGATTTTCTTAACCGCATATGCTGCAGAACTAAGCCTATTCGCCAATCCTTCAATATGGGGGCCCCACTGCAATTTGGAATCAAGAGTAATGCCAAGAAATATAGCAGATTCCACTGGTTTTACCACCTCTCCATTTAATAAAATATACACCTTCCTTAAAGGCCGGCAACGTTCCTGTGATTCCACCGGTGTTATAAGAGAATGTGGGTGGAGGTGATCTCTTAACACCTGGTGACTAGTACGCTCATTTGTTATTCAATTCAATAAAAATAAAAAGTTTGATGATCCTGAGCCATTCTGGCTTGCTCATATGGAACATGGAAGTGCACAAATATCTGGAAATCCCCACAGTAAAGTAAGACAAAGAAAGTCTTATAAGCAAAGACTTGAGAGTCATAGAAATTATCTGGCTAAAATAGCTATAAATACTTTTTTTTTACGTACGTACGGGTTACCTGGTGTTAAGTGATCACCGCCGCCCACATTCTCTTGCAACACCAGAGGAATCACAAGAGCATTGCCGGCCTTTAAGGAAGATGCTTTTTTTGAAGGTACCCATGTCGTATCGTCCCGGAAATACCGCACAAGGAAGCTCATTCCACAGCTTCGTAGTACGAGGAAGAAAGCTCCTTGAAAACCGCACTGTGGAGGACCGCCACACATCCAGATGGTGGGGATGATATCCTAACTTGTGGCGTGTCGTGCGAAGGTGGAACTGGAATACTGCACATTTCGGAAGGAAAGAATGTGACTAGCCTAAATTTAAACACTTTATAGTTTCTGAATAAGAGTTGACAGATCACTGGATTCGTATTCCCAAAGTATTTATTAAAAATCAAATCTTCAGATTTTTCAGATACAACAAAACCGAGAGTGCCGTATGGCACACTATTCCCTCACTAAGTTCTCACTCTTTATTTTGTTTATATACGGTATGTATTTTGCTTTTATGAATTAAATGTAGCCACATACTTGTTATAGCATTTGCTGACGATATACAAAACATGAACGAAATCGGTGCATTAATGAGGTCAAAATGTAGACTTTTAATTTTGAGCCAATATCAAAGTGCTGTATAATAATTGTGTCATTGGGTCAATGGTTCAATAAACTTGAATATTTGCACTTCAAAATGTGCGATGTTGCTACCCTCCGCACTTCAAGTTAAAGACAGTTTGTCGGACAGAACAGAAGCGATGTTGCCTGTTCGCTTCGCGCGGTGACTTCAAACGCGTCGGACCGTCTTAAAGCGAAGAACGCCAACGGGCTTGGGGTAGGGCACAATCGTAGATTAGCACCCGATTCAAAAAGCTATTTAAATTAAATACTTAGCGCAAAGTGTTTCTAGAAATATCGTAAAAAACCCTTAAAACACTACGCACTAATTATTTTTCCTGTGTTTAAATAGTAAATAGATAACAATTATTATAATCAAAGTACAAATAAACAATAACGTGTTTTAATGTCTTACATGTAATGTACTACAAAGCAATCAAATTTTTAAAAACCGTACAAACTTACCTGTTGCTACTCAGGTTTTTTTAAACGAATAAATGAGAGTACGGGACACCTGATATTAATTGATCACCGCCGCCCACATTCTCTTACAACACCAAAGGAATCACAGGAGCGTTGCTGGGATTTTAGAAAGGTGTACAGGCTGATTTAAAAGATATCCATGTCAAGGAAGAAAGTTCTTTAAAAAAGGCACTGTAAGGGAGCCCCTGACATCCTGATGGTGGAAATGATATCTTAATTTGTGGCGAGTCGTGCGAAACTGGAATTCGGCGGCAGGAATCAGGTCAAGCAGTTGTTCGGAAGTCTCAGCAACGCCAAGTGATCTAGCCGTTCACAGAGACTGGATCCCCGACAATTCGAGTTTTTTGTGCGAGTGAGCATACTGTCGTCACAGGACAACACCATGACTGCCACATCAGCCTGCCTTGTAGTCACTCAAAACTCATAAAACAGTAGTTTCGTAAGTTTAATAGTAAAAAAATACTTTTTTAATAGTTCATTAAATTTATAATTTGTCAAAATTATTATAACATTCGAATAACACAAAAATAGTTGTATCCTAGCCTTGGGTAGGTATTTGGTAATAGTTGCTAAAAAGGGTGAAAAAAGTATTGATAAATTATAATTGTAAGGTATTCCCTATTAAAGACTTATTTTTTTCGTTATTTGAATATTCATCAGTTGTCATCACTCATCAGTGATCAGTGTATCGCGACTCTTCTGGGCGAATAGATTATGATTTTGCCTTTCCAAGGAATCAAGCTGAAATTGACACTAACAACTATTTGACTTTATGTACCTACATGTGTAAATTGTGTTTTTAAGTTTGTTAATTGTTATTGCTTTTTACGGTGAATTTGACATTAATTTTTTCTTTGACATTTGTAAATACGGGTGAGTTTTATTTTGAAGATTAAACAAGATGCACAATATTTAATTTGAAGTTCAGTTCAGTTATACTGAAATAAAAAAGTGTTCGTAAGAATGAACAAAGTGAATTTTTATTGTGTCGGAAATAATCAAACAAATCAAAGGTGAAGCCGACGATCCAGAGGTCAATGTACATTGACTGTACAGTAGTGTTCACTGTTAGCACATTTATTTTGCTTGAAAGTTTCACTTTTTCAATTTAAAGTTTTTAATTAAATAATTAATTTTGCAATAGTTCTGTGGACTAGATTTTTATTTATTTCATAGGTATGCAGTCCATAACATATGATTCCTTATTTTGCATTGTAAAGCTTGCTTCAATAGCTTTCAGATACATTCACTCAAATCATACTAATTATAACCAATCTATTAATACATATAAAATAATATGCATTGAGTGAACACTGTGTGTGTTACAAAATTACGCCTATCTGAGGCATACCAGCGATCAGAGTTTCCCAGAAAGGTTAAAATTTTGGGGCTGATACAGAAATTATAAAAAAAGAGTTTCCCAGAAAGGTTAAAATTTTGGGGCTGATACAGATATTATAAAAAAAGAGTTTATCTTACCCTTGCCTGCTCCTAATTCAACATAGCAAGTATTATTATTCACAAGACCCTCATCTTCGACAATCCACATGAGTTGGGAAACCTGCCGGAGATGTCTCAGTGAGCTTTCTGTCCGACCATTTTGCATATATTCTTCCCTCAATACTGAATGGATCTCTCTCTCTGACAACTCTTCTATATTTCCCTCTATATACTCTGTTATTATAAAAAAATACATGTTGGACAACCAATATAGACTTAATACAGTTATTTACTTTTAGTATTATACTAACTTTCATACAAGACATTTATTTTGTCAATGACCTGGTTAAGAATTTCAAGGGGAACATCCTTTAGTGGCTGTCTATGATTGCTTGGTTCAGCTGGAGAATTTATATTTGTCTCAATATATTCAGGGTTTTCTTGCTGACGAGCATTGCATATTCTTAAATGTTTATCCAATTTGTTGGCAAAGCATGTGCTGCAAATACATATATTATTACTTATTTTATATTTAAGTTGATTAAATTTATTATAATACAATGAAAGACTTACTGCTTCGGGTCATATGGGCATGGAACACGTGTATCGTTCTAAAATACAATATTGATGTGAATTACTAAATAAATATTAAAGAATAGAAGAAACTTTGTACAATAGCAATAGCATAATTCAGCATGTCACTTGCCGGTTGTCCCGTGGTTTGTGGTTCGTGTTCACCACAATAAAGATGACCAGGTTTCACAGTCATTCTACATAGCCTTTTTTTTCTAACAACAAAGTAATGGCATTGAGGCTTTACAGTTTGTTGTTTTGTATTATCACTCATGATTAAATTAGGTTTTTAGTGCATATTAAATACATATACCATAGAAAATCAGGGTTAGCCCTTAGCAGTTCAACAATATTCGTATCTTTCGTCTTGCAGAATGCAGAAGTAAATAAACAAAGATGAACAGAGTGAACACTGAACAGTCAATAGTGATATCGGCAAAGAGAATTTAACCACTTTATTTTTTTTTATAGGCACTACGTTCAGATGAGGCAGCAGCACAGAGTACCTTGTAATTCGCCTTAGACTATGGATCCAACCTATACTCACCAGACCATACAGCCGTATGTAAATGAGTTACTGTCAGCGTATGTAAATGAGTTACTGATAGCACATGAATAAAAAAAAGGGTACAAAAAATAAACTTCTTGAGCGGGCAAAATTGTTAGGTAGGGGTACATATATATGTCACAAAAAAATAAGATAAATTAAACAAAAAGTTTTTCTATTGGCTTTGATCATCAATCATCATTTGATGCAAGTTTTTAAACATAAACATCTATTAATATAAATTTACAAATTACCTTCTGGAAATATTTTTATTTCGTAATATTTGATTTTTCAGAATTTATTGTTTCTTTTACTTGGGAAACACTCGCATGGCATATCATATACGAAATCTTTAATAATTATAAGTATTTCATTACCAACATTGAGAAAATCTACTTCAAACTTGAAATATTCACGAAACGTTTGCTCGAGCAATGCAATAAATGCGATAAATTTATCCGAATAGATAGATAACATTTCATTAAAAATGCTTTTTTAACTTGCTTGAATAAATATTAAAAACTTCATGTTCATGTTACTAGCCGTCGAGAAGTTCCCTCGTGAGGAGACAGTCTTATCTGTAGCTGCAGTTCATGGTGAAGATCATCTTTGGCAAACGAAGTTAAGAAAATTAATAGATATCTCGTTCCAGCTTTTGGTGAGTCAACAGTTCCTGAAGATGCCTCACGTAGGGGCAAAACACGTGTCAAATTGATTTTATGTGAAGATAGGCAGAATTAACACGAAAATATGTAATTATTTTTAAGACAAAATTAAATTTATATGCGATGTTTCGTGTCCTTGCTACTCACTAATAAGGTGATCCTCGTAAGGTGACAATCTTCACTGCAGCAGCAGTTCGTTGTAAAAACATCATCTATACTAATATTAAAAAGAGGAAAGATTGTTTGTTTGTTTGCATTGAATAGGCTCCGCAACTTCTGAACCGATTTGAATAATTCTTTCACTATTGGGAAGCTACATTATCTCCGAGTGGTATAGGCTATATTACATTTTAAAAAAATTAGGGATCCCTACTAAAAGTCCATTAATGTAACCCAAGGTGTAAAAATACGTACGCGAACGACGTCGCGGGATATTAGCTATTAGTTATAAAACTAAACTTACATACTAAATTTCATGACTTTGTACTAACCGTTGAAGAGTTCTCTATTGAAAAGAAAATCCTGGCTGTAGCGGCAGGTTACGTGTAATATCGTATTATTGCATTGCAACCGAAATTATGCAGGTGCAATCAGATATCGAGAAGTGTTATAAACGTTACTTGCAATATTTGAACTTATATAAATACTTAAATAGTATAACTTAAATACAATTGTTTTATGCCAATACGGGACGAGACGAGCAGGACGTTCAACTTCTGGTAATTGATAAGCCTTGCCCATTACAATGCAGTGCCTTTCAGGATTCTTGAAAAACCCACAAACTCTGAGCGGCACTACAATTGCGCTTGTCACCCTGAGACATAAGATGTTAAATATCATTTGCCCAGTAATTACACTAGCTACGGCACTCTTCAGACAGAAACACAGTAATGCTTAAATAGGTGCCGTTGTGGTGCCCATAATCTAGCCGGCATCCTGTGCAAAGGAACCTCCCACTGGTCCAAAACCTTGAAATAATAATGAAATAGTGAAAACACACCGCGATGCAATCTCTTCTCATAATATAAATATTATCAAATATTTACTTACATACCGTATAGAAAACAAGCATTTTAACTTTTATGTCAAAATATTCAAGCTTGCAATTAATAAAACAATACGTGTGTCCCGCTTACGTTGAGTTAGTTAACTGGCTGTGCGATCGTCAATCTGTTATTAGCAGTTCTCGCCGCGTACGCAACAAGCGGCCAGTGGATACAAACATTAAAACCGGATACGCGTAAGGGATAGCAGATATTGTAGTGTATCTCGTTTACTCTTAATACCAATCTAACTTATGTGTCCCTGTCAAAAATATAAAAAATATAAAAAATAATATTGTTATATTAGTGACGCTTCTATTATTCATCTTCTATCTACTCACCTAGTCTTTCGTATAGAGAGTTTGGAGACTGAGCGTTTGGAGATTAAATAAAACAACTGCTTGAGTAGTATGAAGACTGTGAGGAATATGTGGAAGATGATATATTTTACTTCAGTTACATGATATATATACAACATCCTTAAAACTAGTTAACCAATTACAATTGTTACTTAAAAAATATTTACAAGCTTAGAAAATACACACCAATACTAAAGCTTACATTTTGACCAATAGTTTCATTCAATAAGAATTGAGAATAATATAATGTGTTCTATCTCGCTCTAAAACTAATGCTATCGCAGTAAACCGGCCAGCGAGCGCGCGCTTGTGTTAACTCGCGTCGAACCTCGATCATCCGATGTCAATGAGCATTTAGCACCCACTCTGTGTCTCATTGATTAAAATTTAATGAATAGTGATCGACGCCGCGACGCTTCAGTGGAATACGCTCGGCCTTGCTGTGAGGTTGTGTAACGCGGTTGTGATCTGCATGATTCTATGACTTGATGTACAGTATTATGAAATGGTTCTTATAAGCGCTAATATTACGGTATACAAAATAAAATGTTCTTTTCAGAACGAATCTTTCGGCATACGCTTATAACAGTTAATATGCACGATTTATATTTCTACGACCTATAATGCTACGAAGGTATTACGTTACAAGTTAGATATTACACATTTGTGCATTTCATAAAATAGTTCCTATGCCGTCATGTTGGCTATCCTGTCCGTCTAAATAATCAACAAGCGAAGGCTTACCTGCTGGTTTGACTACGTTTTATACATCAGGTATTTTTTAAATAACTTGACTGTCCTGCCTTAATAGAGCTTAATGGCGATTCGAGACTGTTGATTCTCGTCCATCAGCAATGCGAATATAGGAGTAGTCCGGATTCACGGTGGTCTATGGTGCTTAAGCCTTTTCGGAATCCGGCTTGTTCGGGAGGCTGGAAGCTGTCGAACCTACGCACGAGACGAGTCGTGATAACCCTAGAGATAAAGTTCTTCAAAAGCATTTTAGCGCATTTTTGAAGAACAGCACCACTATACTTCTGTGCCATGCTTACGGCGTTAAAGAATGGACAAGAAATGTTAAAGATGAGAGAATAAGGTCCAATTTTTGTTTTGTGAGGAATTGTACCTCACAATACCTTGTAACAAAATGTGAAATAAAATAAAATTAAGCGATTAGCTTTAATAAATAAGCTAGTATAAAGTTTAAAAAGTTGTTAAAAATGTAAGTACGATGTCTTCGTACATATGGTATGTCGTGGCGAGCGCAAACGTGACGTGCCTTCTCTGATGTTTAGAGTTTAAACGCACAGCTGTGGAATAGATGCACAACTCCGACTCCCCGCTACCCTCCGCACAAACAGCGATACTAAGTAATAAAAACGCAAATGCCATTTCCACCTCACTATTTTTATTTATACTAAGAAGAAAAGACGAATCTACACAGATGTGTCTTTTTTTCTTAGTATAATGGTATGATCCATAGTTATTTTTTTCATTCTAGGATCAATTTAATATTCTGTATGAGAATAAGACGTATCTAAGTAAATGCGTTTTTACACCGTGCGTCGTAGTGATGCACCATGATAATGCAAATGTGCTCTATTTCACAGTGATTTTAACGGACTTTTTGTTGTTGTAACAGAAAAAATAAACCAGTACATGCGGCTACTAAATTTTTGGAATAATTGTAGATGCGTCTTTTTGAAGTGAAATCTTCCTTAGAATCGTTGTGATCTTAAAGTCGATGAAACGAAAAAGTGAGACGAAAAAGAGACAGACACATAAACTCATAAGATTTCGTGGAGCAAATATGATAGGAAGCATTATACAGTGTTTTATTATTGTACCAGGCAATCATAGTTGAATAAGAGACTGTCTTATGTATGACGCAAGTATACCTTAATATATTCTGACTTCATGCACATGACGTATTACTGTATAGATACCAGGTCAACATAAATATGGTAGCTGGTAAGGTATGGTGATAGTAATGTCTTTTATAGCGGTTATAATCATGCGTCATCCTAGCAACATGTACCAGGACTATAAGGGCAGCTTAGAGGTCATGCTCAATGCACATCTTAAAATTATTATACAAGGGCTGACCCGGCAAACGTTGCTTTGCGTTGCTTTTTTATAAATTAAGTGCCCGCACCCGTCCGTTGTATGAATACCTATGTAATGAAATGACATTGACTGAATAGGGTATATGGATGATTTTCAAATATACTTTAATTTGATATTTTATATCCTAAACGTTATCAAACACATCAAAACGGGGTATTGCCGGGTCAGCACTTGTCTTGTGTAATCAAATTGTCACAATTCTGGTGAATTGTATTAACTAATTTAATTACGTTATGTTATTTATAAAGCAAAAGCTAAGTTAAAAGTATTTTCTGGTGTCAAAAACACTTCAAAAGGTGGACCAGATAAAGTATTTTTCTAGTCCCAAGAGACTCAACTATCCGAGCAAAGTGGTGTAAACAGTAACCATTTGACCAAGTGCACGCAGAGCTGCTCGAATTGTCGGGGACGCAGTGCTCTGTGAAGAGCTAGATAACTTGGGGTTGCGTAGGGACGTCGCCTCATTGTGTTTTATACCGCATCAATCACGGGGAGTGTTCCGAAGAACTGTTTGATTGTGGCACATTCGTGTGGCGTACTTCCACAGTGCGGCTTTCAAGGAACTTTCTTCCAGGTACCGGCAACGCTCTGGTATTGCAGAAGAAGAAGATCACTTAACATCAGATCACCAATACGCTCGTTTGTCCTCTCTTCGAAGAGAGAGAGAAAAAAGAGATAAAGTATCTCCAACAACTAGCTTATATTGTTGTGGTTTACCAATTTTGAAGTGAGTTTAATGAGTATGAAATTTTTTATTTAGTTTATAATTGTATTGCTTATTACTTAAAAAATGTAAACTTAAAACAGAATCTTAACTATATAACTTATAACAGAAAAAAACTATGGATATAGTACTTAAGTAATTCGAATTAAATTATATTTTCGGAATTCATAGATTATATTTAGTTTCACAAATTAATGTGAGAAAATATGAATTATAAAACATTTAAAAATTAAATTTATTATCACATAATTACCTTGCAGCTTTCACTCTTTTAAATTCAGCATAAATAAAATCTGGGTTTGAAACACAAAAAACGCGTCATCAAATACATAGCATCATAAACGCGTCTATTTTTGGAAGATTATCTGATTGCCCTTTAAAAAATCACTTTTCTTAACTGTAAATATTAATTATACATTCAATTATAAAAAGCCAACATAAAATATGAGCTCTATTTTTTATGAACACAATATGGTAAGTTTAGAAATTTATATTTCTAGTAAGATTCAACTGCGCTTAGTCTAAGCCTAATTGAATAAAGTTTTATTATTATTATGATTTGGAGAGACTTATCTTGCCGATGGCCTGGTAGCGACGACCAGTAACTGGCTGCCTCCAGCATTTCTTGATTCTTTAGGACTTTGCGGATAAGAGATTCTCCAGCTCCACAAAAGGGTTCAGGGCCTATGAAGGGAGAATAGGCGCCATCCATAGCTATGTAATGTATATTAGTTTTGTAATTACGTAACGTAATTAAGACATGTGGATTAATATAAAAAAAAGATAGCAAAATGCGATAAGTCGCTCACACAATGCAATTATTCTCTTTCCAAAATTTATATTGGTTTCATTATCTTGAAGCCAAAATTTTTGAAGGTTTCACTTGAACTATCTCGTGTGAATAAAATTGTACATTGTCCGTTTTTTTCTTATGACGGCATTATAGATGCCGTAGAGAGACATATTTAATGGGTATTTTTAGTCTGTGTAATAACACTGCCAACAGGCATAGACAAAGTCTTGACATCCGACGCCGTTCTTTCTCCTTTTGTTAGGTTGCCATTGCTGTTGCTAACGCCATTTTTGTTGTACGCTTGAAGCTGCATAAGGTGATTTTTTATTACTCATAGGGCGAACGTGTGAGTGTGAAAGAGAAAGTTATATTGGATTGGCTTATGAAGCTTCTACTCAGGTTGAATATTTTCTACAAACCTTATTTACGACGTTTCTCATTGTCTATGCTATAGATACGCATCCCGAGCGATATATATTGTTGTAGCATTTACCGACAAATGTGTAGTAAAAATGAAGGAAAACGCTGTACTTAAGTGGCAAAAAGTGTACAATCCTAGTGGCCCCCAACCACGACCCCGACATGGACATCGCGCGGTCGCCATAAAAGATTTGATGATAGTTTTCGGCGGCGGAAACGAAGGGATCGTTCACGAGCTTCATGTCTTCAATACCACTACGAATCAATGGTTCGTACCCGTCACCAAGGGAGAAGTTCCTCCAGGATGTGCTGCATACGGCTTCGTTGTCGACGGAACGCGTCTGCTAGTTTTTGGCGGCATGGTAGAGTACGGCAAGTATTCTAATGACCTATATGAACTACAAGCTTCCAGATGGGAGTGGAAACATTTGAAACCTCTACCTCCTAAGCAGGGACTTCCGCCCTGTCCCAGGCTGGGTCATAGCTTCACACTGCTCAACGGTAAAGTATACTTGTTTGGTGGCTTAGCCAACAAGAGTGATGATCCAAAGAATAATATTCCAAGTTATCTTAACGACCTTTATACTCTCGAATTGTATCCGAATTCTTCTATGACAGTATGGGACATACCACTAACATATGGTCAGTCGCCTCCTCCCCGCGAATCCCACAGTGGAGTGGCCTACACTGACAAGAACACTGGCAAATCATCATTAATAATTTATGGAGGCATGAGTGGATCTCGCCTTGGTGACTTATGGGTACTAGACATAGAAAGCATGTCATGGACCAAACCTGAACTTGGAGGACCACCTCCTCTTCCTCGCTCTCTCCATACCGCTACTGTCATTGGTCAACATATGTATGTGTATGGGGGGTGGGTACCTCTTGTACCTGATGAGTCAAAATTGGCTACCCATGAGAAGGAGTGGAAATGTACTAATTCACTGGCTTCACTCAACCTGGAATCTATGACATGGGATAATATTGCTCTAGACAAATTTGAAGAATCAGTGCCCAGGGCAAGGGCGGGTCACAGTGCAGTGTCCATACAAACCCGACTTTACATTTGGTCTGGTCGAGATGGATACAGAAAAACATGGAATAATCAGATATGTTGCAAGGATCTGTGGTATCTAGAAGTTGGTGTACCCCCTCAGGCAGGTAAAGTTGCTCTTGTGAGAGCAGGAACAACATCATTGGAGCTGTGCTGGCCAGCTATGAATACAATTACAACTTATTTATTACAAGTACAGAAGTGTGGCAAAGTAACACCAGCTCGCTTCCCTGCAGCAGCAGAACCAGTAGCGGCAGCACCACCTGCTTCACCAGTTGCATCACAGCCAGATGCTGCTAAAGCTTTTGGTCTAAGTTTACCAGCTACTGTTGGACTACCACCAACTCCAGAGATCCGACCTATGACTGCCATTTCATCACCAGTTGTTGCGGCTGCTTCACACCAAAAAGTAATTTCAGGAACCATTAAAGTTCCTGCTCAATCAGCAACCGTTAAAGTTACTCCAGGTACACCAACAATCAAACAATCCTATCCTGGCAAAACTATTGTAAAGACACCTACTGCTGGATCATCACAACAAATTAAAGTGGCAGCTGTGACACCGCAGGGTGTTACAAGAATTGTCAGTGGTGTTGGCACACCTAGCTCAGTCCGAGTTTCAACCCCACAGTCAAATGCACAGATTGTTATTGGTTCAGGAGCAGGTGGCACTGGCACACCACGCTTCGTACAAGTGAAAAGTGGTGGTGGAATGCCTGTCAAGCTGGGAGCTGGAAACATGCCTGTCAAACTGGCTGGTAATGCTGTACCATTGAAGATTGGCGCAGCAAACATCCAGGGCAAGATAGCTAATAATGTGCAAAAAGTTACAAATACGAATGTTCCATTGAAACTGAGTGCTGGTAATGTTAAAATTGGTGCTGGCAATGTATTGGTTAAGAGTGCAGGAGGTGTCTCAAATATTCAAACTAAAGTGGCTGGTGGTGTTCCAGTAAAGCTTGGAGCTGGGAACTTGCCAGTTATTGGCAGCACAGGAGGAACAATACAGATAGCAAGTGGTGCACTTTCTGGACATCAAGTGAAGGCACCTGTGTACAAAATTGTGACGGGAAAACCAGATGGTACAGTAGTGACATCATCTGCGGCTGGCACTGCAACCACAACTGGTGCAACTGTTTTACGACAAGCCAGCGGAAATGCAGGCATCCCGGTTATTATTAAGAAGACACCTGGTGCTACAGCTCAGGGAGGCTCTGCACCTCAGTATGTTACATTAGTTAAGACATCAACAGGTATGACTGTGGCAACAGTTCCGAAGATGGCAATGATGCAGAACAGAGCAGTGTCAGCTGCGAGTGTCTCACAAGCGCAAGGACTTGCACCAGGAGCTACTATTGTAAAGTTAGTGTCGGCCAATACAATGGGTGGAAACAAGATAATAACACTGCCCTCAAATATGCTACAGCTAGGTAAGGCGGGAGTCGGTAACAAGCAGACCATAGTGATCACAAAAGCACAAGCTCAGAGTTCTCAGCCAGGTCAACAGTGAGCCATGTAGTTGTCAACTAGCATGTGATGAAAGCCTCCTGAGTGAGTCAAACAGTGTTGTGCTCCACACCCTCAAGGTGAAAGATTGTTGATGGAAAGTCTGTTTGTATCTCTAGTATCATAGGTATATTTTAACAGAAGAAACACTAGTGATTTTGATTCTATGTGTTATAGTGCAGTAATATAAACTATAAATCATATGAATTTTGTATGTTATAAAGGTCTAGACATTGTCCTTGCAAAGTTTTTACTGAAATATTTTATTTACATTTAATGTTATTTTTTTTATAAATTATCTATATTGTGATGAGTAATAATTATGATCTGGCAAACTCTTATGTTATATCTGGCTTAGAAACAGCTGACTTGTTTTAACCCATTTATAGCGCTGACATGATTGCTTAGTCACATGGCACACCAATAAGTTAACTTAATATAAACATTATTCGATGTTGGATGAAAATGTACATTACACACATGATTATTTCTAAATTCTTATTTATTGTTGGTGTCTGCCAAAGCATGAATGGTTTTATAATTGGCTACATCATCACATTATTTCACACTTTAATTTTGACAAGTTCAATGTTTGTTGGAGACGAGTGTTGTTGGTTTGTTTTGGGTCTTTGGTGAGTCTCATGTTAAATGTGGGGGCTCAATTTAAACTGGGCACTCCATTCATCTGAATGCAATGTTTTTCTCTCTGATGTATCAAAAGTTTTGATGACTATAAATGAGTGGGTGCACCTACACCCATTCTCATGTTAATGTTGATTATGATATAAATATTAAGAATATATTGTGTCAGAGGACATAGGTTTTAAATTATTTTATATAAATAGCATAATATTCTACTATAGGTTTGATTTACTTCATTAATAGCCAAACATGTAACAATTGATAGTCAACTAATTAGTTTGACAGATTAGGTTGGTTCACCCAATATTGCGAGTGCACATCTAAATCATTTGTTATCAATATAAACATTTAAAGAGTCTAGTACTCCTGTGGGGTTCCATATTAATATTAATGTATAATTATTTTGATTCCTGTGTAAAATAAGCAATTGACATAATATATTTTGAAGAATGCAGAATGTACTTTCATGTTGACAAAATCTTACGTGAGCTAGATGACTATGGGTCATATGAATTGGATTTTTTATTTTTCTATTAGAACAAGATGAGAGTATAATGTGCATAGACTAGAATAAGTATTTAGATGTATACAGTAAGGTGTAGCAGATAGATTAACTGAAGTGAGTGAGGAACTTAACTAATGTAAATATCATTAAGTAGATAATGTTATACTTTGTTCATATTATTATGTTCATTTGCTTGAATAAACGATTTGGATTAAATGTGAGTTTTGTTTTACCATGTTGCACTGTTACAGTAACAGTGAAAACCAGTGGGTCAAGTTTTGAGCTGAACTTCACAGGCTTGAAAACTCGTTGAGTAATGAAGTTGAACCATTATCTACTTGAGGGGCTTACTATTGCAGTGTTTTGGTTGCTTACAGCCACTCAGCTGACTATTGGGGATTGTATGATATTATTAAGCATTTTGATCAGAGCAAGGTAATAAAGGTATAGTAAAGACAACATAATATAAACTCTACATCTCCATAGCTTCACCTTTTATATGAGAAATAGTGACGAAATGAAGACGTTCACCTGATGGAGAAAACCCCTAAAATTGTAAGTAGGATAGCAATTGCGGTTGTCACTTTGCGACATAAAATTTAAATCTCAGTAGCCCAGTTATTTCACTAGCCACTTCGACTTTCAAAGTGAAACAATAATTATGCTTGTACACTACTGCTTCACAGCAGGAAAAGGTGCCGCAGTTGTAGCCGCTAGCTGCAAAAAACCTGATCGCCTCATTCGCATCTCTACATGCGAAGACGGAGGCTGTACCACTTACCACACGCTATCTATTCGTATTCTGTCTTAGTGAGGCAATCAATGGAGATTACTTGTGACTTTCGGAGCGGTATAGGTATGTGTCCCATGTTCGTACACCAGCTGTCGACAATTGGACGCAGGAAGACGCGGTGGAGCGCCGGAAGAGTCGAGAAGCGAACCTTCGTGTCTTACGGCCGTGAGTGAGGGTCGTAAGTTTCTTCCTTAGTTTGTGAATCTCGCTTGGATGCCATTTGATCATTGATGTTATAAAAGGGGTGATCACATACTTACACAATATTCGATAGGTACCGATTTTTATGTGCTGAATTAGTGAGTTTCACGAAAAACTTTCCCGAACAAAACAATTATAGTTGAGTGACCTTCATAATCGCTGCAGACTACTACTACATAATAGGTACCTACCATATAACTAAAAACCATTCGACTGGTTTGCATCATGCGCTGTCTCGTTTCCCGGTTAAAACGTAGATTGTAGAAGAATCTAAGAACCCGAATAATTAAAAGTGCGCACCAATTTACAAGGTAAATATTATTATTCATAATATAAATTTGGTTCATTCACTCAGGACGAGGGAATCCAAAAATTTATTTTGGCGGGAAAATAATTCCTTCGATGATTTGGTTTTCGCTATCATATTTGTATTAAAATAGTGATAAATTTGTATAAAAGTAATTAAAATGCTTATTAATTTAAAAAGAAGGTTAATATATAAAATATAAATGGATCAAGGTTGCTCAATTTAATGAGTTTAAACTTAAATGCACTTTTCTACCCAAATAACTTTTTCAGATTCGAGTGCTGACACCTGTAGCCTGTAGTCAGTACCACTAAGAATGTTTTAGAAGACAATGAATAGTTACTGGCACTTCTGTCAAGTGGCGCCTGGTTCTATAAGAGTGTTCCGCTAGATGTCTCTGTAATCAAAATAGGTTTGATTTTTGATTTATTTGACCTGATTCCTGCCGCCGTTTTCCACCTTCGCAGGACACGGTGTTTCCAGGACGATACGACATGGGTACTTTCAAAAAAAGCGCAAACACCTTTCTAAAAGCCCGGCAACGTTTCTCTAATTCCTTTTGTGTTGCAAGACAGTGGGGGCGGTGATCACTTAACACCAGTTTAAACACCTCTCTTCTATATCAAGAATTTAGATCCCTACCCACATACCAAGTCATTCATGAGAATCGGTTCAATCAAAGGTTCATTTTCAAAGTGAAAAGAAACCAAGCTATATATGACGAAGTGAACGATATTTTATCTGACATCGTGTACTGGTTTAGCGCTAATAACCTATTGTTAAATAGCAAGAAAACTAACTAACTACCGTACCAAATGTCAAAAATGTAAATGCAACTGTTTTGTTAAACGGAGAGGTGATAGAACCGGTGGAATCTGCTATATTTCTTGGCATAACTCTAGATTCCAAATTACAATGGGGCCCCCATATTGAAGGATTGGCGAACAGACTTAGTTCTGCAGCATACGCGGTTAAAAAAATTAGACAATTAACTGACATAGATACGGCGCGACTAGTATACTTTAGTTATTTCCATAGTATTATGTCCTATGGTATATTGCTATGGGGCAACGCTGCTGATATTAATACAATATTTGTGCTGCAGAAGAGGGCTATTCGCGCTATTTATAACCTAGGTCCTAGAGAATCATTGAGAGCAAAATTCAAAGAAATTAACATCTTAACTGTTGCTTCTCAATATATTCTTGATAATGTAATGTATGTTCATAGGCACACAAGTGAATTTGCCAGAAACTGTCATAACCATAATGTTAACACCAGGAACAGACATAAACTGATGATGCCTACTACTCGGCTAAGTCGAGTTAGTAAGTCTTTTGTGGGGCGATGTATAGGCTTTTACAACAAGATCCCAGAAAATGTTCAAAACAAAAGTATTACGTTATTCAAAATAATTGTTAAAAAACGTTTGTGTGGTAAAGGTTACTATAACATAAATAACTTTCTTAATGACACCACAGATTCGGAATGGAGTGACTGCCCTCAGTCTATTAAATAATGTTAATTTATGTTAATTGTACAATATTACTTTGTAAACATTTTTATTCGATGAAAAAAAAAGCCCGCTGAGTTTGTTGCGCCCATTCTTCTCAGGTCTGAGGCATTCATTTTGGAATGGATGGTAGTTTTAGTTTTAGTAGACTTTCAATAAGTGATGTCACATCCTATTTTGAATAAAAATATTTGAATTTGAATAACTGGATCTAATAGTAATAGAAGTAATATTATCACTATCAATTACCAAAAAAGTTCAGCTTTATTGTGTAAAATAGCTGTTAAGAGATTGTGAATACTTATGCGGTCATTTCTTCAATTTTCATTTGATTAAAAATAACTGAAATAATCACATTTCATTATGAAATTACAGATCATGTAAAGTAGTGATTTTTTATTCGTATTTAGCAAATTTAAAATTCCCGCTCATTCTTTTGCTCTGATTGGTCAACAGTAAAAAAGACGTTTTATAAATACATAACTAATTGAAATTTCTGTTACGTTTGTTTACTATTTTGGAAGCTGTTGTTTCGTTAATTAGGGGAAATAATGGGTTTCCTTCAAACTACAAACCGCATTTGGTCAGAGTGTCTTGTTAGTTTATTTAACATCACTCCGGGTACAACTTGTACACTCCCTCTAGAACACAAAGCCACAGTTGTGATGGTAACATTAATAGTTTTTGCGCTGCAGAAGAGATGTCTTGGTGAAGAATACCTAGTCTTGACATAAATACTGAAACAAAGAAAAAAAAATCTAATGAAAATAACATTTATTTCTTTTACAGCGTGTTAGTTTAATACATAAATATAAAACAACTTCATATAATAAATAATATAACTTATTCGAAGGCCAGTTTAGCCAGAATCAACAGACGCACGCACTCTTTCCATGAGAATATTCTTCACTGCCAATCGTACGGATTGTTTTAGGGACTCCAAATTATCATAAATCATAATCCAGTCGATTAAGATCGGGACTAGACGACGGCCAGTCTTCAGCCCCGATGAAGTCCAGAACGTTCGTTTCCAACCAAGACTGCATAGACCGAGCTTTATGACCCGGAACCGAGTCTTGCTGGAAGGACCATTCTTGGTTATTGAACATGGTGTTGTTAAGGGGCTTCACTACCTTCTCAAGAATGGTATCTTGATACACTTGTGCCGATGTTTTGATACATTTTTCACCAAAGTATGGCTCAGTCACTCCTTCATAGCTAATACCCCACTAAATCATCACTGAAGTCCGATAGTGCAGAGGATACCAAATGTATTCTGTGATTCCTCCCAGGCTACAAAAATATAATTAATACAACACCCGCTAAAACTAAACTGTTTCATATGAAGTAACTTATTATAGATAATGAAAAAAAAAGCAATTGTGTGGTTTTATGAAACCACGATGCAAGTGAAACTTTTTTTCACAAAATAACATAGGTATTTATGTCAGCATAGAAAAAAAAACAAATTTATATATTATGCTTTACATTTTCATAAAATAAAAAAATCTTTATCAAGTGTGTGGGGTTCGAGCTACTCTTCCACCCGAACGCAATTGCATCCAATATGGGAACTATAGGCGCCGCCCGACCGTCACGCGCCATGCAACACACAGACGAAAAAGTTTGAGACGATGTAATAAAAGTTTCACTTTAATAAATATTTGACTTATAATTATTTCTTCAAAAATTTTACTAAGGTTCAGCAACACAGACAAAGAAAGATGGTTATTCGGGTCAGAAGTGTATCCCGACTTAAATATTTATGTAATTTTACAATATTTCAGAAGGTTGGGAAACACGCCATGTTTAATATAATTATTAAAATCTAGATATTTTGTTGTGACGTGAATTATGGAATTTATTATTTTTACAGAAATGCCCCATTTATCGGCACTTTTTACATGTTACTTGAGATTTAAAAGTTTCTGCAGGCAGGGCCGGATTTAAACTTAATGTCGCCCCAGGGCACCGAAAAAAAATCCGTCCCAATACTGAAATTTTATATAAACGTATAGAAAATTTATTGAATTAGGCGTTACTTTGCGGAAATCCATAATTATACAAATGATTTAAGTTTTCTTTAGTGTTAATTCCGCCAATATTTGTTTTTAAAAAACAATTCGACACGTGTTTCGCCTGGCACGAGACTCATTCTCAGTCTCGTGCCAGATTTTGGCGAGACAACACGTCCTGAGGATGCCTCGTGTAGAGGCGAAACACGTGTCGAATTGTTTTTTAAAAACAAATATTGGCGGAATTAATGTATAGCTTATTGCTGCGAATTGGTCGATTAAACAGAATTAATTAATTATATTGACCAATCTTGATCACTAACAAAAATATTTTCACTTTCAAAATTTTGCCGCCCTAAAAAATTTGCCGCACTTGCCCCAACTGCCCCTAGTGTAAATCCACCGCTGTCTGCAGGGCTTATAAAAGTAAAATTGAAAATTTGTTAGTAACACTGTTTCAGAAGAAGTGACTCAGCAATGCTGGTAGAGGAGACAAGAGTATTTGTGATAGTTACTGGAATATCAGAATTATTTTCTCAAAAGCAGAACCAACTTTCTGCTCAGATTTAATTATTGTCTTTTTGGAGTTTACTCTTTAAGAATCGATCTTCATATAAGGCGCCCGGTATGAGAAAAATATGGAGAGTAAAATCTGCTTATCAAATGCCATAGCTACTTTTTTTTTATTATATTATTGAAATTGATTTATTATTATACTTTCATAAAGTTAAGTGAAAATTCTATAAATTATGGAAGAAAGTGGTAGTAAAAAATAATAGTGCTGAAAATCTGATAAGCAAGTGGGTACTAAGTATGTTACAATTGATACATTAATATGATATGTATTGTATATATAAACATGTGTGCTTTGTATTTATTAAATATTGAATTATCAATATAGTTGATACAAATTTATATGAGCTATGCACATAATTACATGTTTAATTTAATATGGAGAGTATACATAGCGCATTTCACGCCAAATAGACAATTTTAACCTAACCTATTATTTTATTTTCTAATTAATACGCTTTTATTAGGTTCTGCTGTATGTCTGTTTGTAACCGACTCCATTCGACTTGTTTATTGATAGATTATAATAAAAGTTGAAGTGTTTCACTCATCCACATTCCCAGTTAATAACATTCCAAGTCAACTTTATTTAATTTGATGCATTTTTTATTATTTGTCTGATATGCATTGACTTTGCAATAGAACAAGCATTTTTAAATAATATATAGTATTTTTAACATACTCGAGAAAAGATGCATCATGATTATATGTACATAAAATGATCTCTCACTATACAGTTCACTATATGACGCGACAGACTTTATTCTGTTCATAATAAATAAAATACTGTTTTTTATTATGTACGAGGGGCGGTCAAAAAGTTCGCGGAATGGCGGGGTTGGCGGGGGTGAGGTCGCTCCTCCAGGTAGCCGCTACTTGAGTAACTCATAATTACTATATATGCCAATTTCTAGCCTAATTGGGTCATTAGCTTTCGAGTTACAAACGAGTGAACAAGTAAATCGGGAACAAACTAGCCACTATGGAGAAAATTGAACATCGCGCCGTCGTAAAGTTCCTCACCAAACAAGGAAAAACGCCTCAACTAGCTCGTACTAGCTGACCCGACAGACGTTGTTCTGTATATAATAAATAAAATAATGTTTTTTTATAAATTTGTCAATAATATATCATAAAACCAAGAATTGCTTCGTAAAAATGCACCCTGTTGTTGTAATAAAATTGTTTCACAGCATAACTGTCAAACCGTTGCGTCAATAAATTCGACGGGGTACGCATCAAAGGAAAAACAAATTTGTTGTTTTTATTCAATTCCGAGCATTTTCCTATTTATTCACATTTTAAACCTTCCCTGTACTTCCACAAATAATTCAAGACTAAAATTAGCCAAATCGGTCCAGCCGTTCTCCAGTTTTAGCGAGACTAACGAACAGCAATTCATTTTTATATATATAGATATAGGACAGGTGTCATTAGTTTTTTATCAATTTGTCAATAATATTTCATAACATGAAGAATTATTTCGTAAAATATGCTCCCATGTTGTTATAATGAAATTGTTTTACAGCAGAACTGTCAAACCGTGCGTCACTTAATTCTCTCATAGAAAAAATGTCCATACAAAACAAATATTGGAAATAAAAATAATTATGGCTCCCAAATCGAAATAAAAACTATCATATCTCTCAAGTTGGACTAAATTGCACTCCACGAAGTAATCCCTATTAAAATCCGGTCATTAGTTAAGGAGTTCACTGGGAACAAACATCAGGACACTGGATTTATATATATTATAAGATATAGCCCTTGTCTGCTCCTATGAATGCCAGCTGAACTGACTGTTTTAAAAGTAAATTTAGAAGCAAACTCTGTTTTAATTATTTTAAATTCATAAATGTTATATTACAATTCTTTAAACACACAATGAAGCGACCTCTCAACGCAACGCCAAGTCATCCAGGCGTTTACAGACCATTGGGGTCCCCGACAATTCGAGCAGCTCTGCGAAGTCTATTTATAACCACCGTCTTACTCGAAGCCAATTTGGCCTTGCCATCCAGACGACCACGTAATTTGCAATTACTAGAGATTTCGAGACCCAGTATTCTGATACTAGGCGAGGCTTTAAGGAAGGTGTTATCGAAGAGCCGTGATACGACAAATGGGGTGTTTTAGTGGTAAACGCGCAAACTTTAGTCTTTTGGGGGTTAAATTGGACACGGTTCATTTTACCCCATTCCGCGACCTTCTCATAAGACGACTCAAGACACAAGTTTCAAGATCCAATAGAATACTCTGGCAACATTTACATAAGATTATCTTTTTATAAGAATGTAATAATGATTCACTTACTATGCTGGGACACGAACAAAATGAAATGCAAATGAAATTTTAATGTAAAGGCATGCACACTGCACATTTCTGCCGCGGAGTAAGCGGCCTGATATTAGAATAAAATTATTTGTTACTCAGAATTGCGAACTATCGAGATCATGTTAAGACTTTTATGTGGGCGTAATTGTAAGGCGGACTTCACATTGTGTTAATTGAATTTTTTGATATATTCTTTATTATCTTTAAGGGTAATGAAACCGGGTTTATGTGAAATTCTGAAACTGTAAATAATTATAAATTTTAAAGAGTGGCATTGAGCTTCTTGCCACTTCTTCTCGTTAAAGCTCAATTTTTCCGAATTTATAGTTAAAACTTTAACATTCAAAAGTGCACCGCAGTCATATTATATATTACTAGCTGACTGAATTTGAAGTTCTATGTATTTTTTAATGCTGACTCGTAATCAGACAAATTTAAAAAAAAATGTCAAAAAATTTAAATAAAAAAATTCGTATATAATATGCACTCAAAATTTCATGAGAATCGGTCTTGCCGTTTCGGAGGAGTTCAATGTTTAACACCATGACACGAGAATTTTATATATTAGATTTAAATGAATTTATTAGAAATGCTTTTAAATTTAAAAAAAGTCCTCCGCCGCGTCTGTTTGTCTGTTCGCGATAAACTCAAACACTACTGCACCGATTTTCATGCTGTTTTCACCAATGGATAGCGTGGTTTTCGTGGAAGGTTTAATTATATACTTTGTTAAGTTTTTTTTTATATATTTTCGTATTTGGAACGGTATTTGCTAGAGATTTCGGAAAAAATAAGATGTCTGGCAGCTTTCAAAGAAAACGCTGTCTCCTTTGAGATATAACAAAATGATGTATTGTGGAATTGCGTATCTACTACAGTAGAGTCAGCGATGACATATGACTATCTATTAAGGATAACATACAAGACCCATTTTATTTTTTTTTCTATTGTCTGCAGCGTCTGTCGGGTCAGCTATTACAGAATATAATTTATTCGGAAGATGGCTTCAGACTTAATGATGTAGGGATGAGTTTATAAACGCTTTTAAAGATGAAAATATTTGATAGCTTTATGTAACGACGCGGAAACCTCCTTGTTATGATAATACTTACTTATGTAAATACATTCTAACTGGCTCTAGATGGACTTAAACTGCTTAATGTTGTGGTTCTAATAAACAATTACAAGATATTTATACTTTATCGGCCTTACAAATAAAATTGGCATAAAGTTATAACTAAGCATAAACCAAGAATATGTAAAATGTTTACAAATAGACATTTTGCTTACGAATGGTTTGTTCGGACGTATAACGTTTCCGGCGTTTATTTGCAAGGCAGCCTGTCATTCGGAAAACTTCAGAATTATCATTGTATTGACAGTGTTGTCCACGATAATGCAAACATTTTGCATTTTCTTTGTTTATCATGAGTTATAACTTTATACCAAGTTTATTTGTAAGGCCGTATGAGTTTTGTGTTTGTAATAAACTTTCATCATCATCACCATCATCAGCCGGAAGACGTCCACTGCTGGACAAAGGCCTCCCCCTAAGATCGCAATGACGATCGGTCCTGTGCTGCCGTCATCCAACCTATTCCGGCGATCTGGACCAGATCGTTGGTCCATCCTGTGGGGGGGCTACCAACACTACGTCTTCCGGTCGTACATACACGTGGTCACGATTCGAGGACTTTACTGCCCCAACGGCCAGATGGCCGCTCGATGGGCAGATGCCCCTCGAGCCCTGCCCATTGCCACTTCAGTTTTGCAACCATCTATCAACCATCAACCAAGCTTTCATAAGTTATTATCATTTTTTAATTATAAAGAGTCAACATCTCCTGGAGATGTTGACTTGTAGAGGCGAAATACATGTCGCATCATAAGGCCTGATTAAATAAAATTTCATCGAATATTGTCGAGTTTATGTAGAGTTTTAAACTCGAGTAGCGAGTAGTGACGCAGGGCAGAGAGCAGGGCCGACCTCTTCAGCTCTATAACGAGTCAGATACATTATCAGACAACAATTTTGAAATGTCAGGTATATCTGATAGCAACCAGCACCAGACCTGTTCGAAATATAATTGTAAACAGAAAATCATTTATTTTTACTTAATTATCATTATGTCATTAAACCTTGGATGACATAGTTATGCCTAACATGGTCCTTAACAAAGAAAAATATGCAATAATTGAAAGTGTGTCAACAAAGCATTGAAAGAAGCATGTTAAGAATTAAAAGGAAAGACAAGGTAAGAATAACACAAATCGAGAAGAAATAAGAAAGGATAGACCAAAAGGATTAAAATGGCGTTGAGCAGGAAATACTTTGAGAAGCAATATAGAAAAATGGACAAAAAATATTATAGATTGGTATCCATGACAAGGGAAAAAGCAATCAAGGAAAACAACCCATTAGATGGGAAGATGATTTTAAAAAAGTGACTGGACCAACGTGGAGACGATCTGCTCTGGATAGATCACTATATTCTTGTATACAAACATAAATGAAATACTTACAAAAAAAAACTTTATTTCGTTTATTTCTTTTAAAAACGTCATGTGTAAATAAAATTTTAATATTTTCTATTAAACAGTTACAAAATAAAAATATTACAATTATTTTAAAGCATTATTACAAATATTAGGCACATCTAAATTATATTTATTTACAACAATATTTATAAACATTCCCATTCAGTGGCTAGTGACGAATATCGTTTAGAATTATATTAGCATTATGATATTAGACTTAGGATTGGTCTCCGCTGCGCTCCAACTAGATACCGCAGGGATTGTCGCAAAGTGCGGCAACTAATACTACGCCCAAGTGGCCGTACTCGAGCCAGTCTCTAACAATGTGTGACGTTGACGTGCCACATGTTCAGTTAAACTTTGTTAATAATTGAAACTAAAATGACGGGTTGCATTGTAAAACATAGTAAAAATAATATTACAAGAAATAAGAAAGACACTGGAATCACATATCATCAGTAAGTTTTTTTTTATTTTATTAATTTCAATGTAAAATAACACCAAGCGCATGTTACCTAATTTTAAAAAAGCCATCATCTAATAGTTGCCGTAATAAAAAAGCTATTGTTCTTAGGTATTGCGGTATCTAGTTGGAGCGCAGTGGAGATTATGATCTTTCACTTAAATACATTTACATCTACTAAGGTTTATATGCTGGTACAAAAGAAAATTAACTTATGGTTTGAAGGCGAGGGCGGGAAAGTGTGTTATTGGTATGAGGATATTGTTCACACACTAATGTATACTCGTTCACTACAACATAATACCAACAATGGTCTACCAACAATCTTAACTTCGAGCACTTAGGCAGCCAATTATCAATTACTATATCTGACTTTGAAGTGTAAAAAATATGCGATCAAATATGTATTACGTTCAGCTTTTCATATAAATTATAAATTTATCACAAGAATAGAGCATGCGTCAACTTATGTGGTAATTTACTATTTTATAAATAATTTCTTCATTCATTCATTTCAACCGGAAGACGTCCACTGCTGGACAAAGGCCTTCCCCAAAGATCTGCATGACGATCGGTCCTGCGCTGCCGCCATCGAACCACCAGTGGGAGGCTTCTTTGCACAGGATGCCGGCTAGATTATGGGTACCACAACGACGCCTATTTCTGCCGTGAAGCAGTAATGTGCAAGCATTACTGTGTTTCGGTCTGAAGAGCGCCGTAGCTAGTGAAATTACTGGGCAAATGAGACTTAGCATCTTATGTCTCAAGGAGACGAGCGGAGTTGTAGTGCCACTCAGAATTTTTGGGGTTTTTCAAGAATCCTGAGCGGCACTGCATTGTAATGGGAAGGGCGCATCAATTACCATCAGCTGAACGTCCTGCTCGTCTCGTCCCTTATTTTCATAAAAAAAAACCTTTTCCGGCGATTTTGACCAGATCATTGGTCCACCTTGTGGGAGCCTACAAACACTGCGTCTTCCGATACGTGGTAGCTATTTGAGGACTTTACTGCTCCAACGGCCATCTGTCCATCGAGCTATGTGCCCTGCCCACTGCCACTTCAGCTTCGCAACCATTTCGCAGGGAAAATCCGAGCATAGCCCTTTCCATAGCCCTCTGGCCGACCATGATCTTCCTCATGTGACCCAAAGTAGGCGACTACGTCAATTAAGTTAAATAATTTGATGTCTATAATATCCTATCTCTTACCCTTCCACCACACTACTCGGGGAAAGCACGTGCCTAAGTCAACCTTATTGCTGCCAGTTAACGTTTAGTTTTAGCAGTTGAGACCTGTTGCTTCGTGAGACTTTATGACCTCGCATGTTTATCTGTTAAACGACTAAATATTTCAAGTATCAACGAATAGAGACTGACTCGTGAGTGGAAAAAGAATGACAGCTGAAGGTTTCCTGTTACGATGGTTAGTTTCGCAGTTTTTTAAAGCACACGGAGGCATATAGGCGTTGGTTGGCAGCGGTTAGAACTCACGAAACACAAATAGTGTAACCGGTTTATTTATGCCGCTATTTCTCTTGCCGTTACCTTTAGTCTAGTAGCTACATATTTGATCGAAGGTGTCAGTTAATGTAGTATGTTATCCTATTAATCCACAGGTGATCCTGCTCATGCAACTCCTGGAGGGACCATCTGGAGCTGCAGAGATTACTCGCTTCTTCTTTTTGCCATTCTCGTCGTAGCGTTTCTCCTCCTGAAATTAAGAAAGCCAGCAGTTAGTTGGTCCGTTATGTTGTATCTTTGGCACAAGGGTGTGTGTGGTGGAGTTTTATATACACTTTAATTTTGTTGCTCTGGAGGAGGTGCTATCAAAATTTCTCCAATTCCACTTTGAGGTAGACCAAAGCGTAGTTAATCCATGTAACAGTGGGACGCCCCTTTTGCACAGGATGCGGGCTAGATTATGGATACCACAACGGAGAGCGTGTAAGCATTATTGTATTTCGCTCAGAAGCGCGCCGTAGCTAGTGAAATTACTACGCAAATGATACTTAATATCTTATGTTTCAAGGAGGTGCCGCACAGAATTTTTGGAATTTTCAAGAATCCGAGCGGCACTGCATTGTAATGGGCATTTTCTCTTTACGTACGAGAGATTGTGAAGGGCTATTACGACATAACCAGTGATAGATTTAAACGACTTACGGCCGTTCCCAATATACTATCTATAGATAGAGATAAATTACTACCTTCTACTGCCAGTAATTAGTTGTCAATAATCTGAAGCTGCCAGTAAGTCATTATTATCGCCTTATATCGGGACGCGTGAATTGCAATTTCCATACAAACTTCTATCGCTGGTAAGCTATACGTCCTCCCATTGACAGAGAGCGTGTACGGATAAAGTGAGTTACCGTTGATAAGTTTATTAGGACAGAAAAGTCAACGATAGTTACGATTTTTATCTCAAGTAGGCCACAACCGGAGATAGACTGAATATTGGGAACGGCCGTTAGCGATATTGGACAAGAGATTGGTCTGTTTAGTACTCTGAATGTTTGTGTGGCTAATTAAAGTTCTAACATTAATTGAATCAGCATTTTTATCTTCACAAATAGTAGACCTGAAAATGTAGCATATTGTCTACTCGTGCTGCCACGTATCTTAAAACCGCATGCCTCAGTGACGATAAGGTCCATGAGATAACTAGTTTAACGATTTCTTATGTTTTTAAATACTCAGTTGATTTCTCTTTATTTTATTAGGTTTCGTAACTATCTTTATATCGTACGTATCATCAGAATTCTTTCATCACAGCAATATTTATCGCTACTGGACCTAGCGTACGATGTTCTCTCGAACGCACCGCACCTGTGTATCTAAGTGATTGGTGACTTCTGTGTCCTATTTGTTACTTCTAACATTGTCGTCTACAAGTTTCTTTTACAATTTCAATGTTTTGTTGAAGAGTCAATCGATTTCGCAATCTTTTTTTTTATGAAAATAAGGGACGAGACGACGTTCAACTGATGGTAATTGATGCGCCTTGCCCATTACAATGCAGTGCCAGTCAGGATTCTTGAAAAACCCCAAAAATTTTGAGCGGCACTACAACTGCGCTCGTCACCTTGAGACATAAGATATTTAGACTCATTTGCCCAGTAATTTCACTACCTACGGCGCCCTTCAGACCGAAACACAGTAATGCTTACACATTACTGCTTCACAGAAATAGGCGCCGTTATGGTACCCATGATCTAGCCGGCATCCTGTGCAAAGGAGCTCTCCTCTCGTAAGTAAAATAAGTTAATTAATTAAGTTTTAAAAATTTGTTTCTAATGTCTAATGACTGCAACATCACCGTAATTCATATCCAAATTCAAGCAACTCTGTTGCTAATAATTAATTATTATTAATTAGTTAAGATGAACAAGAGAGCAAAGTTAATTTTTATTTAGTTAATTATAATTTAAGAGAGACATAAACAAAATACTTAATTCTCGTGTGACATATACAAATTGTCACCTCACTAGCGAAATAATACAAGATGTCAAGAATACAAGATCAACATTTTTTCTACTATTTCTTTATATTATACTTTTACTAGACGAATTTTAAAAGGAAATAAATTAATGAAGAAACGTTGGAATTCGAAAAATAAGTAGCCATAAACCATCTAGGATAAATTTAGTATAGTTTTGTAGTTTCATTTCGATACGATCAGTGATTTAGACTTGATTGAACCTCAAACTAAGACCATTTTCTTTATACATTTATAACTAACTGACCCGTCAGACGTTGTTCTGTAGATAATAAAAAAAATACTGTTTTATAGGAATTTGCCAATAATATTTGAAAACATCAAGAATTATTTCGTAAACAATGCTCCCTGTTGTTATAATGAAATTGTTTCACAGTGGAACTATCAAACCGTGCGTCTCTAAATTCTCTCATAGAAAATATGTCCATACAAAACAAATATTGAAAATAAAAATAATTATGGGTACCAAATCGAAATAAAAACTATCCTATCTCTAAAGTTGGACTAAACTGCACTCCATGAAGTAATCCCCATTAAAATCTGTTCATTAGTTAAGGAGTCCATCGCGGACAAACAATGTGTCACGTAATATATCTTAAGATATTATATAGATTATGAAAAACGTTATGCTAACACTACCAATTAGATTGAATATACTTGCAAGTTTTATTTTTTCGAATTCAAATTTGGAACGCTTTGAATATACATCTAAGAAAATTCGATTCCTTAAGGCGGGATTTCAAATACTTTTGAGGTTATTATTACTTTGCACAAAGTGTCTAAGGAGCCGTCGGTCATTTTCAAGACATTTCAAAAGCTCGTCGATTTTTCATATTATTATATCGTATCGATATCGATAGCTATGCCAATTCAATTATTTTTACTTTTTTCTGAGACTTCAATAATTAAATACAAATAAGTTTTATTAAAATTTTACATTAAAAAAAAATTATGCATTTTTATTTGTAACAGAGCTTATAACAGAAAGGTATAAAATCGTTAGGATCGGTATAATTGTCCATAAGATTGAAGGAAATATTGGTAGTGGTTACTTACTTCAACTAGCTCTCCGATCTTGTGCTTGTTTAACAGCGTGAGAGCCTCCTTGGAATGTTCCGAGTCGAAGGCCTCCGTGCAGTCCGTGCCAGCCTCTTCCATTATCACGGCGTCACCGCCAGGGTGCTGGGGGGAGGGAAACGTCAGAGGGATCAGTTGTTTTGCATTTGCAAATATTTTATATATAAGATGACTGGCACAGTGGAGATCTATAGAGCATACTTAGACTTTGCTCAGACTTAACTAACGTAAAACTTAGCTGAGTGTGATAAAACGCGAACTTGACTTTTGCATTGAGCTGTCTTGCCTTAAGTACCGCAATCAGCATATCAAATGACTATAAAATAAAAACTACGTTTAAAAAAACCGACTTCAAAAACTGAAAACTATCAAAGAACTAAAAATTTTATTTATTACACCTCTTATGCAAGCCTCTACCTTTATTATTAATAAAATACTATTATTTTCATTCTACATATTGATAGATTTTAAGTCCAAAGCCAAAAGTATAACGTAAATCGGATTGTAAATCAAGGAGCTTTCTTCCTCGTACTACAAAGCTGTGGAATGAGCTTCCTTGTGCGGTGTTTCCGGGACGATACCACATGGGTACCTTCAAAAAAAGCGCGTACACCTTCCTTAAATGCCTGCAATGCTCCTGTGATTCCTCTGGTGTTGCACGAGATTGTGGGCGGCGGTGATCACTGAAAAACAGGTGACCCGTACGCTCGTTTGTCCTCCTATTAGATAAATCACCAATAACCGATCGAATTGATAACCTCTTCCTTTTTGCAGTCGGTTAAAAATGAAAGAGAAGTAACTGAATGTTTAGCAATTATAAAATTAGGTGAGCCACAAAACAGCATTATAATAATTTGGTCAGCATACAAAGATTTTGTTTGCAATAAAAAACATCAGACAGCAATCTTTGTTCAGCAAAAAATTTTGATAATGGTCATAAATTATATCATAAATAGGCAGATTACAATAACATGAGTTTGCATAATAAACATTCAGCAAAATAGCTACTTGGTCAGCGAGATTTCATGATTGATAAGCAGTGTATTTTAGTGGCCTTTCTTATTGCCAATTGAAAGAAATGATTGGATAAAACGGAGATATGACTGTCCAGTCCATAATTTATAAAAATTTGTTAGGTTAGGTTATGTTAGAACAGTTAAAACAACGCACGAGCCGAGCGTAGCGGGCCGCGGCAGCAGCCGGCGAGTGCCAGAAACTAATTCTAGGCGTTATAATGAACTATTTTCTTACCCTCTGAGCTAACTAAAACTTTATTTAACAGGAGCAACTCATTGCAACTAATATAATTAATATGCTGTACAAAAATAGTTACCGCCATCCAGAATGATATAAATTGCTGATTGATTTTGAAATGTTTGCTGGCCAAGAGTTGCAGATCCATTAGCTATTTCTGCTCACAGATTATATTTTTCTGCTCACAAAATACCAATATTGTGCTTACCATTTAAATAACACCCAAAACCCAAAGATTATGTTAAGCTAACCCTCAGCAAATTTTTTCCTTAGTAAAGTTTGAGCAAAGTATAAGTATGCTCTACATATCACAGCCTTTTCTCAACTATGGAACTCCGTTCGACTTCATACATCATCAACTTTTTTTTATGACAATAAGGGACGCGACGAGCAGAACATTCAGCTCATGGTTATTGATACGTCCTGCCCATTACAATACAGGATTCTTGAAAAAAACAAAAATTCTGAGCGGCACTACAAATGCGCTCGTTTCCTCGAGACATAAGATGTTAAATCTCATTTGCCCAGTAGTTTCACTAGCTACGGCGCCCTTCAGATCGAAACACAGTAACGCTTACACGTAACTGCTTCACGGCAGAAATAGGCGCCGTGTGGATATACATGCACATCTTACTTACTTGGTTTTGCAACAGAGTATTTGTGGCGAAGGTTATTTGTCCTCCAATATAATAAAAAAAAATGTGCGTCGGTGATCTTCCCGCCCATTGTTTATTTTTACTCAAGTAAAATATGCTTGAATGAACACTCTAATGTGTGAACTTTGTGAAAGTTCTCGTTCCCCGGTGGAGCGACTCTGATTTCCTTGTTGAAGTGTTAAGGAACCGCCGCACAAAGTTTCAGTTGTTTGATCCGGGTCTACTGTGGGAAGTATTCCAGTGTTCAACGTGTCGGGAGTGCCTCTGCCGACGTTTTATAACTTCTTTACGTTTTTATTTTTACGGTAAAGGGCATAATATATTTATTAATTTTAAACTTCACCTAAACCAACGTTTTAAGTTTGCTATTAGTTAGTTATAACACAGAAGAAGAAGAAATAAGGCATTGCTTTTAACTATTTCTAATCGGCTTCATACGATACATAATAGCTTTAAGTGTAAATGTATACACTTTTATAATATAGTCCCAGCCACTGTTTTATTAAAAATGGCTGTGTCGTAAATCCTACTTTCTAATACACAGCAGAATACCTAAGCGATCAGACGCCCTGGGACTTGATTATAGTTATTTTATAGCAGTAACAAGGACTTTACAATATTTTTCATTTTACACAAATAAAATTTGATAACAAAATTTTATGAACGATGCGGGACTCGAACCCGCGACCTCTCGCGTTCCTTGCGAGCGCTCTTACAGATAAGGCCAAAAGGTGAAAAATTGTAAGTCACTCCAAATGTCTTAGAGGTGCTGGAAACTAAGCCGAAATATTTCGTTACACATCACAAACACCATATACATATTTTAAAATACTATGTTACTTAAGAAGAGTTATTAGTTTTTGGCCATTCTTTCGATTGGCATCATAAAAGTAGGGGTGTTTTTTTTTTTACATTTAAATCGGTTCGATTCCCAGACAAGGCAAGTAATTTTTAGAAAATCTTTGAATGCAGAATTACTAACTTTTCTTCTTTCAGTAAAATAGCCTATCTTCGATATTTAAGGTACTTTCCCTTCATGTCCCATAACTTTGGGACATCTGTATACATAAAGATATGAAAACAGTGCATTTTTGCAGGTTTGCCCTTAAGCCACCCCTATACTACTACAATTTAAAATACAATATATAAAATGTTACCCTTTATTTCCATTTTGAAAAGGGCTCAGAATTCATTTACCAGTGGATGCCTTCCGCGTAAATTTTATTAAAATGTGTTCGACACTTACCTCTACCAGATAGTTGGTGACGTCATACACCTTATCCTTGTAGATCAGCCACACGGGTTTTCCTCCCTTCCCGTTATTGACCGCCACCTCGGCGCGCGTGTATCGCTTTACTTCTTCCATACTGAAATCAAGGAAGTAACTTTAAAGTCATCAATATTAAAAATCTTCTCGTCACTCGAACGGCTAGCACAGTTGGAAGAGCACTCGCACGGAACGCGAGAGGTCGTGGGTTCGAGTCCTGCATCATTCATAAAAGTATGTTTTCAAATTTTATTTGTGTGTGATTGACACACTAGAAGTGAGGGTTATCACATTAAAAACATAACAAATTCATTAAAAATCTTACAAATGATTTATGTTTTCTTTAGTGTTAATTCCGCCAATATTTGTTAAAAAAAAAAAAACAAATCTGGCGAAAACAGATTTTGGCGTGACAACACGTCCTGAGGATGCCTCGTGTAGAGGCGAAACACGTGTCGAATTGTTTTTTTTTAAAACAAATATTGGCGGAATTAACACTAAAGAAAACTTAAATCATTTGTATAATTATGGATTTCCGCAAAGTAACGCCTAATTCAATAAATTTTATTAAAAATCATTCTTGAATTTTCGGTTACATGTATAGTTAATGGCATATTTTTATATTGCCGTAGGTACATAAATTCGTACGAATGATTTAAAATACCACTTGTATTTTAAATCATTCATTTCATCAAACTTACGAATGTATTTCATAATAACGTTCTTTTAAGACATGTATCAGATTTTTAATTAAAATACCTACTTCTGCCAGGGTTAGGTTTCATTCACTTGTCAAAAATGTGTGGCTTAGATTGCTATAAGTTTTATATTCAAAAAATTGACGGGACAAGCGTCAATACCCAACTAGAATAAACAATACTAAAAAAACTCCTTCTTAAAATACAACATTTAAAGCGCCAACACACGCGGTATACTAGGAGAGTTTTCAAGCGGATGTTGTTGTTGGATGATGTTGTTAATTTATTATCATTGTTAATAATGATAATAAATTAAAATATGATTCAAATAAAATTGTTGAATTGTAGTGAAAAACAAACAAAATGTACTTACGTGAGTGAGAGTGTGTGGTGGACGGAGTAGACGTTCGGTTGCGATATGGCTCAGCTGTATTATCGGCAGTCACCGATATCAGTTCAGATAATGTGCGCCAGCGCATTTGTCAACCGTAATCTGATAGATCTCTGATGAGCTCAAATCTGATTGTGAACGGGGTGAGTATAGAATACGTTTGTCTCTCTCTAGTCGTTCCCTCATGACTGAGGATCGTGGTCATCAACAAGTGGTCCACACTTGGAGTGAACTGATTGGTTCCATCGGCTTCTGTCCATCGCGACCCTGAAGATGGAGCTGACCTAACCTAAACTCGGGGACCTGGAGTATTTATTTGGTCGGTCCATCTAGTAGGAGATCGGCCTCGGGCCCGCTTGCCATATGTGTTCTCAACTACGATCAATTTCTCCAGGCTTACGTTACTCCTACGCATTATGTGCCCAAAATACGTTTGTTTCTGACCAATTAAAGACCTCCTAGATTGGTTGGGGATGATCAATGGGTTGCCTCTTATTGGATTTAGTTTTTCAGTTCTTGAGCGGCAAGCCAATCTAATACTCAGTTGTATGCCGCGATATCTAGATGGGTCCGATCTATATATATGCATTCCCGTCATCTGCCACTGAGACCCTATTCTCTTATTTCGCGCATTCAATGACACCAATCTTGATAAATACAATATGCCAGATTTACCGGCATTGATGATGTTCACTCCTTTTGATTTCTTGCCATATCATCTCATGAATACTTAAATTTTTCCGAAGTGTTGGTAAATAGTAAAATGTATTATAATGATATTTTCGATTGTTAGCTATCCTATAGCGCTTATGTCACTGGTGTTGCAATTTGTAAGCATTTTATTACTATTAATAAGCCCATTTATAAGAAAATTATGAACACACAATAAATTTTTAAATTAAATTTACAAAATATCTCTAATTTCGACGTGCCTCTTGGAATAGCTCTCCTATAAAGTTTTCCATTCCTATCTCGCGTTACTCTCCTCCAGTTATGACCCGCTGTTAACTTTATCCTTTCGTCTAATAAACTGCCTACCTCGGCTTCGCTTACCATCCTTTGGATACCATTCCGTCACTACAAAGAGTAGTTACTAAAAAGGATCCATTTTATTATTACCAAGTCTTTAAATAAAACCATCAAAAAGCAGGCGAGGACGTTTTTTTAGTAAGTGAGTTTATACCTTTTGCATGAGTCAGATATTTTCTCAAATTTAGGTACTTTTCATAATTATTATATTGTATCTAAGTATATTATCTATATATCTGTGTATTTACTGTATTAACGACTCTTTAATTCTAAGATAGCCATTTAGTTAAGTAAGTTCATAATCAAAAACGAATGGCCATTTTTTTCCCAGTTTTCCTGGACTCCTCCCGCTTAGACCATAATATTGTATTAGTTTATATGTCTGATCCCCCAACTCGTAGGTAGGTTTATAGTAATAAGATTTCTGATACCTACATATAAGGCCTAAATTGTTTACTACTTTTATGATTAGATAGTAAGTTTATGTACATATTTAACAGTAAATAAAGAAATTCTGATTACGGTGGAGTTATATTATTACAAAATTATATAATATTTAAATATCTTTAGGAAGTATTGGAAAAATAATTAGCGATAAGATATACCAACTCCATAATCGATACAAACTTTATCAAGAGATAACATTTTTGTAAATTTTTTGCGAATGACAGATACATTAAGGAAATATTTATCATATTTGATAAGATATTGGCTGATATGAGACGTGGTATAATTTTTATAATTTAGTTAAACTAATGCACATTAGTCATGAAAAAGGCCCTTAATTTTTTTTTTGTTGTCACTCCTAACACTATCACTGCATCGGAAACAAATGGCGCTCTGAGAGAGATGAAGCGGCGCTGATGGATAGACGAAAAAGTTGTCGATTTTGATGAATTTGGCAGTCTTATTTAAAGAGTATTCTTAATGGTAGCCTACTCCGAGCCGTTATCAGCAGAGAAAAAAAAACTTTTATCACGTAGAAAATTGTCCAAATCACGAAAAAAATATTAGTCGTTTAAACCAAAATAGCACGGTGCATTAACAGTACCCTTTCCAAACGCAACATTGTTATAGCGAGCTATTTCTGCCGCTATAGTGTCATGTCGGAACTTGTATTCAAAAATCAATCGTATTTTCGAAGTATCCTCTAAGCTGAATAAAAAAAACAACTGAAAGTCATGCGATGCGAACTGAAAGTCAGTCAAGAAAGTGATGCAAACCTTTTAAAAGAAGAACTACATAGGTACCGTGTGAAAAAGTTTCATCCAAAATTTCTATGTCAATTCGAAATACCTATTACAATAAAACGGCAATTTCATAGTTTATTCCTAAGTACTATTATATTATTACTTTATCCCCTATTATTTAAAAACCTCTATAATCATAACCAAACTCACATGTATAATTTCAGCTCAATCGGTCGTGAATAACAGATGTAACAACGTCGAGCAAGTTTAATGAAGTAAAACCTAAGATTCCATCAATTCGTTTTAATTTGAGTGCATACAAAGAAAAGCGTTTCGAGCCCCAGACGATCAAGTCATCTCCGATCGGCTTGATTCTTTGGCATTGTGAAGAGATGTAGAGTCTTTTAGCATCTTCTACCAAATATACCACGGGTAGTGCTCAGAGCCGTTGCTCAAGATAATAATAGTAGCAGAATTTCACCCCCCAAAACTTACGACAAAATTTGAATTTCACCCTCATTACGTTGATGTCTGGCATGCCACAACCGCACGTTTCTCTAGAAAATTTATGCCACGCACATCTACTTTGTGATATCAACTACCAGATGCTGTTTTCGCGGACTGATACAATTAGGGACTTTTGGGACCTCCATCCAGGCCAGTAAGGACCTCTGAATTTGCGAACATCCATGGGCGGCTAGATTTCTCTTTCCTTGAGGAGAGCCACTAGTCTGTTTGCCCCCTAAAATAAAAAAACATGTGTGCCATTCACACGTGGTGGAAGTGAAACCTTAAAAAATGTTGTCATCAAGATAATGAGACGAATGTCAATTTCGGGAAGAGGATAATTGTAGGTTTTAGTAATGATTTTAGATCTTTTATATATATTACATAGATTCATTCAGACTCAGAACTGACATTTTCGATAAATGATACAAGAGGTTTATGGTAACTAAATAATGAAATAAATACTTTGGTCTTAATATATCCCATATATCTTTGGAATTCTGCGTCAATTACTGTTTTTGATCTTTTTGTTGATACAGTGCGACTGCTGCACATTTTCAAATTAAATTTGGCTTCCAAAAGTTCAACCAACGGAATCGCTGTATCCGATGAAAAATTTTCATTTAACCTCTAAACTGCATATGAAGTCCTTGCACTTGTTGCTAGGATGACACATGATTTCAACCGCTATGAAAGACATTACTATCACCGCTACCATACTTATGTTTTCCTGGTGTCTATGCAGGAATACGTCGTGCGTATGACGTCAGAATATATTAAGGTATACTCGCGTCATACATAAGACAATCTTTTCTTCAACTATGATCGCCTGGTACCAAAACACTTTATAACGTTTCCTATCTCATTTTCTCCCACGAAATCTTATGAATTTATGCGTCTGTCTCACTTTTTCGTTTCATCGACTTTTAAATCACAATGATTCTAAAGAAGTATTAAACACTTCAAAAATCTGCAATCTCAATTACCGCCGGTCAAACCGCTAAACGGTGCTAGTGTGGGACAAAGTATCACTACACGCTTAGAAGTAATAAACACACATACAGACCCCAATATCGCAATCGTTAAGTATGGCTGAGTGTTCAACTAGAAGCGGAGTTGTGTTCCTGCGATACTCTATGGTCCATTACTGCTAATGTTAATATTACATTACTCTTTAGTTCATTAATAGTTACTGCGGTATGCAAGGGCCTCATGTTACCAACTTACTGAGCTCTCCCACTCAGGGTGACCAGCATTGGATATCGGGAGGCTCTATTATAATCTCATTAATTTTAATTAATCGGTTTTCCGACCACGTCACTGATATAATTTTTATGTTTTTTTAGGATTTCACCATTACCATCATATTATATCATCAAATGAATCAATATGCTTATATACAAATTGGAATTACGACAAACAATGGGGTTTGGGTGGAATTGACGTGAGTAGAAACATACAAACATCAAGCCTGTCAAATATGGGTATAACTAAAATTATAATCATTGTATAGCGCGATGATTTATTAGAGTTTCGTTTCCAAAAGGTAACCAACAGAGCGCCCCATATAGCCGAGTGGTTCGTAATTCTACCTACCAAGTTAAAGGTAAACAATTTGTTATGTTTTTAAAGTGATAACCCTCACTTCTGAAATTTATTTATTATATTATTACACAAACTAAATTTGAAAACAAAGTTTATGAACGATGCGGGACTCGAACCCGCTACCTCTCGCATACGGTGCGAGCGCTCTTCCAACTCAGCCAACCGTGCGAGTGACGTATCGTTGATAAATCTTGAATGCTTTGTTCAATCCTCAGGTTGTGAATTCTGACTTTAAAACAATTGCCTATTAAACCTGTTCATTAGTAAAACATATTTCATGTAAAGCAACAGGGCCGTGTTCTTGTTATCTAATCTATACGAGATTGCAAAATTTATGGTCAATATTCGGTTGAGAGTAGTTCCGAGGTTTGACTTTCACTTGACTCCAGTGTCCCGGTTACGGCGGCGGTGGACAATCGGGCTTAGGCAGACTTTACTTGAGGTATTAGACGGTTATGAAATTTAAAATGAGAACTCTATAATAATGCAGGACTTACATTAACTGTTTTATCAAGACACCCTGAGTTAGAGTGATTCTTCGACCGTGGTAGAAAGAGGAAGAATGAAAGAGAAGGACAGAAGAATGAAAATTAATGAAATAGGTATTTCGTGAGATTTACATATGTTTCTGAATGTAGGAGAACCAAAGTTACTGATATAGCCCAGATGGTTGCGAAACTGAAGTAGCAGTGGGCAGGGCACATATCTCGACGGATAGATTGTCATTGGGGCATTTCCCTTCCCATGGACTTATCAACCTTTCGGTTATAAAGATCTACATCCCATTTGTGCCAAGCCACTACGACTCCGCCACCAATGGAGGGGCACTGATAACCAGTGAGCTCCCCTCCCCCATAGCATCCGTGTCGGTAAAGCTACCTCCACCATGTTTGACGGGTAACTGCCGAGGAACCTTTCGGAACCATCTACTTCAGGTCAATTGAAGGCCACCGCGCCCGTTGCTCGGATAACCGAGATGAGGTGGCTACTTGACCAATTGTCATTGGGGCAGTAAAGTCTTCGAATGGCGACCACGTATCTAAAGACATAGTGTTGGTTGGTCTCCCACAAGATGGACCAAGGATCTGGACAAGACCGCCGGAATACGTTGGATGAGAGCAGCGCAGGACCGATCGTCGTGGCGATCTTTGCGGGAGGCCTTTGTCCAGCAGTGAAATTCTTCCGGCTGTAATGATGATGCTTCTGAATTGGTTTAGTTCTGGAGTTCTGGTTAACGACATGATCGAGTGAAGAATTGGCTGGTTCATTCGTCACGTTGAACGGGTACTGCATGTGGTAGCTCGACGTTCCTGCCAACAAAAAGCCAACTTTTTTTTATCAATTTCTAGTAGTTTTATTTTTAATACTTCGCGTTTAAAATATATTCGCATAATACCTGGGAATTAGTGAAGCACGATGTGGGTATGAAGGGCCCGCGATTAATTACTAATTAGTGCTTGCGACATGACGTGCATGGACGAGGCGAGCAGTATGTTCAGCTGATGGCAATTGATACACCTTGTCCATTACAATGCAGTGCCGCACAGGGTTCTTGAAAAAACCAAAAGCTTCTTAGCGGCACTACGATTGCGCCCGTCACCTTGAGACATAAAATGTTAAGTGTCATTTGCCCAGTAATTTCACTAGCTGCGGCGCCCTTCATACTGAAACACAATAATGCTTACACATTACTGCTTCAGGTCAGAAAGAGGTGCCGTTGCGATAGCTATAATCTAGCCGGCATCTTGTGCAAAGGAGCCTCCCACTGATATACCATATAGATAGAAATACACACTCTGTTAATATTTAAGCTGTCCTACTATTTTGGTTTATGAGATACAACCCGCTGACAGACTGACTGATGGACGTAGAGCAGAGTTTTATTAAAAGTTTCCGCTAAATATTTAAAATAATAATTTTTAACAACGGCGCATTATTAATGAAGTAAAGGTTAGCGCCCCTACTGTCAAGTGAGCCTCGCCCGTTAGTCTCATAAAAGGTATTTATTTACAAAAAATTTATTCCTTCTTAATTCTTTTTGATATCATCTCTAATATACTAGATACTACTATCGCTTCAGAAACAAATGGCGCTCTGAGAGAGAAGAAGGGGCGCAAGAAACTCTCCCAGCATTCTTTTTTTGCGCTCTTTTGAATGAAATATACAATACTGTACTATCATTGTTATTTCTATAAAATAATCATAATCTAGTCTCAGGTTGTCGGATCACTTAAATATTGTAGGAGTAGTAGGATTTACGACAGAGACATTTTATAATAAAACTTAAATTTATTTATAGATAATGCCTGAACAGTGGCTGGGACTTTATTATAAAAGTGTATTCATTTACACTTATAGCTATTATGTATCTTATGAAGCCTACTAGAATTAGTTGCAAGCAATCCCTTATTTCTAGTGTTAACAAATGAAAATCACTGTTAAGAGCAAAAAGCTGACGATTTTTGTGAACGTATATTATGTTTTTATAATTGTACTCTCAATGAACGTTCCTAATATTTATTTCTTTATATGAATGAGTGAGTTGAAACAAGTTCCAAAAGTATTAATAGTACATTAATAGTAATGACGTAGCTGTTTGCCCATTTGAAGAAAGTCGTTCAATCAGCTGGACAAACAGACATAACATCGTGTTTGTACACAACACACAGCACTCATCACGAAAAACGACTCAATTCAAATATCATCGCTATCACTTATAAATTAATATTTGTGTTAACATAAATAATTACATTTATTACATTAATATTTGACATAGACATTTTATTAAAATGCTCATTTCTTTTTGGAAGCCGTACTGTCGGTCGTTGATCAACTGGCGACCTTCTAGGTACCTATATCAAGAGCTAGCGGTTAATTATGCTCTCCATGATTTTGGATGGACAAGGGCTGATTTCCATGAGTCAGGGACAACGCCTTTTGAATATGAGGAATAAACGCATTAGCACTTGCGTCAACTCAGGGGCTTACGTTCTAAGCAAGATTGGAAAACAGTGCGCACCGAACAGTTTTCTGTCTGAACTGTACTTAGGGCATAGAGTTCTGTCACCGCGGGCTGGTCGGCGGTGTTTTTTGACAGCTGGTTGAAGTTACCAAGAGCAGCTTTCGACAACGACCCGAACTTGCGTGTTCCAGTCGGGTAACTGGAAAGCTGCTCGCCGATTTTGATTTCGTCCGGGCGATTTGCCATTTGTTATATTTAGAACTTTGCAGTTTGGATCCCTTGAGCCCAGCGCCGCAAGCCAAGTTAGATACGCCTGTTTATTGCAGTCAGGTGCTGCTTTAACCGACGCATCAAATCAGGGCTGTGATCTGCCACCGATCGGTAGTACAGAGCTTGGTATAAAAATATCCATGCCCTGTAGTCGGCTACTGCAACGGCACAGGCACTGGGATCATCCGAAGGGAAACAAACCTTGCCCCAAGGGTAGGATGCAATAAAGGAACCATACTATCCCAATCTGCTGACTTGTAGTGCCAAACGCAGCGGGTCACTGGTGGTCTGCGACGTGGGCGTTGGATAGGCACTACACTTCTAACCAGGCAATGGTCGGACTCTGGAACTAAAGATTGCATTCCATCATTTGTCTGTAATTTACCAGTGGTAGGCTCCTTTGCATGATAATGCTATATTGCTAGATTATAGGTACCACAATGGTGCCTATTTCTGCCGTGAGGAGTAATGTGTAAGCATTATTGTGTTTCGGTCTGATGGGCGCCGTAGCTAGTGAGATTACTCGGCAAATGTATTGACGAGCGCAATTGTATTGCCGCTCAGAATTTTTGGGTTTCTTAAGAATCCTGAGCGGCACTGAATTGAAATGGGCAGGGCGAAACAAAATAGGCGTAGTAAACCTTGGCGACACTGCAGATACAATTAGATCTACTACTGTAACGAAAATAGGTGTAGTTAACCTTGGGGATACTGTATATATAGTTAGATCTACTACTGTAACGGAAATAGGTGTAGTAAACCTTGGGGATACTGCATATACAATTAGATCTACTACTGTAACGGAAATAGGTGTAGTAAACCTTGGGAACACTGCACATACAATTAGATCTACTACTGTAACAAAAATAGGTGTAGTAAACCTTGGGAACACTACACTTACAGTTAGATCTACTACTGTTACGAAAATAGGTGTAGTAAACCTTGGGGATACTGTACATACAATTAGATCTAGAACTGTTACGAAAATAGGTGTAGTTAACCTTGGGGATACTGTATATACAGTTAGATCTACTACTGTTACGGAAATAGGTGTAGTAAACCTTGGGGATACTGCATATACAATTAGATCTACTACTGTTACGAAAATAGGTGTAGTTAACCTTGGGGATACTGTATATACAATTAGATCTACTACTGTAACGGAAATAGGTGTAGTAAACCTTGGGGACACTGCACATACAATTAGATCTACTATTGCTACGAAAATAGGTGTATTAAACCTTGGCGACACTGCAGATACAATTAGATCTACTACGGTTACAAAAATAGGTGTAGTAAACCTTGGGGACACTACACTTACAGTTAGATCTACAACTGTTATAAAAATAGGTATAGTAAGCCTTGGGGGTACTGCATATACAGTTAGATCTACTACTGTAACGGAAATAGGTGTAGTTAACCTTGGGGATACTGTATATACAGTTAGACCTGCTGTTGTTACGGAAATAGGTGTAGTAAACCTTGGGGACACTGCATATACGGTAACATCTGCTGCTGTTACGAAAATAGGTGTAGTAAACTTAAAAACGTAAAAATGGGTGTGGTGGCTTTTCTTTATACAATATGCAGCGGTTGCAGGTTGTGCAGACGGCCACAGGTGTCAGTCAACACTTCAAAGATCTTTTGTATGTGTGAGTACAGAATATATTGTATCTTGTAAGGTTTAGTTTGATTTTCTCTATGTTAATCAGTAATAAATAATATTTTATTTGCATCGCTGACTCACGCCCTACAGTGGGAGCAGTTCATGGAAGCAGTAAAGTTATATTAACAGTTTCTCAATATTTATGTGCACGATTGTGTTAACTACGCGATATTGTTTAATTGTCGCTGCTAATTGACGAACAGTTAACGGTCTACACGTCTACATAATTATTGTCTACATAACAGCGGGTGGCTCCTTTGCACAGGAAGCCGGCTAGATTATGGGTACCACAACGGCGCCTATTTCTGCCGTGAAGCAGTAATGTGTAAACATTACTGTGTTTCGGTCTGAAGAGCGCCGTAGCTAGTGAAATCACTGGACAAATGAGACTTAACATCTTATATTATCTGATATTAATAGTAGTGCCGCTCAGAATTTTTGGGTTTTTCAAGAATTTTGAGTGGCACTGTATTGTAATGGGTAGGGCGTATCAATTACCAGCTGAACGTCCTGCTCGTCTAGTCCTTTGTTTTCATAAAAAGAAAAAAAACAATGTCAGCTGAAAACTTTTCCACATTAATCAATAACCGAAGAAATACAAAGCTACTGTGTACATGTACATGTATTCACGATTGATGACAGTTTAAACTGTGTATACATGTAATAATAATTACTGAATAAACATTTTTCAATGCAGTTTAAATCTTATCACCGCATGGTAAGGTTCAATTGAAAACTACCAGTGGGAGGGTTCATTAACCACTGGACGATATGAGCCGGCAATATTAAATGCACCATTTAGGTTTAAGAATATGCTTTACTAGCTGATGCCCGTGACTTCGTCCGCGTAGATAAAGTATTTTTAAAAATAATAAGCAAGTTTCGAATTGAAGATTATCTCATGTCCTATTCCAGTTCCGATTCTCATTTTCGCTCACGTTCCCATCATTTTATATGAATTTTATTTCGAGGAAGATTGCTAATGCAAACTAAACCTACTTTTGGTATAGTTAGCTCATCAACGTGAATTTCAGTTTTTCACGGATCCCGCGGGAAATATATATATTTTTCCGGGATAAAATATTGCCTTTGTCCTTTCCCAAGCTCTGGTCTATCGCTGTATGAAATTTCAACAAATTCGGTTGTGTAGCTCCGGCGTAAAAGCGTAACAAAATTACAAACACATTTATAATATTAGTAGGGATTTATCTGGAGTATGATAAGATAACGAAATACTTATTGTAAAGTATTGGATCCTCCAGGTGTATTAATTTATCAGTTACTACAAGATATTCATGGCTGGTGGCCTAATGGCTGGACTCGTGTAGTCCTACTTGCTAGCATCCACTTACATTGTGAACAAGTCAAAAGAGGCAGGAACAACGGCGGAAACATAAAGCGGAGCGGCAAATAACGTTTATCACAAAGAAAAACCCCATTTGTCATATCACCGCTCTTCGACAACATATCCCTTAAAGCCTCGTCTAGTATCGGAATACTGGGTCTCGAAATCTCGAGCGATTGCCGATTCCGTGGCCATCTGGAGAGAAAAACCAGATTGGCTTCGAAGAAGCTGGGCGTCATTAATGGAGCACGGAAATACATCAAGCCGGCCCACATTCTAGCGCTCTACAAAGCGCAGGTCCGGCCACACATGGAGTATTGCTGTCATCTCTAGTCTGGCGCTCCCCAGTATCAGCTCGATCCATTTGACCGTGTACAACGCAGAGTAGCTCAAATTGTTGGGAACTCAGTGCTATATGAACGGCTGGATCACTTGGCGTTGCGTAGAGACGTCGCTTCATTGTGTGTCTTCTACCGCATTTATCACGGGGAGTGTTCCGAAGAGCTGCTTAACATGATTCCTGCCGCCGAATTCTACCTTCTTACGACACGCCACAAGTTAGGATATCATCCCCACCATCTGGATGTATGGCGGTCCTCCACAGTACGGTTTTCAAGGAGCTTTCTTCCACGTACTACAAAGCTGAGGAACGAACATCCTTGTGCGGTGCTTCCGGTACGATACGACATGGGTACCTTCAAAAAAAGCGCGTACACCTTCCTTAAAGGCCGGCAACGCTCCTGTGATTCCTCTTCAAGAGAATGTGGGCGGCGGTGATTACTTAACAACAGGTGACCAGTACGCTCGTTTGTCTACCTATTCCATAAAAAAAATATGCATCACTCAGTCACATGACTCAGTGATTGATACACATTTCTTCCTTTAAGTGTGAAGAGTTTATATACGTCTCTCGGTATTAACCTTTTTGAAAGTTTTCCAGGTGCCTTATAAATTTGACAGATGACGGGAAATCTGCCAAGTATGTACCAAGCATGTATTAGGGGTTAGGTTAAAGTATGAATTTGCCGATTTGTACTGAAGAATTTCGTTTTTTTTTTAATTTAACATATTTACTTAATTAAAACAATTACCATTATTATCTATAACTTGCTGCCATCTAATAGGAAGGACATTTATGCCTTTGCGATAGAACAGTGGTGATCTAGCTTCGACAAACTGAATGAAGCATTTTGTACTGCCCCCACGCGGTTCAATCACGAAAGCGTTTAAACGATGCGTTCATTAGCAGTCCCCTCTCCAAACGCAACATTGATATGCGAGGTGTTTCTGCCGCGCTAGTTACGCGTCGAAAATCGTATTAAAAAAATCACATGCAGTATCCATATTTTCTGTCTTAGCTGAATAAAAAAAAACTACTGAAAGTCGAAAGTAGAATGTGTCATATTTTTTAAAAGAAGAACTACATGGGTATCATGTGAATAATGTTTCACTCCAAAATCTCAAAACAATTGCAATTTCATATTATAACCATTATTTGCAAGCATATAATAGTCAAAGTTGGAATATAGAAAGTATAACTACAACTCGATATGATAATACCTTGATAAACATATGTTTCTTGTTTACCGGAGAGAATAGGTGGCACATTCCACATGCACTCAGATATGACTTAGGTAATCAAATTAATTGGTGACGTATCATTGTATGTAGGTAAATCGCGGGTCCAGCCTAGCGAGACTCAATGAAAAAAGCATTGTATGAAACATGCAGTGATTGATAGATTCAGATGACGGCTATAACCTTGTACAAAATGGAGATAGCTGAAATCTTTTAAGTTTACTCACTACCTTTTAAGCAACTGTTCGCTTTCAAACTTAGCCGGATTTTACTTCGTCGACATACTGTGATTACTATTTCAAACTTATGTCGAATCCCAATGCACGTTTCATACTAAACTAAATTTAAATTTTTACTGAGGCAGTCCCGCCTATTATGACGTAGTATTAACATCCTCTCCCCATGGGTCCCATTATACCTAGTCTTACCATAAATACTGAAACAGAGAAAAAAAAATTCTTTTGCCAATAACATTTTTTACTTTTACAGTGTGTTATTTTAATACCTACATGCACTCTTTCCATGGGAAAGTCCCAAATTGCTAACTATTAATTAGGGACTCCAAGTTATCATGGCGTTTAGAGCAAGCCGTACTCTCATGACATGACTCAGTGATTGATACACATTTCTTCCTTTAAGTGTGAAGAGTTTATATACGTCTCTCGGTATTAACCTTTTTGAAAGTTTTCCAGGTGCCTTATAAATTTGACAGATGACGGGAAATCTGCCAAGTATGTACCAAGCATGTATTAGGGGTTAGGTTAAAGTATGAATTTGCCGATTTGTACTGAAGAATTTCGTTTTTTTTTTAATTTAACATATTTACTTAATTAAAACAATTACCATTATTATCTATAACTTGCTGCCATCTAATAGGAAGGACATTTATGCCTTTGCGATAGAACAGTGGTGATCTAGCTTCGACAAACTGAATGAAGCATTTTGTACTGCGCCCACGCGGTTCAATCACGAAAGCGTTTAAACGATGCGTTCATTAGCAGTCCCCTCTCCAAACGCAACATTGATATGCGAGGTGTTTCTGCCGCGCTAGTTACGCGTCGCAAAACGTATTAAAAAAATCACATGAAGTATCCATATTTTCTGTCTTAGCTGAATAAAAAAAAACTACTAAAAGTTGAAAGTCGAATGTGTCATATTTTTTAAAAGAAGAACTACATGGGTATCATGTGAATAATGTTTCACTCCAAAATCTCAAAACAATTGCAATTTATTATAACCATTATTATAACCATTATAACCATTTATATAACCATTTATATATATTATAACCATTTATTATAACCATTATTTGCAAGCATATAAAAGTCAAAGTTGGAATATAGAAAGTATAACTACTCTCGATATGATAATACCTTGATAAACATATGTTTCTTGTTTACCGGAGAGAATAGGTGGCACATTCCACATGCACTCAGATATGACTTAGGTAATCAAATTAATTGGTGACGTATCATTGTATGTAGGTAAATCGCGGGTCCAGCCTAGCGAGACTCAATGAAAAAAGCATTGTATGAAACATGCAGTGATTGATAGATTCAGATGACGGCTATAACCTTGTACAAAATGGAGATAGCTGAAATCTTTTAAGTTTACTCACTACCTTTTAAGCAACTGTTCGCTTTCAAACTTAGCCGGATTTTACTTCGTCGACATACTGTGATTACTATTTCAAACTTATGTCGAATCCCAATGCACGTTTCATACTAAACTAAATTTAAATTTTTACTGAGGCAGTCCCGCCTATTATGACGTAGTATTAACATCCTCTCCCCATCGGTCCCATTATACCTAGTCTTACCATAAATACTGAAACAGAGAAAAAAAAAATTCTTTTGCCAATAACATTTTTTACTTTTACAGTGTGTTATTTTAATACCTACATGCACTCTTTCCATGGGAAAGTCCCAAATTGCTAACTATTAATTAGGGACTCCAAGTTATCATGGCGTTTAGAGCAAGCCGTACTCTCTAAAACTAACCGTAAATCATAATCCAGCGGATTAAGATCGGGAGTAGACGACGGCCATTCTTCAGCTCTGATGAAGTCCGAAACGTTCGTTTCCAACCAAGACTGCGTAGACCGACCTTTATGACCCGGCGCCGAGTATTGCTGGAAATACCATTCTAGGTTATTAGACGGTGTTGTTAAGGGGCTTCACTACCTTCTCAAGAATGGTATCTTGGGAAAATTATACACTTGTGAAAATGTGAAAATACCTTTTTCATAAACGTATGGCTCAGTCACTCCTTCATAGTGAATACTCCACAATTTTAAATTATCAGTTAAGAAATGACCAGCACGTCTCTTATAGCCTGCAAGTCCTAAGTCATGTTTTAAAATACGTGACATTGTTCAACTCCCAAGATAAAATATTTTGCTTTCGGACAGGATCTCTTCGAATTCTTTCCCTCACTGCTTTGACGGCCTTTTGCGTACGAACACTACGTGGACAGCCAGATCTTTTTCTATTCACAAGCAGAGGTCTCATTGTACCTATAAATAGCCCAGTACACAAAAATTTTACAAATACCAAGCGTATGGAGAGTTTTAAAAATTGCATTTGGCTCCATACCTACTTTGTGCAATGCAATCACAGCGATTCGGTTCTCTTTATCATCCCACTTCATTTTTATATCGCAAAATGTTGTACAATGTACTGGCGCCAAAATGAGAAAACACAATGAACATTCATATAAAAATGACAGATTCCAAATTCAAATGTATCATTTTGTTTATTTTTAATTGTAACAGTATTTATGGCCAGACTAAGTATATCGAGTTTTATGTGAGTCCGTAAGCTTTATAATTATAGGTATGTTCCGATATGCACTGCGACCACTGTACAGTGTGACGTCACTATAGTATACTGTGAAGCCGTTCCTTTATAGCCAGTTATATTGGTTACTATTTAAAACGGAACGCAATCCCGTATACTGTCAGCCGCATTTTTTGCCGCAGCATTCAAATGAGTATATTAAATTTTCTAGTTCATTAAAAAAACTGTTGTTGGAGTACTGTCAAACTAAAAATCAAAGTACTGCGAGTACCTTACCTCGAAAACGCCAGTGCTCACAGTAGAATATGGCGGCGATTTATGACGTCACATATTTCCCTAGGGTACTGCGGCAGTATACTGGCAGGCTATAAGGGAACGAATTTTTCTACTGTGCAGTGCTCGCAGTGCATATCGGAACATACCCTGAGTTACCCGCTCGGCTTTGTTTGGTTGTATGTAACAAAAATGTAGTAATAATTGTTAGTAAAAGTAATAATTGTTGTTTCGAGGCGACAGCTCGAGGGACGAGGTAGGTCGTGTTACGTCAGAAATAAGTAAACGATTGAGGTTTACGATGATCACTTGGTGCCAGCTTTACGACACAATACAACTCGTTAATAGTTCTCCGACAATTGCCTTTTATTGGACATCATAACTTTATTTCTTTCTACAGCGGAAAATTCACAGATTACGATGTATTATTGATAAATGGCTATGCATGGAAAAGGCCCTAAGTGCGGCGTTTTTGGAAAAGTTTTGAACAATAGAATAGAACCTTCACGATGAATATAAGCTATCTAAATAACTTTATATAAGAAAAAGCAGCATGCATACATCGAAGTGTATATATTAACTAGCAAAATTATGAAATTGAAACAAATTGAATCATTATAATATATAATCATAATTTTTAGTATTATATATTTATATATATTTTTTCGTAGCCAATACGGTAAAAGAGTAGCATAGAATTTTGCATACGTTAAAAAGTGGAAGTGGTGGACATCGCAGATGACAAAATAGTCCGGATTTGGACAAAAGTCAGGAGGCTTATAGATGCATGGGATGGGACCCTTCTCTATTGTTTTAATTTGTAATTTAAAAATGTATTGCTTAATTTTAAGACGGGCTTTATAATGATCGTTGTTGTTTTGTTCGTCCAAATATGACACAACACGATTCTATGAAGTTTTAGCATTCTTTATAAACTATATGAAATTTACATTAATCTTTCAAAAACAACTTTATGGCTGCTATCATTATGGCTGTATATTGTATGCCTGACATCAGACCGAATACTTAATAATGTTTAAAGCAAACTTGTTGTAGTTTGATATAAAGATGTATTCAGTTTATCATTAGAGGAGGCTGCACGCTCGCTCCTTTGATGCCACTTGAAGCTCCTCTGACTCGGCGAGCTCGTTCAAACTCTCATATGTGTTATTTTAAAGTTAATATCTTGAACGCAGCTTTCATATCAGCGGGGCTGATACACAATAAGCTGGGCCTTTTCAGGAGATTGGTTCTCGTATAGGTCAAGGGTCACGGGTTTTTATAATGTTAGTATGATGTTTTAATCAAGGAGGAAAATAATATATTTACATAGCACTAGTAGAATGCTGTGTAAATACATATATCCAGAACTAGTGGATATTAATCGATTCGACGTTTTCCTCTATGAAATCCAATATATCTGGTCTGACTCATAATCATAGAATCATATCATCATCATCATCATCAGGAAGACGTCTACTGCTGGACAAACAACTCCCTGAAAGATTTCCACGACGATAGGTCCTGCGCTGCCCTCATCCAATGTGTTCCGGCGATCTTGACCAGATCGTCGGTCCATCTTGGGGGCCTACCAATACTGCGTCCTCCGGTATGTACGTACGTCTTCTTCTTCTTACACATACTCTCTATTAAATAATAATAATGAAAACATTAATGTCGCACCTGATCCATATATCCGTTAGTAGTGTTTTACGTAAAAACTAATGTTGGTAAATCAAAATTATTTTAAATTGTTGTGAAACCACATCTACCTTTGTAAAAAGGGGTGGGGGGAGTTTCCACCGATCATCAAAGACGCTTAGGCGTCTGTTGGTATATTTGGCGTCACTCAATATGCTTTTTTTTTTATGGAATAGGAGGACAAACGAGCTTACAGGTCACCTGTTGTTAAATGATCACCGCCGCCCACACTCTCTTGCAACACCAGAGGAATCACAGGAGCGTTGCCGGCCTTTAAGGAAGGTGTACGCGCTTTTTTGAAGGTACCCATGTCGTATCGTCCCGGAAACACCGCACAAGGAAGTTCATTCCACAGCTTTGTAGTACGTGGAAGAAAGCTCCTTGTAAACCACACTGTGGAATCAGGTTAAACAGCTCTTCGGAACACTCCCCGTGATAAATGCGGTAGAAGACACACAATGAAGCGACGTCTCTACGCAACGCCAAGTGATCCAGGCGTTCACAGATTACTGGGTCCCCGACAATTCGAGCTGCTCTGAGTTGCACGCGGTCAAATGGATCGAGCTGATACTGGGGTGCGCCAGACCAGAGATGACAGCAATACTCCATGTGTGGCCGGACCTGCGCTTTGTACAGCGCTAGAATGTGGGCCGGCTTGAAGTATTGCCGTGCTCTATTAATGCTTCTGCCCCAGCATCCGTCAAGGAGAATTTCCATCCATTTCAACTTCCTTAGCTGGTGGTTTTATTTAATGGAAGAGGACGATAAACGAGTGTACGGGTTACCTGATGTTAAGGGATCACCGCCACCCTCATTCTTCTGCAACACTAGAGGAACGGCACAGGAGCTGTGCCGGCCGTTTAGAAAAGTGTGTTAATGATAAACACATGTTTGAAGTTATAAAATAACAAATGAGAGTGGCATATCAGAATATTGAATCCACTTTAACCATTCCTAAAAGTCTCCGTAGGGTTATGTTAAGCCGATTTGAATAAAGATTATTTAATGTTTAAGCTAAGTAAGCCTCTTTACAAATAGCGTTTGTTTGACTATAAAATTTTGAAATTATTCTTTATAATCTTCAATCTGTGGTAGCCGTTAACATAGTATTTTATTTTTACGATACATTATTACGATTCAAATTCAAATTCAAATATTTTTATTCAATATAGGATGTGAAATCACTTATTGAAAGTCAAAAAAACTACCACCCATTCCAAAATGAATGCCTCAGGCCTGGCGCAACAAACTCAGCGGGCTTTTTTTTTTCATCAAAAATATGTTTTACAATTAAAGTAACATTTACAAAGTAACATTGTACAATTAAACTTATTATTTAATAGCCTGTGGGCGGTCGCTCCATTCCCAATCTGTGGTATCATTAAGAAAGTCATTTATGTTATAGTAACCTTTACCACACAAACGTTTTTTAACAATTCTTTTGAATAACGTAATACTTTTGTTTTGAACATTTTCTGGGATCTTGTTGTAAAAGCATATACATCGCCCCACAAAAGACTTACTAACTCGGCTTACCCGAGTAGTAGGCATCATCAGTTTATGTCTGTTCCTGGTGTTAACATTATGGTTATGACAGTTTCTGGCAAATTCACTTATGTGCCTATGAACATACATTACATTATCAAGAATATATTAAGAAGCAACAGTCAAGATGTTAATTTCTTTGAACTTTGCTCTCAATGATTCTCTAGGACCTAGGTTATTAATAGCGCGAATAGCCTTCTTCTGCAGCACAAATATTGTATTAATATCGGCAGCGTTGCCCCTATAGCAACATACCATAGGACATAATACTATGGAAATAACTAAAGTGTACTAGTCGCGCCGTATCTTTGTCAGTTAATTGTCTATACTATATTATACGATTATATTATAGAACTTTATGCAACAGTTGTATAATGAGGGTCAAAAACATGATATTGTCAAAAAACACGAGTTGCCGCTTAAATTGGCGGGAAATGTATTGAATACATACTTATCTCTGGTGAGTGGATTCATTTTATTATTCAAGAAATGGCAAAGGTACACCCACACAGCTTCGCGGTAAAATTCAAAATTACAAAATATGCCTAGCAGCATCTTGGCAAATTATATAATCAAGTTTTATTCTTATGGTGACATTAAAATGTTCAGTCTAATGGTTTAAATATGAAAACAAATTCTCTTAACCTTAGTCCGTGTTAAGTGTCAGTTTTCTGCTGATTCAAAATCCTTTTGGAATTATAATCCCATTTATATATAAAAGCATGAAGGTGGTCATCGAATAAACAAATTATTATGAAAGATGGCAAACATTTCACGAATGAAGAGAGTGCTTTACAATTTGCAGAGTTCTTTGAAAGTGTGTACAGTTGCGAACAGCCACTTTTGGACACGCATGCTACGGGGCAAGCAGCGTGCACGTCGCTTTAGAAAAGCTTACTGTGGCAGAAGTGAGTGAAGTTCTAATGCACCTCAAATCAAAGCGTTCTGCAGGCCCGGATGGCATACCAGCGTTCTTGTTTAAGGATTGTAATAGGGTAAAAGCTGGCTGTCTTCAATACATTTAACAGATGCTTGAAATATAGCAAATTCCCTTCATTGCGGAAAACTACGAGTGTTATTCCAGTCCCGAAGAGTAAAGTGGGGCTAGATGTCAGTGGGTATAGACTGTTCGCGGTGCTATCGACGCCGGCAAAAGCTGTACGCGCAAGTGTAAGCGTAATTTTGCAACTCGCAACACGGGTTACAGCCGGCCTGAAGCACTGCCGCTGATCTACTAAATCTGATGACATATCTGGTCTCTAGCAATGGACCCTGGACTACAGGTAGATGTGGTTTGCCTGAATTTCAAAAAGTATTGCTGTCATCTCTGGTCTGGCGCACCCCAGTATCAGCTCGATCCATTTGGCCGCGTGCAACGCAGAGCAGCTCGAATTGTCGGGGACCCAGTGCTCTGTGAACGCCTGGATCACTTGGCGTTGCGTAGAGACGTCGCTTCATTGTGTGTCTTCTACCGCATTTATCACGGGGAGTGTTCCGAAGAGCTGTTTAACCTGATTCCTGCCGCCGAATTCCACCTTCGCACGACACGCCACAAGTTAGGTTATCATCCTCACCATCTGGATGTGTGGCGGTCCTCCACAGTGCGGTATTCAAGGAGCTTTCTTCCACTTACTACAAAGCTGTGGAATGAACTTCTTTGTGCGGTGTTTCCGGGACGATACGACATGGGTACCTTCAAAAAAAGCGCGTACACCTTCCTTAAAGGCCGGCAGCGCTCCTGTGATTCCTCTGGTGTTGCAATGTATGTAGACTATATCATATGAATCGGAGCCCTACTTTACGAGACCTGGAGTAAGTCAAGGCAGTAACCTTGTCCTCTCCAATTTATCATAAAGATAAACGATCTGCCCGAGGTCCTAAAGCACTGCAAATGTCTCCTTTTTACAGATGGCCTAAACGTCCTAAAGTTACTGCTCCAAATAAGAGAAAAATCGGATTGCGAGCACCTACAAGGTGACATCTCGAAACTCATAGACTGGAGCAGGGAGAACAAAGTGAACTTCAATTATTCGCCCTTCGCCATATAAACGAACTCCACAAAATAGCGGATAGTTTTGAGTGTAAGTGGAGTGAATTCGCAAGGGTATTGTTATATTAAGTAGTAAATAGTTGTATGTTTAAGTTTTTTGTATTTTCTAGTGTGGTGTATTTTTTAGTGTTATTGTAGTTTAAGATTGATTTGCTTGTTGTTTGCATTTATTATACTTGTTTCTTGTTTCTTGTTGTTTATTTGTCATCTTCGCATTAGGTCTCCTGTAATGACATTTGCTATGTGTAGTAAATAAAAATAATAAAAAAACTTTTCCTCAGAGGCTTAAGATGTGTGTAGCTAATCATAATGTAGCAGATCATAATGAAGGACCACACGCTTTCCAATTCCACGGTTCGTTCGATATTTTTTCCATTTTTGTAATTAAATTTTGAAATGAGTCGAAATACTTCATCAATTGATAAGCTCATTTTGACAGAATAAAAATCAAAATATAACTAACGGCTTAATTCAAATAGTAAAGACAAAGAGATTTTATTACAACAGATCTCTAAAATGATAAACCCGATTGACTTGAAATTTAGCATATACTTATTAAATCGCATTCAAGTTGCTGTTTGATTGTTAGGTAAACAAATAAGTGCTAATTTCCAAACAGTATTTGCTTTAACTTTACTAGGAGCAAGCAAGCAACAATACAAGGTTGTTATATGATACATTCACGGGCTACTCAAAAAAGAAGGACTCCTCACCGTGATATTAGCAAGTGAAGCACCTTTATGCTAGTGTGTGTGCGGTTACGGGGTATACCAGTTACACAATTTTTTCTCCCTTACATAATCATATATCCACAAATACTTTTATATTATTATTTTTACACTATTTCACAATGCACGACGGCATTTTTAAAATATTTTATTGCAACGCAAACTGATCTGTCGCAGACGATGGCAAATCTCATTATGGCGGCCGATCGGCTTGTATTAGTGTAAGTGTATGCGTGGGGCTACGTATTTACACGTTTATCGGCTTGTTTTGGTGCTTCACTGTTATGTAAGGTGACACGGAGTCCTTATTTTTTTCCTCGTCCGTGGATACATTATGTATATATTATTATATGATACAGTAGCGGGCGAGTCTTGCAGATACTGATAAATTCGGTCTCCATCATAAATGTCCGCTTTTTTTAATGGAATAGGAGAAACCACGGGCATTTAATGGTAAGTAATAGCACCACACCTAATACTGGAAAATATAGAGTGATTAGTATATTTATCTGTAGTACGCCCGAATGTTATTTTTATTTTATTTTACTTAGATGGGGCAAACGGGAAAGCTTTGCTATGGTGTCATGAAGCTGACATTGATATAGTGTTTGCTCTGCAAAAGAGACCGGTTCGTGCTGTATTATATCAGCTTGGTTATAGACAGTCTCTCAAAGAAAAATGTACAGAAATAAATATTATAACTATTCATTGTTAATATATTTATGAAAATTTAAAATACGTTGGCAAAAATCGTTTATAAATTTTTATTAATATAACGCTAGAAATAAGGGATTGCTTGTTACTTGCTTTAAGGATAAATGTATACACTTTTATATTAAGGTCCCAGCCACTGTTCAAGCATTAGCAATAATTAAATTTAAATGTTTTATTAAAAATGGCTCTGTAGTAAATCCTACTGAGTAGTAGGAGCTGTGGAGTCACAGCTGAATATCTAAGTGATCGGACAGCCTGGGACTATTTACTGGACTGAGACTATTATCATTATTTTATAGCAATAAAAATGACAGTACAATATTGTATATTGCATTAAAAAGAGCGCAAAAAAAGAATGCTGGGAGAGTTTCTTGCACAGCTTCTTCTCTCTCAGAGCGCCATTTGTTTCAGAAGCGGTGGTAATGTTAGAAATGATATCATAACGAATTTTAAAGGAATTAATTTTGAGAAAATAAATGCTATTTATGCCTGTTTATGCTTTTTAGTGGCACACTGCGGGAAAGTGATATCCACCGCCCTTGGACCTCAGCACTGTCAGAAGTCTTACTTACCAGACTTTTGTGGTGAGAGTATGCTTTGGCCTTGTACAGACAAATTCTTCTTAGGCAAACTGACAGGGCTGGTATTAGCGGGCGATATCTCGATGATTAAGATTACGTCATCGATGACGTCACACGACAAACTTTGTGAAAGTAGGCGGAGCGAGGTAGCTCATGCGCGACCTGACTCCGCCTTCAACCCTCGGAGAATCCAAATAGTATATAAGGCTCGGCAGTTTGACGGAGCTGCAGTGACGCTGAGAATCAGGGCAGGAAGTATACTGCCTCCCGCGGGAAACTTTACCACGATCCTACACGGTAAGTAAGCATGCTTTTTTCTTCCTAAGACGGACGTCTTATATCGATCTTACAACCTAAAATTAATAAATACATATCTTCTTTACGAGTCGGTGAGATTATCGATTAGGTATCATAAACTATTTTTTTATATTAGTGTTGCTGCATAGTATAAAACTAATACTCGTGTTGAGACTCGAAACACACTGTTAGTAACAGATATCTTCAATGCAAACGCGTTATTATAGTTCACTGAGACAGTAAAATATATTTTGAGGAGATATCTGGTTTATTTATGGATTACATTACTTTTACACACCTCATATTTATGTATAGGATGTAGTCCGTCGATACTTACCCGTGAGAAATTACAAGCCAGATAGCTCAGAGTAATGGTGAAACAGATAATGTTGAAATAAATATATTAATAGGAATATAAATTAATGGTGGCGTTACGGCATCAGCTGCCGAAGACCGGAAACCACTCAGATGTCTCAGTGAGTCTTATATATTCTTCCTGTTTTGTGACGAAAACATTAGCCCATGGGATGAGATCCCAAAGATCTACCTCAGGAGACATGTATAGATGTAGCTAGTAAAAGCTGGTAATTATTTCAATTTACAAACAGCTTAGATCTCCGAATATATACTACTTAAACTTACGTTAAATAGAAGAGCCTTTAATATTTCACCAGTAAATCAACATATAAACTTGGTGTGTTTAAAACGTCCATTTAGTAACAGAAGTCATCTTTTAACCTTTGTAATATGACTCCTTTATACTTCACTGAAGAAATGACATATCTAGGCTTCGTCTCAAATGTGTCCCTATTGATAGTTTTAGTTCGTCGTCGTATCTGTTAAATTGACATCCTCTCTTTATATTTGCCGTCTCTCGGGTGCCCATTGGTTACATCTTTCCTGCACTAAGGTATACGGAGTTTTTTATATGACAATAAGGGACGAGAGTTTCAGTCTAAAGGGCGCCGTAGCTAGTGAAGTTATTGGGCAAATCAGACTTAACATCTTATGTCACAATGTGACGAGACGTTCAGCTAATGGTAATTGATACGCCCTGCCCATTACAATTCAGTGCCACTCAGGATTTTTGAAAAACCCAAAAATTCTGCGCGGCACTACGATTGCGCCCGTCACCTTGATACATAAGATGTTAAGTCTAATTTGCCCAGTAATTTCACTAGCTTCGGCGCCCTTCAGAACGAAACACAGTAATATTTACACATTACTGTTTCTCGGCAGAAATAGGCGCCGTTGTGGTATCCATAATCTAGCCGGCATCCTGTGCAAAGGAGCCTCCCACTGATTATGTCTTTGTTCAACTCTCAGGTGGTGGCTTCATTTGCAGGATCTACTTTACAGTTGATAACCTGCTCAACCCCAATATTTGCATATTAGGAAATTGACTTGAGACCATCTCTTTCAAATCTAAACAATTTGTTAATTTTTAAAGTGATAACCCTCACTTCTGGGATTAATTACACATATTAAATGAATTATAAAACTACACAAATTAAATTTCATAAATAATGCGTATTTTTTTTCAAATTTATCCTTTAATTAGAACCAAATAACCGTCGTTGTTCGAATAGGTGTCGACTTTTTTGTATCGTGAAACAGTAGTATAGCAGCATTATTTGGAAGTTATTGAATTAGTGAAATTACTGGACAAGTATCTAGAGCGGTATCTGATTGAAATGGGCAGGGCGTATACCACTTACCACTAGGCAAAAGTCTTGCACTCTTGCAGCGTGTCTTTTGTATGAGGTAGTTTTCTTGTTTCTGGGTGATTATCTATATGTATAAAAATGAATTGCTGTTCGTTAGTCTCGCTGGTTAACTCGAGAACGGCTGGACCGATTTGGCTAATTTTACTCTTGAATTATTTGTGGAAAACCAGAGAAGGTTTAAAAGGTGAATAAATATAAAAATGCTTGAAATTAAATAAAAACAACATTTTGTTTTTCCTTTGATGTGTTTCAGAAATCAGAAAGAATAGTTTAAAATGTAAAAAATTAATTATAAGTTTAATATATTTCCAAAATGCAAGTAAAATATAAACTTAGTTTTAGCTCAAATAAAATATGATAACAAAGTTTTATGAACGATAAATCTTAAGTTTTGTCATAAGAAATAAAGATTTTTATAAGTACTACGTGCTTAGTCATGTGTGCACGCGCACGGTTTGACAGTTCTACTGTAAAAAAGTTTCATTACAACGACGTTGCATATTTTACGAAATATTTCTTGATGTTATGTTATATTACTGACAAATTCATAAAAAACATTATCTTATTTATTATATACAGAACAACGTCTGTTGGGTCAACTTGTTTGATTTAAAGTTTTGAGACGATAGGAATATATTGACAGACATGAAAATAAATGCGGTTAAGTAATAAAGGACTATATATATATAAAATATATATATAAAAGTAAAGCTTTTTGTGAATTTAATTCTGCGTTACGATCGCTCTATGAAATGGAAATGGTCTCATTAGGTTACTAGAAAACCGGCTTTAAACAGGGACTAATAGCAGTTTTAGCATAGGAAATGGTTGTGTGCACCGACGTAAGGTAAACATAAAATACCTCACATCCATACCTCGAGCGTTGTAAGAAGAAGCGCTATCTTTAGGCTTGTGTATTTTACATTAAAGGAGCTGGCAATAACTAATTTTTTGTAGCTTTAGCTACAAAATTTGCTAAAATTAGTTATTGCCAGCTCTATAGCGAGAGGAATATATATTTTATTTGAAACATACTTGCTTACGGAATAAATTAATAAAAATGTCTCTAAATATTTAGATATACCGTTATACCAATATATATATACAAAGTAAGATCTAAATTATGAGAGTGGCTTTTACAATTCAGCTATGATGAAACCGAGAAAATTATTAACTCAAAATTAATATAACTTTATTTATTTAATTATGAATATTTATTTGCTTTATCTGTTATTATTTAATTTTATACAGTTCTTATTATAAGATAGGTATGCTTTAAAGTTAGATAAATATTGTTTAAGTGTCAGTCTTAGTTCTATTTCATTAATTAATAACATTAAATAAAATTACACAGCAGACGGTAATCACTGGTTGCCTCTGCACAGGGTTTCCTAGTGAGCCATCCAGAGGAATTTAATTTAAAGGTGCCTCTTTGTTTCTATTTTTGAGACGGAAACTGTAAATTTATATTAGGAATGAAGAACAATGTATTTAATTATAATTAACAATAAATAAATGAAATATATATATATATAGTTTGAAAAAATATGTGTTTTGGCCAGTGTGTCTAAATGGGATTATTATAACAATATTATGGCATACTAAGTAAATCAACCTCAAGTATTTTCATTTTTAAATTTTTAATATTAATTTGTTATTGAACAACGAGTTTGAATTCTTGATTGTAGGTGATCATCGTAGTCACATCATTTAAATTGTGCGATGATGATGGATGTCCTAGATATTTTCCTTCACAAACCTACAAATGTCACCAATTCTTGTCCTTAGCGGATACCTTATGCTGCTTGAAATAATATTTTCATGCAGGCTGGTTTTCAGTCATCCCCATCTCCCTAAGGTATGTTAGGTGAGATACATAGTAGAGAGGGAAAACAAAAAATTATTAAGTGCTGATAAAGAAATCGAAACTTTTTTTTAAATGTATCAACCTCGGTATTTATCAATATATTTGTGGGCATGAGTGATATGAGTGTGTGCTAATGTGTGCTAATGTGTGCTAAATGTAATATAAATCAAGTTGCATATGTTATAGTATAATATAAATATTTATTTAAGGGCTTCCTGTTGTTTTTTTTAATAAAGCCATTTCATATTTAACCTTAAAACGAAATATATTATTATGTATTGATGTGTAACTGCAACGTATAGTAATATAATAAAGTACACAATACCAGTGGGAGGCTCCTTTGCACAGGAAGCCGGCTAGATTATGGGTACCACAACGGTGCCTATTTCTGCCGTGAAGCAGTAATGTGTAAGCATTACTGTGTTTCGGTCTGAAGGGCGCCGTAGCTAGTGAAATTACTGGGCAAATGAGGCTTAACATCTTATGTCTCAATGTGACGAGCGCAATTGTAGTGCCGCTCAGAATTTTTGAGTTTTTTGAGAATCCTGAGTGGCACTGCATTGTAATGGGCATGGCGTATCAATTACCATCAGCTGAACGTCCTGCTCGTCTCGTCCCTTATTATCATAAAAAAAAAACACAAATGGCTGAACCAAAAAATTATATTTTGAATTTGATTCGTAAAATATATTCCCATACTACATTCTGATCAGAAAGAGAACTAACAACCCGCTGCTCAATATGTCTATCTTATATTACGTAATCAACGGGCTTGTCATGTTTAATAGAAAATACGTCACGCATTTTTTCCCATACACAACGGATTGATTGATTGGTGGATAAGGACGGGCGCTTGAGACGAAACAGTCACGGGATGACACATTTGATATATTGCCTGGTGACAACCGCTGGCAGTCGACAAGCTGCGATCGCTTCATCTCTCTTTTAATGACTCTCTGATTGATAAATCTCGTGTCTATTCTTAAATATTAAATATTTCATTGTATCAACTTACATGTGAATGTGAATATATACAGCCACGTATAGTATGATATTCCCAACATCTGGAGGTGTGACGTTCCTTTACAGTGCAGCTTTCAAGGACTTTGAGCAGGGTTTCCAGAATGATAAAATACGTGTACCCTCAAAAAAGCGCGTTAACATGTATAAAAGTCCGGCAGCGCTCCTGTAGCTCCTGCAGGAGTGATGGGCGGCGCTCATCACTAAAATTTAGGTGACCAGATACTCATTTGTCTCCCTCCCAAAAAATAATTATCATAACACAAAATATTATTTGTTCTCCCTGGAACTCCGTAGTGTAATTAATGTAGACCCTCGTAGCTGTTCCCTGTAGCCTCATAGTTGTTGCTTCGTAGCCTTTGCTACGAAGTCATACAACTTGCTACTACGCTGCTAAGAAATCTATTATTTTGTAGTTCATTCGTGTCGATGTAATGATTTCCTTTTATTACTGTATTTGTTATTGAAAAAATCAGTTAATAAATTGACAATGATTAACATTAAATTTATTAATATTACATCTATGGAGTTTGAGTTATGTAGAAATTCACAAATTGAATTCGATGCGAGCAAACCACATTTGAAGTTTCCTGAGGGAAAAGTGTGCATTATTTAACAGTTAGTTTCCCCTATGTGCCCCTGAAGTGGTAATGTGAATGGCCAGGTCACCAAAATCTACATCCCGCGATTACGAGTGACGTTCTCTACCGCCACGCCGGCATCCATAGAGCCATTACTATCGTCAACGTGCCTGTATTCTCAAGCTGAATGGTATTTCAAGTGACGATGGCATGAGGCCTAACAGTGGTGTGAATTCCTTGTGATCAGGAACATGACACGCTCGCGTCCTCTCATTATGATAGGCTCTAGTCAAAGGAGGTATAGGAAAAATAAAACGTGTGTGTGTACTTACGTATTCACGCATGAAGTTATACTTCTTTGGCGTAACAAAGCAAAAATCCTTAAAATAAATTATTCCTCCTGCTATTCTACGTTTGCAGAAAGAACAATATTGTAAAACTATTGCAAAGATGGCATTGACAATTACTTACTAAATAACGAAAACGGTTGTATGGGCTTGAACCTTTTGCCAGTCCTAATAATGGACTAAGAAAGCAAAAAAAAAATAACGAATGTGACAAGCGTCAGATAATTTTAGGAACCAACTTCACCCTGTTACTTTTGTGATACAGTGATGCGCGCGCATCTTAATATTTCACTCTCATAATTTCTTTATGCAACGTACATTATGTTTTATACACAAATACCATCCAGACAATCTGAAAATATTGTAGCATACATCCACAACGTGTCTCCCAACAAACTTTCTTCCAAACCGAAATGATTAAAGAAGTTGTTCTGTTTCTCTAGCTGGATCAGTCAAGGCTTCTTTAAAAATAGCGCGTACATTCATATAAAAGTCAGGCCCTTATGATGTAAATAGTCAATACTTAAAGTTTTCCCCTTTATCACCACTTCGGAAAAGGTTCAGCTTTTATGAGAAGTGACAAGAATCTCATTGCCATTCGTTTAAATTAACATTTACATATTTTCATCTCATACTCTACCGACATCTTCAATAGAGAATGGTGCTGGTTACTTACCAAAAATATATTAATTGATGTATTTATATAGCAAGCAAGTAAGCAAGCAGTACTTTCGCGTAGCTACCAGCTACGTGATCCTATCACCTGTAATCACGCTACAAAAATTTCCATTCCATAAGACTACGTGTTGCAGACTACGCTCGTAGCCCACATTTAACAGACTTAAAAAGAGACTAAAAATAGACATATCTTTATTTGCTTATAACGAATATTAATTATTATATTACCAAAGATCATTTTTACAAATATAAAATATCCGTAATTTCTAATAACAGGTAGGAAGTTAATTTGTTTCTTATGTAAATCTGATGTTATGAAAAGTTATAAGAGACATATTTTTAATTTAGATCACCTTTATTCAGGCTATAATATATTTCATCCCAATTTCTGTCTAGCTTAAATATTGTTCAATAATTAAACAATTTAAAACTTAGGACTTAGAGTGATCGAATCTGTATTATAATTTATACTATTTTTATATTAAAAGTATATTTATAGAGTTATGATAACTCAATAATAAATCGAACTCTATTTTAAAAATAATAATAATAAATGTTTATTTCAGACACACATCCATATTGCATAATTTTAGAAAGTCACAATCACAATTACAATCAGACAAAATTACTTAAGAAGTACAACTATTTATGAATATTAATTTGAATTAAAAAAAAACATTCGATAAGTACAGCTATTTATGGTTGTAACTTTGATGCACATTTAATCAATATTTAAGAATTGTTTAAGTTCTCAGACAAAGTAGAACTAATTTTAGTATTTCGAGCCCATTAAACTGAACACAGTTGTGAAATTAAATCGATTGGAGTCATTATAGAAGTCAGAGAATGCTCTATGAAACTATAGTTTTGACAAAAATTTGCAAAATTAACCCGTATGTTAACCCTCCAAAGTGCTAAAATCGCCTGCTTAATTGTAGGAATAATCAGAAAATCTTTTCTTCTATTGTTTCGTAGCGACAAATGGTTGCACTAAAACATAATGTTCACTCCTCGTTGTATTCAATGACGTCTCTATTTCGATTACAATAGAGCTTATAATTCAAGTTGGCTTTGTACTCGCTTCGAATATTGTGATTGTTTGGAGTTAATTTATAAAGGGTTCAGTAATTTGTCAGTCGACTCGCAATGATCGTTTTGAGATGAAGGGATTTGAATTTAAGATTATTTAAATTTTAATCCAGTATTTAATTATATCTAATTGACTTAGTAACGTTTTCATTATAATATGACTCAGATTCCTTATTGTTACTTAAGTGAAGTACAGTCGACTTAAATGGTCGTAGGTTCGATTTGTCTCAAAATATTGATGATTTAAAAAGGCATTATAATGACCTTATAAAAATTTATTATTTTAGAATTCTTTTAGATACGATTTCAAACATTTCAACCACTTCGGAAACGGTTCTACCGTTTTGTTGAACGGCATGGAAGAAAGCGACACAAGAAACTCTCCCACCATTTTTTTGCGCTCTTTTAAATAAAATATTGTTATTGCTATAAAATAATCATAATCTAGTTTCAGGCTGTCCGATCACTTAGATATTTAGCTGTGGAGTAGTAGGAATTACGACAGAGCCATTTTCTCTCTCTCTGGAGTCTCCTGCCTGATTTTGGCGAGACAACACGTCCTGAGGATGCCTCGTGTAGAGGCGAAACACGTGTCAAATTGTTTAAAAACAAATATTGGCGGAATTAACACTAAAAGTACTTAAATTATTTGTATAATTATGGATTTCCGCAAAGTAACGCGTACTTCAATATTTTTTTTTAAACATAGCATGATTTATGGATCGGACTGTTGGCTTCGTGGTTAAAACGCTATGGCGTTTTGCTTGAGGTTCAAATCCCGCGACGAATAAAAATTTGTGTATATTAATTTAAATCTGTATATTAAACGATAAACATCTACCTTGTTAGTGTATGTATAGCTATGTAGGTAGGTAGGCTGGATTAGTGATTGTAGGACTTCTAACCCGACCATATTAAGTATACAGTTTAATCCAACCTAAACTCATACATTCACCACATGCACACTCTCACTCACACAGTCACACACACACTCACACACCCAAAAGTATGCAGTCATGTGATCTGTGCTCTTCGTAGCATTCTTGTTTCTGCCATTGAGGTAACCTATATCGAGCAAACTATAGGGAGTAACTGTATGATAGCTATTCACATTCACATTCAGTATATTATGTTTATATTATACTAACTGATGCCCGCGACATCATTCGTATAGATAAAGGGTTTCTAAAAATAATAAGCATGTTTAGAATTGAGGACTATCTCATGTCCTATACCAGTCCCGGTTCCCGTTTTTGCTGCCATTCCCAACATATTATATTATGAATCTTATTTCAAGGAAGATTGCTATGGCAAACTAAGCCTAATAATCGTATAGTTATAGTTCATCGACGTGAATCCCAGTTTTTACAAATCCCCGGGAATCATGTATTTTCCGGGATAGACTATGGCCTTTCCCAAGCCTATCACTGTACCAAATTCCATTAATCCGGCCATAAGCTTCGGCGCAAATGCGAACAGATTTAAAATCACATTTATAATATTAGTAGGGATAAGTTGCCATTTGTCACCGCGATTTCATTCTGTTACCAGTTAGTTAAAATGATTAAATCTTATTAAATTAAGCGTCGTATTTTAAATATAGTTTGATGAAGTTAGTAGTGTAAGTTCGCTCCTTGGCAGTAACGTTCTTGTTAATTGAGAGTTATTAAACAGTATCTCAATAGTCTCACTATATCTTAATACAAGATTTATTTGATCTTACAAATAATTATTGTAATTTCCGATGTAAATTGATATATTAGGGGTTAAAGTATGAAATCCCCGATTTTTACTGAAAAATTGTTTTTTTTTTTTAATTTAACATATATAGTTTCATTCAAAAATCACAAGCCATTAAGGATCTATGTCAATTAGAAGCACCTATTACAATAAAACGGCAACTTCATACCCTACTTACTTTACCAGTGGGAGGCTCCTCTGCACAGGAAGCCGACTAGATTATAGGTACCACAACGGCGCCTATTTCTACCGTGAAGCAGTAATGTTTACACATTAAATTACTGGGCAAATTAGACTTAACATCTTATGTCTCAAGGTAACGAGCGCAATTGTAGTGCCGCTCAGAATTTTTGGGTTTTTCAAGAGTCCTGAGCAGCACTGCATTGTAATACGTAGAGCTATTCAATTACCACCAGCTGAACGTCGTGCTCATCTCGTCCCATATTTTCATAAAAAAAAACCTTAACCCCAATTATCATACAAGAATTGAAAGAACTATATAAAATTTGTCGTTATTAGTTTTGAGACGGATTTATTAGTTTCGTAGTTAGAGAGGAGCGTACCAACCGCTAGACTGAGATCGTTATAACCGTTCCCATATTTAAATAAGTTGTAAATTGTATTGTTGTCGTTATTTATGCGACACGTGCCTCCCGAAGGTTCGACACGTCGCAGCTGTGCTTTGTGCTCACTTCATTCATGACTAATTAAACAGTTAAAATATATCTCTGTTGTACTGCCAGAAGTGGCAGACGAAATAACTAATGGAATAATTGAGTTTGAACCTTCTTGTAATAAATATAAATGTACTGTAGAAATCAAGTAACACAATATCCTATAGATAAGTGGTTCCCAACATTTTCTTGGCCAGGGACCACTTCGATATCTTTATTCTTAGCAGGGATCACGATGTACAAGATGTACTGAATCAATCTGAAAATAAACTTTAATCAAAAGAAATAAATATTGATTTTGTGAAATATTAAAATAATTTCATCGAGAGCGGGAGGTGCAGCGGCGGAATCTGCCCAAAACCTAAAGCGGAGGAAATATGCATCACTCGGTGATGGATACATATTTGTTCCCTTTGGTGTGGAGACGATGGGTCCTTGGGGTTCATCGGCACTAAAACTCGTAAAAGAGCTATCCAGGCGTCTAACCGATTTAACAGTTGACCCAAGATCTGGTACGTACCTCTGTCAAAGAATAAGTTTGGCTATACAAAGAGGTAACGTTGCCAGCTTCAAGGGCACCTTACCTGCCGATAGCGATCTTAATGATATTTTCTATTTGTAATTAATTAACTTTGTGAGATTATTTAAGTTTTATTTTATTATTATTTATATAAATAGCGTTATTAATTATTAAGTCATATGTAAAATTTTGAAATAAATTTAAACAATTGCATGCTTGCATCTTCTGCACTAGTTCATTAATACTAGGACTAAAGAGGGTTGCGAATCAGTTTTTGATCAACTTTAGCTTCTGTATTGGAATATGGGAAGTAACGATTGAATTCATCAATCAACTTTTTTTGTTTTCTTGTTATTTTGCCATACTTTTTTGCCATACCAGTACTTTTAATGTCACCAACGCTGAATAATTCTTCTCCCCAATTCTGCCTTACCATAACTGAAGCTTGGAAATAAAGGCGCGAAGCTTTTCATCAAATATAAATACAACATCGAAGCTGACGGTGGATGATACAATGCGTTGTTGTTGCCTTAAGATTATTTTGTTTTATTAACGTCACCAGACCGGATTGTCATCCCAGCAATTGCTGGAGCGCCAGCCGTACAGAAACCAACGAGATTCTCCTAGCTAATGTTATGTTTCTGAAAACAATCCAATATCGTGTTCATGACGTCATTACCATTGAAGTTGTTTCCATTTATCGTGAAATCAATAATTCTTCTTTGATTATGTTGTCATCTAAAAAGCGGTTAATCACAAGTAATTGACAACAATTAGAAATGTCAGTCGATTCACCACACTGCAAAGCGAAACATGGTGAGTTTTTAATTTTTGAAAAAATTTGCTCCTCGATATCATTTGACATTAGTTCAATTGTAGCTTTAACCGTGCGTTCAAACTGTGCTTCAATAAATTCTCATTCCTTTTCTTTTCGTCGTGTTATAGCTTGTATGTGATCTATTGTAGAGAAGATATTTTCCACGCGAGCAAGCGGGTATCCGCAAAAGGTTAAAAATCTAATTGAAATAAAAATCCATTAGAGTAATTTTAATTAAGTATAATAAGTATTAGGGAAGCATTTAAATCGTTATCATTGTTTGAGTGGGCAGTTACCACGATCTGTTCGGGGGAGACTTTGAACATTTGAGGAGATAATTAATATCTGAGAAGCTTAACTGTCTTCTAAACTTTACGGTATTAATGCTAAAACAGCAATTACTAAAAACTTAATCAATCAATTTCAATTAAAGCAATCAAATATTACTTGCCTTGTGTAATGAAAATTAAACGAAATAACAAATTATCTCATTCTACTATGTTTCTGCATATATATATATAGATATAAGAGCAAAATATCAAATTCAAATTGAAATACTTTTAAAATAGGGTATAAAATCACTTATAAAAAGTCAAAAACTACCACCCATTCGAATTCAATGGATTTACTGAGATTTTGTTGTAAACGCACATAATCACCCAACAAAAGACTAAGAACTCTTCAAAGACGAGTAGTAGGCATGATAAGTTTTTGTTTGTTCCTAGTGCTAACGTTATGGTTATTACAGTTTCTAGCAAATTCACTTATGTGAGTAATATGTATGAAGCCACAACCTGACAGTTGAACAAGACATACAAGATTGATCAACGTTACGTCACTCGAACGGTTGGCTTAGTAGAAAGAGCGCTTGCACGGAAAACGAGAGGTCGCGGGTTCGAGTTCGCCCGCATCGTTCATGTTTTTTTTTTCAAATTGATTTTGGGTGACTTTAATGTACTTTAGAACTGATTTCTTCCCAACTTATAAAACGCGAAGATTATCCAAAGATGATAATACAGACATCAGTGGAAATCGTTGCAGGAGACCTTTGCTAGAGCAACTTAGAAATAAGAGACACTTGGTAATGCAGCTATGGAGTGTTAAGAAATGTGTATCAAATCAGTTTGGAATTAATAGTCTTATAAATAAATAAAATTTGAACTTTCGCCTCTTCTTTATTAGAACGATGTAGTTAAACTTGTGTAACAATACTTCAAGTCGACCCACATTCTAGCGCTCTACAAAGCGCAGGTCCGGCCACATATGGAGTATTGCTGTCATCTCTGGTCTGGCCCACCCCAGTATCAGCTCGATCCATTTGACCGCGTGCAACGCAGAGCAGCTCGAATTGTCGGGGACCCAGTGCTCTGTGAACGGCTGGATCACGTAGAGACGTCGCTTCATTGTGTGTCTTCTACCGCATTTATCACGGGGAGTGTTCCGAAGAGCTGTTTAGTCTGATTCCTGCCGCCGAATTCCACCTTCGCACGACACGCCACAAGTTAGGATATCATCCCCACCATCTGGATGTGTGGCGGTCCTCCACAGTGCGGTTTTCAAGGAGCTTTCATCCACGTACTACAAAGCTGTGGAATGAGCTTCCTTGTGCGGTGTTTCCGGGACGATACGACATGGGTACCTTCAAAAAAAGCGCGTACACCTTCCTTAAAGGCCGGCAACGCTCCTGGGATTCCTCTGGTGTTGCAAGAGATTGTGGGCGGCGTTGATCACTCAGGTGACTCGTACGCTCATTATTCCATAAAAAAAAAACAATAACGTAAGAAATATAATAAAGATCAAATCCAAGATGGCTGACAATATCCTTTGTGAGAGACGATTGAATATGAAACAAAACCTCGCCTTGAGCGCCTTACAATATTCTTATATTGAGTACTGACAGACAGACGCGTGGACCGTTCGCTTCTCGTGAGCTTTTTGTGCTTATATGTATAGCTTTGTGACACTGTTTTGTGAAGTGACACAATGTGAAATCAAATGCAATATTCTATCTAGTACTTACACGTATAACAACAGGACAACATAAATGATAGACTAAAAAAACTTTTTAGGATTCCGTAACCAAATGACAAAAAACGGAGTCCTTGTAGATTCGTCATGTCTGTCTGCCTGTCCGTCCGTAGTCACAGCCACTCTTTCCGAAACTATAAGAACTGTTTAAACTTGGTAAGTAGATGTATACTGTAAACCACATTAAGATTTCCACACAAAAATATAAAAAAAATTAAGTATGGGACTTGGAAACGAAACTTAATTTATTTTTTCAACGTTTGGGACGTATTTATTGATTTGATGAAAAATGATTTGATGCCTATCTATGGATAGGTCTTCGATATTGAGGTTTCTATTATAACTATTTGCTGAGCTGAATAGTTTGCGCGAGAGGCACTTACTAAGTGGTAAAATGTGTGTCCCTCCCCCTGTAATTTCTAAAATAAGAGAATGATAAAACTAAAAAAAATATATGATGTACATTCCCATGCAAACTTCCACCGAAATGGTTTTAACGAGATCTAGTAAGTAGTTTTTTTTTAAACATTATAAATCGTGAAACGCAATTTACCTTTATCCATAACTGAATTGAAAAACAAAAATACACTATTATTAAAACGTCGATCAAAGTTACAAAGAACTACAAGAACTTTTATATTCTACTAGCTGACCCAGCAAACGTTGTATTGCCGATATTAAAATCGCGATACAAAAGTAACTGTTGATCGTAGATGGGTGAAAATTTGAAGTTGTATGTATTTTTTAATGCTGACTCATAATCAAACTTAACTTAAAATACAAAATTTAATAAAAATTTCAAAAAAATAAAAAATAAAAATTCGTGTGGACCACCCTTAACATTTAGGGGGATGAAAAATAGATGTTGTCCGATTCTCAGACCTACCCAATATGTACATTTCATGAGAATCGGTCAAGCCGTTTCGGAGCAGTTCAAAGTTTAACACCATGATACGAGAATTTTATATATTAGAGATTGGTTGCTGCTATGGAACCCTTCATGGACGAGACCGACTGGCACTTGGCCGGTTTTTTAACTTTCTGACTTTCAATACTGGTGTGATAAGTTAGTGCCACATCCGTTTATCGCAAAATCAATTAACTGACTAAAGACTGTTTTCAATATTCTACTGAAACCCTGAATTGGAGATTTATAGTAGATATTTTTAAAAAAAATGCACTTTTCGCACTTCAATATCCATATAGAGATCGTTATTGTAATCTATTTGTTAAGTTTGGTAATCTTTTCTTAACTAGGAAAAGATTTAATGGATTGAAGTTATTTTTGTAAATGTGTCAATATTAAAATAAAGAGTACGAGAATCATCCTCAGATATGTCTGTTTTATACAATGAACAACTTAATAAAACTTAAAGTGCTTCCCTGAGCATATAACTTTGAACATTCCATGCTATCTTTGTCTTTGTCTCAAAAAAGGACAGTAAGTACGGACAGACAGTAAACTTTGGAATAAGCAAAATTGTATTGAAATTTAAAAAAAAAAAATTATTGTATGGTTTTATGAAACCACGGTAAAAGTGAAACTTTTTTCACATTATAGACATTTAACTAAAAATTATTGGATTAATATTTCCACTAAGGGTATAAAAATCGCTTTATCAATCTTAATTTTATACTTGGAAAATTGGCATGATAATGGGAAATAATAAAAGTAGACTAAGTCTCCAACTAATATTTTTATTGAATACCGTGTCTTAGCCCTGGTTAAAAATATTGATTGAAAAGGATTAAAAATTATGAAATTTGAATACTTTCAATTCTTTTTCATGTATATATATATATATATATATATATATATATATATACAGTTTACATGGGGTGATTGATTCCCAATACATTTCAATCAATATTTATAATCAGGGAGAGTACGACATACATAATACTTAACAATTATTTAGATTATATACACATATTTAAAAAACTGTAAACAATATTATATAAGGGTTTCATTCAATAGTCTATACACGACACGGTCAGCTGCTGCGAACTATAGGCGCTGACGGCGCCTATAGTTCGCGACATGCAACACATAGACGAAAAAGTTTGAGACGATGTAATTAAAGTTTCACTTTAAAATTCAGATATTATTATATAATGTTAGATTTTTAAATCACTTATTCCAGCTGAGAATATTCCACACATTAAAAAAGATACCCTTCAGACATCAGAAGAATTGGCGCAAGAACCTTATTGGGTAATTTTTGAAGATTAATTTGAATTAAGACAAAATTTATGTAAACGAATAAATAAGCCTGTTAAAGATTGCTGCCGTCCCGAAGTCATCAAGTTAATTTAGTATAAAATAAATATATATATATAAGTATTTACTTCATTTAAGCCACCTTTGGGGTTGCTGTAAGCTGGTGGTTGCTGTGCGATATTTTCCGTTAAGTTCGATTTGGCTCAACGAATCACCTGAACTCAATCTTACTCAGGTGATGAGTAAGAAGAATGATTTAAAAAAAATTGCATTCAGTTTTTATAAAATAAAATGCTTTAAAGGATTATAAATTGTTCATATAATCTATATTATTATAAAATTATAAAAGAGAATGTAAGTTTGTATATTTCCTAATAACTCCTAAACTATTTGACCGATCTCAATGAAATATTTTGTAATAGATTCGTTGAAGCTCAAGGAAGGTTTACATATATAATTTATATGGCAATTTTGTTCAATTCAACGTTTGCCAGGTCAGCTAGTATCTCATAACATAGAGCGTCCGGGTAAATTATATATTTAAAGATTAAATATAATAAAAGTATGTCGAAGACACTGAAACTTTATAAACTTAAATATATTTCTTTCCGAAAGTGACAAGATAAAAACAAGCCTTCCGGGCCTGCTTTCAAAGATTTTTTTTCACTTCATTATGTGGTTGGTTTTTTGATATATCTCGACTTTTTTGTTTGGCATTAAACAACGTTATATAAATTTTGAAAGATTTATACTATATTTTACTAAAACTTTTCTAAAACTCATTTAAATAAATAAAAATTATCACAAATAATGCAAGATTACGTTAGTTGCTTTTGGACAGTTTGGGACTCTTTAGTATTGGGGTGAGAGGAATAACGGGTAAAGTCACATCTATTCCGTTTCAAAATAATGTAGAAAATTCATGTATTTTTATTGCTACTTCAAACAAACGAGCCCACGGCGCAACTGGTGCTAAGTGATCACCGCCACCGACATTCTCTTGCAACAACAGAGGAATCATAGGAGCGTTGCCGGCCTTTAAGGAAGGTGTACGCGTTTTTTTGAAGGTTTCCATAACGTTTCGTCCCGGATACACCGCACAAGGAAGCTCATTCCACAGCTTTGTAGTAGGTACGTGGAAGAAAGCTCCTTAAAAACCGCGCTGTGGAGGACCGCGACACATCCAGATGGTAGGGATGATATCCTAATTTGTGGCGTGTCGTGCGAAGGTGGAATTCAGCGGCAGGAATCAGGTGAAACAGCTGTTCGGAATACGCCCCGTGATAAATGTGGTAGAACACAACGCCAAGTGATCCAGCCGTTCACAGAGCACTTGTTTCCCGACAATTCTACGTTGCACGCGGTTCAATTAATCGAGCTGATACTGGGGTGCGCTAGACCAGAGATGACAGCAATACTTCATGTGTGGCCGGACCTGCGCTTTGTAGAGTGCTAGAATGTGGAGCGGCTGGGTATTGCCGTGCTCCATTTATTTACCTTACTATACATATATACCAAAGAACTTTACAAAATATATCAAGCGTGGTTTTTTGCTTATGGATGCGTATTAAGGTTGAGAATTCGCCTTAAGGTCCACCTGCCGCACCATCCACACTACGCGGAGTACTTTGAGAGGTAGATAGAGGTGATCAGAAAGACCGTCATTGGAGTCAGAGAAAATAACTTTTGTAAATTCTAGAGTATGCTATCTAAATGAGGAACTCTTTAACAAATACAACAAAACCAAGGCAATAAGCATAAAAACAACAGAAGCTCTCAACCGTTAATTATTGCGACCGTATTTATAAAATACCAAACGAGCCATTTCAGGAAATAATAAAAAACAGCTGAGCTTGAAAGCCGCGGGGGGTGCTGGAGACGGGGGAGGGGGCAGGGAAGTAGAAAAACAATTAAAGCAAACATCAGAGAACTGCTCCCGTAATGAATTTACAATAAAAATTAAAATCGTCACCATTTATATGCAAATTGATCCGGGACTCGGCAAGCTAACATGAATGCTTTTTGGATTTTAAATTAATACAGTTTCACATGCTGTTTGTGTACGAAATGAAAATGATAGGGTTCACATAGTAAATTTAAATTTAAGTTGTAAAATCTACTTAAATAATTTCGATAAATATCTATACCGTAGTTTTGAAGTGAAAACTCGTTTAGCGGCGTTGAGCACTTTTCTTAGGATGGGTATAAAATATTAAACTCGCGTCAGGACACGTGACCTGATCGAGAATTCGTAAGACAGTCATTGAAATTAAGGATGAAAGAAGATTTTTCTGAGAGATAAACTCTTAAATGTAAAATAATTGTAATAGTTCTGAAGTGTAAAATTTTTTATAAATAAATTTTCATTTTTGTGTACGATAGCGAATAAATGAATATTGTAGTAAACCACATAAATGCTGGTGCTTTTATACTGATAAATAAAAAATTGTGCGACATTATTCCCTTACCCAATCGGAAGTTCTGAGGTAACAAACATAAAAAAAAATATACCAACGAATTGAAAACCTCCTCCGTTTTTGATATCGGTTAAACATTTAATTACTTCTCAATACAATTCCCTACAATGTCCAAATAAAACATACAGTCCCTTAGACGGCCGTTTTCAATAACCAATCTTTCTATAGTTATACTTACTAGAGGTAGACAAATCTATCAATTTACGCTTACTTATTTTTGAATAATCTATCGACAGATAGCATTTTCTACCGGTGTTGCGAGGTTACGAGGATGGATACTCTACTAGAGATTGGAACTGACATACCGATTGTTCTTACTTGCATTAAAATAAAGGTTTCAAGTTATTCTCCGATAAACGTAGCTAACTCTGGTAACTCTATTTGTTTTTCTGTCAACATCGGCCGGTTACGCGGTGCGCGGCCAAATAGCTTTTCGAAAATACGTGGCTTTCTAATAAATATCTAATACCTAGGTAATGGGATATTTTATGTAGTGATGATAGTGATATGGAATTATTTCAAACTAGCTGACCCGGCAAACGTTGTTTTACCATATAAATTATATTTAGTGTTCGACCGTTTTTTCTCAGACTTACTTTTTAAAGCCAACTTCCACGACCACGAAAAAGCCTTTTCATTTTTCGGGTTAATATAATATAGCAACAATATTTTTATAAATTATAACCTATGTGTTATTCTGGTGTGTAAACTATATTCTTGTAATGTTTCATCAAAATCTATTCAATAGTTTTTGCGTTAAAGAAGTACAAACATACGTCCAGACATACAAACTTTCACATTTATAATATTAGTAGGATCATTATAAATTGTCATGAAAGCAGTGTCAGTGATACCGATTACAAACCGTTAGAGATGGAATATAAGCCTTAAAAGTAAACTTAATAACTACGAATTTGCATACAGATTTAGACTGAGTAAACGTGCTGTGAATCAGTTAATTGATTTATTACAACCATATTTAACTGTAACATCCACAAAGTAAGGTTAATTTTGTATTTAGGTACAGACTCAAACCTATTAATGTAATATCAGCATTTAATAAGGTTTTTACATTTCCATGTTAAGAATAATTATTATGTCCTCATGAAAACGCGCTTTGGAAATTTAACGAAACGTCGAGTTAACTAAAATAATAATAATAAAAAATAATTATTGAAGTAGACGTTACTTTGCAGAAATCTATAATTTTTGATTCCATCTTTTGATTTCAATTGAATTGTGTAAGGACAAATATTGGAGAATATAACACTAATGTAAACTCAAAACATTTGGATAAAATAATAATAAAAATGCAACATTTACTCAAAATCTAATGTAAAAACACAGTTAGAATTACACGCGTTTTAATCCTTTTAAAAGTGTTTATTTAAATGTTAATACAAAAAAAAATACTATTGTAGTAATAATTAAATGAAAGTAAATACTAAGTAAATTGTTAAAAACATTGTAATAATCATTATTACTTGAGTAGACTTATACAAATGATTTAAGTTTTCTTTAGTGTTAATTCCGCCAATATTTGTTTTTGACAGACCTGTCTCGTGCCAGATTTTGGCGAGACAACACGTCCTGAGGATGCCTCGTGTAGAGGCGAAACACGTGTCGAATTATTTTAAAAACAAATATTGGCGCAATTAACACTAAAGAAAACTTAAATAATTTGTATAATTATGGATTTCCGCAAAGTAACGCCTAATTCAATAAATTTTCTTGAGTAGACTTGATAAATACCTCTTTGATTTATTTATACGTTTTAACCTCATATCCAATATTCAAATTGTAAATTACTAACATAAACGAAGTCGTTTAGTAGAAACAGCAGCATGCATTGGTCTTCTAGCAAGATAGGCACAGCTGTATGAGGGTACTCAAAAACGCACAGCAGGCAAGCTTATTATCGCTGTTAAATTGCGAAGACATGGTTTTGGAACATTACATTCTTATCTAGCCTACCTTTTTCTGTGGTAGTATAACTTTGACGAATATTTTTTCTAAATAAATTGATTGAAACGCACGCGGTTGCAATAGGCTGTCTTATACACTGTCTATCGGAGGTTTTTACTAGGTATTTAGCGTGAGCTAAAACTTACAGGGTGGGTTTCAATAAAAAAAAATTTTAGAATAACGGAACTAAATTAACTTTAACACAAGTGGTATATGTTTATTTATGTCTTATTAAGGTAGCCACTACCTAATATACCAGTGGGAGGCTACATTGCACAGGACGCCGGCTAGATTATGTGTACCAAAACGGCGCCTATTTCTGCCGCGAAACAGTAATGTGTAAACATTACAGTGTTTCGGTCTGAGCGGCGCCGTAGCTAGTGAAGTTACTGGGCAAATGAGACTCAACACTCAGAATTTTCGGGTTTTCAATAATCCTGAGCGGTACTGCATTGTAATGGGCAGGGCGAATCAATCACCATCAGCTGAACGTCCTGTTTGTCTCGTCCCTTATTGTCATTAAAAAAAATTGCTTATATGGAATGCACGCCCCTGAGTAGAAGTAATAATGAACTTATAACATTGTATTACATATTACCGCCGACAATGTTACTAAGTATCGTATCACGACCGCACCTTCATAAATTCCGAGATGCCTGCTAGGATCCCGAGGAGATCCCTCGGGACTGATGTGATTCCATTTTCAGTACTATACACGCACTGCAGACTGCCTTCTTATCTCTCCCCTTTCTCACAATATATCACAAAATATTTATCTTATTGACCTTAGACACACATTGTATTTGGAAACGTCGGTAGTTCATGAACGTTAGTAGTAAAATAGTCATTTTTCTATATACAAGTCACAAATATTTTCCATGTGATTCTTACAAAGTTCACAGAAGACATGGTCAATTATTTAATTTTTTTTTTCTAAATCGACTTTCACGTAAAAGTTACTTCTTCCATTCAATGATTTGAAGTCGGTATTTTTATTACCTAAAATTTTATGTAGGGATGTAAATTTTGATAAGGTGTTATAAAATAATGATTCCCCGAGATAAAATAGTATAATTACAAAAGGCACACCATATAGTATCGTCAATTATGTGGAAAAAACTTATAAACTACTAAAAGTTTAAAAACTTTCTAAAAAATTATTAATTTCGAATTATTATTGATGTCAGTGGCAATACCACATATTAGAAAATAGATGGTTAAACAGACTTAAAGACGCAAATAAGAAATTTTATTTAATCTATACTAATATTATAAAGCTGCAGTGTTTGCTTGTTTGTTTGAACGCGCTAATCTCTGGTACTACTGGTCCGATTTGAATGATTCTTTCGGTGTTGGGTAGTCCATTTATCGAGGAAGGATATAGGCTATGTTTTTTTTCAAAACTAGGGATCCGTAATAAAATTGCTATTTTGTAACACAAGGTGTAAAATCGAAAACCTATTTTTGCGTGTGCTGCAAAAACTATTGACAATAGAACAAAATGATGTACAGGCTATAATATAGGCAATATTTTATTACTTATAAAACTATCGCGTGAATTATACTTTATATGGCAAAACAACGTTTGCCGGGTCAGCTAGTTTTGTAATAAAAACCTAAAAGATATGTATGTGTAAGATTGCTTTATCTGTTAAAAATTCAATGACTCTAACTCAAATATTTATTACTGGTCACATCAGAATATATTTCACAATATTATTTGAAAAAAACATCAAAAGACGTTTAGGCTCATTAGATCTCGCTCTAACCACTAATGACAAAACGTTTAGTTGATATAAATCGTCTATAAAGTGGTCTTCCAACTGCAAACATTTTACAGTATAAAATATAGGTACATTTCATATTATATTCCAGTTTCAAAACACAAATGTAATTTCATTGCCCTTGTTGTGACAAGTTGCTTTTTTATGACAATAAGGGATGAGACGAGCACGACAGTCAGCTGATGGTAATTGATACGCCCTGCCCATTACAATGCAGTGCCGCTCGGGATTCTTGAAAATCCCAAAAATTCTGTGTGGCACTAACAATTGCGCTCGTCACCTTGAGACATAAGATGAAACGTCTTATTTCCTAAGTAATTTCACTAGCTATGGTGCTCTTCAGACCAAAACACAATAATGCTTACATATTATATCTCACGACAGAAATAGGCGTTTGTTAGTTAGTCTCGCTAAAACTAAAACATTTCTTGACATTTTTGAATATAGTTCGCTATTATGAAGTAGTGAAATAGAAAAAATAGGAATGAGTGAAGGTTCATGTCGAATAAAGTTCTTCATCAAACATTCATATCCATTCATTCCCTTTGATAACAAAAGTCGAGCAGTTTATAAAATGCGTTCAAGGGATTCATTGAGACAAAAGTTTAGTGAAATAAATATTATGACAGTACACTGTCAGTACATATACTAGAACCTCCTATACGCTCATAAACATATTAGCCAATTTAAAAGTGTCAATACTCGAAACAAACATAAACTCGCAATTCCATCTACTAGGCTCCGTAAAATTGCTAAATCTTTTAAAGTGGATTGTGTTATATTTTATAATAAACTCCCAAATCAAATTAAAATATTACCTATTAAAAATTTTAATGTATCGTAAAAAATTAATTAACATCTAAGGCCTATTATAATGTGAAAGATTATTTGAATGATAAAGATAGTTGGAATTTATTTTCTAAATTTTGTTATACTCATTTGAATGCTATTGTAACTTTTGTACTTCATCCTGACTTGCACTAAATAACTTATAAAGTTTTACAGTGAATAAAGTTTTTTTTGACTTTGACTTTGAAAAATAATAACTATGGGAAGACTACAGTAACTGCCTACTCCAAATGTCACCAAGGGCTGCTGAAAACCAGTGTTGTGTTGGTGTCTTCTGCACTGACCAACAATATACTGAATCAGCTAACTCCTTTCTAAGACTTTTAGCAGGGAATCACGCGCCACACATCCTTTTTTTTATATTTTAATTTTTTTTGTAACTTACCTCTTTTTATTTTGTATTTTAAGATTGTTATTAATATTGTAAATCGTAGGTGTTGATTTTTATTGCTTATAAAGTGTTTTCTATTTTATCATATTCTAAAAGTTATTCGGAAATTGTTCCGTGAAAAAACCCGGTAGGAGACATGTTGAAGTGACGTCTCTACGTGACGCGATTCCATCGAGTTAGATCAGTATTTTGGCTTTGGAATTTAAGACCGAGATTTTGAGGTGAACTGAGAAATTTTGGAAGGTTTTTGTAGTGGTTAACGCTCAAACTGGACAGATAAAACAAGTATTGTTGCCTAAGAAAGAAAAGAAAGAAAGAAAAAATGTTTATTGATGTCATTATACATTCTGATAAAAGTTCTTAAAGTTATACTAATCTAATTATGATCTAATGACGCCAATGGGCCCCCAACTCAGCATAGTTGTGGTTTCGAAAGAATCCACATCGCTGGTCTTCAGTGGAAACCCAGAGAGCGCTACTAACGCACAGTCCTGTCACACGAAGGTGTACTAACTATTAATTCTCTATGAGCACAAAGCACAAAAATAGTGAAACTCGGATCTTAAATTAAAACTAACAACATATAAAAACAATTAAACTTGATTTAACTTTCCATTGCCACACAAAACAAACTACATATTTTTTTTAAATATTTTAAATTGATTTTTGGACATTAATAAGATATTCCTAACTCATAAATATTCCTTCAACGTATTATTATGTATTAGACGTATGTCACATATCGTAACTTTATCACTAACTCACTAGAGAATGTCAATGGAATGACTTGTGATAGACTTTAGATTATCTTCCAAGTTTTAGTTTCACATGATGGTAAATAATTTTGAAATTTTAAAATACTTTTTGAAATCACCGCTTTTGAAATTTATTTGATCAAAATAAATGAAATCATAAGGGCTTTGCTCAACACTACTTATTCCGGTTTTGAAAAATTCATTCAATTATTGTGAATATATTTTTATTTACATAGAACTCTATCAGATCTACTAGTTTTATATGAAAACTAGCTGACCCAGCAAATATTGTATTGCCGATATTAAAATCACGATGCAAAAGTAATTGTTGATCGTAGATGGGTGAAAATTTGAATTTGTTTGTATTTTTTAATGCTGACTCATCAAACAAATTTAAAAAGAAATGTCAAAAAAATAAAAATAAAAATTCCTGTAGATCCCCTTAACATTTAGGGGGATAAAAAAAAGATGTGTCCAATTCACAGACCTACCCAATATGCACTCAAAATTTCATGAGAATCGGTCAAGTCTATTCGGAGGAGTTCAAAGTTTAACAGCATGACACGAGAATTTTATATATTAGATAGAATATAAACCATAATAAAAATTCAAAGAGTTCCAGTTGATGTACTAAAGTTATACATAAACTTTAAAAAAATTGATCGAACATTCAAAATGCGCTGACTCAGAACATAATATGTAAGAGGCTTGGCAGGAGTTGATAAGGTTGACGGGATAGGGGAAAACATAAAACATACTCAATGGCAGGTAGAACCACAATCTACGTACAATGATATCTCTTAATGCATACGCAGGCTATATTATATCAATTATTTGGGTGGAATGGGCATAATTTTATCTATCAATGAAAATACTAAGTCTGAGTCCATATTAACGTTAAATACTTTTCCATTTATGCTTTTACTCGTTCAACAATCGGAGCTTAGATAAAGAATTTGTCTCCGCTGCGCTCTAACTAGATACCGCCGGCGTAGTCCCAGAGTGCGGCAACTAATACAACGGCCAAGTGGGTGTACTCTAGCCAGTCTCGAGCAATGTGTGACGTTGAAATGCCGGGTTGCGTAGTAAAACTTTGTTCAAATAATACTACAATAAATAAAGAGACTGGAATATATCAGATATCATCAGTATGTATTTTGTATTTTATTAATTTCAATGTAAAATGACACGAAGCGTACGTTTGAAAGATGCCATTGAGTGTCAAGATGCCACGCACGCAAGCATCTAATAGTTGCCGTAATAAATAAGCTATTGTTCTTAGGAAGTGCGGTATCTAGTTGGAGCGTTGGAGGTAGGAGACCAATCCTTAATCTAAGAATCGGAGCAAAATTTTTTGAAGTAAAACTTCTTTACGCACGCTTGACTTTCGGAGTAAGCGTGTAAGTAAGTAAGGTGAATGCGTGACGTGAGAGTTACGAACAAAAACAAAAACGAAATTAATAACTAGCGTTACGCAAACGGTGATTTCTTAATTATTTCGTAATTTTATTTCGTTCTTGAACAATTTTAAGTGTGGTCTAAAGCACACTCATTTTTAAATGTAATGGGGATATACAGTAGTAGTATAATAGATCAGTAAGATTTTGGTAGGATTGAGAACATTAATGGCTCTGCTACATCATGCCAGAAAATGTACAAATTATATTTGTTTAGAAATTTAATAGATTGTAAATAAAAGTTTGTTTGACTAGAGTTATTATAACATCAATAAATGGTACTACACCTTGGAAATATTGAAATCACCAGAAAACTTCTATATGAAAAAAAATCACGTTTCTAGCAGTTATTAAAATAAGTGTTTTTTTTCCATACTATCTGCAATCAGGTTCAGCAACTTTTATTTATTTATTTATTTGGAAACAAATACAGATACATCCTTAAACATAAAGAAGATAAAGTAAAAATAGAAATATGTACACAAGGATGTCTCCGTAAACAATTTCACTAAGTACACTTAATATTTAAATAAACCAATAAACCAGTTAATAAATAAATCTAACATAAAGCAGTTGCAGACATTAATATAATTTTGATGAAATTACGTGATTTCTAACTTACTCTGTTTTTGCCAGGATTTGTTTTATTCTGAGTTTGTAAGTTTTAGAGGAACACGAAAACATATCTTTAATCAGGTTTGTTGATAATTCAATTTAGTTTTGGGAGTGAACATCCAGTGATGTGTCAACTCTTAATTATTAGACACTTCGAAATGTGTTTAGATTGAGGCTTGCCGCGATCTTTTCAGCCGTAATGCGGAATCTTTTGTATTCATAAGATTTTTAGCCAGATGATTTTTATGTCCTTCAAGTCTTTTTTTATACTTAAGTTGACCCCGTTATTTTTAGCCCTAAAGTATGGTATAGCATTCCATTTTTTATTCTCCTTTCCATCTCCAATTCGTTCAAATTTTCACGCATCTGTGAATCACAGTGTGTCCTCTAGTTAGCGCATCAACTCAATTTATTCTTAAAAGGTAAATATCCTAACATTCAAAGGAAAACGTGTCAGCTGTTGGCACGTAGAGGCATGGTTCACTGTTACTCGCTGTTGAAAATACATTACATTAAAATTATATTTCGACAAGACTGCATCTACTTCAACTACTAATTTTCAAACATTTTGTTTTGATAATTCACTGTAATATCTGCTTTTTCTATATCTTTATCTACACCCATCCTTTAAATCCTCTATTGAAGATTCTAAAACAGTCAGCTTATTGTCAACATTAAAACATCCAATGTCCTAATAACCACTATAATAATAATAACAATATCCTATTTACCTACATCATTCAAACGAGTGTTGTTATGAAATTCTGTACAACATTATATCATCCGTTTTCATAATAGCACTCCTTTGGATGATATTATGGTTACTAGGACTGGCTGTTTTAGTATTAGCAGTAACTATTTCAGAATCTTTTATAGAGGATTCATATTATGGGTGTAGATAAAGTCATGTACGCAACTGTTGATAATTAGATATTAAAACACGAATGTGGGTTGTTCACATGAGGCAAAGCCGAGTATAGAATCACACGAGAATAGGATCACGTGAGTGTTGCATCAATAACTATTATTTTATAGTGCGGTAAAGTTTAATATTATAACAGAAATGACTTTCTTAATGATTTGATGATATTGGGATTGGATTTAATTGTACGGTTAATATGATGACGAAATTTTATTAAAAAACACCTTCCTTAAAGGTTGGCAACTCTCCTGTGATTCCTCTGGTGCTGCAAGAGAATGTGGGTGGCGTTGATCACTTTATCCTCATTTTCCATAGAGAAAAAAGAAGCCCGCTGAGTTTCCTCCGCCCGTTATTAAGCCTGGGGCATAATTTTTTCAAATTCTTTGACGTTTAATAAGTGACCTTTAATACTATCTTGAAGAAAAATATTGGAATTTAACATATATTTGAATCATAAAACCGAATTTTAATACTTCAGAGTTATATTGAGAGCTAGAAGTGAGTTCCAGTACATTCCAAAGGCAATAACGATTTATGAAAATGTCTCAGACGTCCGCTTCGCCTTTTGATATCAATTGCTTCCGTTCAATGGCCGCGAAGTATTGACTCAACCTATTGCAATGAAAGCTCCTTCTGTTAAAAACTAATATTAAATTCAAAGAGGTTGTAAATACTACGTACAAGACCTGCCTCAGTAAAAATTGAAATTTAGTTTAGTATGAAGTTTGAAATAGTACTCGTACTAATACTGTATGCCGATTGAAGACGAATATAATCCGGCTAAGTTTGAAAGCGAACAGTTGCTTGAAACGTTTGAAACGTTGAGGATTTCGGCTATCTCCGTTTTTTATAAGATTACTAGCTGACCCAGCAATCGTTGTGTTGCCGATATTGAAATCGCAATACAAAAGTAACTGTTGATGGTAGATGGGTGAAAATTTGAAGTTGTATGTATATTTTAATGTTGACTCATAAGCAAACAAATTTAAAAAAAATTCAAAAAAATTAAAAAAAAAATTCGTGTGGACCACCCTTAACATTTAGGGGGATGAAAAATAGATGTTTTCCGATTCTCAGACCTACCCAATATGCGCTCAAAATTTCATGAGAATCGGTCATGCCGTTTCGGAGGAGTTCAAAGTTTAACACCATGACACGAGATTTTTATATATTAGATAGCCGCCATCTGTCAATCTGTCAATGACTGCACGCTTCGTACAATCGAGTAAATCGCTTTTTCTTAGAGAGTTTCGCTAGGCTGAAATCCACTTGCTCAAATTGTCTTTTATTACCTATAAAAATTTCACGTCCAGATTTTGACTAATCTGGCAGTGTTTGTAAGAATTTATATTCAATGAAAATTGCAACATTTTCTTATCAACTACCTTTATCTTGCAGACTCTATGCTCCTACTAGCTACCTTAATAAGTTTTTTCTACCTAAGTATAAAAACGTTTATGGTAAAAAACCTATAACTATGAATTACCTATCATATTAAATACACTACCTACATATATAAATATATATATCTAGAAGAAAAAATTCAAAGAAAAGCTAAGAATATACTTTTTTTTATGAAAATACGGGACAAGACGAGCAGGACGTTCAGCTGATGGTAATTGATACGCCCTGCCCGTTACAATGCAGTGCTGCTCCAGATTCTTGAAAAGCCCAAAAATTCTAAATGGCACTACAATTGCGCTCGTCACCTTGAGACATAAGATGTTAAGTCTCATTGGCCCAGTAATTTCACTAGCTACGGTTCCCTTCAGACCGAAACACAGTAATGCTTACACATTACTGCTTCACGGCAGAAATAGGCGCCGTTGTGGTACCCATAATCTAGCCGGCATCCTGTGCAAAGGAACCTCCCACTGGTTTATTCTATATATACCATATAGAAGCTAATGATCAAGAATACCTATGAAGTATACAATAGAAAAATGAACTTAAATGGACATCACACTTAAATAAGGTCTGTGGTAGAGTAAATAAATTTGTTTATGCTTAACTACCTTACCTAACTTAAAATTTTGCCGGATTATACTTCATCGCCAATCGCTATACTGTAATTACTACTATTTCAAACTTATGTCAAATCACTGTGCGTTCATACTAAACTCAATCTCAATTATTACTTAGGCAGTCCTACCTCTTATTACGTAGTATTTACATCCTCTTTTGTGCATTTGATCTTTTAATTATAGTAACTAGAAATTGTTTTAATAATTTTTGTTTTTGCTTAAAAAATCTACTCATGCAAGCATTTAAAATAAAGCTGAAATGAAGATTTTAATACCAATTGTGCTTTGAGACGCATTTTAGCACGATGTTATGTTTAGACATGGCAAATCATTTCTAAGGCAAACATAATATTGGTTGGTATACTTCGGCTATGAAGTTTGAGTACACACATTTCCCTTCAAATTGTGTTTGCAAACACATTTGTTTTGTCACTCCGAAATCGTTACGTGATATGTTGTGTCACTTAAGTGACGAGTATCAATCGTCGCCATGTAAACAGTATCGAGTACTGATGGCGTGACAGCTGACATGATCATTTCTGACATTAATATTACATAAGCGATTCCACCCCATGCAGTAATAACCACCTGTTGAAATATGCTGTTTCTTCAAATTTAATTTATGGCTCTTTTATAGTAAATGCTGTGTATACAAAATAACATTACAGTAACTTATACCGTTACGGAATGCAAACGAGAGACTTACAATAATATTGATTTTTTTAATTAGAATAAAATGATTTATTGAAATATTAAATAATCAAATGTATACAACCAAATTCTACCAAATATAATTATCATCAGCCGGAAGTCGTCCACTGCTGGACAAAGGCCTCCCTCAAATTTGTCCATGAAGACCACTCCAGCCCTACCCTTGTCCAATGTATTCCGGCGATCTTGACCAGATCTTAATATAGATTAAATATAGATTCCGTGAAGTTAAATATAGAAGCAGCTCGAATTGTGGGGGACCCAGTGCTCTGTGAACGGCTGAATCACTTGGCGATGCGTAGAGAAGTCACTTCATTGTGTGTCTTCTACCGCATTTATCACGGGGAGTGTTCCGAAGAGCTGTTTAACCTGGTTCCTGCCGCCGATTTCCACCTTCGCACGACACGCCACAAGTTAGGATATCATCCTCACCATCTGGATGTGTGGCGGTCCTCCACAGTGCGGTTTTCAAGGAGCTTTCTTCCAAGTACTACAAAGCTGTGGAATGAACTTCCTTGTGCGGTGTTCCCGGGACGATACGACATGGATACCTTCAAAAAAAGCACGTACACCTTCCTTGAAGGCCGGCAACGCTCCTGATTCCTCTGGTGTTGCGGGAGATTGTGGGCGGTGATCACTTAACAACAGGTACTACGCTCGTTTGTCCTCCTATTCCATAAAAAAAAAGTTTGCCTAAAGTCTTTTGTAAATAAACGCTATTGGGTACATATTGAATATTTAAAACAAACACTAGTCGTGTGACGTGGTCAGGTGGCAAACACGACATAGGTGGCAGGTGGCTGTGTGGGTGGCACGTGATCAGAGCCACCGCCGAGGGCTCACGGATAGCGGACACCTTGACCACAAGCCGAGCATAAATATTGAACACTTTTACAACTCATTGTTAGATCGACGGGTTGCGGAGTACGAGCACGTGCGCTGTGGTCATTGTTATTGAGAAAACATTGCCGACGACATCACAGTCACAGAGACTATTGCTTTTTTTATGACAATAGGGGACGAGACGAGCATAACGTTTAGCTGGTGGTAACTGATAACTGCTTAATACAATGCAGTGCCAAATGCAGGATCCTTGTAAATAACAAAAATTCTTATCGGTACCACAATTGTGCTCGTCTCCTTGAGACATAAGATGTTAAGTCTCGTTTGGCCAGTAATTTCACTAGCTACGGCACCCTTCAGACCGAAACACAATAATGCTTGCACATTATTACTTCACAGCAGAAATAGGCGCCGTTGTGCTTCCCGATAGGCTGTAGGAACTCAATAACTAAGACTCTGTTTGTAACTGTTTGTCTGTCAGTAATAGTTAGATGGCAAATTAGTCTGCCAAATTTTCACTTATACTTTTTGTTTCTATTGGGATAAACAAACAGTGAAACATTAAATCTTATTAACTAAAGTACATTATAAGGTTATACTAAATGTGCCACCAGCACTTGTTGCAGTTTATGAGTTCGCTGTTTTTCTTTTAATTTTAAACTGTATGACTATAGATCTAACCGGCATCCTGTGCAAAGGAGCTTCCTACTGGGAAAATATTGAACTTTTGTCTCTTTGAAAAGTTACCCAAAAGATATTGATAATATCTCGAACATGTTTTTAACTTCTTAGTGCGGTTTAAGATCTAAATTGTGATAATTCTCAATTGCAATGTGTTTTTAAAGCAATAAGGTTCAAAATGCAACGCAGTTGTAAACAAAAGTTAGCCGCGAACATTATCGGAGTTTATCGCGATCCCTGTCATAAACAACATCACTTTATGTATTTATTTAATGATCTGGAAACATCTCTAATAGCCACTGTGTTCTTTTGTGAGTTTTGCCATGTTCTTGTGTCACTAGCTACTGCTTTCCAAGCTGGTTTGCACTTAAAGAAAATCTTCATTTTTAACCGACTTCCAAAAAGAAGGATGTTCTCAATTCGTCGGTACGTTTTTTTTTGTTATATTTGTTACCATTGCAATAATCGTAACTAAAATTATATTAATTAACAAGATTGTATAAAATACACAATTATTTTTATACTTTTTAGGGCATATTATATCTATTGTTTTGGAATGGAATTTTTGAAGTCGGTTACTTTTTTGTTAAAGTTTTTATATTAATTTATGTCAAATAACGCTTAAGGCTTTCAAAGTTATATATTTACTACCACTTCGGAAAAGCTGAGCCTTAATAAGAATTGACACGAAATCCATTGCCTCTTATAAATCAACTAGCTGACCCGTCAGACGTTGTTCTACATCTATATATATAAAAATGAATTGCAGTTCGTTAGTCTCGCTAAAACTCGAGAACGGCTGGACCGATTTGGCTAACTTTGGTCTTGAAATATTTGTGGAAGTACAGAGAAGGTTTAAAAGGTGAATAATTATGAAAATGTTCGGAATTAAAAAAAGGTACATACATTTATTTTCCCTTTGATGTGTCCCCCGTGTTTCACAAATCAAATTGAAAGAATAGTTTAAAATGAACAACTAATTAGAATCTTTGTATCTGTCTAAATTTCTCAGGAGGTAAAAATCAAACTTAATTTTAGCTACCTATAGTTGGTAGATTAACTTTAGTCGTTAACTATGATGGCAATACAACGTTTGCTGGGTCAGCTAGTAATAAATAAAATACTGTTTTTTTATGAATTTGTCAAAAATATTCCATAACATCAAGAACTATTTCGTAAAATATGCTCCCTGTTGTTATAATGAAATTGTTTCACAGCAGAACTGTCAAACCATGCGTCAATAAATTGTCATAGATAATATGTCCATATCAAACAAATATTGGAAATAAAAATAATTATGGTACCCAAATCCAAATCGAAATAAAAACTATCCTATCTCTCAAGTTGGACTAAACTGCACTCCACGAAGTAATCCCCATTAAAATCCATTCATTATTTTATTAAAAAGTTGTAGTAGTAATTAAGCCGTACATTTTGCAAAATTTTTCAAGTTTTTACGTTATTTTCTCCTAGCGCAGTTCAAGTGCACGATAATTGTTTTAGAATGATTATTTGCATAACAATGGCTTAAAACGCTATCACTTAAAAGTTTCGGAGCGACGACAAAGAAATGTTAGCTTGGTATTATGATTTTCGTTGTGTTTGTAGACAAAGAGGATATAAATACTACGTAATAAGGGGCGGGACTGCCGAGGTAGAAACTGAAATTTAGTTTAGTATGAAACGTGCAGTCATTTGACATAAGTTTGAAATAGTAGTAATTACAGTATGGCGATTGGCGACGAAGTATAATACGGGTAAGTTTGTAAAGCTAACAGTTGCTTAAAACGTGGTGTATTCCGGCTATCTCTGTTTTTTACAAGATTATAGCCGTCATCTGTCGATCTATCAATGACTGCACGTTTTATACAATCGAGTGAAACGCTTTTTTCTTTGAGAGTTTCGTTACGCTGTTTGTAGATATTGTCGTCTGTTTTTGATACAAATGATTTAAGTTTTCTTTAGTGTTAATTCCGCCAATATTTGTTTTTAAAGCAATTCTACACGTGTTTAGCCTCTACACGAGGATCCTCAGGGCGTGTTATATTATATGTGAAATATGGCACGAGACTTAGAGTCTCGAACCAGGTTTTGGCGAGACAACACGTCCTGAGGATCCTCGTGTATAGGCTAAACACGTGTCGAATTGCTTTAAAAACAAATATTGGCGGAATTAACACTAAAGAAAACTTAAATCATTTGTATAATAATAAATAGTTAAATATAAATAATAGTATAATAGTATTTGTATAATTATGGATTTCCGCAAAATAACGCCTAATTCAATAAATTGTCTGTTTATGAGTTCAAATTCAAAATTCAGCCATTTGAAATTGTGAAAGTTTTGTATGATAATTAGATCATTTATACGTCTAGATAGACTATGACAGCTGTGAAAACGTCGAAAAAAAATTGAGATTAGAACGAACCTCTATTTTGAGCAATGTACGCACGCGATGGATAGGGCTATGCTCGGAGTCTCTCTGCGAGATCGAATCATAAATGAGGAAATTGATGCGAAACTGAAGTGGCAGTGGGCAGGGCATATAGCTCGACGGACAAATGGCTGGTGCGGCAGTAAAGTCCTCGAATGGTGACCACGTACCGGAAGACGTAGTGTTTTGGTAGGCCCCCCCAGAAGTTGAATAGAATCAGAGAATTTTGGCTATACAAGAATCCTGAGCGGCACTGCATTGTAATGGGCAGGGCGTATTAATTACCATCAGCTGAACGTTCTGCTCGTCTCGTCCGTTATGTCATAAAAAAATTCAATAAGTTTGAGACGAGGCACTTTTGAATCGTTATAACATTTTTAATTGAAAACGGCGGTTACTTTCTGTAATCATTGAGTATTTTAACAATTTTCGTTCTTACAGATACAGTTATAAGACCCGAATTGCTGAATCAAAAAATCGTTCTCAAACTTCGTCTTTGCCACGTCTATTGTACCACCTAGATGAGCCGCCCAAATCACTTCAATTGATTTCCAATTCTATAGAAGGATTTTCGACGGTAGTCATTTTATTCCTGTCACTTGAAGTTACAGATGAATCTAAAGGATTCTGTCTAAAAACTAATAAACAACTATTCCGCTAGGATTTTTTTTTATGAAAGGTAACCAGAATACTTATGACCGTTTTTTAAAACTATATTTATTGTTATGTTTTTAAAGTGATAACCCTCACTTCTAGGATTAATACACAAATAAAATTTGAAAAACAAAATTTTATGAACGATGCGGGATTCGAACCCACGACTTCCGGCGTTCCGCGCCGGTGCTCTAACCAACTTAGCTAACCGTTCGAGTACCGCCTCGTTATAAAATTCTGTTTCCTTTGTTCAACTCTCAGGTTGTGGCTTCATCTACAGGATCTACTTTACAGTTGATAAACTTGATAAATCACAATATTTGCATATTAGGAAATTGACTTGAGATGATTTGTAATTATAATAATAATAATTCTTTAAAATAACAATACGAATCAAAACATTAGCCAAAACGGCCATGCAAATTAAATCAGCTCCACGTTAATATATAATAATAAAATTTTAATATTACAAGTACATATTTCATTGTTAAATACATCGTGTTAACATCTATACAAAATATACAATAGTTAAATAATAGGTAGTCAAAGTTAAAGATAATAAAAAAATCACAAATACACACAGATAAATCACATCACAGATAACAAAAAATTAAAAAGTCAGAAACCGCATAGAAATTAGTTATTACTTCTTTTACTCACGGAGAGCAAATGGTTTCCTTAAAACATAGCCTTAAATGAGTAAATATTAGCGATACGTAAAATGCATTATATATGGGAGTATTTAAAATAACATCAGGTACGTAAAGAGCATCTACGAAGCTCTAAAATACCGGTAAAAAGTATGTACTTCCGGCAAGGTCCCAGTGAAATGTAGCGTATATACCTACATACTTGAATTACATGAACAAAATGAAGAAAATTGCCTAACCAGATTTTCATATCAGCTCCGATAAGTAATGCTAAATATGTACAACAGTAAAAAAAGACGTTTAAAAATAAATTTGACATTTGAGTTAGGTACCTTTTCAAAAATTATTTATCAGCCTTGCGTCTTTAAGAAAAAAGCGATTCACTGGATTGTATAAAACGTGCAGTCATTGACAGATTGACAATTGATGGCGATAATCTTGTAATAAAACAGAGATAGCCGGAATCTGGTTTTAAGCAACTGTTCGCTTTCAAACTCGCCGGATTATACTGCGTCGCCGATCGCCATACTGTAATTACTACCATTTCAAACTCTTGTCAAATCACTGCACGTTTCATACTAAACTAAATTTCAATTTTTACTTAGGCAGTTTGGCCTCTTATAATGTAGTATTTATATCCTTTTTTATTATTTATAATCAATTATTAGGCAGATTGAAACAGAATTACACACACAAATAAAATTTCAAAAACTACATTTTATGAACGATGCGGGACTCGAACGCACGACGTCCGGCGTTCCGTGCCGGTGCACTAACCAACTGAGCTAACCGTTGGAGTGACGTATCGTCATAAAATCTTGTATATTTGTTCAACTCTCAGGTTGTGGCTTCATCTACAGGATCTACTTTACAGTTGATAACCTGCTCAACCCCAATATTTGCATATTAGGAAATTTACTTGAGATATCGCTCTTGCAAATCTAAACAATTTGTTACGTTTTTAAAGTGATAACCCTCACTTCTAGGATTAATACACAAATAAAGTTTTAAAAACATCATTTTAACGAAATCACGACGTCCGGCGTTCCGTGCCGGTGCTCTAACCAACTGAGCTAACCGTTGGAGTGACGTATCGTCATAAAATCTTGTATATTTGTTCAACTCTCAGGTTGTGGCTTCATCTACAGGATATACTTTACAGTTGATAACCTGCTCAACCCCAATATTTGCATATTTGCATGTATATGTTAAAAATACAGAAATATATTAATAGATAACAGAGATACAATTCTGCAGAAGCCTTACAAACGTAGACAGAGCTAGGGGTAGAATCATTAATGAGTTCGTTAACCTTTTGTTACATGGCTTGCAACACGGTTGAGCTGCATATATAATACACATGTAGACGACGCCGTCTGTTACATTTTAAAGTTAAGCCTCTTTTCTCTTGTTATAGCGGCTAATCTCTTGGTAGGGTAGATTACACAGTTTCGGTCCACTTCAAAGCATACTGTTTTTTTGTTATTTTCATTGGATTTCCTTGTCGTATTTTAAAATATCAACAATGAAAAGTATTACGCTGTTGTGCCACGCATGATTGAAAAGCCCGAAAATTCTGAGCGGCACTACAACTGCGCTCGTTATCTTGAGACATAAGATGTCAAGTCTTATTTGCCCAGTAATTTCACTAGCTACGGCGCCCTTCAGACAAAAACACAATAATGCTTACACATTACTACTTTGTAACAGAAATAGGCACCGTTGTGGTACCCATAATCTAGCCGGCATGACGGCAAAGAGTTAAAGACACATCAAAATTTGCGACCCATGCGTATTCGAATGGTTGGCTCAGTTGGAAAGAGCGCTCGGATGGAACCCGAGAGGTAGCGTATTCGAGTCCCTCACATCGTTCATAAATTTAGGTACCAAATTTAATTTGTGCAAAGCAATAGCTACATTTCAATGTAAAAGCCATAATATAGAAGCCGGATATAAGCTCGGCCTGTAACAGTGGGAGCAACATAAAAAAACCAGAACTAACCAGTGATATGTAGTCCGCAGTTAGTTAATATAATGCGTTTGTTGCCAGTCCGGTGCAGGCTGCTACCAGTTGGGTCCGGACTACGCAAACCACGTCCGATAATTTGTGCCTTGGTTTCAATTTGAACAAACTGCTGATTTATTGAGTCTGTGCACAGTTTACTGCGGTTATATTCCTCTGTGGAGTTTATAATTGAATTCAACATTGAAAAATATCGTTCAAAGTAAATATTCTCTTTTCAAGTATTTTTTATGTGATTAAGTAACGTATCTTTTCTGTCTGGCGTCCCCCAAGGCTCGCATTTAGGCCCGTTACTATTCACACTTTTTATCAAAGATATCTCCAAAAATATCATAGATTCTAGTTATGAATTATATGCTGATGATTTTAAAATTTATCGAACAGTCAATTGCCCTCTTGATGAAACTAAGCTGCAAAATGATATCAATCAAAATCTCAAGACACTAAAAAGTGTAAGACAAACCTTATGCAGCTTAAAAAAAATAAATGCGGTCCTCCACAGTGCGGTTTTCAAGGAGCTTTCTCCCTCGTACTACAAAGCTATGGAATGAGCTTCCTTGTGCGGTGTTTCCGGGACAATACGACATGGGTACCTTCAAAAAACGCGTACACCTTCCTTAAAGGCCGGCAACGCTCTTGTGATTCCTCTGGTGTTGCAAGAGAATGTGGGCGGCGGTGATCACTTAACACCAGGTGAGCCGTACGCTCGTTTGTCCTCCTATTCCATAAAAAAAAAATGCAATGTCATTTAAGAATATCAACAAACATGTAAAGTTTAAAACCACATTTAATACAGATGGCGTATTGATAAAAAATACTGATGAAATTAAATATCTGAGTGTAATAATAGACAATGAACTTAGTTTTAACAGCCACGTTGATAATATTGTATGAAAAAGTCCAAAAATGCTTGGTTTTATTTTTCGAAACACTCGAGACTACATCCAAAGACTCGCGTAAAATACTGTTTTATTCTTTAGTGAGACCTATCACTGAGTATAATTATTCTGTAATTTCAAAACTTGAAATGAAAATTTTCATAATTTTCATCTGTAGTCCCCATGAAAACCAAATTTGGAAAGGTCTCACGTCGGGTTAACTAAAAATAAGTTAAAAAATTTATTTCTTTTCAAGATACACTGTTTTAATGTTACTGACAATAAGGTAGAATCAGTATTCGATTTATATTCTCATAGCAAACTGCCTAATTGCATAAGAAGTACTTCATTTAACTTAAGCATGCTAATTGTATTTATGAAACTTCATATATTTTAGAATTAGACATTTCGTTGCATTTATAGAAAATATGACATTGGAGATTACTAAAGAAAGACTGATCATAATAAAATATTTTCTTCGATTTGAGTAATTTGTATCTCGATGAGTAAGCTAGTAAATAAAAGCTTTGTTTGTTTAAAACAACAAAACATTCAAAAATTAGAAATAAATTCCAAATCCATCCCATCTGAATTTATTGAGTTAAGCAACTTAATTACTTATATTCAGAACTCCTACAATATCACCCATCATTTAGTGATATTCTTTTCTCTGTATTCCACAAAAGAAGTACATAGCAACTCATTTCAAAAATTTACTTTAAGTATAAAACAAACATAGTAATATTATACATATACAAAATTACACACACGGTCTAAGCGACGTTGAAAACTTCAGTTAATATAAGCCTCTTTAGCGAGTGTAAACTTAAAAATCTCGAACAAATTTAATTTGAGAGTCATTAGATGGTTGTTAGCAAGCGAGCGAAACATTTTTTCATCACCACAGAGTATTAAAGCGGACTTTAAGCAACTTCGCTGTCTACTTTAAATGTTTCGCCGTGTACCGTGGTTTCATTACGTGGATACTTAAGTGTATTCTGTGAAATGTGTATAATCTGAGTTGTTTTAACGGACATTGAAAACGAGGAGGAGACACCGATTACGCTGAGATTTATGATACGATTTATTTTAAGTTTTAGGTTTCGATTTAGTTTGATGATGAATGCTTGCCATTTGGTTCCATAACAATTTGACATAGTTTTGCCCAATATTTTCCTTTACGTGGATAATGTTATTATAGTTTTTGTACTGCTTTTTTAGGAGTCTTTATTTAGATCGACTATTCACCCGTTTGTCGATAAGTTGGTCTTAGGCTATCTGTCATTCATAGCTAACAATCGTTCTACACGATACTTCAGTGTCTCACAAGAACGTGAAATGGGGGTTCTACTTTGTTGGCACGCGGAATATTCGTAGGCCTACCCTATAGCTACTTAAAAAAATTACTATTTAATATATGACAGTAAAAAGCAACAAAATCTTATAGTTCACCTGATAAGTGAATTTAAAAAGTAAAAAATAAATACGTCTAATAAACCGACTTCAAGAGAATTCAGAAAAGTGTAAAATTAATTAATAAAGATTTAATTTAATACACCTCTTATGCAAATCTTATTTTACCTTTAATGTTTATAAAATACTATTATTTGTATGTGCTACCTATTGATAGGTTTGGAATCGGTGCCAAAACTAATGTAACAGCAGGTACCTACACTCGCCACGCGTGACTTTGAGAGGGATAGATTCTTCTAGAACCAAACAACCCAAGCGGGCAGGCACGGACTTAAACCCTATCAATAGGTATCACATACAAATAATAGTATTTTATTCATCATAAAGGTATAAATATATTAAATTAAATCTTTATTAAGTTATTTTATGAAGTCGGTTTTTTTAAGCGAAGTTTTTTTTTATCTATTTTTAAAAATATGCAGTATATCAATACATGTATGGGTTTAGTTTACAAATTTATACACTTACTGTACTTGACGTGACTTTTATTTTGACCACGAATGGTTTTTGATTTGACTATATCCAAAAACTTGAAACTCGCAACAAGTAGCATTAACAAAACACATGTTTGCGATCGTGCGATGAGTACGCTTTTCTGAGAGAGGAGAGCGATTGTCAAGTTTTCTCATTACCGTTGTAAGACGTCGCAAATCGCGTGTGTATTGTCTGACCGTATTAAGGTGAGCGTTCACTTGACAATAACGACAAGTGCAGAATTATATTGATCTGAGATCATTTATACGTCTAGATAAGTCTAGACAAGAGGGTCCTCTTGCTGTAAGGCAAGGCATGAAAACAGGTCCGATTTATTATTATTCAGGACAAGGTACTTCTTACTCTCGCGATTCGTATGTCACTTTGTTTTAGTGTGGGTGCGTTGCTGAAAATAGAGGTCAACTGTTCGCCGCTATTGTTTTCGACGTGTTCACAGCTGTCAGTCTATCAAGTAGTATTAATATAAGACAGGTTATATAATATTATATAAGTTTTATTTGCAATTTTTTATACCAAACTCAGTATTATTACATGTTTTATTTACAAAAAGAGTTTTTAAATTTACATAGTTTTAAGCTAGTATTTGAAAGAAGTTTACTTTAAGGTAAAAATGATTACACTTGGTGTACTTTGTGCACAACATACTGGTGTCCACTTTAAAGTTACAAACGTGGGGTTCATGATAGCTCCAGTAATCCAGTATCCTTACACACGGGTGGATGGATAGATATTTCTTAAGGAGTTGGATCTCTTCGCTGATGTTTTAGATAATAGATAATGCCACAAAGGAGGGATGGATATGTAAATAGGTTTCAAATAATACTAATAGAATGAATGTGCGATCCCGACAATTCCCATAAAAAGCGCCATCAAAGAAAATACATGTCATAATGTTACACATTTCTATTGTCGCTAGAACTTTCTCAGATAATGATTCAAGTTGTATCGTTGTAACACAAGATGGCGGTATGATTGATGACGTCACCCGCCTCGCAGCGCGCCCCGCTCTCACATTAGCAACTTTAAATTAGAAAAACGTCCACTCTTGTCGGCCCTGTCTACTGTCTACTGTCAGTCGTTCCACATTCTCTACTATCATTAAGTTGTCTTTCGAGACACAACTCTTTATTTTGTATGCGTTGCAATATATCACTGGTATTTTCAATATTAATGAATGCATATTAAAAGCTTATGAATATTAAGATGAAATTTCTTTATCAATTTTTACATTTATGAGAGACAGCTTTGTGTATTTTATGCATAAAATTCCTGGAAATATTTATTATAAACTAGCTGACATTATTTTATAAAGTAAAAAGAAAAAATGAAGACTTAAAAATTTTGGGGTATAAAAAATAGATGACGACCGATTCTCTGACCTAACAAATATTAATATAATAATTATTAATTAATTATATCTAACATCTATAGGTAGCTAAAATTAAGTTTGTTTTACTTGCTGAGAAAGATATAAAGATTTTTTTTTTATTCCGAGAATTTTCATATTTATTCACCTTTTAAACCTTCCCTGGACTTCCAAAAATAATTCAAGACCAAAATTAGCCAAATCAGTCCAGTCGTTCTCGAGTTTTAGCGAGACTAACGAACAGCAATTCATTTATATATATATATATATATATATATATATATATATATATATATATATATATATATATATATATATTTATTATATTCTATATAGATAGATTATAAAGTAGCTTATACCACAGATTGGGAATAGAGCGACCGCCCCCATGCTATCAAATAATAGGTTTAGTTGTACAATATTACTAAACATATTTTTTAATGAAAAAAAAAGCCCGCTGAGTTTGTTACGCCCATTCTTCTCAGGTCTGAGGCATCCGTTTACGAACGGGTGGTAGTTTTTGACTTTCAATATGTGATGTCACATCCTATTTTGAATAAAAATATTTGAATTTGAATTGATCATCAAACATTTATTCGCTTAATTTTTTAGAGGTTATGTGGGGTCTTTTGAATCGATATCTGAAATGAAGTAGTAGATCGTTAACCGAAGGTCGAAAGAATCAATTCCCGAGGTATTTAGGCTATAGTCCGAGTAGGAATTGATTTTTTTACCCGTGATAAACACTTTTCTTTTCATTTCGAATATGAGGAAAATAAAACTATTTGTTTATCTAAACTATTCATAGATAATATGTAATAATATTAGTAGTACCTATTTAAAATTAATTGTCAAATTAGGACAATTTATGTCCACTTTTTGAATTTTAAATATGGAACTCACCGCGTAATTGTTGCGGCTTTATATTCCGCTCAAAGAAGTTTGTGCTAAGTTCACACTGGCTGTTTAGAAAGTCACATGGCCGCAGCATTTTTTTTATTAGTTTTTCTTTTACATAAAACTCTTCACAGCTGACAGCAGTTATATTTTAAAGTTCATTCCGGCCCTTGGGTGGGAAGTAATTTGTATGAGTTTTTCCCTCTCTGTGGAGGGAAGCAGCATTTTCTACCCAATAATCAGATCAAAACAACAATACTTTCCGAGTATGAGAAATGAAAAAGCTTTTTCGGTTGAAGGGCTTCTCTAAAAAATGGGTCCCATTCTTACAAACAAGCCGTCAAACGTTACACGGCCGAGTGTCAATGTGCTCAATCTCATTCAATCGGTACCCTCGAAGTAATTTCCTCTGCGTGCCTAAGGGGAAGTATTCAACTCAAAAATGAGATCTGATGATGGGAAGGTATGATGTTGTTCGAATGGGTGGTAGTTTTTGACGTTGAATAAGTGATTTTAAATCCTATCTATACTATAATATAATATTATAAAGCTGCAGTGTTTGTTTGTTTGTTTGTTTGAACGCACTAATCTCTGGTACTACTGGTCCGATTTGAATGATTCTTTCAGTGTTGGGTAGTCCATTTATCGAGGAAGGCTATAGGCTATGTATATTTCAAAATTAGGGATCCGTAATAAAATTGCTATTTTGTAACACAATTTGTAAAATCGAAAACCTATTTTTGCGTGCGCTGCAAAAACTATTGACAATAGAACAAAATGATGTACAGGATATAATATAGGCAATATTTTATTACTTATAAAAGTATCGCGTGAATTATACTTTATATGGCAAAACAACGTTTGCCGGGTCAGCTAGTTTTGAATAAAAGTATTTGAATTTGAATATGATGGAACGAATTCCTTTTATAAGCATACATTTGCTTATGATTTTTCAACAGATACGATTGTTAAATCAATAATTTAGAAATAAATATTTTAATAACATTATTTGTATACTTTAAGCATCATTTGGTAGAATAAAAACTTATCTTACAATGTTACGACACCACAAGTAACCACCTGAAGTTTTATGTATTTCACATGTCTTTTTGGGATTATTAGAATAATTTTTATGAGACGTTCACTTTTAATGCCTCTATATAATGTCTTAAGAATTTAGATTAAAATATAGTCCAAGAGCTGGCACCAATTTTTGGGTAGGTATTTGAGGCAAGCTGAAAACTTGTTCCATACCTCTCCTATTATACCCCAACAGCTGCAGTACTTCTGAAGAGCGGGGCTAAATACCCCTAAAGTTTTAAAAATATTATCATTATTTTCCAAAAATATTTTAGGGGTAATATGCAATTTTTATAAATTTTAGTTTTATAATAAAGAATAATTAAAAAAATAAGCCCGAGGATTTATTCGGGGTTTTAACATTTCCAAAATTTTGCCAATTTTGGAAGCATTTGTTTGCGAAATTTATAAATACTATATGAAATATAAATTCAGCATGATTTAAAAAATTGTGTGTGACTAACAAAGCCGACACTGAAGATGAACATTTAAAAAAAAAACCTTGAATAAGCGACAAGTTTTCAGCATGCCTCAAATACCTACCTAAAAATTGGTGGCAGCTCTCCTACTAATAGTAGCGTCGCGTTACTTGAAATACTGTAGCAGATGTTTATATATTACTAGCTGACCCGACAGACGTTGTTCTGTATATAATAAATAAAATAATGTTTTTATATGAATTTGTCAATAATATATCATAACATCAAAAATTATTTCGTAAAATATGCACCCTGCTGTCGTAATGAAATTGTTTCACAGCAGAACTGTCAAACCGTGCGTCAATAAATTCTCTCATAGAAATTATGTATGGACACATCAAAGGAAAAACAAATTTGTTGCTTTTATTTAATTTTGCAGCATTTTCCTATTTAATCACCTTTTAAACCTTCTCTGTAATTCCACAAATAATTCAAGTCCAAAATTAGCCAAATTCTTCAAGCCGTTCTCGAGTTTTAGCGAGACTAACGAACAGCAATTCATTTTTATATATATAGAAGATAGAAGATTATATCACAGATTATTTGGACTTGAATATTCCAAATCATTTGCCGTATTAATTATATACACATATTACACTAAATTACACATATTTAAAGCCGACAAATGCAAACATAGACATCAAAATAAGTTAAGTTGTAAAGTAATAAATCTCTTTTATATCAATTCGTTCAAATTTCAGCTTGATTCCTTGGCTTTGCGTAGGGATGTTGGTTATCTCTTCATCTTCTACTGCATTTATCACGAGGAGTGCTCAGAGGAGCTGTACGGGTTGATTCCAGCGGAAGAATTCCACAACCGCGCGTTTTACAAAAAATTCTTGCCTCGCACAGCCACTTTGTGGAATTTATTACCGGCTGTGGTTTTCCAGAACTGATACGACTTAGGGACCTTCAAGAAAATAGCGTACTCCTTTACAGGCCGGCAACGCATCTCTTGACACCTGTTGTTGCGGATGTCCATGGGCGGTTGCCTCAGCTTTCCCCATACCGTGAGCCTCTTGCCCGTTGGCCCCCCTAAGAAATCATAGCAACTCTTTAAAAAAGGGCATTATATTGAGTCCCTAATTGTATAAAATTACATAATATTAATAAAAAGTAAGGACCTGTTTATCCCAGTTGTTAGCAACACGAGTAATGTTGTGGTCGTAGATTAGTGACAGTTGATTGCTTGTAGCAAAACCTCTCGAGTGCGGTATACGTGCCCAGTGCCAACCTTCATGGACATTTACGATAACCGCTGATACACACATAAATAGACAGAGCATAGCAACTATTAGCAAAATTTATTAATATGTGCTTTATTAGTGTAGAGAGAGGGTTTTATATCAAACACTTTAATATTATAAGAAATACGTGTGGAATGGACGAAACATTTTGTCAAATCATAAGCAAAACAGTACAATCTGCACTAAAAGTCACCAATGACTAGGGATTTATCCCACAGGGATCGAGAAAAGCTCCTTGGAGTCTCACAAAGGGAGTTTAGAAAACTTAAGGAAGTGAAAACTTATATAGACGCGCTCAGCACTCCATTTGTTGGTCTTGAATGAAGGAAGATAAATTATTTAACTATGTAGATCATTAAATAAGTACTTTAAATTCATAAATAAAATTTGAAAACAAATTTTATGAACGATGCGGGGCCCGAATCCATGCGCTCTGGCGTTCCGTGCCAGTGCCCTCCCAACTGAGCTAACCGTCCGACCAACGTATCGTCATAAAATCTTGTATGCTTTGTTCAACTCTCAGATTGTGGCTTCATCAACAGGATCTACTTTATTACAGTTAATAACCTGCTCAACCTCAATATTTACATATTAGGAAATTGACGTTTAAATTTTATGACGATACGTCACTCGAACGGTTAGCTCAGTTGGGAGAGCACTGGCACGGAACGCCAAAGGCACGACCTTTGGTTCGAGCCCCGCATCGTTCATAAAATTTTGTTTTCAAATTTTATTTGTGTATTAATCCTAGAAGTGAGGGTTATCACTTTAAAACATAACAAATTGTTTACTTCAAATTCATAAAATAACGTTAAAGATTTTTATTGTTCACCAATTTCAAAACGTTGTCAAGCAAAATTTTGAAACCTTCAATACATACATTACATGTTCTACACTTAAGTTCTATATAACTTAAGTCATTTAGTCAACGAATTAAACGCTCCGTCTATATACTGATAGGTCAATACAATCAAATTAAGCCGGTAACCGCTTATCTTATCTTATGTCAAACTGTATTAGAACCTCTCCCACGTCGAAGCACAAACGAGACAAACTATTAACTTGTCAACCTATCCAAATACAAGTTTATCTGAAACTTGCCTAATTGATTTAATATCCCACTTGCTCAGTAGTTGGAGCAATCTGTGAAGAAACTATAAATTTATTAAATAAATAAAAACCCTTTTATTTCCAAGATGAAGATAAA